>NC_140961.1:112862460-112984783 GCF_056783735.1 Eptatretus burgeri | reverse complement strand
GGTAGGGGGTGGGAAAGGGGCCCCCTTTGTCGCACTATCTCAGCGCGGGGGGAAACAGGAGGGGGTTGCTGATGCTCGGGGGAAGGAGGATATCACCCTGTCTCGGGTCCCGCGGCGAGCGTCTCCTCCTCGACCTCGGTCGCGTTGCTGGCCTCTCCATCTGCAGCTCCCGGCACCGACGCGAGCACCCCCTCGTCCGCCTTCGCCGCCGTCACCTCTCCACAGCTCCGTCTACTCGTCCTGTCCGTCTCCTCTCTTGGCTCGTCCCAACTCTTCACTCTTGACTTCTCCCACTTCTTTCCAGCTCCACCGACGACTCTCTTGAACTCCGCACCCAACTACTTTACTGACGAACGCAGCCGTTTATATAAGCCCCGTGGCTTCGCTCTTTCACCCTTGACCCTCTGCCTCCGACTCTTCACCTCTCAAACTGGCTCCCCATTGGCCCGAGGAAAAGTGGGCGTGAATGCTTTTTGATCCATGAATTTGCATATAGCGACCGCCCTCCAACGCCCTGGAGGCGGGGCCAAATCGCCCCTCGCTCACCGATTGGACGGAACAAAAGTGGGCGTGAGTCGTTTTTGATCCGTTTTCTGCGGAAAGTCCGTGATGTTTTTGAATACGCTGCTCGGTGTGCGCCCTGCACGAGTCCAGTATCGGTGCCCACGAGTGGCGCGAGATGGTGTGGATGCGATGGTGGCGAGTTGTGACGGTAAAGGTCGTGGCTGTTGTTGTGAAGCGGCGTTGTGGTTGGTGGTTGTTGTTGTGAAGCGGCGTTGTGGTTGGTGGTTGTTGTTGTGAAGCGGCGTTGTGGTTGGTGGTTGTTGTGAAGCGGCGTTGTGGTTGGTGGTTGTTGTGATGGCTGTTGAGACGTGGTTGGTGGTGGTAGTAATGGTGGCTGGTCCAAAATAAAGATAGTAAAAGAAAAACGGCTATCCTGAAGAGTCGCAGCCCGACTGAATGACATTTATTCCCTCGAAACAACGGGTTTGGGCCTAACTACACATATACTTACCGAGATATCTCACCTAAGGGACCTGAATGGTGGTTTGTGAATTTCGTCAACCACAACACTACCCCCTCCCCTTTTTACAGACTCGTCCCGAGTCGTCAAATTTTCGTGTGCCATCATGTGTAGTTTTCCCCTCGTACATTTTACCTACGGATCCCTGAGTGCGACATTCATGGTATTCGTGTCCCCAAAATAAATAACCTGAGGGCTGAGTAACTACCGAAACAAACTCACTCACACGGACGACTTAAATAAAATTGCCGGCGCTAAGACAAACATGCCGGGGGCGCACTCATATTTACGGTACATCTTAACCTTAACTTACAAATTTTACACTAAACCATGGCCCAGGATCAATGAACTCTGCAAAAAGAAAGCAGTTAGCAGGGAGCCAGGCTGCCCGCATGCAGTCTCTGGCTCAAATAATGCAGGTGACAGGGAACGTGGCCGGCTGCTCACACGCAGTCCAAGGCCTTCCCTTTTGAACTGAACGCAGTGAACCACAACGGTGCATGGGCTGCACAAACGTAGTCTCCGTGCCAGCTCAAGTGGAACACGCAATGAACACAACAATGGATGGATGAATGGTTTGAACTGAAACACGGTGCACAGGCCGCCACTGCAGGCCCGTGTTGTAGCTGCCAACAGGGCAGTTCTTGCAGCTTGCAAACTGTTGCTTTCTGATCCTGGCGCACATGGCAATGAACAGGGGGGCAAGCAAAAATTGAACGGGGCTGGTGAACAGGGGCAGTGGGCATGGCATGGCAAAGGCAGCAGGCAAACACAGCCCGCAGAAGAAGGCCGCTGCAGGCAAACACAGCCGGCAGACGAACTGGCCGGCACAGGCCTTGAAGTACCACAGCTGCAGATGATCCGGCCGGCACAGGCCTTGCAGCAACACAACAGCTGCCGATGATCCAGCCGGCACAGGCCTTGCAGCAAAACAACAGCTGCCGATGAAGTGGGCCGGCCTTTGCCTTGCAGCAACGCAGCCAGCAGATGAAGCTGGCCCTTTGCCGTTCAGTGGAGGTTGGTGGAGGGAGTGCGATGGTGCTGGCCACTCGGAAGGCGGGCTCGGACCTACCCTACGGTCTCCCTCCCAACCTATCGCCTTTGCCTGTCACTGTCCACACCCACTCCCTTAATTTGTCCAAACCCCAATTTAGCCCCAACTTATTTTTTTATTTTTATGTTTTTACTTCCCCACTATAAATCGTCCCCTAACCCCCTTTATCCTCTTTGTTCGGCGAACCTATCCTGTCACCGAGCCTACTCCCAACCCCTACGTTCCCTTCCCGGAGGGGAATAAGGGAGAGCTAACGTCCTGTGTCGAGGCCCAACGAAGCCTCAGAATGGCCTCCCCAGAGTTCAGCGATCTAACCCAAAGTGGGTCCAGCGGCCCACAACGAGAGCGAGGGGATGGATGGTGCGGAGGGGTACATCTCCTAATCTACCCTAACCATTTAACTGTTAAACTACCCCGGGGCTTTCAACAAGCGCCTCTCGCTTAAACTATTGGTTCTAACAACCCAGATTCCCGTCGCCTGTGTTGGTGTCCTCACAATTTCGGGCCTCGCCCCCCAATTTTCTCTCCGTGCCCTCACACGGTCTCATGGCTGGGACACGTGGCTCCCTCTGGCAGGCACGACCCTCTGCCGAATCTCCCGCTTTGGCACCCCCGGGCACTACACTGCCTCCGAGCCTACCAGCTCCCTAACACCGGGGAGTGCCCCCCATGGCACCTCCCCTGAAACGCACACGTGGCAGGCTGGCTTCCCAGGCCCCTTTCCGAGGGTCACCCTTGCCCACAACACTGCCCACGCGGCTAATGGCGCCCCGGGCCCCCGCACCAAGCAGGCGCACCCGTGCCCACTACGCTATCCCGGCCCCATTGGCCCTTGGCCTACTACGGCCGACTAGCCTGGTGCCCGGGGTACCCACTCAGCGATACTCACCTTTCGCAGCCACGCTCCCAGCCCGTCAACAGGGCTCCTGCACCCCTCCAAACGGGTTTCGAGCCTACTTCCCCACCAACAACAAAACGACTTCCTTATTTGTTAATTTGACTAACCCACTAACTCACTCTACACTGACCCCGGGGTCCCTTGGGCGGGTGTCACTCCTCCCCCCAATCACTCATCGCACCATGCATTCCCCATTCGCTCCATTCACACAGACCCGCTGGCCTCACTCACTCATCATGTACTCACCTACTCTTCAACACACTCACCACTGAACTCTGCCATCCTTCTAACTACATCCCCTAACTAACTCGTGCTCCCATGTCGTCCCTTAAACTATAGCACGTTCCTTTTAACACTACGTAGCTAAACTACGTCAACTCTACACATCCACAAGTCTGTCACTGTCTCCAAATCTCTAAAAATCACTTTTACTTCCCAACCTAAATCTGGCTACAATCCCTCAAACTAATCCATTCCACGGACTCCATGAGGACTTACCCCTGCCCCATGAAGTCGGTCTAGCTAAGCTAACCCTTCCCCCTAACTAGTTTCCATCCTGTGCCCCGTCAAGGGGGTCTTCCACCCCTTGCCCTGGAATCCTGTGCACCCGAAAGTGAGGCTTGCTTTTTCTTTTTTTTTTTCTTTACCTGTGCAGCACCAGCGCGGCAACTCAGAGCTCGCGCACTTTGCACCTGCCCGTGACGTCATGCAGCTGCACGTGTTCCTCGTCCCTCCTTTGGATGGTACCATCCGGCAGGGATACCCCTCCTGCCGGATTTCAACCCCGCGTGCAGCCATGACGTCACCGTGCGCATAAAAAAAAAACACAAGCCCCACGTCTCGAGGGGTTCCCCACGCAAACACATGTGCTTTGCCCGTTGGAGCTTAACACATACGATCGCGTGGAGAACCCGTCCGGTCCAAATCCATAATCCTGCCTAAACTTTGCCCGTCCGCGGGATCGGCAAATCCACCGCGTGCGTTTCCGGACCGGGACTTCACTCTCACAAGCGAGCACGTGGGGGCCTCGTGCGTTGCACAGCACGGACCTCGTGCTCACTGCTGGGTGAACCCGGCACGGTCGCCGAAACAACTACAGCCGCTACTCGGCTTTCTTTCCTCACATGTCGCCGTCGTCGTCGCCATTCGACACACGCACACCTGCGTGTTACGACGCTCACACTCCATTCCATTACATTCACACCGGGAGACGCGGCTGCGTGCTCCCGCATGCCAACCGACATCTCCCTCACATACCGCTCTCTCACACACACGGTCTCCCTTGCATAAACCATACCACTCACACGTGGTGCTCCATTCACTCGCGGTGCCTCATCCACACACCGTGCCTCACTCACACACGCGGGGGCACTCACCCGCGGTGCCTCATCCACACTGGCCGTTTCATCCACACACACGGCCTCTTCCACACACGGTGCCTCATCCACACACGGCGTGCTGGGAAGCACGTACTCCGGCACCATCGCCACCACACCACTCACACACGGGGTCGCTTCCACACATGGGGACGCACTCACACCTTGCACCACACACACAGGGACAACCACACTGGGGATTCGTGTCCCCACAAGAGTCTCCGGGGCCTCTATACCCCCCAAGCTTTCCGTGCACCTGTCCACAGCACTCCTCCCCTCGAACTCGCAAAGCACTACCGAACTCACCTGGTCGTGATCCGCCTCAAGGGGGCATACTCCCTCCCCTCGTTCCTGGAGGAGGCTATCCCGCTGCTCGCACCGGGTCCCTGCACGGTCCGCCAGCTCACCCCCATTGTCCTCCACGACCTCTGTGTGTGTGTGTGCGTCACTTACCCCGTCTTCATCGTGCAGTCTTCCCTCTATCGTTCCCATCTCCCGCGTCTCTGCCAACTCTTCACCCTTTACCTCCCTTGTCTCAACTATCTTTATTTCCTTTGTCGTCACCTCGTGTCTCGTCTCACACGTTTTGGTCTCCCCATTTAATTTTTCCCTTTCGGTCATCGTCACGACCCTCGCCCAACACGCCCCCCGAATTATTTTTTCACCCACCTCCACCGCGGGCCTGTCAGCCGTTGCACCCCCTTCCAGCTCGTTCGCTCCCACACGTGGAGTCGCCATTTTTATCTCCCTGGTCACGGCCTTCATGCCCGCCTGCAGGCATCGGCCCATGTTCTGCATCTCACCCCGCAGCTTTTTCGTTTCTTCCTTCATGTTTGCTTCCATTCCGTTTATTTGCTTGTTCATTCCTTTCATTTCGTTTTTCATTTCATTTGTATTTGTATCCATCTTTTCGTTCATGTTCGCATTTATCTTTTGTGCATTGGCATCCATCTTCGCTGTCATTTCCGCATTCATTTTTGCCAGCATGGTGAATAGCTGGGCCATGTCGGGTGCGCTTGGGTGAGCCGTTTCGGCAGGGGTTGGGGAAGGGTTTTGGTGGAGAGGGGGAGGGGAGGTGTCATACACCGCGGCCGCTGCCGCACCCATTTCGGGCTCTGGGTTCAGTTGGGCGAGTTCGTTTTCCTGTACAACCAACATTTCCTGCACGCGGATTTCATCCTGAGCCATGGATTCTACACATTCTTCATCCATTTCTAATACCCCCGGCTCCCACTCGCCTTGAGACGCCATCTTGCTTCTCTTAAAGGGTTAATTTAGCTCGCTCGTAATTTGGAGGGAATCGGGGGTCGCTCCTCTCACCCCTGGACCGATTCCCGTGAATTTAATTGGAGACAGGAGAGCCCGTTTTCCCGTTCTCCAATACCAGTGCCGCGAGGAGGGCGATGAGTTTATATCCCACTTCTGACACCAGTGTTGCGGATTCGCGCCCGCCGGCGTGCGGACGGCCACGTAACTCGAATCGCGGCTCGTCGCCCACCGGACGGACAATCCAGTCGTGACCCTCTCGGACTAACGCCGGGAACTAGTCACGGGTGGACCTTTCGGTCTCACCACGATCGTGCCAATCGGCCCCCGCGTGGGATAGGGTTGCTCGCCAAATTCGACCTACCAAAGTACCCACACGGAGGGTAGACCGGGCGATCGCACCTCGCCGCAGGTCGACTTCGGACACGGGCCACTTTAAGCGACCCGTTCCGTACTATCGGGATAACCGAGCGGTGTTATTCGTCGGCCTCGACGGTTCGATTAATTATCGGGCGTTTTAGCCCACGACCAACCCTTTACGTGAAGCAAGATGGAGATTCAATGAAAGAAAAGACGAAGCGAAGCGGGAAAACAGTTCAACAATAAGCACATTTATTTCGCGATGAACGGAAAGCTCACATATACAATTCCACCAAAAGCACATGTAAAAGAAGACAATGCAATATTACACAAAAAGCAAATGCAACAATGCAGATCTAACCGACTACCGGGCACATGGCAACACTTGTACAATTTTACTTCACAGACGGCGCCGACAACACATATTCCCAAAGCAAAAGAAAAGAAACACCCTCCAGGATGAGGGGGGTAGACGGGCCTGGGGCCGAGACCGGGTCGGGCCTACCCGTCTGATGATGAGACGCGAAGTGGCGGTGGTGCCTCAACTCCGCGGGCCTCGCGGACAGTGTCTGGTAGGGGGTGGGAAAGGGGCCCCCTTTATCGCACTTTCTCAGCGCGGGGGGGAAACAGGAGGGGGTTGCTGATGCTCGGGGGAAGGAGGATATCACCCTGTCTCGGGTCCCGCGGCGAGCGTCTCCTCCTCGACCTCGGTCGCGTTACTGGCCTCTCCCTGTGCAGCTCCCGGCACCGACGCGAGCACCCCCTCGTCCACCTTCGCCGCCGTCACCTCTCCACAGCTCCGTCTACTCGCCCTTTCCGTCTCCTCTCTTGGCTCGTCCCAACTCTTCACTCTTGACTTCTCTCACTTCTTTCCAGCTCCACCGACGACTCTCTTGAACTCCGCACAACTCTCCTTTTCTGACGAACGCAGCCGTTTATATAAGCCCCGTGGCCTCGCTCTTTCACCCTTGACCCTTTGCCTCCGACCCTTCACCTCTCTAACTGGCTCCCCATTGGCCCGAGGAAAAGTGGGCGTGAATGCTTTTTGATCCATGAATTTGCATATAGCGACCGCCCTCCAACGCCCTGGAGGCGGGGCCAAATCGCCCCTCGCTCACCGATTGGACGGAACAAAAGTGGGCGTGAGTCGTTTTTGATCCGTTTTCTGTGGAAATCCGTGATGTTTTTGAACACGCTGCTCGGTGCGCGCCCTACACGAGTCCAGCATCGGCGCCCACAAGTGGCGTGGGAATGACGGTGATGCGATGGTGGCGAGTTGTGACGGTAAAGGTCGTGGCTGTTGTGAAGCGGCGTTGTGGTTGGTGGTTGTTGTTGTGAAGCTGTTGAGACGTGGTTGGTGGTGGTAATAATGGCGGCTGGTCCAAAATAAAGATAGTAAAAGAAAAACGGCTATCCTGAAGAGTTGCAGCCCGCATGAATGACATTTATTCCCTCTAGACAACGGGTTTGGGCCAAACTACACATATACTTACCGAGATATCTCACCTAAGGGACCTGAATGGTGGTTTGTGAATTTCGTCAACCACAACAATATTCTCACACACGAACTGTCGGCATTTATTTTAACAACGTTAAACTGCATCACTTGAGCAATGAAAATCAAATATGCAACGAACAGCAACCCATGAACCACATCACGTGTCCGTCTCTCGGTTGTCGTCGCGACGTAGCGATGACCTGCTTGTCATAGACAGTCGCGATCCGCGAACTTCTTGAACGCGACTGGCTCGCTGCAATTCCCCGCTGAAATCGTCTGAACGACACGGGCGCGCATTGCACCATGAGCGCAGCCGAAGCGCGAGAGCTCATTGCGGCTGGCATGGCTCCCGTTGCTCCAGAACCGTACATCATCGTCGCAGGAAGCAATGAACGGCCGCTCCCGTTGCATCGTTGCAGCTCCTGCCGCCAGAACCTCGCCCTCGGGTCTCGAAGGAGGCCTGGGCCCACACGGAGGTACGTGCCCCGAAGGAGGTACAGGTGCACCTGGAGGTACGAACTCCGAAACAGGAACTGCGAGCCCCTCCCCTCGCACCACGAACCGCGGGAGCGCAACCCACTGACCCTGATGGGCAACCAAGACGTGTGCCCCGCCAACCGCCGGCAGCGCTTCGCCGGCATACGCGTGCAATGCGAGGGTAGCACGAGTGGACTCAACTCGCCACCCGATCAGTGCTCCGATCATCTCGACCTCCACTGGCATTGGTCCTGTCACCGTCGGACCAATTGGAACCAGGTTCAACATTGGCAGCATCAGTGCCCCGATCATCTCAACCTCCACTGTCATTGATCTTGTCACCTCCGGACCAATTGAAGACAGGTTTAACATCGGCAGCATCTCCCGCTCCGGGTCACCGGGATCTCTGTACCCAGGCTGCAAGACTCGACCCGGGGCGTCAAAGTGTACGCCATGCAGCGAACACCGTACTGGTAGTAGGTCTCGACCCGGGACGTAAGCGTCGCTTCGCACACTGCCTTCCATGACCGTTATGATGGGCAATGACTCTCGGCACACACACCGTAGACGTCCCCGAGTGCTCAGACCGCCGTCCGATTGACTGCATTGCAACGCTCGGCCACGACCCGCGCCGAAGTCCGTGCGCGCGACCATTCGCGCCTGGAACCCCGCGCTGACCTTCGGACCATCTGCTGCGCACCGACCATCGAGACCCTGGACATTCCTCAGAGCTTGCGCGACGTCCAACGCTGCGTCTGAGCTGAACTTCATGCCCCCGTCCTTTAGCCGTGACCTCGCAGAAACCATTCCCGAGGCTTGCAACGCAGTAATAAAACGAACTCCGAGCGCGGCCGTCGTCCATTCAACGCGACCGTGCCCGCGACAATGAAGTGATACCAAATCACTCAGCAGCCGATCACGTTCCGTCGATAGCGAGGCGAGCAAGATCAATTTGCGCTTGCTTTCATCGTCCACATCATTCGCGTGGAAATAGCAGCCCAACTGTTCAGAAAACAATTCGAAGTCATCTCCGATGAAGACGGGCACGCGTCCTTGCGCCGTGCCCCGACCTTCTGCCATGCTTGAGCCCTCCGTGACGGCGAGACGCCTGGCCCCGAAGCCTGTGCGTGCGGCGCGCGAAACTCGCGATGCGCTCCTCCGGGACCCCGCCCGGTGTAGACCTCGAACCGCGCGGAATGCGCTGAGTTACTTGCTGCTGCGATTCAATAACCCAACCACTCTGCACACGCCGATCCGAACAGACTCGTCGCCAAATGTAATGTCGTGGTAAAGGTGCTCCAAGGCAGACACGAGCGGGGGAACAGCACAACCCTGCTTTATTGCCACGAGCGAGAGCGTGAGTGTACGTTGTCCGTAACTCCACTTTATTACGTACTCGATGCACTCTACAAGCTACACGACTTTCAGGCTCCGCAGGCCACAACGGCTGCAGCAACTACAACAACGCCTCAGGCGGCGCGCACTCATATATCCCGTGCAAGCACGTGACCACTCCTCCACCACGCTCCCCACATCACGCCCTGCCCCCGCAGGCCCACTACACCACAATTTCCACATATGTCATCCAAAATGCTGCCAATGGGCCTTTGTCAGTTTTCAGAACCTTTAAGTAAGCACTGAATATCTGCAAAATTCTGTTGCATGATTCATCCTTAACTGCAGCATCATAAGTTGCTACACATGTGTCATTACATAGCTTGTGGACTGCCTGGATAGTATGATTCAACTTTTCAAGATCTTCAACATGATTCTCTTCAAGCCAGTGTACAAAGGTTCTCCATATTAACCTCATAATTGCTTCCTAGGTGAAGTTGTTGAGACGCACTGCCCGGTTGTACTGCTTTCCTTCAAGGACTTTATTTATAGATCCTTCAGCAATGACTCCTGCTTCCACAGCCAGGTCACGTAGCCCAGCATCTCCAAATAGCTTGCCAATTATGGACAGAAAGTTGCACATCACATGAAAATTTCTGAGCATCAGAACAATGCTTCCATATTTACCTGGATATTTCCAAGCCACTTCGGTTGCTTTGGCATATTGAGTTTGATCCATTACTACTGCTATGTTTTGGAGATGAAGCAATTTTTGGATATTTAGTGACTGATACATAATTTCTTGAACAGTTGCCATTTCTGTAGCTGGGGCATTTATAGTTGGTAGGTAACCCACAGTGTCTTGTGAAATTACAATATCTCTTCTGGGGTTTATATTCAACCCAGTCCATGAAGCGATCGTTTGATTGTCAGTCTCTTGTTACCGTGCTATCATCGAAAGGTGATTCTTTTGTGAAGCTCTCAATGCTGCATTATTTTCAGGAAGGTCAGTCACTGGTAGTGATGGTGGTCCTTCTCATTTTCCAGAGATATAATGAGGAAGCTGTCTCTCATTTGGATAGATTGATCTCCTTTTGTCTTTCTTGTTTACTGTCATAACTGCTTTTTGTGGCTGACATGATGATGATGTTGGCTGAATGATTATGCCATTCACACGATGAGAAGTTCCAGCTCCACTCAGTACTTCCTCCTGTCTATCTATGTTGTCAAATGACAGTACAGTTGGGAGGAAAGAATGTATATTGGAAGGAAGAGGGAAATGATCATCTTCTGCACTCTTTAGCTTTTCAATACATAGTGCAGTTTCAATCTCCTCTAAGGCGGAGTAAGAAGATGCATGTCCCAGCCGGTTCATGAATTTGATCAGTTCCACATTTCCTGTCAGAGTCTTTATAACCCATGGAATCAAAATATGCTTTGAGGTGAATACTTTGCTTGCTGATACAGCTGTTACAATGTCTTGGGCAATGGACCATGAAAGCCTCTCATTACGGGAGGATGCTGCATTCTTACCATTAAGTAAGAGATTCAGGAACTGCACAAGACAATCAGGGAAGGATATGTATGTGATATCAAGTTCCTGAGGGTCAGGTTGCCAAGGCTGCTCTATGATTCCACATTTTACTTGTTCATGTAAAAGCTGGGCTACTTGAGTTATCATAGATTTTAGATCTTGCTGCTTCACAAGAATGTCATATTCTTCCTTTAACTGAACATAGTCAACTGCAATGGAGTCTACTGTCAAGTTGTCTGGCCTTATATATATACTCTGTGGGCAACTGTGAAGAAATGCAAAGAATCTCCAAACTCTGCATAGAGATTGCGTCGCATGTGATTTTTGGTTGCCTCTGTAACTTCAAACCCATTACTTTCCATGAAGCATACAACTTTGGCAGTGAGATCAGACAGTGCAACAATACGAGGGTTTGAGAAGACATCGGTACGGATATATTCACACACCTTGTTGAATTCAGCCCTCTCCTGTTTTTGGTAAGGATTGTCTGCACCACTGAATTCAGAAGAGATTCTTTCAGTTTGTCCCCTCGTATAGTTCCTGTAACATGTTTTGTGATAATGTGCTTCAGCAGCAACAATATCTCGAGCAGTAATATATAAAATTCTGTCATCCTGAAGCTCAGTTGCAATATCACGAATGGTTTTGTCAGCCCTTAGCTCAACTGCTGGCTTCATTTGTTCCCTGCTATTAGTTCCTTGAATGTATTTGCTCTTGCTTTGGCAAAAGATGCATATCGTATCGTATACTCTTGATTGTGTACTAGATGCTTGCCTTGTTGAATGTCTAGTCCTTAAAGAGTCTTGTTCATTTATGTACTCTTGTTTCTTCACATTTTAAAGTTTCTTTTTATGGGTGAAATTGGATCTGCAATCCCTGTGATATTTAATATTAGAAAAGTTGGTTTCACTGTTTTCAGCAGTATGGATAATTGGCTGAAAATGTTGAATCTCAGCAGCTTGGCACAGGGTTTTCCATGATTCTTCATCTCTGGGGGATGATAAATCATAAAGTGGAGATTTTCCCCCACATATAATGCATGTACCGCTCTCTGTCTTCAAACGTTTTGGCTCAACTTCATCTTCTGCCATGCTGATATGGTAAGTGGCGACAGGTTTCTGAAAAATTGAAAATAAATCAGTTCCAGAAGCTGCAATGATATGTTTTATCAACAATTCTATGTTATTTTAGAGGGCCTTACAGGGGTTTTCGCTTGGATCCCAAATATTTAAAAAACAGGACACATATGACAATATTTGGATGAAACAGCAATTTTAACAATGATAATGAAATATATTTTGTTGTTTATATCTGGTAATATCATGAATACCACAATCATTTGAAAGAGCACAAATCATGTGGCCTGTATATACATGTATTTCTGCAAATTTAGTACACGGTTTTATTTACTTAACTCATGGTTGGCACTTTTGGCTCCCAACAATAGTGTACTAAAGGGGTTGAACTGTGTAAAGGCCCAGTCACACCTTGACGTTTTAGCCAACGTATGCCGATTTTTAATTTTTTTTCTAAAACGCTGGCACACGTTGAATACGTTATGGGTAAGTTTTGATAACATTGAGAGCACGCTGAAAAACACTGCCATACGTCGTTGTACGCTGGCTTTAAACGTTGTACTTTTCGGTTGTCCTCAAATTTTTGCATGCTTGAAATTTCACGACGTATGCCGGCGTATGACTCACACGTTCCGCTACGCTGGCCACAAGTTGTATGCACGGTCTGCGATCATTGACAGACGTCAACACATGCTAATTGTAAGTTAATCATAAGTTGAGATACGCCGAGGTAATGTTTAGCGTACCTGAAACTTATTTCTAACCTATGATTAACGTGTTGTTGGCATGTTACGCGATCGTTGCCACACGTCGACAGACGTTACTTTTAAGTTACTCATAGGCTGAAAGACGTCGGTATAATGCTTAGCGTGCCTGAAACTTATTTATAACCTATCAGCTACAAGTTGCCAACACGCTACGCGATCGTTGATACACTTCGACACTCCTTGCTTGAAAGTTACTTATACGTCGAATCATGCCGAGTGATTGTTTAGAGCAAAAGAGGCTTTTATCAAACCTATGAGTGACGTGCTTTGCACCTGTGTGTAACGCACCTCCGGCGCATACTGGCATATGTGGACGTATTTGACGTTTACCGGACGACTACAGAACTTAACGAACGAGTTCCGAACCTACAGATACTAGATAATGATGTAATGGCAGCGACTAGGGGAATTGGTAAATAAAAAGGGGTTTCACAGGAGGAACCCGTCAGTGTTGCAGACTACATAGCGAGTACATGTCCATGACATTACGAGAAATGGAGTATCCGGCACCAATGACACTACAATACCTACCTGTCCTCCAACATCAGCATACCCTCATCGATTTGACACTGCACCAGTTGCGTGCCAATAGAACCGAGAAAAGAAGACGTGAACGGAGGAGAAGGCACTAGGTGACACCATGGATCGGGAGGCGACGGCATTTTGGTTTGTATAACCAGCTCATGGTGGAACTCCGTAAGGAGGACCATTCACCCTTCACCAACTTTCTCCGCATGGCCCCAGCGATGTTCGACGAGCTGCTGGCTAGAGTGGGTCCACGGATAGCAAAGCGGCACACCTTCTTCAGGGCTCCGCTTAAGCCTGGCATGAGGCTGGCACTGACTTTGCGTCACCTTGCCTCTGGAAGCAAGTATCACTCGATGAAGTTCGGATGGCGGGGCCCTCATAACACCCTGTCCCGAGTGGTAAGAGACGTCTGTCAAGCTATTGTTGACTAATATGTGGATGAGGTGTTTGTTTGCCCAACAACTCCTGACGGTTGGCGCGTCATAGCCGACAAGTTCTACAAACGATGGAACTTCCCCCATACATATGGGGCACTTGATGGGAAGCACGTGGCCTGCCGCTGTCCTCCAAGGAGTGGATCACTTTTCTACAATTATAAAGGATTCTACTCCATTGTTGTTCTGGCGCTTGTAGATGCTGACTACAAGTTCATTTGGGCAGATGTCGGCGGTGCTGGATCCGCATCAGATGCGCAAATTTACAATGACTCTGAGCTGAAGGAATGCGTGGAAGACGGTACCCTTGGCTTCCCTGACCCTGAGCCTCTTCCAGACGACAACGAGGACGTACCGTACTTCTTCGTCGGTGACGATGCGTTTTCCATAAGACCAACCATGATGAAGCCATACAGCTTCCGGGGTATGAATAATGACCAGCGCATCTTCAACTACAGGCTTAGGCGAGCGAGGAGGGTGGCAGAAAATGCATTCGGCATTTTGACGAACAGATTCCAGGTTCTGCTTAGTGCAATGCAGCATCAACCCTCCAATGTGCAGGTCATTGTGAAAGCATGCTTGATCTTGTACAACCTCTTGCGGACAAGGTAATTCATGTTTACATAGCATATGTTATACAGTATAGAATGCAATAGAACTTTTAGCGTATCCTTCGAAAAATGTTATGACTTACCTTCGATGTTATATGTATCATTATATTATTTGTTATTGTACAGCGCATTTGAATACGTGTTTTTATAAAAGGTGCGCTTTATAAGTAAATAAAATATAATTTGAATCCAAGGTACCCCGGACTACAGAACCCACAGCTTGACCGGGAAGACAATGGGAAATGCGACGTTGTTCCAGGAGCATGGCGAGAGGGACGCCACTTGGAGGATACGCAGACAGCTACTGGTAACAACACTGCCTCCAAGGATGGGAAAAAACAGAGAAATCTCCTAAAGCACTGGGTCAACTCCCCAGCTGGCACAATTTCATGGCAACAAAAAATGCTATAGATATGTGTTAATGCAAAAGTTCATGCAATAAAGGACCACAGAGGCAATAACATTCCTCTTGAAATGAACATCGTTTCTGTTATTTATTACAAAGGACAAATACATAAGGAAAGACACCAAAATGTATTGGCTGCTCTTCCAGCACCCTTTTTCAGGGAATTTCCATGACTGCCTTTCCCAAAATCCTTTGTCAAGCTAAACAGCTAAACCACTGGAAGGATTCCTATGAAATTTGTTATGTATGCCCAATATATGTGTGAATCGTGTTCTTTCCAATAAAGCACCACGGGTCCTATCAACGTCTTGCCAACGGCCCCTTAAAATTTTCCGAAAAAAAATAACTTAAAAAATAAAAAAAGATTCTGTGCGCAATCTATCTATGCCCCTTTCATGCCAATTTATAGCCTTAACCCCCAAAAGGGCAAGGAGGATATAGGTTATGGCCCAGTACATTTCTAACAATTCAGAAATGCTAAATTGTTAATATGTTGAAGAAAAACATTTTGCTGTTCATGGCACTTGGGTGAATGGTGTGTAATGTTGTTCTTTTGTGCACAAAATTTAATGGTTGCTCTGCACACCTCCGTTGCTTTGGAACAGCTCAAATACTTTATCGAAAAACGTATAGTTATTGTGAACTGTGCAAAATAAAAAAAAACACCTCCAGGAGTGGTGTTTGAGCGATTTAGCACGTTCAATAGAAATGATTAAAATTTCCGAGCACCAGCGTCAAAAAACATAGGTGAGTGACAGCAATTTAAATCGTTCATTGTAAACAATGAAAATAGTTGAGTGGTACCGTTTAAAAGTCGTTGAGTGTAAAAAAAAAAAAAAAAATCCAATTGTTGAGCGCAAGCGACTACTTTCAATAGGCTATCGTTGGGCATAGTTTGTGAACGCCGGCTGCACGATAATTATTCGTTGGTATACCGTATCTATAAGTTATCGAAGCGCTCTATGCACATTATTAGTTCATTGTGCATTTGTCCAACCCGTTATGAATAGACCTAAATCGTAAAAACAAGCTATAGCTCATTGTTGAAAAAGCCCCATAAAAAAATTAGCCACGAAGAACTTTGAACAATGGTGCAAAGATGTCTCCTACCCATGGACACGCGGACGCAAGGAGGATCCATCATAACCCACACCCTCCCCCTCACACTCACTTACTACTGCCAACATGAACAAACTACTACTAATACTGATACTGATACTGATACTGATACTGTTACTGCTGACATGGACATCGACTCAAAAAGGACTCGAAAACACTGTTGGGTTCCCCTTTTATGAACACCATTTTTATATACCAATTCCCAAAATCGCTGGGAACACGTCTTTATATGGCAGTTGTAAGTTAGAAACACGTTCATTTATTTTTTTTGTCGACCGGAAGACGTCATTGGAATACGTCTACATACGTCAATGTGTGTTGGGACTACGTAAAGAATTGGTTCAAAGCACGTCAAACATAAGTTAGAAATAAGTTTCGCGTAAAAAAGACATTACCGCGACGTGTTTCGACTTATGAGTAGCTTACAAGTAGCCTTTGTGGACGTGTGTAAGCATCCGCATATCGTGTGTACAACTTATCCCCATCGCATGCGGAGCGTGTGTCATACGCCAAGTACGTCGTAAAATTTTGAACATGTTTAAAATTTCTTGACGTACTCGACTTACTATGACGTATGATAGCGGACTTTAGTGTTCTACTCACGTATACCAAATTTACTCATACCGTATTTGACGTGCGCCAACGTTTTAGACACATTTTTCTTCAGGCCCGGTCACACCTTGACGTTTTAGCCAACGTATGCCGATTTTTGAATTTTTTTTCTAAAACGCTGGCACACGTTGAATACGTTATGGGTAAGTTTTGATAACATTGAGAGCACGCTGAAAAACACTGCCATACGTCGTTGTACGTTGGCTTTAAACGTTGTACTTTTTGGTTGTCCTCAAATTTTTTCATGCTTGAAATTTCACGACGTATGCCGGCGTATGACTCACACGTTCCGCTACGCTGGCCACAAGTTGTATGCACGGTCTGCGATCGTTGACAGACGTCAACACATGCTACTTGTAAGTTAATCATAAGTTGAGACACGCCGAGGTAATGTTTAGCGTACCCGAAACTTATTTCTAACCTATGATTAACGTGTTGTTGGCACGTTACACGATCGTTGCCACACATCGACAGACGTTACTTTTAAGTTACTCATAGGCTGAAAGACGTCAGTATAATGGATAGTCCTTGCGTCAGCGTCCACGGCCACGGCCAGGACACTTATTTGCAGCATTCTTCAAACTTTTCTTCGGCATGACGAGCATGTTCACACTTCGATGTCTAGCTTGGCTATGATTCCAATTGTCCATCGGCAGCGTCTATTTAAAATAGTCGAGTTTGAGCGTTTTAACACGTTCAGAAGAAACGCTTCAAATTTCCAAACCCCAGCGTCAAAAAACAAAGGCGAGTGACAGCAATTTAAATCGTTCACTGTAAACAATGAAAATAGCTGAGTGGTACCGTTTAAAAGTCGTTGAGTGTAAAAAAATCCAATTGTTGAGCGCAAGCATCTACTTTCAATAGTGGGGTTTGAGCGATTTAGCATGTTCAATAGAAACGATTAAAATTTCCGAGCGCCAGCGTCAAAAAACAAAGGCGAGTGACAGCAATTTAAATCGTTCATTGTAAACAATGAAAATAGCTGAGTGGTACCGTTTAAAAGTCGTTGAGTGTAAAAAAAATCAAATTGTTGAGCGCAAGCGTCTACTTTCAATAGTGGAGATGCAGCCATTTAAATCGTTGAGTTTATCATTTAAATCGTTAAACGCAAGGACGATCCATCATAACCCACACCCTCCCCCTCACACTCACCTACTACTGCCAACATGAACAAACTACTACTAATACTACTACTAATACTAATACTGATACTGATGCTGTTACTGCTGACATGGACATCGACTCAAAAAGGACTCGAAAACACTGTTGGGTTCCCCTTTTAGGAGCAGCATTTTTATATACCAATTCCCAAAACCGCTGGGAACACGTCTTTATATGGCAGTTGTAAGCTAGAAACACGTTCATTTATTTTTTTTTGTCGACCGGAAGACGTCATTGGAATACGTCTACATACGTCGATGTGTGTTGGGACTACGTAAAGAATTGGTTCAAAGCTCGTCAAACATAAGTTTCGCGTAAAAAAAGACGTTACCGCGATGTGTTTCGACTTATGAGTAGCTTATAAGTAGCCTTTGTGGACGTGTGTAAGTGTCCACATATCGTGTGTAAAACTTATCCCCATCACATGCGGAACGTGTCACATACGCCGAGTACGTCGTAAAATTTTGAACATGTTTAAAATTTCTTGATGTACTCTACTTACTACGACGTTTGATAGCGTACTTTAGCGTTGTACTCACGTATACCAAACTTGCTCATACCGTATTTGACGTGCCCCAACGTTTTAGACACATTTTTCTTAGGTCGGCATACGCTGGCAAGATCGCCAAGGTGTGACCGCGATGTTGACACTTCCATTTCTACGGCAGTTATGATTCGAATCGTTGTGCGTCAGCCTTTTAATAGGCTACGTCATGACATCGTCGGCGATGCGTGCAACGCGCTATGCCTAAGTTAGACTATCGTTGGGCATAGGTTGTGTAGGCCGACAACAGGTTCAGCATTCGTTGGTATAAGTTAGCTGTAACACAACCTGTGTCCGTTACTAATGCGTTATACATAAGACCAAGTCGCAATGAATACGTCCGAATCTTTTAAAAAAAAACATCAAAAGTTCAACGTTAGCCAGCGTTTTACATAAATTTTAATACGTTGCCATCGCTGGCTAAAACGTCAAGGTGTGACCCTATAAAACTGTAAAGAAAAGTATTAAAAATGCAAAATAATAGGAAAAAATAATTGATCAAAACAATTAATTTAATTGAAAGTAAGTCAAAATATTAGATAAACCCTACTGAATAGTTGTTAATGAATTATATAGGTTCCCTGAACTGAGATTACAATGTTACAGTGATAATACCTGGACAAAAAAGACAACTCATGCGAGATTTGACTGTCGTGTATACGTTTCAATTCCTTGCTATGATTAGGACTCTATATCACTAATATTAATGTCAAATAACCAAGTCATGCATAAATACCTTGAAATAAGTAAACTTTGATATTTATGGTGATTTTTAGGTGAACAAGTACGGAAAAAAAATGTTACAAAACACCACTTTTTGACAACATTTGTGTTCATAAATAAAAAAGTAATTAACATTACTGAACAAAATACACCAAAAGATGCAGAATTTTATACTGAATCGTATGAATGTGACATCATGTGTTTATGTTAAGCCATTGTG
Organism: Eptatretus burgeri; assembly: GCF_056783735.1. Taxonomy (NCBI): domain Eukaryota; kingdom Metazoa; phylum Chordata; class Myxini; order Myxiniformes; family Myxinidae; genus Eptatretus; species Eptatretus burgeri. Next base: position 112,965,760 of record NC_140961.1, on the reverse strand, counting down.
GAGATATGGCTAATTTACTGACATATATCAAGGTCATTGAAAAGTGGCGGCCATTTTTAAAGATGGCCGCCAAAATACCATTTAGCTGGGCATGAGAAGCGTCCATCACACGATTCCATACTCTACAGACACCAAGGTAACTGAAAAGCATAGTGGCTTTTCGTCCCTCAATTTGGTAGTCAAATCTGGTCTGGCTCATGGACTACATGCTGACGCTGACGCTCACACTCACGCCGGGGGTATCGCTATAGCTCTCTTGTTCTTCGATCAGGCGAGCTAAAAATTGGTTGAATTGAAATCCTTATCCGAAAATCTGAAACTTCATACATCTCATCTATGACCCGTTGTGAGTGAAGAATGAAACCTATGATGTCATATCTATGCCAATAAACTACATGGCATAATTGGGTGCATGGATGATACAGGTATATGGACCATAATTGCAGTGGGTCATAATAGTAGCGTGTTCAGTTAATGAGGGTGCTTTCAGTCAGAATGAATAAAGGAGTGAGGCGAGACTATGCACACTACGAGTGCTGTTCATTTATTACTTCCGCCACTGAAGGTGGAAAGAGATTTTGTTTTCACCCCTCTCAGTCTGTTTGTTTGTTTGTTTGTTTGTTACTTGCGAAATTGAAGATTCACAAGTATGTTGGTTGGTCTGGTCTGTGATTCTGTCTGCCTGTCTATATGTTAATTGCCTACAGGTCACAATTTTAAACTGATCTTCACAAAACTTCACCAAATAGTAGAGTTCATCACAAGCAAGAAGCCTGTTGATTTTGAGGTCAAATGGACAAAGGGTCAACAGCTTTGTCAAATTTATAACATCATTAACTTTCATCCCATTGACTAGAAATTTGAAGAGGATTTGCATATTTGATCATTGAAGTCAACCACCAATTACTTTTAAGGTCAAATTTGTTTTTGGGATTTAGTGTGTGTGTGTGTGTGTGTGTGTGTGTGTGTGTGTGTGTGTGTGTGTATGTGTGTGTGTGTGTGTGTGTGTGTGTGTGTGTGTGTGTGTGTGTGTGTGTGTGTGTGTGTGTGTGATTTGTGGTGTGTATTGTGCATCTTTGAGGCTGCTCTGCACGACATCTTTCTTGCTGCTTGTGAAAATCCAAGATTTTTCAAGTACAGGATGATTTTTTGTTTTTTTATTCAAGAACCCTAAATAGTTCCCACACATTAAAGTCTACATCAGTTTGGAACCTAATATTTTGCGTAAATGTAGCCTCATGTTACAGAAAGATGTCACATGATCCATACAATTGATTACCTTAAATGAAATGCTGAAAGTGTCCAACACCATGTTGGTACAAATTCATTCTTCGAGGCATGCTCTCCGACACAGAGTGTTGCATTTCTTGGGGAATATTGCAAATTGTGACGCTGATTCTTGCTTTTGATTCACCAAGAATGCTTGGATTTGTGGGATACACAAGTAGTAGTACAGGTGTAGCATACGCTAGTCGATCTGTGACTTGCTACAGGTACCATGTAAACCTGTACTAACCTGTTCCATGGTCGGGTTGTCGGCGACGAAACGGTCTCCCCCACCAGGTTTTTTTGGTGAGGAGGGTGTACATATATGGACACCCAGCAGGATTAAAATCAAAACCTGGAGGATCTCCTTGTGAGCCAACGGCCATCCATTTCTGGTGCCCAACTGTCTGCCGACGTCTTGCAGTTGGGTTGCTTTTTCGGGGGGAGGTTGTGGCAAGATTTGCACTCCGGCCACCGTAAAACACTTCTTTCTGCAAAACCCACAAATGTAAGAAAATCTGAAAACCCACTCCTTGAGAGGTACCTCCTCTGCTGCTGCCTCTGCAGGGCAGCTCAACGGAAGACGGGATTGGGGCAAAGCCTTCAGGACACCCACTCTTTGATGATAGGAGGAAAAACACTGGGGAACCTTCCCTGGTTGGATTGTGGAAGTGTGTGTCGGAGTGATGCTGCTGTGTCGTCCACCAGATAGTGGTCTCCTTGGGTTAACTTGAGGTGGTCCCTTCGGGTAGGTGCCTGGAATGTCCCAACCCAAAGAGAGGATGATCACACGTCTCTGTTATCATCTGAGCTCAAGCATTTGAACATCAGTATTGCAGCACTCTCTGAGGATCAGAGACCAGATAGTGGCGGGACCATGGCGGCTGGTCACACCTACAATTGGTCTGGTCGCTCTGATGGTTACCATGCCAAAGGAGTTGCTGTCGCTGTGTCCATTAAGCTGACGCCAATGATAATTGAGGTAACACCGGTCAACGAGCATATTATGAGAGTAAGGATGCATCATTCTTTGGGTGTCATTTCCCTGGTCTCTGTATATGCTCCGACTAAGGGGAGTGATCTCACCGTGAAGGATGCATTATAGGCTGTGCTCGAGTCTGGTTGATCAGTGCCCCAGGCGAGATGCTCTTCTAGTCTTGGGGGATTTCATTGCATGAACTGGAACTGATAGGGATGGTTATGAGACACATGTTGGTCCCCATGGGTCTGGAACTTTAAACCAGAATAGCACTAAGTTCCTTGACTTTGGATGAAGTCATAGATTTAGGGTGGCTGGTTCATGGTTTCAGCACCCACAGGCTCATCACTCGATTTGGTATTTCAACGCTGGTGGTGTGGCAATGGTGATTGACCATGTGTTCGTTGATGGACACTGGATGATTATCCAGAAGTGCAGGGTCAACCGGAGTGCTCAGTTCCTCAATACTGACCACAGACTTGTAGCAACTTTGAAGATCAGGTCAGGTATGGGAGCATGTGCCGGAGCAGCATGTTGCTTCATCCACTTTCTAATATATATATATATATATATATATATATATATATATATATATATATATATATATATATATATATATATATATATATATATTTGTGCTTTTCTGATGTTTTGCTGAATGAAGGGTTTTATGGTGGCCAGAGTGCAAATCCTGCCACCAACCTCCTCATAAAAAGTAACCAAACTGCAGGAGGACGTGCACAGACACAGTTGGGCACTAGATGTGGATGGCCGTTGGCTCACAAGGAGCTCCTCCGCCATTTGACAGGTTTTGTTTTTAATCCTACAGAGTGTCCATATCATACACCCTCCTCACCAAGAAACTTGGTGGGGGAGACTGTTTCGTCGCTGAAACCCCAACCATGGAACAGGTTCATACAGGTTTACATGGTACCTGTGGCAAGTCAGAGATCTAATATGACTTGACAAAAACTCTAAAGTTGCAGCTTAAATCTAGGGAAATTGTACCATCCTCGCTGAGGTTAGATGTTGGCAAGCTCAACGATGAGAGGGTCGCTGAGGAGTTTGGAAACAGGCTGAGTTGTGATTTGGGGGGTCTGGGTGCTCTGGGGAATCCTGAAAAGTTGCGGAGTGCCTTCAAGACCACCATCCTTGATGTTGCCAATGGATATCTTGGAACTCACTGTAGGGCGAAGAAGAATTTTGTCTCTCAAGGGACACTGGATACCATTGATCAGAATCGCAGGGCTCGGCTTAATGGCAGAGCTGAGCTGTTCAGGGAGTTGAGGCAGTAAACTGTATGTGCGCTGATTATCTGTATCCCTTGCTCTTCGGCTCCTCACCGAATGCAGATGAGAGTTTTGGCAGGGGCTGCTTGCAGCCTATGTTGAACTCTGCGATGTGTTCGACTCAGTGAATCGGGATGCCCTCTGGAGGATTGTTGGTATTCGTGGGGTGCCACCAAAACAGTTTAATCTAATGTCTGAATTACACTCTGATACTGAGAGTGCTGCGAGATGTGGTGATACCATCTCCGACTTATTTCCAGTTGTTACTGGAGTTCATCAGGGGTGTGTCCTGGCCCCCACACTTTGCTGCGCTCTTCTGGACTGGATTATGGGGAGCATGTCAGAGAGATCATGCTGCGGTGTATCGTTTGGGAATTTCAAGATCTCTGACCTTGATTTCACAGATGATGCCGTCATCTTTGCAGTCTCGGAAATATACTTTTGGGGGCCTTCAAGGAAACCCCTTATGGGTTTCCTGGGTCAAAACTAAAATCTGCTTTCTGCTTTGCTGCTATCTTGTCTGTACTTGTTTGTGGTGAGGATGTTTTGTTCACAGAAAGATTCAATCACCTTGGTAGTGATATTCTTATCTCTGGCTGTGTGCCAGAGGTCAATTGACGTCTGGGTCGGGTCTGGGGAGTGAGCGATTCACTGGATAAGGAGGTGTGGCGCTGCCGGTACCTGTGCAGGACGAAAGTCCGGGTCTTCACGTCCTTAGTGATTCCCATCTTGCTCTATGGATGTGAGACTTGGCCTCTGACCAGGGATCTGAGATGGAGACTTCATTTCATTGATAGCAGGTCTCTTTGAAGAATCCTTGGCTATCACTCGTCGGACTTTGTGTCCAGCAAGCGGTTGCTGAGAGAGACTCAAATGGACATGTGGCTCGTTTTCCTGATGCTGATCTTGCTCACCAGATTATCTCAGCGAGGGAGCCTCATGAGTGGAGGAGGCCAATAGGCCAACCACATGCCTCGTGGTTGCAGCATGTTTATCAGCATCTCAAGGAGATGGTGATGGGCCAGGCATCTGCCTGGGGTATAGCTAGATGGAGGCCCCTGGAGTACCGGCTGAAAATAGACGCACCAACGTGATGCTCTGGCGCATGCTCCCATACCTACCTGACCTGACCGGACTTGAAGAGGATTTGCACATAAGGTCACTGAATTCAACAGCCAATTATTTTTGAGGTCGGCATCGGCTAAATGTCAAAAACTTAGGTGCTATTTCTAAAATCCTCAATTGAGGTCAAATTTGTTTTATGAACTTCACATCATATCATGCTGCGCACGACATCTTTCTTGTTCTTGTTTGTTTGTTTGCAAAATATTTCAAAAAGTTGTGGACTGATGAGGATGAAATTTTGTGGACAGACTGGAATGAATCGATTCGATTGTGCTGAACATCCGAATCCAGATCCGGATGTGAGAATTTTTTTAATTTTAAAGGTGATTCTTCACCATTGAAAGATGGGTCCAAAAACGATATATAGCATGGCATTCCAAACACAATTTGGGCCCGATATGTTCTACTGGATCAGGCATTGCATGGCGGAGGTATTCGCTTTACCGAGTGCCCTTGTAGTTAGAGATAGTTATTGCCTGACGCTTTTCAGGTGCAAAGTTAATTTCCACTTGTTACCGTTACCTTAAGAGTACTTTTGGTGCTTTAGCCTATTTCCGATCCTCTTACCTTTCAGGTCCTACCTTTCGGGCATCATTGACATCGACAAAGCCAGAAGTGCAAGCAAATAAGCATGTGACATAACTCAAGAAAATACTGTTGCCTCGATATTTTTGAGAGCTATTTGTTCTGCAGCAATTTATTTCAACATTGTTTCAGTAATTTATTTTAACACCAAAGGAGAAGGGCAATCTGAAGAGAGCAGCCAAAGGCGAAGCAAGAACAGTCGAGCAGGATTTGACAACATGGTTACTGAAGCTATTTGGACCCATCACCAGTGATGAAGCGAGGCTAGACAGAACTTTCCCTTTATTCAAAGATGTGAAAGATGCAAAGTCAAAAAGGCAGTGGATATGATGTGGTAAGGTGTGAGGACAGAGCGAGATTGGTTGCGTATATGAGGTGAAGAGGCAAACGCTGAGTTGAGACATTCTGCCTCGATGTTTTATTTGACTTTTACTATTAATTGGAGAAGAACTTTCGCACGCCCTCTTATTGATGCTACCATATACTGTTGCGAATCTGGAAACCATGAGCACACAGACACTCAGGTTCCTATAGCTCAGTTATTTTAGTAAGTATGTGTTTTATAAATAGCTTCCTTCCCCTTGTCTAATGGGTGAATAAATGTAAATGCGCTGTGAAGTTATTTTGATAGTTATGGTTTTTCTTTCGTTTATTCACAACTACAACAACGCCAGCATCGTTTCACCTTCACCTCGCTCTGCCCGACACCATTATCCCCATGCATTCGATCACGTACGAGGGCAGAGTTCAAGGAGGAGCATCACGGTGGCTCTCGACCAATGGGGATGCATCGAGTGACGTGACTGTCACTGGGCCAATCAGACTTCCCCGGCTGTGTGAGGGGCGCTCCATGTGATGTCACCACGCCACCTGGCCAATCGAAGGGCTTGCCGCCTGTTTTGGCCAGTGAGAGTGACGGCGGGCAATATGCGTGCCAAAACTGGCCAGTGACAGAGCGACGAGGGAATCTGCGCAGAAGGTCGTCCGGTGTAAAGAAGTGGGGAGGGCGGAGACACCCTCCACCCCCCCCCCTCAGCAGGGAACGAGGGAATAAGAGCGCAGACGGCTGGTCTGAGAGGAGAGATTTTTGCCACAGTCCTCATCGTCGGCAGTCCTAGTCGTCGTCCTCCTCCTCCGCCTCCTCCTCCACATGATCGCGAGCTTGGCGATCACCTCGTCTCACCTCAGCTGCGTTCGGCTGCGTTGGTCCGTCCTTCGGTGACCGGAGCTCCGGGAAGGAGTGGACGCCCAGCCGCGCGCTCGTGGCCAGGTAGCCAGCCAGCTACCCTGATCTTCAGCCCTACTGTCCACCGGGCTGGAGGTCCAATTAAAGACAATTTGGTCCGATTCTTTGTGTGTGCGTGTGTGTGTCCTGTTGGCCCCGTCTTTAAGTAGTAAATTGTTTAAGTGCCTTTGCTGTATATACTTGCATTTCTTATATTCAGTTTAGTTCTGCCTTTTACGTGCTTCCCTAGTTTCCCCCCATTATTGTTTAAATAAACCCCATTTGTTCAATGTTTCAGCTCATTCGCGTCTATTCTTTCATTGACTTTGCGTGTCGCGTGCCGTGGAAAATTAGCAAGGCCGTTGTGCCGCCGTAAGGGGACATCTGGACCGACGGAACTCGGCGATCAAACCGCTCGGATCGCACACGGAACGAGCACGTTTAGCAGCTTGTTCCGTACGGAGCCGTCGAGGGTGAATTTCCTCGGTAGGTTGGACCACGTGGGTATTTAGGTAAATTGAAATTGGCAATCGACCCGACCCCACGTGGTCTGTCTATTGGCGAGTTCGGTCCAAAAAGGGACCCGTACTTTTCCAGTTTTCTGAAGAAGTACAATCTGAATTCCGGGCGATCGGTCGAGCCGAATCCACTGCTCCATCTGGTGGTCGTGCTCGTCGGCCGATGCCCGGTCCCGCAACAATACTTCAAGTGTGATGTATCATAGAGGAACTTGTGAAGGTCATTATTGATCAAGTTCTGTGCTCCAGGAAAGAAATACTTTGCTCTATCTCGTCGATATATCATTACACACCGCTTTAAGATCTGTATTGTGTTTTTGTTTTTCATTGTTAATTTTTTTAATGTCACATAATGCAGGAAGCACCCAGGTTGCTCAAGGCCAGAAGCAAATTAATGCCCCACACGCTTTGATCATCGAGCCATCTCGAGAGTTGGCTGAACAAACTTGCAACAACATCCGGCAGTGCAAGAAGTTTGTTGTGGATCCCAAAATAAAGTATGTACGATAATGTTGTGGCATATTATATTACTTTTCTAGTTTTACTAATAGTGTATACCATTTGTTTTATTATTTGTGGCATCATGATTTTTATTCACTTTCATTTGTTCCATATATTTTCTCTATAATTCATCGTGGTCAATTATATGGAGGAGAAATAAAGCTGTCACTTTTAACTTGCTGTTTAAATCTTGTTCTAGGGAGGTCTTGATCATTGGGGGTGTGGCTGCAAAAGATCAGCTGCAGGCATTGGAGGAAGGAGTGAGTCTTTTTTCATCCTTATCTATACTAATAAAAGTGTGCGTGTGGGTGCGCGTGCGCGTGCGTGTGCGTGTCCCCTCCATAACTATAAAACCTAGCAGCCTGAAACATTGTATGCATACAAAGAAAACTCTGTGGAAGTGCAAGAATGAAAATTGGGTGTTTGGGTTAGTTAAAACATCCCTTTTGAAGATAATTAATGGCCTTATTTAATTATATCCTGCATCAGACGATCCTCGGCCACCTCGCTCTCTGGGTCTTTTGGTGTTTCCTGGGTAACCTAGTGATTTTTTTCCTCTTTTTGGGTGACTAGAAGTGATTAGTTTTCATTGTTTTTCACCGGAAATTATTTGAAAACTTTTTCTGGAAGTGATTTTTAGATCCTCATGGAGGATCTCTCAGTCTTACTCATGTTGTTGTTCTTGTGGACTTTTTAGATCCTCATGGAGGATCTCTAAGTCTTACTCACGTTGTTGTTCTTGTGGACTTTTTAGATCCTCATGGAGGATCTCTAAGTCTTACTCACGTTGTTGTTTTTGTGGACTTTTTTGTTTCACAGCCTACAGTTTTCATCGAAACTTCCATGAACTTGGCGCATATATGTAAAAATACCCTGTGCGGACAGTAACGATCTCTGATTTTGAAAATTCCTCCGAGAAAAAAGTTATGACGTCAAAATATCTCCGCTAATGGAAATCGCCTAAAAATTATTTCCGAAACTAGGCAAGCTTTTTGAATTCTGTTTGTGGGAATCGAACAGGGCATTAGCAGAGATGAATTACCGCACATATGATACATCACTATGACGTCATATCAATTTTATGACGTCATTCCTATTTTTTTGACATTTTTAGATCCTCGTGGAGGATCTCTAAGTCTTACTCACGTTATCGTTCTTCATCTTCTTATTGTGGGCTTTTTTGTATCACAGCCTACAGTTTTCATCGAAACTTCCTGAAGCTTGGCATATACAGTAGACTAGGCGTAAGTCGGCAGCGTGTAACTCGTCACTTCACCTAAGTCGGCAGCGTCAAAAAGTGCCGAATTTATCTAATGTTAAATCCCTTTGAATAAAGTCTGTACGTCGTCATCTCTAAGTCGTCAGATGTTGTCCGTTCCCGCGTAATGGAAACTCAAGTAAATTACCACGCCTAACTCTTAACGCGGAACTTCTACCTCGTGAGAAGCCCGATTTCATGGAATCGTGATGCACACTCATTGGTGTACACTGCCAGTGATAGGCTATTTATAACTGCGCTGTGATCAGCTCAGTCAGCCGCCGTCCCACATGCATCTGACCAGGTAGACAGGCTGTGCAATGCAGTCTCTGGCAAAGGAGTAAAGGATCAATCGAGCTTAGTGTTGAAGTACGATCATGGTTTTATATTGGCTTGTTTTGTACATCACCACACTCACTTTCACATAGGTATTGAGTGGTAGTCATCACGATGACTGTGTGTCATGTAATTTGTCGATGGTATATAAGTTTTCATTCCATATGAAAACTCATTCTACATTCATTCCACATTTGTTGATGGTCATATACCATCTCACACACACACACACACACACACACACACACACACACACACACACACACACACACACACACACACACACACACACACACACACACACACACACACACACACACACTCACGCATTTAAAGGCCATTTTCCCCGCTAAAGCAGGGGTCAGCCTGGTCATATACCATCACCGATGGTATATGAGTTGTCTTACAGTTGTTCATTATCTTTACTTTTGATAAAGTGATTCATGAATTCCATCTTTGCTTGATCACTTTCCAACTCACCAATGAACCCCCACCTATGCCCCGAAGATTGTGTTTCCCTTTTAGTACAATAACCGGCTTAGAGATTGTTGCGCCCTCTCACACGTACGTGTCCAGGCCACGTGTGACTTCATCCTTCACCCCACAGTCATCATGAATGTTCGCATATGCGTAAGTCGTCACATGTCTAAGTCGTCACTTTTTTTCTCGGTCCCGATGGTGACGACTTACGCCGTCTACTGTATATGTAAAAATACCCTGCTCAGACAATAACCATCTCCGATTTTGAAAATTCCTCCGAGAAAAAAGTTATGACGTCAAATCGCTAATGGAAATCTCCTAAAAAATTATCTCCGAAACTAGGCAAGCTTTTTAGGTCATCTCTACCGAGATGACCTAATAAAGCCGGACCAAATGTCCGTCCGTACGTCCGTCCGTCAACAATTTTTCTTTCCGATCTTGATGAAACTTAGTATGTGGGTAGAGGTCGATGAGTGTTGTACAACGATATAACTTTTGTCTGGGTTCAAGGTCAAGGGTCAAGGTCACGAGGTCACGTAAGTTATAAAAATCGCCATTTTCAAAACCTATCTGGTCTGCCATTCTACAAGATATTCGGCAACTGTTTATTGATTATGATAGTAAAAAATATTATCTTGTATCTAACCCGACAGATTTTTTAATTTCCTTCCCGTTTGATCGTCACTTGATCTGGAAGATGGCCAAAAACGCCGATGCGATTCTCAAAGAAGGAAGGAAGGAGAAATGAAATATAAATATAAAACACATTTTTAGCCTTTTATATTTATACATTTTCCGCCGAAGGTGCAAAAGTTTCAAAACCCGAAATGTAAACGTCGGCATTTATTTTCAAAATATAATTTTGTGCACGCCCCAAAATGCCCAGTCATCTTTAACCAAACTGCGCAGTTCGAGCTGCGCAGTAGAACTGCGCAGTAGTCTTCGGTCATAACTGAACATTGAGAACTTGTGGTATTATAGAGATGACCGTCACCCCCACACGGGGGTAATTTTTGAATTCTGTTTGTGGGAATCGAACCGGGCATTAGCAGAGATGAATTACCGCACATATGAAACATCACTATGACGTCATATCAATTTTTATGACGTCATTCCTATTTTTTGACTTTTTGTTTCACAACCCAGAGTTTTGATCGGATCATCGTGAAACTTGCCATGTATATGCAGAAAGCCCATGCGCAGGCAGTAACCATCTCCGATTTTGGAAATTCTTCCTAGAAAAAAAGTTGACATCATAATATCGCCGCTAATGGAAATCGCCTATACCATTATCTCCGAAACTAGGCAAGCTGTTTGAATTTTGTTTGCGGGAATCAAGCCAGACATGAGCACAGATAATTTATCACAAACCTGATACATCACAATGACGTCATATTCGTTTGTATGACATCATCATTAAGAGGACGAGGATCTCAGATCATTTGAGCTTGTTTTCCTCTTTTTTGGTGACCAGTGGTGATTATTTTTCATTGTTTTTCACTGGAAGTGATTTTAAAACTTTTTGTCTGGAAGTGATTTTTTTTTCCTTGTTTTTGGTGACCAGAAGTGATTTTTTTTTCATTGTTTTTTCACCAGAAGTGATTTTAAAACTTTTTCTGAAGCTGCCATGTTTTTTGGCCTGCTCATACATGCCTTGACTTGGAAAAGGCCACAATGATTTCTTAACAATAAAGTGTTTTTTCACTTTCCTCACTCAAATTGAATGCCTGTTTATTGTAGCTACGAATCGCTGTGTACATGGCTTCTGTAAGTACTATATAACTATAGTTTTCAAATTAGGAGCTTGGAGAGATTTCATTTATTATAGGATACGATTTTCCATGATCTACTCTCATGGACTAATTGTGGTATATCATCAAAATATTATTTTGGCTTTTAGGATCGGATATCGTCCTGACTAAATAAGTGTTTAAATCTGTTGTGAAATTTGATAATTTAAAGAAATATTGAGTCTTATAACTAAGCCGATATATCCATTTACTTTAAGCAAACAATGCTATGTCCCTCCTCCATACATACACAAGAAAATATGTAATTTCCAAAGCATTAAACTTATCCTTTTGACTGTTCGGAGAATTATATTGAGTGAACAAATTAACCAGCTTCATTGAGCTATATGATTTAATGCATTCATTGCAAGACATCATGCCCTGTCACACAGAGAGACTGCCTATCCATAGCACCTGCCAGATCTGTGTCTATATTTTTGGATGTTTAGTGATGTGCTCTCTGGGGAATCAAAGCAAATCTGGTGAAAAAAGGCCGTTTAATAAAAAAAAATAGTTATCACGTTTGTGCCGGCTGTGAACAATGTACCACGTGATGTGTGCACAGACAAGCAGGCAAAATGGCGGATTTTCTGCAATGTTTATTTCACGGATGATTAAACATTGCAATGTCTCCAGGGTTGTTCTGCATTAAGCTACAACTCTTTTGTGGATAAATTCATTTAATTTCAGTCACAACTGGAAACTGCTGCATGCGCGGTGAAGCCGGACTTTAAAGTTAAAGGGATCTTTTATGGTTTGCAGCGACAGCTTGGCCAACCTTTATCAGGCATTTAATTGGAGTGCTTGCATGAGTACTTAAGCCACTTGATGAGTGCCCATTGTCGATAGCGGCATCGCACTCTGTCATTCTCAGCGAATCGTTCACTCGCTGCGGATGCTTTTGCCGCGCCACGTCACCCTGAGCGGGTGGTCCGTGCTCCGTCACCCTGAGCGGGTGGTCCGTGCTCCGTCACCCTGAGCGGGTGGTCCGTGCTCCGTCACCCTGAGCGGGTGGTCCGTGCTCCGTCACCCTGAGCGGGTGGTCCGTGCTCCGTCACCCTGAGCGGGTGGTCCGTGCTCCGTCACCCTGAGCGGGTGGTCCGTGCTCCGTCACCCTGAGCGGGTGGTCCGTGCTCCGTCACCCTGAGCGGGTGGTCCGTGCTCCGTCACCCTGAGCGGGTGGTCCGTGCTCCGTCACCCTGAGCGGGTGGTCCGTGCTCCGTCACCCTGAGCGGGTGGTCCTTGCTCTGTCACCCTGAGTGAGTGGTACTCGCAAATAACACCAAATTTCCGAGCTGTTTGCTGTATTAACATTTTCTAAATTACCGAGCCAATTTTTTTTCCACCCTTCACACGCATCTGTTTTTAAAGAATAATGTTTGGAACATATCCTTGAAACGTCCACATAAATGTAATGCTGTTTTTCGGTGAAAGCTACTCAAGGTTTCTGTGTTGTCTACAGTAAGTACTGTAGTTGGTAATCGCACTGACTCCAACCTGCCGATTCCCGAAAAATTGCTGATATTGTGCGTGTGCGTGTTCATGAAGCAAAACATACTCTTCCTGCTAACTCCCCTTCCCATCTCTCTCTCCCATCCTTGCTCTACCCCCTCCCAATACAGTGCAGTACCCTCCTCCCGCATATCTATCTCTCTCTCCCTCTCTCTCTATGGACATATCCAGACGGTGGTTATGTGTAGACTGTGTTCGTCTCTGGATGCGTCTGGGCAGTATTTTTCTCCAGGCCATGTTTATAGTATGACTGGTAGAAAATGGATTTCAGACATTATTTTGTTTCCATCTTCACTGATATTCAATGCAGAATCATTTTGATGAAACAGTACGAATCGTAATTAACGCTCCACACATGTCCGCCTTCCCTTCGTCTCACCTCACACTGTCTTCCCTTCCCTCACCCCTCCTCGCTCCTCCTCCCTCCTCTCTCCTTTCCCCTCAAACTTTTCTCTCTCTCTCTCTCTCTCTCTCTCTCTCTCTCTCTCTCTCTCTCTCTCTCTCTCTCTCTCTCTCTCTCTCTCTCTCTGTCTGTCTGTCTGTCTGTCTGTCTGTCTGTCTGTCTGTCTGTCTGTCTGTCTGTCTGTCCCTCTTCCCCGTCCCTCTCTCTCCCCGTCCCTCTCTCTCCCCTCTCTCTCCCCGTCCCTCTTCCCCGCCCCTCTCTCCCTCTTCCCCGTCCCTCTCTCCCTCTTCCCCGTCCCTCTCTCCCTCTTCCCCGTCCCTCTCTCCCTCTTCCCCGCCCCTCTCTCCCTCTTCCCCACCCCTCTCTCCCTCTTCCCCACCCCTCTCTCCCTCTTCCCCACCCCTCTCTCCCTCTTCCCCACCCCTCTCTCCCTCTCCTCCCCCCCCCACCTTTTTCTCCCTCTCCCCTTTAATATTATTGTCAGCAAAGCAATGGGTGATATTTGCTCGTCATTGCTAAAATATAGTATTTTGTGCATTGCTCATTTTTATTTTGTTAATAGTTTTGGGGTAAGCTTTATATTTCTTTGTGTTTTCAGGTCGAGAGATTAAACAACATTTTAATTCCCCATAGTACGGGTCTTTGTCTGGATCAACCAGTTTGAATTTCCTAATACACGAGGATGCTTTAATCTCTCTCTGTCACTTTGAATGGTGTGCTTTTCAGGTGCATATCGTAGTCGGGACTCCAGGCAGAATCGATGACTTGATATCCACAGGAAAATTGTCCTTATCACAAGTTCGCTTTTTTGTGCTTGATGAAGCGGTGAGTAAGATTATTCTGGAGTGATTTATTTTCCTAAAATTTCATGCTGTCATTCTGTTATGAGCAAGTCCGTTGGCCTTGTTTGGAATTGTGTTTTTGTTTGAAATGTTTTTGTAAAGGATTTGGTGTTAAAAAAAAAATACACTTACACAAGTGCAGATTTGCTCTTGCTTTGCAACACTTTTTGGACACCATTCTTGAACCTGGATTTTGTTTGCAAATGAATGAATTGAAACTTTTTTGCATTTAAAAAAAACTGTTTTGCCCACTTTGGATACCCACAATCTTTCCCATTTCAATGGAATCCCAATTATCATTGTCAGTAATGTAATAATACAGTTGAAGAAGCATTTTGTTAATTGTAACTTTGAAATTTTTGTAGGTGTTGTCTCAAAGCTTATGTGTACAGGCATGTAAAGATGACAACATCAAGGTTTATGTATTCTTTAACGAAAAGTGTAATCAAGCATTCCACAAAATTAATGCCAGTAGATAGAATACAAAAACTTGTTTTGCATGATGAGATGCATTTCTGCAATTTTCTTCCTTCGCTTCCAAGGCATTTTTGTTTTCTTTTCAGGAAAATTTTGCATGAGATATATTCATTAATTTTCCAGCAGGACAGGTCAGGTATGGGGGAGCATGCGCTGTCGTAGTGTGTCGCTGCGTCCACTTTCTGCCGGTACTCCAGGAGTCTCCGTCTGGTCATCCCCCAGGCAGATGCCTGGCCTATCCCCATCTCCTTGAGATGCCGATCAACCACGAGGCACGTGGTCGGCCCATTGGCCTCCTCCACTCATGAGGCTCCCTCGCTGAGAGAATCTTGTGAGCAGGATCAGCATCAGGAAAACGAGCCACATGTCCATACAGCCGCATCTGATGCTCAAGGACTACACAGGTCACAAATCTCATTCGAGTCTCTCAGCAACCACTCATTGAACACAAGATCCGACTAGCGATAGCCAATGATTCTCTGAAGAGATCTGGAACCGAAGGAGTTAAGTCTCCACCTCAGATCCCCTGGTCAGAGTCCAAGTCTCACATCATAGAGCAAGACTGGAAGCACCAAGGATTTGAAGATTCAGACTTTGGTCCTCCTGCACAGGTACCGAATGCTCCACACCCCATGATCCAGTGAATCCATGACTCCCCAGGCCTGACCCAGATGTTCATTGACCACTGGCTCACAGCCAGCAGACATGAATATCACTGCCGAGGTAAGTGAATCTCTCCATGACCTCAACATCCTTACCAGAAACAGGTACCAGCAAGATGGCTGCATCCAAGATGTCATTGAAAGCCTGGATTTTTGTTTTAACCAAGGAAACCCGTCATTCCAGTGGCTCTAACTCCTCTTTCAGCACTTCCAGGGCCCCCAAAAGGATTTCCAGAGTCCCCGCAAAGATGGCCGCATCGTCTGCGAAATCATCGTCATCGTCTTAGAGATCTTAACATTCTCAAACGATGCACCACAGCTTCATCTCTCTGACATCCTCCCCAGAATCCAGTCCATGCAAGTGCTGAAAAGTGTGGGGGCCAGTACGCATCCCTGACGAACTCCAGTCACAACTGGAAATGAGTCTGAGACGATGTCACCACATCTCACAGCATCCTTAGTACCATAGTATAGTTCAGTCATCAGATTGATCAGTGTTGATGGCACCCCACGAAGACCAAGAATCCTCCAGAGGACATTGGCATAGGGCCTGTCAAAACTCTCGTCTGCATTCGCTGAGGACCCGAAGTGCAATCATACGGTCAGTTGTTGACCTCGTTGGTGTAAAGCCCGACTGCTCTTGGTGCTGGTGCTCAAGCAGATGGTGGTGAACCCTTTCAATAATTATCCGAGCAAAGACCTTGTCTGGCACTGAGAGCAATGTCACCCCTCGGTAGTTGTTGCAGTCCTGGCGATCACCCTTCCCTTTCCAGAGAGGGACAACAGGGCTCCTCTTTTAGTCAGTTGGGATGATGCCTGTGTTCGAGGCAGAGCACAGAACTGCATGCAACGACATGAGTACAGCATTTCGACCAGCCTTTTGGAGTTAAGCATGGATGTCACAGACCCCAAGAGTGTTACCTCTTTTCAAGCAGTTCACTGCAGCCTGTGTTTCCACAAAATAAGGTGGATCAAAGTTGATTGGAGGGTCAGCAATAGAGATAGTAACACCCCCTGACATCCAACTCAACAGCTGGTGGATCAGCCTGGTACAGCTGCTCAAATGAACCGGCCCGGGCCTTCACTTTTGACTCCTCTGTCAAGAGCCCACCATGCTCTGCTCTAACTGCAGTACACAGAGGGATGGGCTTGGAGGAACCCAATGAGTGAATTCCCATGTAAGCAGGACGAGAATCACTTGACTACAGGTGATTCTCTACCCCCTCACAGCTTCCTCGCACATTGGCCTCCTTGTCCACCCTCAGCACACGTACAGTTTTCCGCATCAGCTCTCTCAAATGCTCAGCTCTGCCATTAAGCCTGGCCCTGCGACTCTGGTCAACGGTATCCACTTCAGGATTCTCCAAAGCACCCAGACCCCCCAAATCCCCACTCAGCCTGTTCACAAACTCCTCAGCTACCCTCTCATCTTTGAGCTTGCCAACATCCAGCCGAGGCTGGGATGGTACCATTCTCCCAGATTTAGGCTGCAACTTCAAAGTTGTTACAAGAAGCCTGTGTTCAGTATTGAGGTATTGAGCACTCCGGTAGACCCTGCAGTTCTGGATCATCCTCCAGCGACCATCAACGAGCACATTGTCAATCTCCTTTGCCACACCATCAGCGTTGGAATACCAAATCCAGCGATGAGCCTGTGGGTGCTGAAACCATGAACCAGCCACCCTAAGTCCATGACTTCTTGCAAAGTCAAGGAACTTAGTGCTATTCTGGTTCACAGTTCCAGACCCATCGGGACCAATACATTTCTCATAGCCATCCCTATCAGTGCCAGTCAATGCATTGAATCCCCTAAGACTAGAAAAGTATCTCGCCTGGAGCACTGATCAGTTCGACAGTTTGGGACAGTTTGACAAGCCATGGTGAATATAGTTTGAAATTTTTTTGTTGACGCAATTTAATCTGAATATGCACAAAGGTAGATGTTAAATATCCGAATAATCAATAAAGCTATGGATACTCACAATGTATGCGGCATAATAGGGTGCTTGGATGAGAGGAGTACGTGGGCCGTAATAGTATGGCAAAGCATGTTCAATTAATGATGGTATTTTTGTTCAGAATGAGCACGTGAGGCATGACTATGCTCTCTACTGTGAGTGCCGTTCTCGTTTGATCGTATCTCTCAACCATAGATCATCATGGTACACCCCATTTATTTATCCTCACCTTTTGGATCTGACAACACACTGTACTTGTTTCCAGTAAAAAGCATGTGCTGATACATGGCTAAGATAAATAAATTTTTATCAAAGACGAGTGTCAATTTTTTGTTTTTTGCCTCTTTCATGCGGCCACATTGCTTTTTGTTTCAGCTTTGCTTATGTGCTTTGTCAATAAGATTCCATCATTTGGGCCTCTTGCTGTTTCTTCTTACATAGTTCCTGTTCCTTATTTCTCACATGGCAAAGTGTTTGATGTTTCATACCCCATACCTCCCCATCCCTCTTCCCCCACCATTGGTTGTTCACAGGATGGACTACTTACGCAGGGTTGTACTGATTTTATCCATCGTGCCCATGCTGCAATTCCCCAGATCACATCAGATGGGAAACGTTTGCAGGTACTTGTGAAGCAATTTAGTCGAGCCAGGTTGCTTGCCTTTGAAAACTGAAAAGTCTGATTTTATTAATATTTCTTACTTTGAGTTTATTTTCTCATTCTACTGAATAGTTAAACTTCAAAATGAAGAGTATATATATTTTTTAGAACATATAACAAAGGGAGCAGGAGACGAGTGGGGGCGAGAGAAGGAAACACAACAACAGTAGGAAGCAGGGACATCAGATCTGTGGAAGAGAGAGGTATGGGTCGGGGTACACGGGATAAATAAGATGGACACTCTAGGGACTTTCAGGAAGGAAAACATGGAATTTGAAGGAGATGGGTTTGGGGTGGATTAATGGCGGTGGAAAAGATCATGGTTTTGGGTGGGCGAAGAGATGAAATGGTGAACAGCTGTTTTGAAGACCTGGAGGGAAAAGTGGGATTGAACAAGGTGTGGGAGTTTGTTCCAGAGGCAGGGAAAAAGTGGAATGAAAGGGTGAAGGTTAATTCTTTATTTTTGCAGTTTCACCAGAATGGGGTTGCTCGCGGACCTTGAGTGCCCTGCAGAAATATTAGGGGGACAGAGCACAGACAGAGCGGAGGGGGGGGGGAGGGCAAGGCCCGAGAGGAGATGGTAGAAAACAGCAATACCACCGACCTGCCTGCAGTGAGAGAGTGAAAGTCCCAAAGACGGCAGCTTCATCACGGGAGGTACCAATGATCCTAAAAGCCTTGGTTTCTACAGTGTGGAACCAATAATTATGTGAGGCAGGAGCACCAGCCCAGAGGAGTACTCCATCAGGCTGTGGATGAAAGTTTTGCATGTGGTCATGACCTGAGGTGTGCCAAGGAAGGACTTTGCATGATGGAGAATGACCAGAAAGTGACCAGCTATGGCAGCCAGCTTGGAACTTTGGCTTTCCCAGGAAAGACCATGGTAGATAGTGAGAGAACTTCTTCAAAAGGATTGTTGAGAAAGTAGACGGTCCTTTTGGTTTCCAGCTGGCCCTTTTGGAGAGACAGTGAGAGTGTGAGATTTGTTAGGAATGAAAGACATGTTCCGAGTGTTTGACCAGTTTGTGATTTTATCCAGATCTGTAGAGAGTTAAGAGGCTGCTGCTTGCCGATCTGAGGAATGAGAGATGGTTCGGCAGAGGGTGGTCATCGTCAGCAAAGAGATAGAGGATTTTCCATAGTCGGAGAAATCATTGATGAAAACCAGAAAAAGCACAGGGTCCACAACGCTGCCTTGAGGAACTCCAGCCTGGAGAGAATTCCATTAAGAGCCATGCGTTGACTACAACAGAGAGGAAGTCCACAAGGCAAGAGTGGAGATTGCTTTGGATACCATAAGAACAGAGTTTGTTGAGCAGGGTGGATTGCCAGACCATATCGAAAGCTCGTGATATGTGGAGGAAGTGGTTCTGATCTCATGTCTGGCATTGAAGACCTCTATCTCTTGTTGGGAAAGCAGAAGCAGCATGTCCAGGGTGGAGTGACCTGGTCTGAATCCAAATTGAAGATCGGAGATCAAGGCATTGGAGAAGAGGAAAGATTTGATGTTGGAACTGATGATGGATTCCTTGACCTATTGACTATTGAGCATAAAAGGGACACATTTTCCTTAACGTAGCATAAACTGAAATTGCTATTGATTTAGATTCTATGAAAATATACCCAGCTCGGTCTGAGAAAATATTTGTTTCATATTGTGATTGGTCTGCATGTTAAGTTCACTGGTGAATTGGGTAGAATGTGGCGTAAAATTAATTGTGAAAGATAGGAAATGTAATGTGTTAAATTGAAGGAAGGGTAGTTGAGACCGGAAGAATGAAAAAAAAAAAACGGTTTGGTGGTTGGAGCGAGTGCATGCGGGGTTAAGGCCACGGAAATGTTTTTATTTTTTTGGTGACAATTATTATCCCTATGCTTTTTGAAAAAAAATGAGGGGATATTGTGTGTGTGTGTGTGTGTGTGTGTGTGTGTGTGTGTGTGTGTGTGTGTGTGTGTGTGTGTGTGTGTGTGTGTGTGTGTGTGTGTGTGTGTGTGTGTGTGTGTGTGTGTGTGTGTGTGTCCCCATCTGTCATGCCATCTCCTTAACAGTTGGGCAGAAATTCACCAAACATGGTAGTTATGATCATTACTTGGCAAAAAATTGGAAGAGCAGTATCATTTTTGGTCCTGTTCTCTGGGTGGGGTCAAATGCCAGAAGATGCAATTACATGCACATTTTCAAACATTTTAAAATTAAACTTTGGATACAGTGCTTTCAGAAAGTATCACACCCCATTTGCTTTTCCACATTTTGTTGTGTGTTAAAGCATGAATTTAAAATGGAATAAATATTTTTAATTCTTATCACCAATCGACACAAAATACCCCATAACGACAGTGAAAACATGTTTTCAGAGATTTTTTTATAAATTGTTGAAAAATGAAAAGCTGAAATGTCTTGTGTTAATATGTATTCAACCCCTTTGCCATGACACTCCAAACTGAGCTCAGGTGCATCCAATTTCCTTTGATCATCCTTGAGATCTCTCTACAACTTGAGTGGACTCCACCTGTGGCTAATTCAATTGATGGATATGATTTAGAAAGAAACACAACTTTTATATTTTAGGTCCCACAGTTGACAGTGTATGTCAGAGCAGAAACTCCACTGTGAAGTCCAAGGAACTGTTCGTAGAACTCCGAGACAGACTTGCGAGGGGGCAGAGATCTGGGGAAGGGTATAAAACAATTTCTAGAGTGTTGAAAGTTCCCAAAAGCACAGTCAGCTCCATCATTAGGAAATGGAAAAGGATATGGCACTTCCCAGACTCTTCTTAGAGCTGGCTGTTTTACCAAACTGAGCAACTGGTCAAGAAGGACCTTGACCAGGGAGGTTAGTAAGAACCCATTGACCATTCTGACAACTACAGAGTTCCTTGGCTGAGATGGGAGAACCTGCCAGAAAGACAAAAGTCTCTGCAGCACTTCACAAATCTTTATAAGAGAGTGGCCTGATGGAAGCTACTCCTGAGAAAAAGGCACATGACAGCACACCTGGAGTTTGCAAAATTCACATGAAAGACTCTGAGAGCATGAGGCAAAAGATTCTGCTGTCTGATGAGATGAAAATTGAACTTTTTGGCCTGAATGCAAAGCGTGACGTATGGTGGAAACTGACCACAGCTCTTCACCCATCTAACACAATCCATACCGTGATGCATGGCGGTGGCAGCATCATGATATGGGGATGCTTTTCAGTGGAAGGGACTGGGAGGCTTGTAAGGATCGATGGAACAATAAATGGAGCCAAATGCAGGCAAATCCTTGAGGAGAACCTGCTTCAGAGTGCAAAAGACCTTCAACTCCCAGACAAAAATAGCATTCCTTTCCTGTAGCAATTCTCTACAGACTACTGTGGTGGGTAGGATCTGTTACAAACTATCGTGTATGAGAGTACAACTTACATATAGTATAGTTCTAGCTGTACCATTTTTTTCCCTGGGGAGCTGCGTCGAAGGTTTACATTCCAACAGGACAATGATCCCAAGCATATAGCCAAAGCAACACTGGAATGACTTCAGAACAAGAATGTGAAAGTTCTTGAGTGGCCCAGCCAAAGCTCAGACTTCAATCCCATTTAGAATCTGTGGAAAGACTTGAAGATTGCTGTTCACCGACACTACCCATCCAACTTAACAGAGCTGTTAATCTGCATGGAAGAATGGGAGAAAAACCACAAATACAGATCTACAAACCTGATGAACATACCCAAGAAGACTCAATGCTGTCATGCCAAAGGTGCTTTGACAAAGTATTGACTCAGGCTTGAATATTTATGTAAATTAGATATTTCTTTATTTCATTTTCAATAAATTTGTAAAAGTTTCTAAAAACTTTTTTTTCACTTTGTCGTTATGGGGTATTTTGTGTAGATCGATGACAACAAAATTTAAATTTAATCCATTTTAAATTCAGGCCGTAACACAACAAAATGTGGCAAAAGTCTGGTGGTGTGAAAACTTTCTGTGAAGGCACTATATACAATCAACAGTGGGAGATGCATGAATATGTAACGATTTTGGGGGGGATTTGATCCCTGTTTCATGCATCGTGGGTGTGGGGACTTAGGGTTGCAGGGATCAAAATAGGAAAAGAAAATTTCACTCAAAAATTAATATTGGGTCATTCCTGGTGCAACTTTATGCCATCTTTCAACTTTACTATCGGTAGGAAACATGGGGATTTGTGATGGCACGCCATTGACTTCACTCTCGTTAAATAAGTGGAGTCTTCATTCTGCAGAAAGGATCGTAGATACGGAGTTGTGTTGTTTCAAGGGAACGGGAGTAAGGGATATCTCGACTCATGGCAGGAAGACGTTGGCTTTGATATACACAGGAGAAAATTGTATTGGGGAAGTTTATTGGGAGGATTAAAATGAAATAGGTACAGGATATTGGAGAGCCAACTGAAAGTAAGGGCTTGTGAGTTAATGTTTTCCAGTATTCCTCTAACAATAGGAAATAGAATACAATTCATAGGTGGAGCGATAGATGTGAACTTATAGTTGCAAGAATGGTGTAGACAAGCAAGGTTTAAGGGTTGAGGAAGCAATGGGAATCTTTTGGAAGCAAAGGGTGTGTTCCAGAATGATGGCCATGTGTTAAACATAAAGGAAGCAGTGAGGTTTGCAGTGGGAATTGAAGAGGGAATGAAGACGACTTCTTTTTTTCGGTTTGAGGAAGGTGGTGCTGATAATACGATTTGTATGACCAGGCAACAAAAAAATATTTACAGAAAGGAAAAAGTTTAAAATATATATCACATACCAATACCAGGAATTTAAATATGAATATGTAAAAGCTTAAAGTTAAAGTAGATAGTGAGGAGTACGATGTACTTGCAGTAAGTGACACTTGGTTTATTGAGGAGAGTAGTTGGAGGATAGCATTAGAAGGCTGCAAGATATATAGGAGTGACAGGAAAGATAAAATAGTAGAGGGAGTAGCAATGTACAAAACACCCTGGTGATGTCTGTGTTTGCCCCACTGTCATCATCCCCACTCCTCCACCCTCACCCCCTCCCCGAGTGAATTTCAGTTTGTTAACTGTTGGATCGAATTGATTAGGTGGAGATGTGGCGTAGCTATGATGGACCGAATGGCCTCCTCTTGCATCCATGTTCCTTGTGTATCCTTGTGTGAGTGGAATGTAAGAGTTAAATGTAATTTATATGTGTAGCTGTCTCTATATGTATAGCTGTATCTATAATTTATATGTGTAGATAAAATTCCATTTATTTATTTTCATCATATGTATGTTTGAAACAGACCCTGACAAATGTAACAACTTGCTATTCAAGTTTGCATCGTCTCAGCTTTAACCATATAATTTCTCCGGCCTCTGTTGTACCCAAAACGTATTGTCACTGTTGCAGCATTGAGGTTTCTTGTGTTTAGGTGATTGTGTGCTCAGCCACACTTCATTCATTTGATGTGAAGAAGCTCGCCGAGAAAATCATGCACTTCCCTGTATGGGTGGACCTCAAGGGAGAAGACTCCGTGCCTGAAACGGTGCACCATGTCGTGGTTCCAATAAATCCGAAAGCGGATAAATTGTGGGAACGCTTGGGCCAAAACCGCATCAGGGTGAGCCAATGTTGTGACTTGTTCAATACTTCACTTGTTTGAATGAATTATCTTCTGTGGAGGGAAATAAATGAAAGCACAACTTTGTTGTTTTCTAAGGTTTATCATTTCAGAGACTCAATTTTGCTTCCTATTCATCACTGTAATGTGAAATCTGAGAATTACGAGATCTTCTCTTCATCCACTTTTTCATATTGCTTTACCAATGACGATATTGTTGCGAATCTGGAAACTATTATCGCACTCATCATTCAGGTTGTTTAGCTCAGTTATCTCGGTAAGTACATGTTCCATAGATAGCTCGCCTTCCATTGTTTAATGGGTAAAAATCGATTAAATGCACTGTGATTCATTTTAATAGTTAGGGTTCGATCAGAACACAAAGAAGAACGACCCTCCCCTTCTTCTGCAAAGAGGAAGAAGAACCCTCCCGTCCCATGATGCAATGACTGCATCACGTAAACAACTCCCTACCACCCGTGGTTGAGTGGGGGATGGAGCATGAGGGCATGAGTTACGCCGGGAGAGGGCCGATGGGAATAAAAAAAGGGACACTCTGCTTGGCTCGAGTTGGTTCTGGGGTCTTGTTGGGGGTTGTTCATCGGAAGAGTGGGTTGTGGCTGGTTGGTTGTCATGAGTTCGTCGGAGAGTTGTTCATCAAAGGAGTTGGTTCGGGATGTCGTGGTTCTTATTCAGTCTGGTGGTCATGGAGTGTCTGCCTGCTTCAAGGGCTCGAGCTAGTTCGAGGTTGTTGTTCTGCTGGTGCTTCTTCGAGTTGGCTGTGCAGTCGGTAGTTCAAAGGGTCGTGCTGGTTCTGAGTAATCTTGGTCCGGCCTTTGTTCTGCTTCGTGGCCTCATCTTGGTTTGGCTGGCTCTACTTGGAAAGCAACGCATCTTCCAGAAGGCTCGGTGTTTCGTCTCACCAGCACGTGGTCCGGAGCGTGAGGGGATCCGCTGGAGCTCGGGAAGGACCGCGGCTCACGGCGAATGGATCCAGCTCGCCCTCACTGGAGCCCGGGTCTGAACAGCTTGAAGACTACACGAGGTGGAGAGGTTCGAGATAGGTTCTGGGTTTCAGCTCATCTGTCCCTCCGAGCTGAAGTCTTTATTCAAGGCATCAGCCACCATTTATTGGGTGTGTGTGTGTGTGTGTGTGTGTATATGTGTGTGTGTGTGTGTGTGTGTGTGTGTGTGTGTGTGTGTGTGTGCGCGCGCGTGCGCGCGTACATGTGTCCGTGGGCCCGTCTAACAAGTAGAGAACTGTTAAGTGCTTTGTGTGCTGTAAATGATTGCATTGCATTGCATTTATTATTTTCGGTATAGTTCTGCTCTTGCGTGCTTCCCTAGTTCCCCGATTACTGTATAAATAAACCCCAATTGTTAAATGTTTTCAGCTCGTCGCGTCAATTCTTTCATTAACTGAGCATGTTGCATGTGAGGGATTAGTCAGCCATTTGGAGGGTCACAAGATAATCGGGCCGGTGGAATTCGGCGATATCACCGCTCGGCTGCGCACACGGAACGGGCTGCTTAAGCGGCTCGCTTCCGTACGAGTTCCGCCGAGAGTGATGTACCCCGGTAGCTGGATCACGTGGGTACTTAGGTAAGTTGAAGTTGGCAATTAACCCTACCCCATGTAATCTCCCCATTGGCATATTTCGGTCCAAAATAACCAGGACCCGTTGACCCGGGCTTACCCGGGCCGGCGATGTGTAAATTCCAGGCGATCAAGCCGAGACGGCCCCACTGCTTCATCGAGGATCGTGCTCGTGGCGACGTGCCGGCGGGAAACCACAACAATATATACAATGGATCAGCAAATACAATCATGATACGATTTTCTGTCCTGTGATCAACCTGCAGCAATATCTCATATAACTGACTCGTATGACTGGCCAGGTGCCAGGCAATATGATTTGAAAAGGTGGCGCGAAAAGAGAGGATAAGTGAACACCGCTGGAGCGTGACTAACAGAGACGCCACCTTTTGTCTTGGAGGTTCGGATACCACCGAATTTACTCGATATTGCCTAGTTTCTCACCGGCATACATTGAAGATGTACTGATGTGTTGCATAAATATTGGGCGGTGATCGCTCAACTATGTTCCATTCGTAGCCAATGTAATAGGCTCGTACCCCAAGACTGTAGCTGATCCCTTCTCATTTTGATTTCAAGATGCAGACTCGTTTTTTTGTTTTTGTCTTTGAAGGTGATGCAATGATTTCCACCAATACCACCCAACCACTGTAATAAATAAATAAAAAATGCCTGCTATGATATGCTATCCTATCGTAATAACAGCAAACAACCTATATTCCCAATGTTCCAACTAGCTCTGTGAAATGGCAGTGTATAGAGGAGAATTAGAGGCAGTCTTGCACCCCTTGGATATGCATACCTTTCACAACAACTGGGATTGGCAGAATAGCACACCACCTTGAACTCTACATCCAAGAAACTCAAAAGCGTTATTCAGAAAACCAAGCAAGCCACATGCAAAAACGAGAATGGCACTCGGGAGAGCACATACACCCACCAGGCTGAGCAGTCTCCTTTTTGTATTACACTGAGAAGCTGCATATGGGTCTGATGATGATGTTTCGATGGAGTTCTTGCTTGACTGATTAAGCCACTTGGCTCCGCAATCTGGATCCGGACCTCAACAAAAATCGAATCTGCTTGTTCTTTTCACCTAACCAACTCATCCACCTAGTTTTGTCATAACTCGTCCACAACTTTTTGAAATATCGTGATGTATATCGTTTTTAGCCCCATCTTTCAATGGTGAAGAATTGCTTAAAATTTAATTTTAAATTCTCGTTTCTGGATCTGGATCTTCACCAAATCGAATTGATTCATCCTTCGCAGACACCCAACCTGTTCCCCAAGTTTTGTCCGAATCAGTCCATATCTTTTTGAAATATCGTGCTTTATATCGTATTTAGCCGTATCACTCAATAATGAAGAATCGCTTAAAAAATTATAGCATACTGATCTGGATCTTCAACAAAATCTTCTTATTTTGTCTTTGTCACACACAACCGGTCCACCAAATTCCATCTGAATCCGTCCACAACTTTTAGAGATATCTTGCTCACAGAAAAACAAACAGACAAGGGTGAAAACATAACTTCTACCCACCTTTGGTGGTGGAGGTAATCGAGCTATGACCTTTAACCTTCATAACATGATTTGTAATTGCTCAGTCATAAACACTGCTGCTTCTGCTGTGACTGCTGCTACTTCTTTAACGACCCCACTTTTTCCACGTTCTTGTAGGATCGGCTGGGGAATGTTTTGACGCAAATCTTTCACAAACTGGATGGCCAGTCCTGTTATTCGACTGAAGGTTGCAGTGATTTGGAATTTGGCCGGCGTGCCAGCAATAACTATTCTATTCTTCATGAAACACACCGTTGCAGACCACCATCAAATGCGGTCAGATGTGAAATCTAGCTCAGAGATATAGTGTACCTTGTGATGCAAGAAAATCAAGCTCAGAGGTGGTGTACCCTACCTGTCAAGCACTGATTTGACTGTTTATAATCAGGTCGAGAATAAAACTCAAAGGTATAAGTGTGTCGCATATTCTTACCCATCCCCAGCACCTCTGTCCCATCCTGTCAGAACTCAAAACCATAAACTGCAAACCCATGTATTGCTCGACAGACAAACTTCTCAAAATCAGAATACTACAATGCAAGGAAATGATAATCAGCAACTGCAGAAAAACAGTGCTGCATGCAATAATACACTAACATAAGTCCCCTGCATGGTCAGTAAATAAAATCTTTCAGTCTGGTGTACTGAACATTGTGGTAACGACACAGCTCAGGAGACACACCATTTATGCAAGCCATATACAGTTGGCTCTGCCTGTCATCCTTCTGAGGTCGGCAAAATGAGTGCCAGCTTGCTGGTATCCTATGTCGAAGTGGCGACC
Organism: Eptatretus burgeri; assembly: GCF_056783735.1. NCBI lineage: Eukaryota > Metazoa > Chordata > Myxini > Myxiniformes > Myxinidae > Eptatretus > Eptatretus burgeri. Next base: position 112,938,361 of record NC_140961.1, on the reverse strand, counting down.
CATCCAGGAGTGTGCCCAATAGCCAAGGGGACTGCTAAGGCATCACCAACGCTCTGCATAGAGTATGGTCCCGATGTATGGATGGATGGATACAGTCGTGGAACTCTCGACTGCACTTGCAAAGCTTAAGAATAGCAAAGGTCAACTGAATGACCTGACATTGTCACCAATGAAATGTTGCAGTTAATGTCAACGGCAAGCACCTGCCTACCCAATTCGGTTGTGGCACTCTGGTTGTGTGACAAGGACGAACTGATTCGATTTTGGTGAACATCTGGATCCAGATCCGGATCTGTTAATTTTTGAAGTGATTTTTTTCGCTATTGAGAGATCGGGCTAAAACCGATATATAGCACAAAATCTCAAAAAGTTGCGGACGGATTTGGACGAAACTTGGTGGACCGGTTGGGTGTGTGACAAAGACAAAGTAATTCGATTTTGTTGAAGATCCAAATCGGTATGCTATAATTACCTTCGCATTCTGCGAAAGGTTATGTTTTGGTCGGCATGTATTTATTTATTTATTTATTTATTTATTTGTAATCTTGTGATTCGTAAAACTCAAAAAGTATTAAACCGAATTGCATGAAATTTGGTGGGATGATTGGTGATTAGATTTTGGGATCGTTCGGGTCAAAGGTCAAGGTCACAAAAAGGTCAAAATCGTCTTTTTACGATAACATGGTCAATTTTTATTCAATTTGCATGCAACTCACGCCAAAATGTTCAGAATTCAACGCCTCATCTTGTGATATGCAATATGTCACAATGACGCCCATACTCTTGTTACCGGTTAGGGGTCAAAGGTCAGGGGGGTCACGACCTTGAAAAATATGCGGTTTTTGTCATAATGCGGTCAATTCTTGTCCGCTTTACATGAACCCAGCACCAAAATGTTCAGAATTTAATGCCCAATCTTGTGACACAATGACGTCATAACACATGTCACCGGTTGGGGTAAAATGTCGGGGGTGGGGGGGGTCACGCCCTTGAAAAATATGCGGTTTTTGGCATAACTCAGTCAATTCTTATTCGATTTGCATGAAACCAGCATCAAACGAGATTACCTTCTCTTGTTTAAACGTTGTATTCACCGAGCTTGCGAGTGAAGACTCGCCAAAACGACGTGAGTTGATTGTTGTTTAGTCCGTAGCCCCCGAAAGTCGGGGCGGGCGGGGGGTCATGACATTATAGATATGTGGTTTGTGTCATAAGACCATTCATATGAAACCAGTTCCCCACACTCATACCAAGAACAAAAAAAGTAGTGGCGGCGAAGGTATGCACTCTATGAGTGCCCGTTCTAGTTTTTTAAGTGATTTCTTTCACCACTGAGAGATCGGGGCTAATACCGACACGTGACACGATATATGAAAAGGTTGTGGACGGATTCAGACGATTTTAGTGGACACGTTGGTTGTGCGACAAGGACTAATTGATTTGATTTTCTTGAAGATCCAAATCCGGAAAGGATAATTTTTTTTTTTACTTTTTTTTTTTTATTACTTTTTTTAAGTGATTCTTCACCGTTGAGAGATGGGGCCAAAAAATAGATGTATATCATGATATTTCAAAAAGTTGTGGACGACTTGTGACAAAATGTGGTGAATGAGTTGGTAAGGTGACGAGAACAAGACAATTTGATTTTGGTTCAGGTCAGGATTCAAATCCGGTCTATCAGTGAGGTACAAAACGTAAACTCTTCAGCTTGGCGGAGGTAGATGCTTTCCCAAGTGCCATTCTAGTTTCTATATTTTCACCCTATTTCAATTTATTCCACTGATGTTGAAATCGTATCAATATTACTATTTTCATTCACAACACAAACCAACCTCATGAGCATTACTGAAAGAAAACAAATAGACAAGAGAATGTCGTTTGCTGGCAGCAGGTAACAAGATATGTCGACCACACTGTGTAACTGAAGGTGCGATTAAGGCCAAGCATGAGCGAATTCGGTAAAAGAAAGCTTGCAGAGGTTTTGTGCCAGTGAGGTTGATAAAGTAGCCAGGTCTCGAGAGAACAAGCAAAAGGTACTACAGTACTTGCATCAATTCCCATTAATGAGCCTTATTAACAACATGTTCAAACTTTAATTTGTTTTTAATCTGTACAACCAATTGTTAAGCACTTGTACTCATCAGATTGCAATCATTTTTTTGTTGTCTTTTAGACGGATGGAGTTCATCAAAAGGACAACATAAGACCTGGAGCCAACACACCTGGTCAGTGTTTTGTGAGCTGATTTAAATAATGTAAACAATCCATCGTATTGTGAAAGACTTTGGTTTTCCAAAATGCATTTTTCTCAATGGTTCTTATAGTACTGTACTTGGATTGTGAATGTTAAACAACCTTCAGTATAATTTGAAATGTGCAGGCCATTGGGTGCTTATGCCAAATTTCCTCTAGCTCCTTTGTGTTACCTGTATTAGCTTTACCTTGAGGACATGGTAGAGCTGTGATTGTGGATATGGCATCATGAGCCAATGACCTCTGGCTGTGCCTTAATTACCGTTTAGTACTTTGCAAGATTTTATTTTTTTTTTAATTTGTGTTTTACTGCTTTAACTTCAAGGCATTGCTGGTTGTCACATATTCTTCATTGAAAGGATCTTTGCAAATGCAACTTTATTACGAGTTTTTCCTGCAACTGTTTTATGAGAACGCCGTAACCTTTGCTCTTGATGTTATTAGAGATGTGGTCAGAGGCAGTCAAGTTATTGAAGGGAGAGTTTGTAGTTCGAGCCATCAGTGAACACAAAATGGATCAGGCTATTATCTTCTGCCGTACAAAGCTGGACTGTGACAACCTCGAACGCCTTTTCATTCAACTCGGTGGTGGTGAGTATCATATTTAAAATTCCAGCCAACACTTCCATTGATTGCATGTCTTTCTAGTGTTGCTTGTACAGCTCCATGATTTGTTAGGCATTTCTGGGAGTCAGGTGGAGGATAAAATGCTTCATCGTTTTGTAATTTGTTATTTTAAGAAACCTGTTGAGTCATAAAACTTTTGTCTCAAGCTTTGTCATTACACAGTCCAAAAATTATGCATTGTCATAATGTTGTATAGTAATTCCTCGCTTAACACGGTAAATGAATTCTTGAAAAATACCGTGTTAAATGAAATCACACTTTGCGAAAATTACTTTCCCATAAGAAATAATATAAAAGTTGAGGGTTGCATGTGAGAGATGTATAGAGATATAGATAGAGATAGGGATGTGGAGAAAGTGAATACGGAAAGGATGTACTGTATGCAAATATACGCTGAATAGAATACAATTATAAATACAAATGGTAATAATATTTTTTGAAAACAATTATAAATGCAATAAAAGTTTATTCACCTTAACATGGTGGTGGTTGCGAGGTGTGGCGGTGGGATTGTTGGGGTGGGCAGGGGCATAGGGTCATCAGGACGTTCGTTTGAAAATGATGGTGATTGAGCCATATGGTGCTGCACATCTGCTGCTCTGGAGGTTGAAGTCATGCACGCATTCAAGCCACAAGTTTTGCCAAACACCTTTCAGGCAGGCAGACAATACTTCAGCCCACCAATCGCCAATAATATCAATCACGTTCTTGATATTGAAGGAACGTCAAAACTCCTTAATTCACCATCTGTGTCGTTAATTAACTTGGCGAATGTTTGGCGTAAATAATACACCTTGAATGCGGCTATCACACCTTAATCGATCGGGTTGGATTAACGATTTTGTGTTGGGCAATGGAATAATAACTTTATTGTTCTCTGAAAGATCAGCAATATTTGGAGGATGACCAGGAGCATTGTCAAGGATCAGGAGGATCTTGAGGGATATATTTTCTTTCACACAATAATCTTTAAGTTACTTTTGAAGATAAACATTAAACCATTCCAGGAAAACAGCACCTGTTATGCATCATTTAGCATTCGATCGCCAGATAACGGAAAGATGATCCTTTTAATGGCCCCTCAAAGCTCTTGGTGTCTCCTGATGATAATCCATTAAAGGTTTTAACTTGTCGCTTTCAGTATTTCCACCAAACAGGAGAGTGCAACGATCTTTAGCAGGTTTAAATCCAGGTGCAGTTTTTTTACCCCTCAGACTGAATTGGCTAAGGGGTATTGTTCATCTTTGTAAACGCATGTTCTCGTTGGCATACATTTCCAGTGAAGACAGGTCTCATCAACATTTATCATATGCTAACCTGTATAGCCACCTTCTTCAATAATCTTTTTTTGTTTTTTTAAGTTTGGGAATTCTTTTTGGCTCCTTCAGTAGCAGCAGCTTCTTCGCTAACTCTAATACGATGAAAATTGCTGCGTTTCTTAAAGCGTTTGAATCTCCCGTGACTTGCCATACAAGGTTTAGCTTCAGGATCTTCACATACGCTCTAATTTGATGAATGTTTGCAATTGGAAAGATGACGCTGTGCAGTTGATAACCAACAACATCATGGTTATCAACTCTTCGACAAAGGACATCTTCACGATGTGAAAATGCACAAAGCTTGTGCCAGCTATATTTATGTGGGAGCCAGATGTACCGGTACACTTCCCTGACGGAAACACCGTATCTGGTTTGGATGCTTCTAAACAGCAATGGGAAGGTCATATCTGGGGCTTGTGAATGTCGAGGGTAAGTTTAAAATGATGATATTTACCATTAATAATGCTGTGTGGGGAAGAGGGTGGGGTGCAGAAGGCTGTTATAAATACAACATATTGTTTGGTTTCAGGGCCACGATAAATTACACGAGATTTCTGCATCTGTTGCGAAAAAGAGGGTGTGCGTGCGCGTACGGGGCATATTTTTTGTGGAGTTTTTACAGGAACAAGCCGGTAGGCGACATGGGTGGTCGCTAGACTAAGGCGAATTTGAAATATGTAGATAAGAGAACACACCAGATGGCATTTTTGCCGTTCGTTGTTCCATAAAGGAACATGACGAGCAACTGTCCATTCACCATTTGTGTTCGATTCCCTAACCCTACGTTAGGGAATCCCAACGCGAACGTTGGGGTGAAAGCATATAGTAATATAATTGCATACTAGTCATACAGTTTTTGACGGATCGGGCTGAAAATTTTTGACAAAGAGGTTCATTATAGTATGCATAAAAACGCAGAAGCCGATTTTTGATTTTTGGAAAAAAAAAATCGGATTTTTTCAAACATTTCAAAGTCCCGTTGCTAGGCAACGGTGGCATCCTTAGCAACGGTACTCAAAGTCATACAACTAGATATTGGTATGAACCTACCAGTCAAGTTTCATCAAAATCAGTTAACTCCTCTGGCCTCCAGAGCTGGCCATTACATACAAACAAACAGACAGACGGAAACCTGAGAATAAGGGTAGTCTAGTGACCACCCAATTGTCACGATCCCTTGAGTTAATTACGCAAATTAACTACAAAGAACCGGGAAGAATTCCCATGTTTTAAATGCACGCCATGCACGTTAAGGTGTTAATAGATCCTTCCACGGCATGGAATTATGCCTCACGTGGAGATCGGTTTCTGAGGTTTGGGACATGGAATGTAGGGGCAATGACAGGGATCTCAGGATAAGTGGTTGAAACATTGTATTTGCAAAATAAATTGCAAAATAATGATAACATAGTAACCAAGCCTTTATTTATAAACAACAACACCAATAGTAGTATAATTTGGCAAGAATAATAACAAATGTATAATCTCTGCCCTGGCCCTGAAGCACATCTGAGCTTCATGAAAGGCAAACCAATACTGAAGCATTACAGCAGGCAGGTATGCAACAAGGCCATGAAAACCAGTTAAAATTTGGTCCGATGGACCAACAGGCCCGCTAGGAATTCTAATGTGTTCTTCAGGGTTCCAAAGAGTACTTCTAGAAGGTAATTATATAGCGTAATTCCAGTGGATTCTAAATGGTTTTAAAGGGTAATTATAGATGGTTCTAAAGTGTAGTTCGAAAGAGTAATTTTAAAGGGTGATTCTAAAAGGTAATTCGAAAGTTTTAAAAGGTAATTGGAGTGTAATTCTTGTGGGTTTCGTTCATTTCTTGGCTTTGACAATTTCATTTAAGAAAGGCCAACCTGTGAACGGCTTCCTTCGGACACAGGTGAGATTTTTTTAAATTTTAATCTCATAAAAGTAGAAGCCTTTAAAGGATACGGGAAGCACAAAGGACGTGGTGATATTCAGACATACTTTGGAAGTTCTATCCGGATTGATTGAGGTTTTCACAAACCCACGGATGATGGGATTTTCTTGCAATTGCTCCATGAAGTTGTGGTTTTGGGTTTCCATGAACATGGAAAACACCAGTGGCTTGATAAGCTCACAAACTGCCTGTAGTTGCAAACGAGGTATGACTGTTGATGAAATATGTTGGGTTGGCAGTGCAAATAAGGAAGAACTGCAGTGATAAAAGAAAACCCCCAAAAAAACATTTCTCCTTACGATGAGGATAATTATAAAGATTGAAGTGACTTCACATGAAGTTATAGTGTGAGCCCATGCATCTGAGCCATCCCACCCCCATCCCCTACCCCTCTCCCCCACCCACCTCCATAAGTGACTAAGCAGATATTTTTCATGGAAGTCTTTCAGGTGTATCTGCAATGGAAAATTTGGGCATAAAAAACACACCAGTAAACGGATTATTTAATGCACCACGAACTGAAATGCATCACTAATGCACTGGATACTTATTGAAAGCCACAAACTTGCAACACACACATACAAGAGGCAAATGCTGATAGGATAGCTCAAGGTAGCATACTCACCTTTCAATGTCTAGTCTGATTTTTTTTTTTTTCACTACACATCTATAAACTGTCATCGTGACGTGTCCCAGGTGGTGCAGAGAATCAATGGCCATGTTGTCACACTATGCCAGAATTTGACGAATGTTAATGTGTGGACAATATCTCCAAGATAATTTTATCAGGCCGTAGGTTGTTCAGTACACTACTATGTTCATCCTGTCTCCATATTTCTCATTATAAAATGTTTCAGTCATTTATTTAGTGACTTGCCGAGTCATCAAAACCTTTAGGCATTCGTTATGTCTTGAAGGTTCTGAGCAGATTTAACGAGGATTGCATGCTGCACTGTTATTTTGAGCTGTGATTCATATAGAATGGTAATGTCAAATCAAATGCAGCACTTGTGTGTTGAAACGCAGCAACTGTTCATGAAGACCTTCATGTTGGCTTTTTTCTCTCACTCCAGGTCCTGGCAAAAAGGACCACCAGTTCTCCTGTGTCTGCCTTCACAGTGACCGAAAGCCACCAGAGCGCAAAACCAACCTCGAGAACTTCAAGGTCAAATTGCACATTTTGTTAAGAAAAGTTTTGTCAAACATGCCAGACTTCTGTCATTTGGCACACTTCTTGTTTTTATTTTTGCCTCCTTTATTGGAGGTTATTACTTCTGCCACCAAAGGTGGATGGAGGCTATGTTTTCACCCTTGTTACCCCGTGCACTCGAAGCGAAAAATGCGGTGATGCAATTGGTTCGTGTCTGTCCCGTCTGTCCATCTGTCATCAGTTTATGGTCGAGGAACAGCTTATTATATCAAATGTACATGTTGAACATGAATAGAAAGACAAGTGTTTAGTTTTACCATACATTGGCTCTGAATGTGACCCGATCGCACATGCACAGAGACGAGTGAGATAATAATCTTACTCTGCCTACCTGGCAGTCAAACAAAAGTGAAAATAATTCCAAACATCAAACGGACTGTTATTAAGGATGTCAGAATGCACACATATGGCTGACTGACAGACGGACAGATGGACGGATGGACCATGGTGTGTGTGTGTGTGTGTGTGTGTGTGTGTGTGTGTGTGTGTGTGTGTGTGTGTGTGTGTGTGTGTGTGTGTGTGTGTGTGTGTGTGTGTGTGTGTGTGTGTGTGTGTGCACGTGCGCACGCGCGCGCGTGTATATAGTTTCATGATCTTGATAACTCAAGAAAATTGACTTTATTTTATGTTCTTCATGCAGGAAAATGAGCCTGATGTTGGCTTAATGGTTAAGGTGGCTGGCTTAAGATCTTAGTGTCTTTCGTTTGAGCCCTTGTCGTGCCATTGCATAACACCAGATGGGTTGACTCAGCCTGTCATCCTTCTGAGGTCGGCAAAATGAGTCCCAACTTACTGAAAATGGGGCATTACATCAGTGGCACAGCCGTGCTCCCAGCAGTGATGCAACGAGCAGCCACAGGGTGCATACGGAATAATAACAATGAAAGAAAATAAACTTTATTTTATGTTTTTAACAACTCTTATTGAGGAAAATAAATAGCACAAAAATAATTCACAAACATGTTAATTAAGGGTACAGTTGGACAATTTTTGAAGTCCCTCACCCCATTTTTGCATTTGTAGATTTTCAGTTCATTGGGATTTTCACAAAAGTAACCTCCACAAATGCCAAGGCCCTCTTGCACATACTTAACACTGTGCAGGGTATCATGTTCTATGAACTCTCTAATTTTGTCTGTCTGCTGTGAGCAGGATATCTCAAAAAGTTACGCATGGATTCAGACAAAATTTAGTGGACAGGTTGGGTGTGTGACAAGGACAAATTGGTTCAATATTGGTGAAGATCTGGATCTGAGAATATGTCAAATGATTCTTCACCATTGAGGGATGGGACCACAAACAATATATCGCACAATATCTCAACAAGTTGTGGACAAGTTTTTATTAAACTTGGTGGATTCGGTGACATGAACAAGCCGATTTAGATTTTTGTTCAGGTCCAGTTCCAGATCCGGCCCATCAGTGGGATACAAAACGTAACGTGTTCAGCCTGGTGGAGGTATGTGCTCTACCGAGTGTCGTTCTCATTGTTATTATTGCTGATAATCAGTCAAATGGGAATCATGGGCTTGTGTTCTTATGAATGGTTAATTTTATATAGCAACAGACTTTTTATCAAACTTTTGAAAAGTATTTGTTCGTCTTTGTGTGTGTAAATTGCGTTTATTTTGCAGAAGAAAATTGTGCGCTTCCTTATTTGCACGGATGTTGCAGCTCGTGGCATTGACATCGGTGGCATTCCTTTTGGTGAGGGACAAATAATGGAACCTGATTGGCTCAGCTTGGAAGGAGGCGTTTGCAGTTTTACAAGTAATGTTTTTGATGGGTTTCTTGTTGCAGTCATAAACGTCACTCTTCCGGATGAAAAGCAGAATTATGTGCACCGCATTGGCCGTGTCGGAAGAGCTGAGCGGTACACTTTTACATTTGACCATTATTTCTTTGGATTGACCATGTTTGTGCTGGATTGAATGTCAGTGAACTGCCTTTGTCGTCGTCTCAAGTTTTATCCGCCATTTGAATTTTTTGCTGGAAGAAGAGTCAGCTTATGCTGTTGCATCTTTACAATGATAATCATTGAAGATCATATTTGTTCAAACCATATAATCTGGAGATGTAATAAAATTAATTGGAAATTAGCTGTATGTACCGTAAACGGTCTCTTACTTTAATTTCATTGTCTCTGTATCTTGCAGTATGGGTCTTGCTTTATCGCTGGTGTCAAAAGAAAAAGAAAAGGTAATGTGTACTTGTATTGTAAAGTGATTATGCTCTGCAGGTGTTGGGTTGTTCTTTAAAACCAGATATGCAGCTCTTCCCAATTGACAATTTTCAGAACACCCGAACAACCTGTTAATTGTGCTCCGCATTAAATTAGTGGTGTCCCACCTCCCCCCCTCCCAACCCCAATTTATTATACATCACCTGTACTCTCTTTTATTTGTCAAGGTGTGGTATCATGTGTGTCCCAACCGTGGCCGTGGATGTTATAACACGAGGCTGAAGAGTGAAGGTGGCTGCACCATTTGGTACAACGAACAGCAGGTAAGCCACAGGATAGATTTTTCTAGATTGAACATTGCCAGCATGTCAATGGATTGCATGGGTTTCAAGCAATTGAAAACGGTACATTTTGTGATAAAATAATAGAATGCACAATTATAAAAGTAGTGGAATTTTGTACTTTACTAACAAGGACGAATTATGGAGAGGAAACAGGATGTTCCACATATGTATGCTGCTGCCACATGATAGTTGTGATGGTTTTGCAAATGCATTAAATATTTATCTTGGTGAAAGCAGGGGATGTTCCACAGAGGTTGTCTAACTCTTTACTTGCAGTACCTGGCTGATATAGAAGAGCATCTTAAAATGACTATCGAACAGGTGGAGCCAGATATCAAAGTACCCGTCAATGAATTTGATGGTAAAGTTGTGTATGGGAGGCGCAAGACAGAAGGAGGTGAGTTGAGAATATAGAATTGCACGGATGATATTATCAGTGAAGTGGGAGACCAGCCATAAAAGTTTTAATCAAAATCCTTGTTTACCATTGAGATTCAGTATGCATGTAAAGTCCGTAACACTTTTTTTTTATCAACGTAGCTTTTGTCATCAAACCTTCATTATGAGATGTTGAACACAAATGAATAAAATGTACAATTGTCTTTTTAACTGTCGTTTTCATCAACTATAGTTTGAGTACAAGCGGATGCAGACGGGCTTTGCATTTTCAGATGCTTTCTAGTTGCCCTTGTTATACTTTCTGATCATGAGCGTTGATGCAGAAGGGGCTCCCGTACATAGTGCAGTGCTTTAGAGGTGGTGTATGCAAGCTAGGTATAATGAACTGTTTTATTTGTTGCCTTTCACAGCGTCGATGTACAAGGGCCATGTGGACGCCCTGGCTCCGACAGTGCAGGAACTCGCCGCACTGGAAACACAAGCCCAAAGCTCTTTCCTGCATCTGGGATACATGCCCAATCAGCTATTTAGTGCATTCTAAATCGAATGAAGCACTTTACGTCATTTATTTGTCCTGAGCGAACATAATTATGCATCGTTTTTGAAGTGTTAAGTGGAAACATTGATACAATGTTTAATTTTCCCGAAGAGGTTTTGACTTGAGCTGATGATGCATTGTGGTGAAAATGCACATTGTTACAAAAACGGCTACGAATCGAAATCCATTTCAAATGTCCCCTCCCTTCCCCTCCCTCTCCTTCAATTTCCTCTTAATTAAAAGGAAAAAAAAATTAATAATTTTTGAACCACTTGTATAATGTGGTTTTCATGACCATCATCACAAAAACATTTCTTCTCCTTCGTATATGGTGGGGTTAAGGTCATCAGCATATGCATCCTTTTTTCATATTTTGAACTGCTGAATAAATTTCCCCATTTATTTTATTTTGGAAAAAGGGGGGGGGGGCGGTTAGAACGGGACTTTGGAATTTTTGGAATGCTCGTGGATTCGTAGTTGAACGATGTGGACAAATGGCCTTGTTCTCATGATGATGAACACTTTCCCTAAGTTTTCTCAACCAAGTTTGTTTTCCTTTTAAGTTGTTTGCAAGTTGTGATGTTTACAAACTTTTGCTTTACAAAAACAAACAAACCGGAGATTTATTGTCGGAATTCACTGAATTTGATTAACGTCGTGGTATTGTTTTACAACCTCAACAGTTTGGTTAGTCATGAGCAATGAATAATCTTTATTTATCATTTCTGTTATTCCTCCATACATACGTTTACCTCAGATTTTGTTGCTCCACCATTTGCAATTCATTCATCCATTTTGAATCATTTGTTCAGATTCATGATTCCAATCTTAAAATGGTTTGAATCATCCATTTAACACTAAATAAAACTTTACACTTACGAAAGTTATTTCCTCTTTCGTCTCCGTCCCCCATTTGTGACATGCTGCAGCGATTGTTGTCCTTCTGGTAGGTTCTCCCTTCTCAGCCAAAGAACTCTGTAGTTCTGTCAGAGTGGTCAATGGGTTTTTGGTCACATCCCTGACCAAGGCCCTGGTCATTTGCTCAGTTTGGTTGGACGGCCAGCTCGAGGAAGAGTCTGGGTAGTTCCATATTCTTTCCATTTCCTGATGATGGAGCTCACTGTGCTCTTGGGAAATTTCAACACTCTAGATATTGTTTTATACCCATCTCCAGATCTATGCCTCCTCAATTATATCTCGGAGTTCTACAAACAGTTCCTTGGACTTCATAGGTGAGTGTCTGCTCTGACATGTACTGTCATCTGGGGCACCTTATATAGAAAGGTGTGTTTCTTTGTAAATCATGTTCAATCAATTGAATTGGCCACAGGTGGACTCCTCCACTCAAGTTGTAGAGACATCTCAAGGATGATCAAAGGAAATTGGATGCAACTGAGCTCAATGCACCTGAGTGTCATCGCAAAGGGATTGAATACATATTAACACAAGACATTTCAGTTTTTCAACAATTTGTGAAAATTTCTGAAAACGTTTTCACTTTCTCATTTTAGGGTATTTTGTGTAGATCGGTGACAATTTTTTTTAATTTAATCCATTTTACATTCAGGCTGAAACACAACAAAATGTGAAAAAGTCAAGGTGTGTGAATACTTTCTCAAGGTACTGTAAAGCGGACAGGTTTTACATTTTCAGATGCTTTCGAGCATCTTAAACGTCATGGGTCAGGATCAAGTGTCCGATCAAAGAGGGACGTCTTGGTACCCGGTCATCACTGCCAGCAGTTATAGAGTGGCAGTTCTAGTTATGTCTATTACTAATTACGTAGCACACCAGTGCACAAACACCACACAAAATACACTAAACAAAACAAGTCATGGTGAGGGTCTGCAATCTCTGATTGCTCTTTTTCTTGTTTTTTTCTTTTGTTTGTTTTTTCCCCTGAGATCTCAGGAATTATCATTAAGACCCTGGGATTTCGACTTCACTGCCAGTTGGAGTGCAAGATGGTACTGTCGGTCTGCGTTGGAGAGCCCTAATTCCCACCTGCAAACAAAGCACAAAAGCAGGGTTAAATAATTGGTTCACTTTTGTCCGTCTGTGTGTCTGCAAACGTCAGTTTATGATCGAGGAATAACTTAATTTCAGTTGAAAGGGTATAAATGAAAAGATGGTGGAAGCTAGTTCTGTAGAGTATTCCCAGATGACGTCTGCCTTCAAAGTTAGTTTATAGATCTGAGATAAAGCTTGATGAATGTCAAATACCACAATGTTTTGCTTTTTGTTCTGTTTTTGTCATTTTTTGTTTAGAGGATTTTATTATTAACAAGAGCTTAAATTTATCAATAACTTTGGCAAGTTTATTTCGCTTTTGCATTAACCAGTCCCATCCTGGATAATTTTGAGAATATATTTCCCATCTTCCTCAAAATCTTCAGGCATAGGAAGATGTGGGTGGAATTGCTGTAATACAGTTGACAAGGAACAAAAATGTTCCATATATTATCTGTTTATATAATGCTCCACGGTTTGATGGAATTACAGTCGAACTGGTCAAGCAGAACTCTTTTTCTACCACCCCTTGTAGGCCGTTGGGAATTCTGGACCCACAGCTGTGCCAAGTTGCGTTAGAAAAAAATTATTCCTCATCATTAGTGTCCAGGGTATTATGTTATGGTGAAAAGAAAATTCTCATGTGTAATTTGTTCCTTTTTTTGTATCAGAATCCCATATGGATGTTATCTTTGTCTTCATAGCCATGCACGTGCCTTTGTGGGTTTGCTTGTCAGTGCAAGGCCTTCCTGAGGTCTATGTCATCAAAAGGCCTTGGCCTTTCCGAACAGAGGTTAAGGTCATTGTTTGATTTTCCCGTGTTTGATTGAATTTTAAAAACCATGAACTTATTCTTCTGTGATGGACATTGCTTGCAGCATCCCTCAAATGTGGTGTTTTTAAACTGTGCATTTAGTTTATCACTAACCAGTAGGATGTGGCTTCTCGTGCACCATCTACTGTGGCTTCTTATGCAGCATCACTCCCTTGTGCATTTTGTGATAATATATCTGGTTTTGTATGTTAGGATATAGTGCAAGCAGATTTTTATTTATTTTTGTCTGTTTTATTTTAACTTTTAGTTTGTTCAGTGTTTTTTTGTTTTTTTATAATTTGATGTTAACCTCATACTGGAGCATATACATAAATATCTTATACCTCATCATGGCTAATTAGTTTTCATCAGCAGCTTGTTCCATTGCTTGAAAGTTGATGAGTGGGTTAAGAATGGTGCCCAGGAAGTGATTTTCAATAGAACAGTGTGTGAAGATCCAATCTCTGGAAGAAGAAGGGCACACTTTGAAGAATATAGTAGAAAAGCTGAAGATCTACAATGGTGAGTGGTACATTTTCCAATGCCTGAAAAATAAACTGGCTTGGTACAAATCAAGAAAAAACCCAGGAAGACCCTAAAGAACATCCCCAAAGCAAGACAAGCACTTAATGTTGCTCAGTTTATGTGATAGAAGAAATCATATCAGCAGCTGACAAATGAAATGAGAGCAGGTGTAAACGTTAACATCCCGTTCAGCTTTGGGTATCGCTCTCATCGCAGGCAGGTCGGTAGTCTCTCAGTCTTTTACTGACTCCTTTCCGGCCTTGCCCCCTCGCCCTTCTCTCTGTGCTATGTCACCCCCAATATTTCCGCAGGGTTCTCAAGGTCTGACAACAACCTCCTGGTAAAAATTCCAAAATCACGAATCATTGCTCACCTTCACTCTTTCATTCCTCTTTTTTTTTCCTGCTTCTGGAACAAACTCCCACACTCTCTTCAATCCCACTCTTCCTTCTTGGTCTTCCAAACAGCTGTTCATCACCATCGCTTATCTTCCCCCATCCAAAACCATGATCTTTTCTTCCCCCGTTAATCCACCCCAAACTCACCTCCTTCAAATTCCCTGCTTTACTTCCTGAAAGTCCCTGCAATGTCCATCTTGTATACCACATGTTCCCTGCCCCATCCCTCTCCCTTCCAGAGATCTAATGTCTCTGTTCCCCAATTTTGTTGTGCTTCCCTCTCCTGCCCCTCGTCTCCTCTATTTGGTGTACATTCTGCGTGTTTGCTCTTAAATGAGCCTTAACAAAGTATACAAAAAAAGAAAATTGGAAAATCAGAAGCAATACACTTGCAGGAGTCAAACAATAAACCCTTTCAACTACATTTTGAAAGGATTGTTGATGTAACAAATTATTGTAGAGTATACCAAAAAAAAAAAAGAGGCTGAGTAACATTGTGTACTAATAGCTAATCTGAGCCATTGTTTAACACAAAGCTTAACATTTGTACATTGTTAAAGTACGCAGCATGTGGAGGAAAGTGTTCCTCCATGTAAAGTCCTACATTGCATTACTCTAAATAATTCAGCCACATTCCTTTGTTCATGCTTGACCTTCCCAATTACTATAATTGCACACAGAGCAACATTATTGTTCTTTTTGTTGTTGTTGAGTGTTCCTTTGCCAGCCTTACCACGATATCTTCACTGCTCTGATAAAATAGTACCATGAATCAGAAGTCAGTGCTCCCATCAATTTAGTTTTGTATTCCTGCCACATTCGTTTGAAATGTCGGTCACAACCTGTGCTGATTCTCCATGCTTCACTGTTGATATTGTACATTTATTGCAATGCTGTTCCATTTACCATCAAACTAATTGTTGATTTTCGACAAAAATTGCCATTTAGTTTTGTCTGTAAAGAGCACGCAACCATTCCGACGTTAATTTCAGCCTTTTGGCTTGGTTACCTCTTCTCAGTAAGGGGTTTGAAGCAGCTTACACATCCACTGAGATTACTTTGTGTTTGTGTGGATATTCCTTTTCACACTCGTATTTTCAAATAGCAGAATGAAGAACTAGTCTTATTCATGATGGCTCGTCAATCTGCTTCGGCAAACAGGTAGAATAATGGATGGAATCGACGTAATGTTGTTTGAAGTATGATAACTGTCGTGCGAAGCAAGGGGAATCTTCTCTTTGCTTCCCACGGCGGTTAGCATATTTCGATCAACGCAACATTGATTGCAAACATCATTTAGAGATAAGTTGTTAGCAAGACCTATTCTTGACTGTGGGAAACCATGAAAAGAACAAACCCAAAGAATACATATCATCACAGGAGTTTCACATTTTTATCTCAACGATACTTCACGTCCTCTTTTTCAGAGTCGTGCATGCAGATCCCATTGAAACATGGAGTGTTGCCACATTTTTAGATCCTCCTGGAGGATCTTTAAGTCTTACTCACGTTGTTGTTCTTCATCTTCTTCTTGTGGACTTTTTGTTTCACATCCTACAATTTTCATCGAAACTTCGTGAAACTTGGTACATATATATGTGAAAATACCCTGCGCAGACAGTAACCATCTCCGATTTTGAAAATTCCTCCCAGAAAAAAGTTATGACGTCAAAATATCTCCGCTAATGGAAATTGCCTAAAAAAATTATCTCCGAAACTTGGCAAGCTTTTTGAATTCTTTTTGCGGGAATCGAACAGGGCATTAGCAGGGATGAATTACCGCACATATGATACGTCACTATGACGTCATATCAATTTTTATTTCGTTATTCCTCTTTTTGACATTTTTTGTTTCACAACCCAGACTTTTCATCAGATCTTAGTGAAACTTGCCATGTATATGTAGAAGAAAGGCCACACACAGGCAGTAACCATCTCTGATTTTGGAAATTCTTCCGAGAAAAAAAGTTGACATCATAATATCGCCGTTAATGGAAAGCGCCTATACCATTATCTCCGAAACTTGGCAATCTGTTTGAATTTTGTTTGCGGGAATCAAGCCGGGCATTCGCACAGGTAATTTTTCGCAAACCTGATGCATCACAATGACGTCATATTCGTTTTTTTGACATCATCATTAAGAGGACGAGGATCTTAGCTCATTTGAGCTTGTTTTGTATGATGTGTCCTTCACCAGCTAAAGTTTTAATTGTTGCATGCTTTTCATGTGGTATTTTGGTAGTGGCAATGATTTTTGGATTACTACAATGATTACTGAGGCATAGTATGAATGCCAGTACTTTTGAAGGCCTGAACTGGTGTGAGATTTTGATTGGTTTGATGATGATGAATCAAAGTGCTATCGATCAACCCACATATGATTTGTGGTGGTTTTTAAATGGAAATTTGTCACATGCCAAGAGTGGGGAAATTTGTCAGTCTCGGACTGCCGAGCATCATTTCCTGACGTTTAAGTAAGAGACATATGATGAAATGGAAATATTTGTATCGATTTCAAAAATTCCAGAGCTTTCTCAGATTCTGTTGTTTTTTTTCAGTCACTAGAAATATGAAAAAGCAATCTGTACTCTGGATACAAATTTTCATTTTTGTGTTTTTTAAACCACACGTCACCCCCTTTCCGCAACACGTCATGACGGTCGATATTTCTTCTATGCATATGCCTGTTCGTTATAGCCTGTTCCAGAACTGAACCTAATAGGTTTGCCATATGCCAAGCCATATTTACGGACAGGGTGCATCATGGGGGAAAAAAAATCTCTGCTTTGAAGCAAACATTGATATGACTTTAAATTTTCATCCATGCTCCACTCCCACCAATTTAATCATTGTGGCTTTATGCAAAAATAAATAAATTATGGCTTTCATTAATTGGTTGCATTTTCTTAACTGAAGTGCAAACATTCATGGGTATTAAATTAAAGATTTTGTAGCACTGAAAGTAATAAGTAATCCTTCTCCTTTGGGCTGAGACAATATTTTACTTAGATGTATATGTTGAATAAGAGGAAGTTGTAGAACAACCTCGAGCTCTTGCAGTTCGTGCTGTTGTAGAATCATGGAAATTGTCCCGTTGGAAAGCTAATGATCGATTTACCTGGAGGAGCAAAAAATTGTGTACGTTTAATCTTTAGGGTGCCTGTTTTGAAAGCTGAGAATGGCAGTTTAATGTAGCATTTCAAAGGGTAACAGTTATGATTGTACAAGCAAATGCAACCCATCGCTTTGCTTTGCTGACAAGGTGGGGGGAGAAAGAGGATAAACAATGTTTTTGGTTTTTCCAGTAGGGGGCATAAATGAAGAGATTTTTGGGGCTTCCAACTCTTGAGCATCCCACATAAAATTGTCCATGAGCAAAGCAGGATTCCTCAAGATGTAGTCCAGCAACCGTTCATGTTTGCCCTTTGGGATTTATTGATGGACATGGCAAAACTTAGGCGTACTGGAAACAAGTCTCCTAAATCGAAAGGGCACATCTGTTGGTATGAATGGAATTCCCAGTATAATTTCATCCCTCTCCTTTGGTGCATCCAGTGAGAATAGTAGCCTCGCATAAGCTTCTTAACCATCAGTCTTGTGCCATTGCAAATCCGTGGCTGATCCAAATTACGCAGCAGCATTATTGGGGAGCCTTTTTTTTTAGCTCAAGTCTCTGTGGTGGTAGACCTGAAGGTTCCAAGGAATTTTAAAATTCTGCAGGATAATGAACTATTTATTCCTGATCCACAACGGTATCTATTGATTTGTAGGATGACTATTTCCTGGAAGTGCCTGCAACAGCTGCCAGTTGATGCTGTTGACCGTAACATTTTTAGGCACAAGTATTGCTCTCTCGCATGGCCACTTGTGTGTTAGGTAATGATGTTGCAGGTCGGGGAACATCTTTGATATCAATTTGTCTGCTGTCTTAACCACTGTGCTTATAGGAGCTGGGTCCATCGCACCATTACTGTCAGAAGGAAATCTTCCCTCTCCAACTTGTAACAAATGTTTGGCAAACTGACCAGACAGCTGATCTCCAAAAAGATGGACCCTCATCTTTGTAGACAGTTTTAAGATTTTAACATTGGTCCAATGCGATGACGATTTAAGGCAAGCACGGATTTCATCGGCTTTTGTTCCTTTTGGGATCACCGGCAGGGTCTGACGGAAGTCACCTGACAACACCACTGCTAGTCCTCTCATTTGAGCTCTATTGTCACGCAAGTCCTGCAATGTCCTGCCCAGGTCCCTCCAGAGCTCTCTTGTGTGCCATTGTGCATTCCTCCCAGACAATCATCTGGCATCTCTTAAGAACTTGTCCGGTTCCTGAATTCTTGGCAATGTTGCAAATAGGTGCATCATTTGTGGCCAAGTCCAAGAGGAGTTTGAAAACAGAATGTGCTGTACGGCACCCTGGAAGAAGCGTGGCAGCAATGCCTGAAGAAGCAACTGCAAGAGCTATGCCTTTATGTTGACAGACTTTGGCAAGCAATAGACTGATCAAGAATGTCTTTCCAGTTCCAGCAGGAGCGTCAAGGAAGCAAATTCCACCTTCTTGTTGCTGAACCCTGTCAAAAATAACGGAATAGACTGCCCCCTGGTCTGCAGTGAGTTTGGGTTCATTGCCATTGACATAATCTGATAATGTGTCAACATTGTATGATATCTCTCAAAATTTCTGTTGGTAGATTATTGACTTCAGTGTGGTTAGGTTGAGGAAGGCCAAATTTTTGAAGTTCTTGGCCATTTATATCCTTGAGTGTGTTCTCAATGTAGATGAGGGCTGCATTGTAGATTTCATCAGTGTACTCTATTTCCATGCCGAGGTACATTTGTCGAGTTTGATGCTTGAAATCTTCGGCAAGGTCATCATGCTACTTGAGCCAAAGCTGAAGCACATTGGATGGTTCACAGCATTTTAATAGCATGGCAAAAAGAACCTTAAGACTCTTGGCTGTTTGAGATACAGAAGCTTCTGACAATGTTGCATCCCACTGGGCATCATTCTCCAGCAATTCAAGTCTTAAGCATGCCTCTCTTTCGTTGGTGCAAACTTCGCCATTGACTCTTCGAAGATCTTGAAATGAACTTGGACCTCGCACTTTATGGAGAAGCAGTCGTTGAAAGAAGCATTCATGTTGACTTACGTGTACAGTTTACGTTCTTCCAATGGCACTGTCAAACCTTACGTCAGGCTGGCCTTCAACAGGTGCACCATGCTTTCTTTGTCTCCATTTCTTGTTGATCCATGTATTGTAGGACGGAACCTGATGGTACAGCAATGTTTTTGCAAGGGGATCATGCTAGCACAGCTTGAAAAAGGCTGTAAGCGTTGTGTCCTTTGGATGTTGTGCTTGCTGTGCAGCAGTTGCTGGAGTGAAGTAAGCCCATTGGCCATTTTCCAAGTGGACAGCAAGCTGATGAATGCTGGGGTATCTTTCATGAATGGGAAAGGCAAAAATGTGCCAGAAAGCCTCATTGCTGCTGATGCATTGTCCCTTCTGAAATTGAGTAACTTCATCGTGGCTGTTTTGCTGCGTTCGAGCAAACATTGCATCGAACTTTCTCTGTCGTCGTTTTTGCGAGAGAGAAAAACAATCGATTTTTATCGTCTATCTTTTTTTCATTGTAAAATTCGACTATGTTTTGATTAAAATCAAGTTTTGGCCATAGAGGCCTCACACTTGCAAACTGTAATGCACAGCAGCAGATTCCTCGTCAAAAGTTGCATATGAGGACCAATTTGCAACTGGCTCGGTGCAGCCGTTTGGGAGAAGGTGGACAAACACACGCACAAACTTTCTCAAATGTATATATATATATATATATATATATATATATATATATATATATATATATATATATATATATATATATATATATATATATATTATTATTATTAACCTCCGCCATCGAAGCTTGGAGGTTACTGTTTTCACCCCTTTCTGTTTGTTTGTTTGTTTGTTTGTTTGAACAGTATTACGGAAAAACTCCTCGACGGATTTCGACGAAACTTGGTGGGGGGATTAGGTATGGTCCAAGGATCATGCCATTAGATTTTGGACTTTGTCCAAAGTCCAATATGGCCGCTATGGTGGCCATTTTGAAAAAAATATTTAAATTTTTGTTTTTGCATTTCTACATGTTTTAAGTGATTTCCAACCCCCCCCCCCCCCCAAAAAAAAAAAATTGTTAGAGAAAAAAAATTTGTTGCAACTTTTTTTTTTCAACAAATTTTTTTTTTTTTTTTTGCACTTCTACATGTTATAAGTGATTTCCAACAAAAAACATGCCAAACTTATAATTGCGGCTGATTTTGGAACTTCAGGTGGATATACCCACGTAAAATCAATTTCTGTCTCAAGGAATCTAGTTATGACGAATGAATTGAGAATGTAAATGGGAAAGTTGCAAACTATAACTCTGTGAGCACTGTTGACGTCAAATTGAATGAATAGGATATCAGGTTCACTTGAGTGACCCAGCAGTATTGGCGGTGGAGGTTTTGCACTCTACCGAGTGCTCCCCCTCTAGTTAAATGAGTTTTGTTCATGACGTTTTATGTTGGGCACTCTTATTGATCTCTTCAATGGTGTGTCCAACCTTAAAATTGTGGAGGGCATAACATGTTTCTTTTTGTCAAGTTTTCCCACAATGGTGGAGTGGTAACAATAGCTAATTTTGCTGTTGTTTTGTCAAGGAAAAATAATAATAGATTTTTATTTTGTACACATGCAAAGATAATTGGCATCTTCAGTCATTTGGTGGTTAGTCGAGTGGTGTCCCTAAGGTATGGCAGGTATGCCACATGCCCTGGGCGCCACTTGAAGAGGGGGGGGGCGCCACTGAGCAGGACTCGGTCTCTGTCAAGAATAGAATATTGAAGTTGAAAGACGTCAGAAAATAAAGAAACGAATGGCTGATGAGAACTCAAGAGATGCTGGGTTAACAGCCAAGGAGGAAATGGAAAGCGTCATGAAGGGAACACTCGACCATCTTCACAGGGAAATGGACGAAAGGTTTGCTCGTTTGCATGACACTGATGCCAAGTTTGGGTTCCTTCTCGATGTCGAGGGACTGTGTTACGGCGCCAACAGTAAAGATCTAAAGAAGAAATGCGAAAATTTGGGCGAATTGTACAGCTCTGATGTTGATGGACAGAAGCTCTATGAAGAAATTTTGAATTGCAGAATGTTGCCATCAAGTCTGGCCAACATGAAAATATCAAGACCTGAAGAACTTCTCAAAGTTATTGTTCAGTATGGAGATGAGAGCGTCTTCCCCGATCTTCACATTGCTATTCAGATAATGCTAGCCATCGCAGTTTCCATCGCCCGCTGTGAGAGATCATTCAGCAAGTTAAAACTAATACTTTCCTCTAATTTGAGAGCCTCCATGGGTCAAGGCACACTCTGTGATCTTGCTCTGCTGAGTGAAGAAAGAGAAGAAACTGAAAAAAACTGACTGAGCACATCATCGACCAATTTGCATCAATGAAAGCAAGGAAGGTGGAGTTGTAATTTTCGTGTAGTGCCATAATTTGTTAACTTAAATATGAAGGAGCTTGGGTTATATTTTTGAGCTGATATTATGGTAAAGTTATCTAAAAGATGGGTGTCAGATGTTTGGACAGGGCGCAATTTCAGTGCTTGCCATAGGTGCTATTTTCCGTAGATACGCCCCTGGGTGAGTCACCACTCTTCTGTCTCTGCTGCCTTTGCTCCGTCATTTCCCCCATTTCACACTCATCCTTCTATGCCATAACCACTCCTTGTTAAACACTCAAAATGCCCACCTCCACTTCTTTGGCCCCCACAAGTGGAACCTCGGTTTGTTCCTCAGTCTGATCAATACCACTCTTCCTTTGAGGTTTCATGTTGGCAGGACACCATCATCTCAGGTCATCCCATGACGTTTTCTTCCCTCACTTTATACTTGCACACTGATTCTCTTTCTCTCCCTTTCTCCCCGATTCATTCATACCATTGCTCCTTATGTCCATGTATTGGCCTTTCACATATCTTGGCACTGTTACCAAAATTATATTTGTGTGTGTGTCTGTGTGTATGTTCATTAATGAAGACTCACCTGCATTTTATTTGTCTTTCAAAAAAATTTGCTGATTTTTTTATATCAATTGCTACATATTTCCTTCATCTCTGTACTGATTTGTATACCTGCTGTTGGCTTAATGGTAAAGGTGGTGGGCTTGGGATCCGGGGATCCGAGGATCCTGAGTTCAAATCCCACTCAGCTGTTGAATTGATACCAGTTCGGGTTGACTGACTGTCCTCCTTCTGAGGTTGGCAAAATGAGTGCGAGCTTGCTGGTATCCTGTGTCCGACTGGTGACCCGTCCAGGATTGTGCCCAATAGCCAAGGAGACTGCTTAGGCATCACCAACGCTCTGCACAGAGAATGGTCCCAATGGATGGATGAATGTACTGATTTGACCTCATTAAAGACCTTAACAAAAAATTAGGAAGTAAATATGCAACCCCATATACATTGTGTGAAGCCACATTCAAAACACCTATATTTTGTTAACTTTGTTCATTGTGAATGAACTTGCAAGTTTCTGTAAAAAAAACACTCAGAATAATTTTTTTAATGTAGGGGTAATCTAATGCATCAACTTTGACCTTTCTTATTTTGATCTGTTTAAATTTCCGCTTGCTTTATTTATACTGCAAAGAATCATTTTTAGAGCTGTTTAATATATTGGGTTCTTTGATGGAATTTCAACTTCAAGTCTGTGTCAGTCAGGAGGGGAAATCGGAATTGCTGTGTGAGGTGTCTGCGGAAACCGGTGGCATGTAGTGTGGGTGTGAATGCTGATAAGACCTAAAGTCGTTGACTCCAATGACTGTTGGTATCATTTACCCACAACGCTGTTAAAATAATCTTGCTGACACTCATGTATACAAGGGCAGCCAAATTTTATGAAACTTGAACTTTCAATGGCTAATAAGCTTCCCATATTCTGAGCCATATTAACACCCTAATTAACATTATCTATCAGTTTACTTCTCTTGTACTTTCTAAGACCAATTTTACCATTCCCCTTTGTATGATCCTTGAACTTTATTTTGAAAGGACAACAAATTTGATGTTGGAACCAGCACACAATGGCTTCCTGTTTTTGAGATATATCCTACAATGTTGAACGTCCATAACCTAAATGCAACGGGATAGCTTATTGTACATCCCGAAGACGCAGCCTCCCCTGCCTACGCTTCAGCAGGATGACAATTTTGGTCACATTTGACTGCACAGGGTAACAAATCCCGAACAAGACAACACTGAGGTCAGCTGCACACTACCAACTGAGATGTGTTGCAATCCCTCAGCCTAAACATTCTGCCCTTCAACAACCAGACTCAACCCTGCATTGCGAACATAACCTCACAGCATCTGACGCATTCAAGCAAGTGTCGTAGGAGACAAGGTATCAGTGTTTTATAACCTCCATCATATCATAAAGTGGTTGGATAAATAGCATTGCACATGAGATGCCAATCGAGACCTGATAATGCCCTGCTCGATCACTAGTGCACATCCTTACAGCTTGAGTTGATCTTGCTTGTGTCAGCATTAGTTTCATCCTTCGACCCTGTGAGGTTGCACCCCCATAACATTACCTCGTGCTGTTTTCTGCACTTTTTTTCAAAAAAACATAACGAGTACTGTTTTGCTGTGCGATTGTAAAATCCCCAAAAATGAATCATTGAGGAATTTCAAAGGAACAAACCGAGGACAAATGGTCCTCAATAATCTTCACTTGAGATCATCATCTTGGTGTCTCAGGCAGAAAAGTAGTTGGACTTGCAATATGTTGGGATTGTGGTGAAAGTGGGCACCACTAGATCACCGGACCTCAGGCCTCTTGATCTCGTCATGTTGGGGAATCTGAAATTCATGATCAACGTCCACCATCCCAAAAGAGAGGTTCTCAGATTGAACTGTCAAATCCTGATGTCCAGACGTTCAATGAATCAAGCACTCACTGTGCTGAAGGAATTCTTCCTTCAATGTCTTTGAATGAATGAATGAATTAATTCATTGTTTGTTTAAAATTAATTTATTTCTCTAGTTTTCTCTTCTTTCTCTCTTATTGTCTCTCACTTCTGCCACATTTACTCCAAACAGCCCGATTCCCAGAGTGTGGCTTGTTATGTTCTCGTATGGGGGGGGGGGGGGAGAGGTGATGAGTACATGTGTCAACACCTGCATTCGGTGTGACTATCATTTCATAATGCAACCTTGAAGTTGCTTCCTGACATCAATTAGAATCCTTTGAACGATTGTATGGTTTGATATCATTGGAAAAGAACAACAATGTTTTAGCATTTCTTACCAATCAAATTGATTTTCAAAAATTAAAATTAAAAAAAAAATCCCCAAAAAGAATATATAATTGATGAATTGCACAATTGACGTTACTGTATTGAAATATACAAATAACACACATGGTAAGTAAAAGTAGCTGCGTAACAATGAAGGGACTCACTCGAACAATGTCACCATGGCTGGAAGAGCACTAAATAAGTTGTTTGAAAAGGTAACAAAATTGCAGATTGTACGTCCGTTCGTTGAAATGTTACATTTAATTAAATGTGAAATATTCCACAAGACGTACTGCTTTTATTTACAGAAACAGAAAAAAAAAACATTGGAAATATCTGCTGTGATGGTGATGAATCATGGGAAAGTTAAAACAAAGGGAAAATCAAGTTGGCATTTCCCTTCTCGAAACCAAATGCAGAAAAGCCAAGATTTAAGAAATCAATTTCAACTTGAGAGACGTATTTACCTATGATGAGTGTTAATCATTTTGTGACATTTCAGTTTGAGGACAAGGTCTCGTTTTCTGTAAGGCAAATGGAAAATGACTTGCCAAACTACGAGAGGGTTATCCACAAGACCGTTGGGTGAGTCACGCAGTTTGTGGCATTCACAGCCATGGCGGTGTTGGAGAGTCGCGATAAACCGTTCATAGAGTTTTTGCAGTTCTTATCTTTGATTTCTCGTTGAAGTGTCTACTATATTCCGACAAATTGTTGATGTAGGGTAGTCTGCGGAATTGCTGCAACCAACGGTTGAAAGTTCATTGGAGTGGTTGGTTTACATTCGACGGTGAAAACAACCCACAATTTAGTTGTAAACATCTTTTCTTTTTTTTCTCTCTTTTTTTTTTTTGTTATTATTGTTACATCTTGATAAAACGGGATTTCAACTATCTATGAGATTGAGACAAATTTTACTTTGGTAAATGTTTTAAGAAAACCTGCCAAATCCTTTGTTGGAGTATTTTAATGTTATCTTCCGTGCAACATCATTCATTCTGACGATATATACTGAAGCTCTTAAAATGTGAGAACTTTTCACCTGCTTACATCTTCAAGATGATATCACGACGTTCCATGTGTCATTCACCTCCTGTTTTGAGATTTCCTTGAAAAAAAAAATTCAAACTAATTTTGGAAATTTTGAGTTGCCAAGAAATGCTGGAGGTACGCACATTCACCTCTGAGCTGTCTAGCCTGAGTTTGAATCTCGGTCGAGCTATAAACCGTCGTCCTGGTGTTTCAGAGGCAAGGTGAGGCATCAATGGATGTACCGTCCTTCAGAAGGACGTTAATCCGGAGGATCACTGACAGCACGAGTTGATCGATGATAGATGCTAAAGATCTCAGGTCCTGTAAGGATGGTGTCGAGGTAAGGCACTTACCTTTCAGCTGTCTCATGGTTTGATTTCAGTTCAAGAGATAGTAATCAAATGCTTTTAGAAGGGAGGGGGGGGGGGTCTAAGAATATTTATACTTAAATCAGAAGTAATGAGAAGCAGACAAGGAATAGAGGCCGAGCCGGATGTGTAACAAATGGGAGAGGAAGGACAGATTGAGGCAAGCTGATCATTTTAAGTGCAGTATCCTCAGTAAAGGAGGTGATTGTGAACAGGAGGAATAGGGTGAAAGCAGGATGACAAAAATGGCAGGGAGTTTCTAGGATGGTGTGTGACAAAAAAAAGATGCCTCCAAAAATGAAGGTATGCAAGTGTATTAGACAATGGTATGACCAGCTATTATGTATGCATGAGACACATGGGCTTTGAGAAAGAAATAATGTTGGAAAGAATTGAAATTAGAATACACACAGAACTTTGACTCATCATGTCTGCACCAAGTCAAAACCACTTTTTTATGTATACAAAGTCGAGGCTCATGGAAGACCTAGTGCATTGATCAGGACAAAACAGAATGCAAAAGGAACAGTGAGAGAAGGGGGGAAACACCAACAACAGAGTTGAAGGCCAAGATGGAGGAAGACTTGGACAAATAATGGGTGTGGGAGGAATGGGGGACAGGAGAAGACGCATGGGGTGGATAAGTTGGATACAGAAGGAAACTCTCAGGAGGGAAAACTGGCAATTTGGATGGAGGAGAGATTGAGGGGAGGGTTAGCGGGGGTAGAAAAGATCATGGATTTGGATTGAGGATGATCTGAGAAGGTGGTGAATAGCTGTTTTGAAGCCGTGGAGGGAACATTAATCAGTTTACCGACTCATTTTATCGAGGGAGGGGTTAGGCAGGCAGTGGGATACCACCATGGTTGTTATTGTTTCGTGTCCAGCCTGTGGTTGCTCGTTGCATCATTTCTGGATGCACGGCTGTGCCCCTGTTACCAGAAAGCTGGTACTCATTTGCCAACCTCAGACAGATGACGGGCTGAGACAACCCACTTGATGGTATTTCAACAGCACGACAGGGGCTCAAACTCAACACGCCAAGATATTAAGCCAGACACCTTAACCGTTAAGCCAACACCAAGCTATCATCATGGTATGTATGTACATATACATACACACATTACATACATATACAGGGCTCCATGTTAACTGCCTTATTGTTTTTAGGGTGCCGTACAGGGCAGCCATTTTCTGTGATTGATATTTTGGGGGTTCCCAAAAAAATAAAATGAATACTAAAACTCATTCTCTACGATATTCAAGTTTGAAAAAAAAAAAAAAAAAAAAAAAAGGATATTTATGCATGCACCGAGCAATGAAAAGTCCAAAACACATCAACCAGCCTTTGTTGAACAGAGTGAGACAGAAAATGTTAATTTCTTCAAGAACAGTCCAAGATGGTTATATTTATTTAGATTGAACTTCATCACCACGATGTTAGAAGTACACAACCCTTACACTGATACTGGAATTAATACAAGCCTTGTATTCTTGGGGTGACAAGTCCCACCATCGGACCCCGTAACTGTAATGTCACTGGCAGAGGATTCAGCGGAGCTCGCATTAAAGACCTGCTCTGGCCTAAATCCCTCATTCATTTTATTGAGCTACTGTGGGTAGTTCTCTGCAACAACATGGTCTGCTCATGATGCTTCCATCGCTAACTTGACACTATGGAGGCCGAATAATCTTCTCGGATGCCATGTGGACAAGGTATATATATATATATATATATATATATATATATATATATATATATATATATATATATATATATATATATATTGTTACGAATTTAGCCCGCCCGGCGTGCGATCGGCCACGTAACTCGAATTGCGACGCGTCGCCCACCGGAACAGACATTTCAGTCGTTCCCCTCCTGGAACTACCACCAGGAGCCAGTTACAGGTGGGGGTTTAACCTCACCACGATCATGCCAATTGCCCAACTGCGCAGTATAGGGTTGCTCGCCAAATTCGACCTACCTAAGTACCTGCGCGAGTGGTCGACCGGGCGATCGTACCTCGCCGCAGGTCGACTTCGGACAAGAACTGCTTAAGCGGCTCGTTCCGTGCTGCAGGGATAACCGAGCGGAGTTATCGTCGACCTCGACGGTTCAGATTACTTAATCGGGTGCTTCACCCACTACCAATCCCTTACGTGATGCAAGATGGATCTTTCAACGGAGGAAAGGACGCAACAAAACGGGAAAACAGTTCAACAAGCAAGCACTTTTATTTCACACACACACACACACACACACACACACACACACACACACACACACACACACACACACACACACACACACACACACACACACACACACACACACACACACACACGTATTTACAGCCAGACAAAAATGCACATATAACAGTTTAAACGATAAAAGTAACGCAGAGCTACAACCGAATAAAAGGCAATTATTTACAGCACACTTATACAGGTTTACTTACAAGACTGGCACCACACATACATTTACACAAAAAGCAGAGAAAACACAAGCCACCCTCACAGGCAAGGAGGCAGACAGGTCCATGGACCAAATGAACGTGTGACCTGGGTGATCGGCCAGGTCCACGAGACCGAAGGAGTCTTACCCGCGCCCTCGTGGTGCGATGGCGGGCTAGCCACAATGCCCGCGTAACGCGCTTGACTCCGTGCCCCTGGTATGGTCGGTGAGCTCCTCCAGGCGTGCATCGCGTAGGCACCACGGTTGGGTTGGGGAACGGACGGGGTTACCGGCGCTATCTCAGCGCGGATGGGGGGGGGGAATTGTTGATGCTCGGGGTCGGGAGAGGGGAATGGCGGATGCTCCGTCCCGCTAACAGAGTCCCAGGACCGCACCTGACTCTGGCGAACTCTCACCCCTGAGCCCTCCTCTGCGTCCCTGCTCCACTCCGCGACTCGTCCCTCGACCTCCACTCCGAACTCCGTCCCCTTCGCTATCCGATCCACACAAACACACGCCTCAGACTTCATGACTTCCGACTTGTGCCACTTTCTGCACACACGAGCTGGACACCTTTCTGGACATGTTTCTTCACACTCCTTCCTGGACACACACACACACACACACACACACACACACACACACACACACACACACACACACACACACACACACACACACACACACACACACACACACACACACACCACACGAGCTGTGTCGTGCTAGTCTTTTATAGACCGGGGGAGGAGCCTGTATGCTGATTCACGGATCAAAACGCGCTTGGAGGTGGGGCCATGCCACCCGACGTTCAGCCATTGGTCGGGCAAAAAGGGGCATGAAGCCTTCCTGATCTGTTTTCCTCTCCTGAAGGGAACGCATTCACAGTGGGTTCGGAGGCGGGGCCATGCCACCCGATGCTCAGTCATTGGATGGAAGAAAAGGGGCGTGAAGCCTTCCTGATCTGTTTTCCTCTTCAGAAGGGAACGCATTCGTACCCGCGGCTTGACGCGTTTGGCATCAATTACTGAACAGGCCCTGGACAGCACGACGTTTGGTGTTGACTGGTGGTGGGGTCGATGGTTGTGGAAGGAGAAAGGTGAAGGTGGTGGGGGGTTTGCTGTGGTGGTTTGGTTGTTGGCGGGCGTCGTTTGGGAATGGCGGTGAAGCCATGTTTGCGGGATGGAGTTGTGGAGGTAAAGAGGCAAAGGTGGTGGTGTTTGAGTTGTTGGCGGCTTAATGGTCCGAAATAACGATAGAGAAAGAAAAATGGCAAACTCAAAGCGTCGCAGCCCGGATGAATCGCACATATTCCCCCTAAACAACGGGTGTGGACTAACAACACATGAACTTAGCGTCATAACCGATCTAAGGACCCTTTATGGTGTATTGCGAATTTCCACAGCCGTAACAATATATACTGTATAACCGCAATGTTGTCTCCCGTATCACTGCTACACTCAAGGGCAGTAGTTGTAGTGGTGAAGTGACTGGTGTGTGTGTGTGTGTGTGTGTGTGTGTGTGTGTGTGTGTGTGTGTGTGTGTGTGTGTGTGTGTGTGTGTGTGTGTGTGTGTGTGTGTTTGCAGTTCTGGGAACCGCATCCCTCCAAAGCAAGAGCAACCAGTATACAGCGGTCCCAGGACAGTTATTCCATTAATGTATGTTCAGATAGTCCCTTCCCTTTTGTTTAGCGGGACAACAGGACAGTGCGTTGTGTGGATCTCATAGCTCGGTCTGTTGAGGACAACAGGACACCACTCCAACTTCATTTCTCCTCTTCTTTTCTGCTTATTCCTGGAATAAATCAAAGCAGACACTGCGCTCAGACAGCCACCTGTAAAACTGCAGCCACTCCCTCAACATATGCGTCCTCGCAGAGGCCAACACGTGTAGCACGGGCCACGGCCGGGGGAAGGGAATGGAAAGCCGCGACACCACACGAGCATCGACAGCGCAGCTGTGAGGATACAGTGATGCCTTCGAAAGAACCACTGCCACAAGCTCGAGATGATCGTCTGACGTTTCCAATGATTTGGGATGAGATTGCTGGTTGCATTGAAAAGGCATACGAACGAATATCTCCCAAAGAGGCTGTACGGATGTTGCTTTTCACAATACAGAAGCAAATGACCCAATATCGGCGAGAGCGTGGCTGGCAGCTTGGTGCCAATAATTACATCGTCAGAGGCCGATAATAGAAAAACACCAACCACTCCATGTTGTACAGGACACAAGTGTGCAAGATACGGGCGGCACGTTCTTTTCAACCCATTTCTGGATTCAATTCGGTCAGCATCCTCTTTTCCCTCCATTTCTTCATCTGATACTCGTATCTATATTCTTTTTCATTCCAAACCTCCATCTAATTATTATATCCGACCATGCCCCTCGATTCTTGACACAGATCGGGGTTGGCCCCATGCACACGATAGCAGAATTAGGTGAACACGAGCGCTGACCATGGGCCATGGCAGATCCCCACGTACTGTATGGAACATGCTCGAAGGCAGACCTGTGCTTAACTTGTGATGCCTTGTTATCGCACAGAGCAGGGCACAGATGGCACACATCTTGTCCTGGTCTGTGTATGGGTTTATCCTAACATATTACAGTCGGTCCACACTGGCGGCCGTGTGTTTTCCCTATGGACGGTGGACGTCTCCTCGCCTCTCCGCCCGGCGAAGCCACGATCAGGCAGAGGCATGCTGTGCAGTTTGGATCGCTCGGGCCGCGTGGTGCATCACGGAGCAGGCACATTGACCATGCTAACCGGGAGTGCCCGGGCGGCCATGCGGGGACGACGCCACCCTTGGCCGGTCGTCGGGGCATGGCCCGGGAGTTCGTGCATGGCAATTCATGTCGTGGAGTGCATAGCGTGGCGATTCATATCACGTCGTGGGGTCAGAGCGAGATGATTCCACAGCTTGGGGTCATCTTGCCGGAAGTGGAGTGGAACCGCTTCCAGTCATGCCGCGCAAGGGCCGGGGCTAATCAGAGCACCCGATTTGTGCGATGACATCGCTTTGGGGTGACCCACCCCCATCCCGCACTACGGGGTCAAAAAGGACAAGGCACGAGGTCATCCAGAGTTCCAGTCCAGTTCCAATTCGACTTCCAGTTCCGGTTTTGGCGTCTTGGCCATCGCTGTTCTCAGCTCGTCCCGTTCTCTGCTCGGCTTGGGATCGATCCCTCCACCTTCTTCACCCGCCCTTCTGTCTTCATCGCCTGTGACTCTGCCTCCACATCAACGACTCCACCCACCTGGACCTGTCTACCACTCTGCCCACTTGCTCTCGACTCTGCCTTCTCAACCCAAGTCCCTCCCTTCACGCCCGACGGTCACGTCGTGCAAGGTAATGAGAGACCGTTGGCCTCATCTCCTCTCCTCCTTTTTCTCTTCATGTCTGTGTGTGTGTGGCCTGGCACCTGTCCTCGTAAGTTAAGATTGCAGAAGATTATTACTTTAGGGTTAAGTCTGCTCTGTGTCTGCTTTTGTAAGTTTCTCGTTTATTGTCACACCACACCTTTCTTCCCTATCTCTGCTTGCACACCCCAATAAATCTATTGATCATATCACATATCTTTCCTCGCTTGCAAATAAATTATTGTTTGAAATGTTCCCTGTTCGTTTTTGTCTGTTCTTTAATTGATCCAGCATGGTCCGAATCCTAACTTAGCCGGGACTTTATTCCCAACAATCCGTTCCTTTTAGCCGGTACGTCCTTGGCAGTGTCGCTCAGCTGCATCCGATCCGGTAAAGTGATCCAGTTCGGACAAGGCGTACTGAGGGCGTTCCCTGGTAATCAACTCACGTGATTAATTTGGTAACCCGGTTAACCCAGAGAAGGGAGGACCCTAGGTCACGTGCTGAGTTATTGGTGTTCACGGTCGGTTAGCGACCCCCCACGTCACGGAATTATCAATGTGCGACAGCCTACAATTCCAGGGAGTCTGGTAGGAGCCGAGATAGCTTCCCCCCCTGGTGGTCTTCTCACCCGACCCCCAACAATATTATATATATATATATATATATATATATATATATATATATATATATATATATATATATATATATATATATATATATTGTAAACACGTAGGGTGCATGCGAGTATTTGCTTGCAATGTGAAAACATGCCGACCAGTATTCTTACTATAATGGAGCAAACAGTGTTTTACCTGGAGGGTCTGGGTGCCCCACTAGTTTACACAATGATGCTTGGGTGGATGACTGGTATGTGACTTAAGGAGAGAAATAGAAACAATTATGGTGGTGGAAAGGTATTCCAAGAAAGTGGAGCATCAATGTTGATGTGGTTAGGATTTGTATTGGGAAGGACTAAAAGAGACCCAATAAAGACTGTAAGGGAGAAACCAGTGGGTGGTAACAAGGAGCAAAGAGAGACAAAGGCTGTGATGGAAGGATGTTATTGTGAAGGATATGGAGCTGGTGGGCGTGAGAATAGAGGCAGCAGACACAGAAGGGAAATATGGGTATTGATCCCTGAAAGAGAATAATAGTCCAGAGAAGAGGTCTGGGTTCAATTCCCGACCCGACTATAAACTGTCGGATTGCTTCTTTGCAGGCAAGGCAATGCATCACGAAGTACGCTGTGCCTCTGATGGACATGAAGCTGGGTGTTTCATTCACGAGCATTTGTATGTGGACATTAAAGACCCCATGGTGTCCTTCGTGTAGAGTAGGTGAATTATGGTCTGCACCCTGTCCAAATTCCAATTCCCTGCTCTGGCTACCACTGAGAAGGCAAACCACTCGGTGTCATCCTTGGCAGCAATGAACCTGCCTCTGGGCAAGACGAGAGAGAGACCGAGAGACCGAGAGACAGCTCACGTTACTCTTCACGAAGAGTGGGTAAATTATGTCCCGCACACTGGCGAAAATCTAAATTACTGACCTCGTGAGGCAGGGGCACCGAATCAGCGGCACATCCACGCCTCATTAATGGCTGACAGGGTAGCCAGGAGGTGTGCACACTCCCCTCTAAGCCCTATACCCTTGGCTCGAATCTCGACCCAACAACAAACTTTCATCAGTGTGCGCGCGCCGTCCTTCGGATGGATGTTAACTACTGCCGGCATTAGTTGGTGGCCGTTAAAGATCCTGCAGTCCTTCACAGAGAGTAGGTGAGCCATCTCCGGTATCATGGCCAAATTCCTGCCCTGGCCTTTGTCGAAAGTCGGGCCTGACCGAAAGTCGGGTTCGTGAAAGACTTGGACCAAGCTTCCACCCGCCAATCGCACAAGAACGTGGGAATAATCGTGGCCGTTAAAGGATTAGAAAGAAAAAAAAATAATCCACGACTCATCAATGATGCAACCAGTGGATCGAATTTCTATTGGAGGATCCCGGTTCAATGCGTGTCATCACCAAAGGATGTGAACTGAAGAATTGGATCATGATGATTATGATGATGATCAGATCCTCCAATTGAAAGTTTTTGAAAGTTGTCTTTTGTTTCACTTTAACCAATCAAATCACGTTTAAGCCGTCTGTCCAAACTCGGACTATTTGTCAATGTGCAAGTTTTTTCAGTGTTGGTGTTTTCAAACCCCCTTTTGCAATGATTTGTCTGGTTTTGAATAAACATCCTCACCGATAGTATCACGAATCTTAGAGAGAGGGGGTGCGAACAGAGTTTTCATCTGGATCGCTTTTATGACGTCACGAAATGAATGACATTTCATCGCACCGTTAATTGGGATAATCAGCTCATTGTTCGCCCCTCATCCTGATCAAATCACCCTGCAAATGTTTGCATTCTAATGAAGTCTCCCGATACTTTGTTAATTGCGTTTTGAGCATATCTAATCGGTGCAAGCTCGAGGCGTCACGCCATTGTGATTTAGCATTGTGACGTGTACGGGTGTTGCAACCAGACCGCGATCTCACCTTTCGGTTTGAGGAATGTAATATGTAGCAAATGAAATGGGCCAAATATAATCATATATATATATATATATATATATATATATATATATATATATATATATATATATATATATATATATATATATATATATATATATATATATATATTACACCCACACACAAGATTGATCTCAAACACAAACATAGTCGAGCTGGCCGGCATGGAAGACGTCATGGACATGATAAAGGCTGCACGGTTATGGTTGGTGGACGAGATCCCCACGGTGTCCTTCGCGAAGAGTCGGTGAGCTATCGCCGGCACCCTGAATAAATTACAAATTCCTGCCATAACTACTGCTGGGAAGGCAATGGCAAACCACCCAGCATCACCCTCGCCAATAAATTGCTTCAACAGCGCCGACGCTCTGCAACAGGATATGGTGCAGCAGAATCAGAACAGAAAAATACAGCGTACTGGTACATACCATACCAAGCCAGGTACAACACCATACCATACTAAACCCCAAACACCATACCAAGCCGGGTATACCAAAACAAGCCCCGAAAACCATACCAAGCCGGGTTTACCATAACAAGCCCCGAACACCATACCAAGCTGGGTCTACCATTCCAAGCCAGGTACAACACCATACTAAACCCCAAACACCATACCAAAACAAGCCCGAACACCATACCAAGCTGGGTCTACCATACCAAACCCCATACCAAGCCGGCTCTACCAAAACAAGCCCCGAACACCACACCAAGCCGGGTCTACCATTCCAAGCCAGGTACAACACCATACTAAACCCCAAACACCATACCAAGCCGGGTATACCAAAACAAGCCCCGAACACCATACCAAGCCAGGTACAACACCATACCATACTAAACCTCAAACACCACACCAAGCCGGGTATACCAAAACAAGCCCCGAAAAACATACCAAGCCGGGTTTACCATAACAAGCCCCGAACACCATACCAAGCTGGGTCTACCATTCCAAGCCAGGTACAACACCATACTAAACCCCAAACACCATACCAAAACAAGCCCGAACACCATACCAAGCTGGGTCTACCATACCAAACCCCATACCAAGCCGGCTCTACCAAAACAAGC
Organism: Eptatretus burgeri; assembly: GCF_056783735.1. Classification (NCBI taxonomy): domain Eukaryota; kingdom Metazoa; phylum Chordata; class Myxini; order Myxiniformes; family Myxinidae; genus Eptatretus; species Eptatretus burgeri. The sequence goes on along the minus strand of NC_140961.1, from coordinate 112,902,590 downwards.
CCCGAACACCACACCAAGCCGGGTTTACCATAACAAGCCCCGAACACCATACCAAGCTGGGTCTACCATTCCAAGCCAGGTACAACACCATACTAAACCCCAAACACCATACCAAGCCGGGTATACCAAAACAAGCCCCGAAAACCATACCAAGCCGGGTTTACCATAACAAGCCCCGAACACCATACCAAGATGGGTCTACCATTCCAAGCCAGGTACAACACCATACTAAACCCCAAACACCATACCAAAACAAGCCCCGAACACCATACCAAGCTGGGTCTACCAAAACAAGCACCGAATACCATCCCAAGACCGGCACACCATACCAAGCCAATGCAGAGAGAGTCAAGTTATCCTGCTGTCCCCAACAGGGTGAAGAGTTTGTGAAAACTCAGATTGGAGAGAGTTTGACACACACACACACACACACACACACACACACACACACACACACACACACACACACACACACACACACACACACACACACACACACACACACACACACACACACACACACACACACACACACACACACACCTGTATTGGTATTAACGATGTACACGGTTCAATAAGAAGGATTTCCCACGCGTCCCCCGAGCGAGCACAGACGTCGGGAGTAGAAAGTGGTACACAGTAAAACACAACACAACCACAACGGGCCCAACGGCCTCCTCCTGCGCCGAGGGTCCTTGTGTGTGTCCTCGTTTGAAGCCACCAGGGGGAGACAGCGGCCAACACACCTGAACGCATTTCGGGATCCATTGCAAATCGTCGAGCGAACTGCGCAGAGGTCATCCCGCTTCCCTCGTCGGATGATCGTCTTCAACAGGAGACCATCGCTCCAAGAAACATTCTTAACGGCTCCAAATGTGTTCATTCAATAATCAGTTCGCGCACAAGACCCCATTAACCTTTTAACCCATTAACCCGTTAACTAATGCAGTCATCGCCTCACCCCCGTCCGTACACACCCCCCAGGTGTGCTACATCATTACCTTCATCACCCCCACGCTCGGCACACCGAACCTAATCAGTCAAAACCCTCCGCTTGCTTGTTTAGCGTGTTGGTGTCGTCGAAGCAGTCACGATAGGTGGTTTGCCATTGCCCCCGAGCAGTTAGTTCAAGGTGCAGGAATTTGGAATTTCTTCTTTGTCCACTCCAGGTACAAGACACCGTGGGGTCTTTAACATCGACCAAGGACCGAAGTTTGTAGGCGAGTCCTCCATTCACTCAATATCCATGTGATGGATTCCACACACGTTGATGCACCGCCTTGCACACCTGTACATAAGTGGAGTAGTTCAGCACACCTGTGCGTCAATGTAAAGTCATTCAACACACCTGTACAATGTACATGAGTGGAGTCGTTCAGCACACCTGTACGTCAGTGTAAAGTCGTTCAGCACACCTGTACAACAGTGGAGTCGTTCAGCACACCTGTACATGAGTGGAGTCGTTCAGCACACCTGTACATCAGTGGAGTCGTTCAGTACACCTGTACATCAGTGGAGCGGTTCAGCACACCTGTACGTCAATGTAAAGTCATTCAACACACCTGTACAATGTACATGAGTGGAGTCGTTCAGCACACCTGTACGTCAGTGTAAAGTCGTTCAGCACACCTGTACAACAGTGGAGTCGTTCAGCACACCTGTACATCAGTGGAGCGGTTCAGCACACCTGTACATCAGTGGAGTCGTTCAGCACACCTGTACATCAGTGGAGTCGTTCAGCACACCTGTACATCAGTGGAGTCGTTCAGCACACCTGTACATCAGTGGAGTCGTTCAGCACACCTGTACATGAGTGGAGTCGTTCAGCACACCTGTACATGAGTGGAGTCGTTCAGTACACCTGTACATCAGTGGAGTCGTTCAGCACACCTGTACATAAGTGGAGTAGTTCAGCACACCTGTACATCAGTGGAGTCGTTCAGCACACCTGTACATGAGTGGAGTCGTTCAGCACACCTGTACATGAGTGGAGTCGTTCAGCACACCTGTACATGAGTGGAGTCGTTCAGCACACCTGTACATGAGTGGAGTCGTTCAGCACACCTGTACATCAGTGGAGTCGTTCAGCACACCTGTACATGAGTGGAGTCGTTCAGCACACCTGCACATGAGTGGAGTCGTTCAGCACACCTGTACATGAGTGGAGTCGTTCAGCACACCTGTACATGAGTGGAGTCGTTCAGCACACCTGTACATGAGTGGAGTCGTTCAGCACACCTGCACGTTCATATAAAGTCACTTCTTCGGTGAGAAAACGACGAGTGTACATCTCGGTCCGTGTACCGCCCACACGAACATCCATGGTGGAAACGGAATTCGGACCCCGAGCAGAAAGCAATTACAAACAGAAAAAAACAACATTTCCTAATCCGCGCGGAACGGAGTTTAAATGTTCAATTTTTTGTTATTTTTTTATTTGGGGGAGAGGGGAGGGGGAGAGGGTTTGAGTGGGGAGAGGGGGGAGGGGAGAGGATTTGAGTTTGGAGAGGGGAAGGGAGAGGGTTTGAGTGGGGAGAGGGTTTGAGTGGAGAGAGGGTTTGAGGGGAGAGAGGGTTTGAGGGGAGAGAGGGTTTGAGGGGAGAGGAGGGAGGGAGAGGATTTGAGTGGGGAGAGGATTTGAGTGGGGAGAGGGTTTGAGGGGAGAGAGGGTTTGAGGGGAGAGGGGGGAGGGTTTGAGTTGAAATATGACCCGAGCAACGACGTGAGGTATTGAAAAAGGCGCGATCATTCAGGAGCAGCCAATGGGAATTGAGAAAGGGGTGAGAGAGAGCATGGCTTCACACGAGAAGGGCGTGGCTTCACAAGAGAAGGGCGTGGCTTCACAAGAGAAGGGCGTGGCTTCACACGAGAAGGGCGTGGCTTCACACGAGAAGGGCGTGGTTTCTGGAGAGCTAATAGGCGGTGATAGTGGAGCTGTCGCGCCACGTTTAAAAGGACGACCGGAGGCGGGAGGGCTGCACTGAGAGACATTTGGTCGGGGGGCGGGAGTTTTGGTGTTTATTATATATTTTTTTATTTATTTATTTAATTTAAATATGGATCCATTGTAGGTGACCCACGCTCCGTGGACCCTTCGCTGGGTGTTCAAGGTGGGGATGACATCTGTGTTCGTTTTTAAATTACAGAAATACCAGGATGAGAAATTATTTATTTAAATTATTTATTTAATTATCTCTCCTCTTCCCCAGCATCCTCCTCATCCTCATCCTCATCCTCGAGACGCAGCCGGCACACAAGACCCCGTCGTAGGCAGCATGGCGTACGAGCGCGACCTGGACGTCATGGAACTGTTCCTCGACGACGATTGCGGTCTGTACCAATCGGTCGCTCCTGGCGAGGATATCTGGAAGAAGTTCGGTCTCCCCCTGACGCCTCCGCTCTCCCCAAGCGCTCCGTTCTTCCCGACGGACAGCGTCCTCGACCTGCTGGACGACCCACCGGCCTTCCAGCTGGACAACGTCCTGAGCGACGTGGTTCTGCAGGACTGCATGTGGAGCGGGTTCGTGGATCGAAAGCGTCTGGTCTCCGGGGACGGTGTCTCTCGGGGCGCCGATGTGGGGCGGCCGCGTTTACCTGCCGACCAAGGTGTGGAGAGCCCGAGTCGCAGAGCCTCAGGTGAGCCCATCATGCGGTCTCTCGACCTCGGTGAGGTGCTCGGGTACTCGGCCCCGCCGCTCGACCAAGACCGCACGAGCCTGAAAGCGCAGATCAAGGTCGAGGAGTTACCTTCGCCCACTCCAGGGATGGAGACCCCCAGCGACTCGGGTACGTTGAGATGAACCCTCGTGGAGGGGGTCGCGGGTTCCATGAACTTTTTTAAAGTCTGCGCTCGAGCGAAAGGTCGTGTGTTTGCCGTCGCCGAGTCCCGACTTCACACGCACACGAGAGCGCCCGTTGCCCGGTCCCCGGACGAGGCCGTTTTTGTCGCGTCGCTGCGCTTTATGCCACCGAAAGCGCCTTTGTGTGCTTTTGTCGCCGCTCCCTCGGCGTGCTAACGGCGCAGAGACCTTTGTGGGAGATGCATGGGGGGGGGGGTGAAAACTGTGGGGGGTGGGTGCAAACTTTTTGGGGCGGAAAGGGGATCCCAAGTGATCGCAAAGAGCTCCGAAGGAACCTTCTCTAATGGTATCGTGGAGGGTTGTGCTGGATGCTCGGATCAAACCATCGGTGCTCTCTGGTCGTAGGGCTCATTACAGCATGACACCCTTGTTGCGAGCGTGCCCCCTAGCTCCCCCGCTCCCATGCCCCCTAGCTCCCCCACTCCCATGACCCTTAGCTCCCCGCTCCCATGCCCCCTAGCTCCCCCGCTCCCATGCCCCCTAGCTCCCCTGCTCCCATGCCCCCTAGCTTCCCCGCTCCCATGCCCCCTAGCTCCCCTGCTCCCATGCCCCCTAGCTCCCCTGCTCCATGCCCCTAGCTCCCCTGCTCCCATGCCCCCTAGCTCCCCTGCTCCCATGCCCCCTCGCTCCCCCGCTCCCATGCCCCCTAGCTCCCCGCTCCCATGCCCCCTAGCTCCCCTTCTCCCATGCCCCCTAGCTCCCCCGCTCCCATGCCCCCTAGCTCCCCTGTTCCCATGCCCCCTAGCTCCCCTGCTCCCATGCCCCCTAGCTCCCCTGCTCCCATGCCCCCTAGCTCCCCCGCTCCCATGCCCCCTAGCTCCCCCGCTCCCATGCCCCCTAGCTCCCCTGCTCCCATGCCCCCTAGCTCCCCTGCTCCATGCCCCCTAGCTCCCCTGCTCCCATGCCCCCTAGCTCCCCTGCTCCCATGCCCCCTAGCTTCCCCGCTCCCATGCCCCCTAGCTCCCCCGCTCCCACGCCCCCTAGCTCCCCCTCTCCCATGCCCCCTAGCTCCCCCGCTCCCATGCCCCCTAGCTCCCCTGTTCCCATGCCCCCTAGCTCCCCTGCTCCCATGCCCCCTAGCTCCCCCCCCCCCATGCCCCCTAGCTCCCCCGCTCCCATGCCCCCTAGCTCCCCCGCTTCCATGCCCCCGAGCTCCCCCATTCCCCCAACCCCCAGAACGCCGCATGGATCGCTTGGGAGCATGCGCACTCCACATGAGGTTGGGGTTTTGCTTTGAACCCCTGGGCTTGGTCCTTATCTCGAATGGAGATATGCAGCCCACAGGGTGGGAAGGGATTTTGAGAATTTCGCGGTTGGTAATTAGTTGTGTCGAGGTAGTGGGAGGGAGGCAGAGGGCAGGTGTGATGTGAACCTTTGGGTTTTTTTTAATGCCATAAACCGCTCCTTTTATTATTTTTTCCGGTCCACTGGAGGCCGGAGGTTTCCCTCGCCTCGCATTGGTTGATGATTGTGGAGCAGCCACCGGAATGGAACCCACACTACCCACTGGAGGGAATTCTCCACGAAACATCCAGATAGCTTGCTGTACATTGTGCCTGATCATTGGTTTTAGAGGGAGAGCGCGAGCCATGTAACCGGCTAGCTAGCTGGCTATGAACCCGTACGTTGCACACTCGGTTTACCAAGTCATCCGTGCACAATGTACGTTGCGTGTTTCATCCGAATTGGACCAATAAAACGATTTGAGCCGCAATGTCTCCCTCCTTCCCCCCACCCTCCCTCGACTTGACCATTATCTAGCTGAACACGCCACAGTAGTTCCATTATGATGCATGTCCAGATATCTTTCTCCATAACCATTGCAAATTGGGGACACTGCAGTCCTGAGGAATACCCACCTCGATGGAGCACTTTAATTTTCCTTTTTTTTTGTGGAACATTGCAAGACTATTAACTGGAAAACCGTTGGAAAGGGTTTGAAATGTAACTTTGATGCTCGGCTTCATTCTCTGCATGAGCAAATATTTGATGCGATATTTTGACCTCGCACGGCCGATGCCGTGCTTCCCCTCCGGATCGAAATGACGGGAAGTTTCTTTTGCCAACCTTCCCCCTCCCCTCTTTCATCCACGAAAAGGAATTCCCATTCTGTTGATGGTATTTCTGATACAAGACCAAATTCTTGATGCAGTAAACTGTTGTAGTCGTGGTACAGTTGTCGCTCGGCCGCTGCGAGGCTGGCAGGACGTATGTCTGTTTGTGTAGTTACCCGTGCTTCCTGGAAGCTCCCTGGCGAGGAAACTGCGCTGCCTTGGTGTGTGGCTTCGGAGTAAAGTGCTTGTTTGTTGTGGCGTGCTGTTCAAAGCCGATGCATCCGATTGACTGGGTGTGGAGGACCTTGCCCAGCTGTTAAAATCCATTTCAAAATTTATCTCGAAATGGCACGAGCACTTTGCTCTGTTCTATGATATATTTTTTTTTAACCACTTGGTGTACAAATTGGCACCGCTCATCTGATGGTCTACCACCATTGTTAATTCTTTGTCCACACTCAGGATGTATGGGGTGTTGCTCCTGTATTGACTTGCATTTTTAAAACCTAGGTGTATTGGATAATTGTCCTTGCATAAAACCATGATCCTTACAGTCGCTGTTTTGCAGAGGATGATCAACATGAGGAAGACACGGATGATGATGATGATGATGATGATGATGAAGATGACGATGATGACGACGACGATGAAGATGAGGCAGATGATGAAGATGAAGAGGTAGAAATAGATGTGGTGTCGGTGGAAAAGGTTCCTGCTTTTGCCCTGCATCATCTGTCCTTTGGGCAAAATACAAACACTGCTGCCCGTTATGGTATGCAGCGTGGGCTCGGGAGCTGCGCTGCAATCAAAAGGCACCAACTTCCAGTGCAACAGCAACACAACTATGCAGCATCGCCTCCATCCCCGCCACCAGCACAAAAAGCATCTGCCACCAAGCGCAGCCGGATTGATCCCCTGGTCCCTACTGACTGTTTACTCTATGGAAACATTGCCATTGCTCCATTGTCAACGGCTCTCCACTGCAACGAGGATCTCACAAAGAGAAAGACCCACAACATTCTGGAACGGCAACGTCGCGATTCTCTCAAGCGCTGTTTCACGGACTTGCGTGTCCACGTACCTTCGGTGGCGAACAAAGAACGTGCTGCAAAAGTTCTCATCTTGAAGGCAGCCACCGAGTTCACACAGGTTCTGCGAGAGAAGGAGAACAACCTCGAAGACGAGAAACTCAGACTGCTCGAGCGACGGCGAGAGCTCGTACGGAGGCTTCACCACCTTCAGAGTGTCTAAGCTTCCCACCTTCTCCACATCAGAAAAACCTGCTGTTGTGGATGAAATGATCACGACATTGCATGTTTTGCTATTGTGATCTCTTTTGATGAAAATGCTTATGAAGTGGGTCAAACGCCACTAGTTACTTTGTACACGTGCCTCAATTCAAACATTATCTCAGGAAATGAGACTTGCTTCCGCCTTCCTCAACCACAGGAATCCTTTGGGTTTTTATTAATTTTTTTTGGGCTTTTGCTTCTTCAGATTTCCGAACCTTGACTGGTTTCATTCGGTGGTGACTTTTGGAGTAATCGATTTCTGGTGTTTGAGTGCTTGCTTTGCGTGAAATAGATGGTAGAAAGGATTGATTAGAGTTTGATGCTCTACGTGTAGTATTGCAAACGGCCATCATTGTACCTCATTTTAAGCATTTTGTGGTTGCACGTTTTGGCATTGAGCGCATGAAAACTGCCAAGGGTAGAGGCAATGCACCTTTGCGTGGAATGGGATGGCCGCTCAGTTTGACTACGCCCAGCCATGCGATGTTTCCTTAACTATTGACAAACTGAATATTGAAGGTGACGTGGACTACTTATTATTATTATTATTATTATTATTATTATTATTATTATTATTGTTATTTTGGCAATGCTTCTTGTTGCCTTTATATAATATACTTGCATTTTTGTCATGTAGCCTTTAAATTTTTTTGAAATACAGCCTAGGTTTGAAAGACAAAGATTACAGTTTACATGAACATTGAGCAGAATGTTTATTCAAAATGCAATTTTATAAGATACTTGGGGCAAATGATTGTTGTGACGTTGCTTCCTCCTGCTTCCAGTTGGGATTGCTGGTGGGTTATTATTATTATTATTATTATTATTATTATTATTTTTAAATAATTCGCTTTTTTTTTCAGACCCTGCCTGTTTGCAAAAGACGTTTTGAGTTTATCGACCTTTGAATTGATGACAATTGTTTTGATGCTTGGCTCCTTTGCCTTCATGGTCTCTCGAGTTCCGAGCCGTGAACATTATATTTTGCGATCCCAGTCCCAGACGCACACTGCGGCTCATTCCAGCTGCAGCACTAAAGAATCGTTTACAAGATGCATCATATCCATGCTTGCTCCGGTGGCATGTTGGCTCCTTGCAAAAGGATGGTTTCAATCGTTGGCCTATTGAGTCCTTTCCAGCAAGCGGCATGTCCTCAGCACATTTTGCTGCCGTTCTCAAACCAACCTCGTGTTGTGCCTTGTGCACACTGATTCCTGTTTTCAGATTTGGTTTTCCTCGTGTAGATTGAAATATAGATTTGTGTATATGGCAGTTTTTTTATTTTAAATCTTGTTTGAATTTGACACTTTTTTATATTGGCATAATCATTTTCTTTGGTTATGGGCAGTACCTCTTGTGCATAACAGCACTTTATACCTCAAGTTTTTGATTTAATTTTGTAAATATAGATCAATCGGCATGGTTCCAATGTGACTTGTGCAATTGAGCAGGATGTCCGGTCTCTCTTCTGAACAAAGCAATAATATTGAAGTCAGTTAAAAGTACATTTTGTTTAATAGCTGTGATGGGAGTACCGTCGGAGCGATTAGCAAAGACACTGTAGTTATTCATGTTAAACGTTTTTGGAATGTGCCTTAAAAAATGGCCCTCTTGGGCACAGTTTGTAGAACCTTTTTTTTGTGGGAATTTGTCTTTTAAAATTTTTTTTTCACTTCCTGCAAATTAACTTTCTACATTTTTTTTTTTCGTTATTTTTTATTTTTTTTTGATGTTTGTAATAAATTTCAGGCAGTTGGCCCAAAAAGACAGCTTCTCCAAAAACATTTTTTTTTGCTTTAATACTGCAACTTGTTGATGGCATCTTGCCATTTAATGTTGCTTGGATCCTTTTTTGAAATAGGATGGTTTTCCTTTTCACTTTTTCTCGCTTTGTCACTACTGTGGTTCAATTTTGATTACAATACAGTGGTATGAAAATTGTGCAAAGGTGGGACTTAAAAAATGTCTTCATTTTTGAATTGCATCAGGATGCTCACCTACCTTCTTGGAAGAATGACACTGGCTCAAAACTACAAAAAATGGTGCAGTTTGGGGGGAGGGCACCAATGATGCTTTGTCAGGTGAGATGTTCAAGCATCTAATATAATCGGGATATAAAATTCTCTTTCAGCCACACCCAACTAGTCGTCATTGGGCACTTGGGAATAAGCGTTGTGGCCATTCATTTTTCTTTGACTTCCCCTTCCTTAATCATCCTTTAGCTTTTCACTAAGATTTGCTATTGTCTTTTTTTTTAATAGTTCAAAGGTAGTTTTATGCTACTCTTTGCATGTTTTTTCAGGTTTTATTGGCCTGCAAAACCACCTGCTCATTGCAATATGCCATGCATTGCCTGCTGATTGGCTTATATGGTAGGTCTGATATTCTTATTTGTGGCAACTTTATGAACACTTTTGGGATTTGATGTTTTGAAACTGAATGATGAAACTTCTGACACTCTAGCGTATGTTTCACATAATTTGCGAAGCTAAATGGATGTATCTGTTGGCACTTCATTATTGCAAAGATGTCCCTTGACTTTTGGTCACATAGGGTATGCTTACATCCTGTATAAACGTCTGGCTAAATTGCTAGTCTTTGCAAGCAACTTCCTAGAATCCATAATTGGTATCTTAGAAATATTTTAGACAATAGCAAATTGGTAATACCCAACATGATTTTTTTTTTTCTATTTTCAAAAAGAACCTTGAACCAGGAAGTAATATAATCATTCTCTGCTGAATTCTTCTGCAGATGACACTGTACTGTCTCCAAAGTGTGCAATGACAAGTGAGTGTTAATGAGTTGTATAACATTGACATAATGGCACTTCATTTATGGGATATCCAATCTTCTGTTACACCCATTTTTTTTTCCTCCTTTGCTGTCTGGAAGTGCTTTGACTTGAATAGAATTGCTTCAAGACTGACCAGTTCGCCCGACCTTTTCCATCCTATCTTAAAAGCTGTGTTCGCTGGAGTTTGATTTGTACTTTTCTTCATTCATCCTGACGTCCGTGCATAATACTTGGCAGTCGTGAATATCATCTGTATTTTATTAGCGTTACATAAGCTCGATTTTGTGTGTGAAGGTGGGAGATAGACAACCCATTTCATTGAGACATAAAAAAAAAAATTCTGTCGTTTAGGTTTTTGTAATAACTTGCGTCAAAATCCCCACATGTGTGGATGCTATGGGGTTGTCCCACCCTTCCCCCTTTCTTTCTTTCCTTTTCTCCCCACCTTTCCTCCAAGGACTGTGTGCTTGGGGGGGAGGGGGCAGCTTGAGCTGCTCCAGATAAATTTGTCACTGGAAACAGATGTCAAATTAAAGACAACAGAATGAGGAAACTGCAGATTGCACACGGATGTTGCTCTGCTCCCGAATACTGAGATTTGACAAGAGTATTATTGGATACAGAAGCCAGTTGAAAGATAATGGAAAAATTGAAGTCCTGTGGGAGTTAACCCAGATCAATTCTCCCGTGGTGAAGAAAACCGACAATGTTAAGCTAGGCTCTTCATCAGCCAACAGTGACAATAGTCAACGTGTTTGACGTGGGGCTCCGGTTTCAAACATTGCCCCTTTGTGGTTCATTCTCCGAAACATTGGACCAGGCACACAGAGGTTTTTCTGTTTTTTTTTTTCTGCAGCACCACTGGTCCCAACTGTTTTTTGCTTTTCTCATACAATTTCGTTTTACTTTTCCAGTGGATCTCGTAATGCAGACTGCCTACTGGTAAAAGTGTTCTTTATGGTACATTGGTCCATCTTTCAAGCTTCATGTTGTATTTGGCTTGTGGTTTTGTCGTATATGTATTATATACACACTTTTTCACCACAATGGGGTTGGGACTGTTTTAACGTCTGTCCATGTCTATATATTTTCAGTTTACATATATATATATATATATATATATATATATATATATATATATATATATATATATATATATATATATATATATATATATATAATATGTAATTACTGACAGCATAGGTCACATGGCATGGCAGCCAAACTGGATTGATTTAAAGAAAACAAAATTTGGCAATTTTCTCCAAAACTGTTGGATCGGAATTTATTTATTTATTTTAAACAACTTGGCATATGTCAACTCCCCATGGGGTATATGGTGATAATGATGTCATCAGTGAAGTGGTATTCCAGCCATAACTTGGTCGAAATCCTCATTTGAAAAATCCAACCATCTATGTGATTAAAATTTTTGATGTCATTGATCATGTGTCCTTCATCCACAGCATGTAGATGGTGTTTCGTTACCGCCTGTTACCAAAGGTGGATGGAGGTTGTTTTCACATCTCTGTGTTTGTTTTGTCGATGGATTTGGATAAAATGTGGTGGAAGCTTGGGTATGTGACGAGGACAAACCTATTAGATGCTGGTGACTATCTGGACCTGCATCTGAGAATTGAAGTGATTTTTTTTTTTATCATTTGGGAAATAGGGCCAAAAACGACACATAGCAGGATATCTCAAAGTTGTGGATGGAATCGGACGAAACTAGGTCGGCAGGTTGGGTATGTGATGAATTGACTTTGAAGATCTGATAATTTTTTGAAGTGATAATTCACCATTGAGTGATGAGGCTAAAACTATACATAGAGTACAATTTGGACGAAACTTGGAGGATGACTTGGTTAGGTGACGAAAGCACGCCGATTACAATTTGGTTCAGGCCCGAATCCAGATTCGGCCTATCGGTGCGATGCAAAACATAAACTAATCAGCCTGGTAGAGGTATGTGCTCTACAGAGTGGCCATTCTAGTTTTATTGTTGTGAGCTAGTGGTGGCCATATTGGATTGAAAATAAAAGCATTTTCTTCTCCAGAACCACTTAACATATCAATGTGAAACTTCACACATATGATTGACTTCTTGTGGGGAATATTGTTTGAATTTTTTTTCCTTTTTTTGCTAGTGTCAGATGATATGGACTTTCCTTGCCAGGGGGCTGATAAATGACATTCAAAGTCGTCCAAAAAACACCAGCGTTTATTTTTGAAAATGTGTAAATGCAATTTTGAACAATAATTACATACTTGTACATTGAAAAAAAAATTGCTTTTACCATTATATCTTTCATGTAACAAAAAATAATAATTTGAAGGCCTGTGTGGTGTTTCATCTTGTGTCTTCTGATGTCTTAAAATGTGTTGGGCTGTACAGTGAAGTCTCATATCTTTGCATTGCATATTTACATCAAATCTCTTCTATAAGCCTTGTATTGATGTGAAAAAAGTGGTTTGTCGTTGGTTAGCCAATTACAAATTGAACCGGCTGGGTTACATCATAAATGCAGTTCACATTTGGACAACAATTTCGTACTTGACCAGGGTGCCAGCATACTGTGGCATCTTTGGTCCCTACCACTGAATGCTCGCAGAAAGAATAGCCAGCTTGGTCTGTCCTGTGAAACATGACAGTTTAGAGTCTGGGTGTGAATTTAAAGTTGAACTAAATGTACACCGTAAAACATGAAACATAAATATATTAAATGGATCACTAATCTTTTAAAGAGATTACGTCAGCTATACCCCAAGTCGATTCATCTCTGACCCAGGTAGGACGATTCGTCTGTGCTGTCTGAGATGGATGTTAAATTTTCCAGGGGTTGGTGATTGCGACACCCCAATTCAGTCGGTGAACTGTTTCAGGAAACTTGCATTTTGGGGGAGTAATAACATTTCCAGGGAAGGCATCTTGATTCATGGCGAATAAAATCACACAATATTATCCTTTTACACACACAATACCTACCATCGATTACCACTCCAACACCAAATTTTCTGAAAACCAGCTTAAAATTGGATATTAAATGGTGGGTTAGTAGCAATTGGTATATTGTGTGATAAACTGCAATATTTAATGATTAAGTGTCTGATTGTTGTGGCATTGCTGGAGGATTAGTTGGAAAAGCCCACCACACATGCAAGTCAGAGCTGCGGAGAGGAAGAGCTGTTGGGCAATCAAGGAGCTCTTGACCAAGCAGCATCTACCTCCATTCAGACAAATCATCGTCGATATAAAATTATTTTACATAATACATTTCAGAAAGCCAGAGCGTATTTGTTAAGGGTTTAGCGAGTGTTGATCGTGGTGCTGGTCGAGAAACTAGTTTTCAGTGTCGATCAGTATTGGTGGTTCGGATAAAAATTGATTGAAACAACTAAAACTTGATCACAGTATCCAAACTGCTGTGGAAAATGTGGTTCCAAGTGATAACTTTTGCTTTGAAGAAGGGCTAATGCTCTCAACGTCTGCCACAACTAATTTCTTTCCCACAGCAGGTATCGTACTCCGACCCACTTTCAATGCATACGTCGTAGTTTTCTAACTTCTGAAGAGTCAACCCATTTAGATTTGTTTTATTATTTTTTTAATGGAAGAATGCAAAATAAATGAGTGCAGGGTCCTTATAAAATCAGGCAAATGGTGCAAGTCAGTGTGACCACTCCTTGGCTTTTTTTTCACAAAATCTTGGCTATTCGTTGTTCACCTTGGCGTTTTGTTTTTCTATAGGTTTTCTATTATCATCGCTTTTCTGAAACTTTGTGAATTCTTGGCTTTTTTCATTGGCTCACCTTGGTATTTATGAAAATGAGGAGTGGTCTCGCTGGTGTAAGTCAGTGAAGTAGTACACCGTCGTGACTTTTTGTAGACCTTGCACGTGCATGATGTGCAACACGCACTCATCAGGAGATTGTGTACTTTTACATGAACTGGCATGGTACCTGTATCCAATGGGGTTGTAGATATCTCATCTCACATGAGCAATGTTTTGGAGCGTGTGTTGATAAAAAGAGGAATTCAATGTAAGGTGGTGATGTGGACCATGACATGTGGTACAAGTTTACCTTTGTAGACAATGGTGGTCCACTGAGAAGAACTATTGCTAGTGATTCAAAATATATGTCTTGCATAACACTATACTTGCAAAATCCAAGTAAACTATAGTTGTCATGGGGAGGTGGGGTGGGCTTTTGATCGCAGGTGGTGGTGACACTGAAGTGTCACTGCAGAAGTTCCTCAGACAGGATGTCTTAGTTATAATGGGGTATTTTTTGGTTGTAAAGGGTCAAAGCAGTGTTACGGGGTCTAAAGGTATACTCGCATGGACGCACACATGGCTCATTTTTTATAGTATAGATTCTAAGCATACAAGGAGACTATGAAGACATCACAACATCTGGAATTTGAACTTAGAGTCCCAGCAGCCTATGAGGTATTGAAGTGGCATGATTCTGATGAATGAGGGTTTTTTTTTGTTTTTTTTGTTCAAAAGCAAGAAATATACACTGTGTGGTTCACCTTTGCTTTCCTACCCATTGACAGGGTGAGGGGATTGCAATTTGCACCGGCCACGATCGCCGATACCACAAAAGATATTGCGGCATCTTTCACATTCAATAGCAAGAATAATGCAAGAATGGAGCCTGTGTCCACATGCTGTCACCAGTTACCCTCCAACCAACAACCTATCTTCCAAACTCCACCACGAAGACGGTTTTATACACCAGTTTGAGAATTGAACCCAGATTTAACATTTCAGAGGCTACCTCTGATCTTGCACCCTCTGCCCTTTTTGTGCTTTGTCCCTCCCCCAGGTTTATGCAGGGCACACACGGCCCACCATCAACCCCCTTCTGATGAAACTCCCAAAATCCAGGATCGCTGCTCTCCTCCACTCACCTTTTCCTTTTTTTTTTTTTTCTCCCCAATCTGTGGAACCAACTTCCACATTCTCTTCTGTCTCATTCTTCCCTCCAGGTCTTCAAAACAGCTGTTCACCACTATCTCGTACCACCACCTATCCAATACTATGATCTTTTCTTGTTCTGTTAATCTTCCTCAAGCCCATCTCTTTCCAAATTTCCAGGTTTTCCTTTTCTGAGGGTTTGCTTCTGTATCCATCTTATCATCCCCATGCTCCTGTTCTTCTCCACATCCTATATGTCCAAGTCTTCATCCATTTTGTCCCTCAACCCTTCTGTTGGTGTTTCTCCCTCTGACTACTGTTACACCCTGAATCGTTATATGTTCTCGTTCCTTTGTACACAAAAAAGGTGTTTTTTATTATGTTTTTTTTTTTCACTATCTTGTCAGTCATAAGCGGCGTGATGAGATGTGTTGCAAGATTTGCGATGAGGGCAGCGAGCAAACATGTTATGAAATACTCCATTCTGAGCTGTAAGAAACCTTTCCATATCACACTTGGTGCTGATTTTACACTGTTTCAGGTACAAACTGGCGAGTTCCTTCAGTTCATGATGCCATCTTATGCATGAATACAATGGATGAAATCAACAGGACGTTGATTGAGGTATGCTAACAGCTGTGGTGGGGGGGGGGGGCAAGGAGGAGCTCACGTTTCGGTTGTTAATCCTTCGTTGGAGCAAAAGAGTACTTTTGTTGGTGGCTACCGGTTAGCATACCTCAATTGACGTCCTGTTGATTTCATCCATTGTTCTACCTGTCTGCCGACACAGAGACATGAGCAAGTCGAGTTCTTCATTCTGCACTATCTCCATAAGAGACGACTCTTCGTCCATCGAGTTAACAAAGCCATTGTGATGAGGTGCTTGCCCTTTATTTATTCAGGCTTGTACTTGGATATATATATATATATATATATATATATATATATATATATATATATATATATATATATATATATATATATATATATATATATATAATTCTTTTTTGGTGTAGAAAATTGAGGCTTGTGGAAGAGCTAAAATGCAGAACAGATGGCTATGCAGGACAACACAAGATTCGGGGGGGGGGGGGGGTGGACAAGATGGATGCGGGAGCAAACTCTCAAAGTTAAAACTGCGGCAATTTTTTTTTTTTCTTGTGGGGTTGTTGGTTCACGGGAGTTGTCATGGTTTTGGATTCGGGACTATCGGAGATGGTGATGAACACTTGTCTTGGAAACTTGGTAGGAAGAATGAGATTGAAGAGAATGTGGAAGTTGTTGGTTCCATAGGTGAGGAAAAAAAAAAAAACCAGAGGAACAAAAATCGGTGGAGGTGAGCAGTGATCCTGGATTTTGGGAGTTTCAACAGAAGGGGTTGATGGTGGACTGTGTCTGCCCTACAGCAACCTGCAGCAAGGGGGGGGGAGAAAGCATGGAGAGAGCAGAGGGTGCAAGACCAGAAAGGAGGGGATAGAAGACAGTGACCACCTTTCAGCATTTGCTCCTTCCCACAATCATTCATTAATGTGGACTCTTTCATTCTTGGGCACGTCCTGAAATATTAATCTTATCGATTAAAAAGTTACAGCCCTTTCACCAAGGACCAGTGCAAGTTACATTTTCCCCCTTTCATATCTGATTCAGCCATTGTACCTTTGTTCTTCTGATGTTCCCCATGCTTTCTCGAGCAAATGTTGTTAGACAGAACTGAACTCCTCAACTGCTTGGTTTAATAAATATTGGATGAAAAAAAATATCAACCACAGGCCAATAGGAGTCTGTTGACCACCGCCAGGTCAATGGGAGAGGTGTGCCTGAATCATTGGGCGCTCGCTTTTCGTCAGAGCTAAAAGACCAGAGGTGAAAACATCATCCTCACCTCATTTCCCCTGGAAGTTACCATACTCTTTTGGCCTTCAGTTGATAAATCCATCATATAACTTGACCACAGATGCAGACTGACACTCGAGCCTTGATCCTCTCCTCTCTCTCCTCCATTTTTTTTTTTTTTTTTGTATACCTTGGTCGAGGCTCGTATGAGAGCGAACACACAACTCACAGCAAGGAGGCATGAGACAAGAGGGGCGGGAGTGGAAGGGACAAAACAGTGGGGAACAGACACATTAGGTGAACTGTGGAAGGGAGAGGGATAGGGATGGGGATGGGACGGGGAACATGGCGAAGAGAAGATGGACATTTCAGGGACTTTCAGGAAGGAAAGTAGGAGAAATGAAGGAAGTTGGCTTGGGTGGATTATCGGGGGTAGAAAAGATCGAGGATTTGGATGGGGGAAGATAAGAGGTGGTGGTGAACAGCTGTTTTGAAAGCCTGGAGGGAAGAATGGGAAAGAATAGAGTGAGGAAGTTTATTCCAAAGGCGGGAAAAAAGAGGAATGAAAGAGTGAAGATGAGCAGTGATTCGTGATTTTGGTAGTTTTACCAGAAGGGGGTTGTTGGCGGACCTTGAGCGCCCTGTGGAAATGTGGTGGGGACAAATCGCAGAGAGAGCAGGGGGGGCCAAGGCTGGAGAGGAGTCGGTAGAAGACAGAAAGACCACCGACCAACCTGCGGTGATTGAGTGAGAGGCCCAAAGACTCAGCTTCATTGCGGGAGATGCCGATGATCTTAAATGCCCTGGTTTCAACAGCGTGAAGCCGAGAAAGGTGGGAGGCAGGAGCACCAGCCCAGAGGGGAGCGCAGTACTCCATCAGGCTACAGACAAAAGCTTTGTAAGTGGTCAGGAGCTCAAGAGGGCCGAGGAAGGACTTAGCACGACGGAGGATTCCCAGTCGGCGACTGGCTTTTGAGGCGAGGTTGGAAATGTGACTTTCCCAGGAAAGGTCATGGCAGATAGTGAGACCTAGAAGCTTGAAAGAAAAGACTTCTTCCAGAGGATTGTTGAGAAAGTGGATGGGGGGGTTTTGTAAACGGTCCTTTCGAAGAGACATAGTGAGAGTGTGAGATTTGTCTGGATTGAAAGACATGTTCCACGTGTTGGACCAGTTTGTGATTTTATCCAGATCTGCAGTGAGCGAATAAGCTGCTGCTTGCCGGTCTGAGGGATGACAGATGGTACGGCAGAGGGTGGAGTCGTCAGCAAAGAGAAATAGAGGATTTTCCAGAGAGTTGGGGAGATCATTGATGAAAACCAGAAAAAGAACAGGGCCCAGAACGCTACCTTGAGGAACTCCAGCCTGCACAGGAAGAGGGGATGAAAGAACTCCATTTAGGGCCACACGTTGACTGCGACAGGAGAGGAAGTCTGCGAGCCATGAGTGGAGATGGCCTTGGATACCATGGGAAGAGAGTTTGTTGAGTAGGGCAGGGTGCCAGACTGTGTCAAAAGCACGTGATATGTCCAGGGATACGGCTCGGATTTCCTGTCTGGCATTGAGACCTCCATCCATTGATGGGAGAGCAGAAGCAGCATATCCAGGGTAGAGTGACCTGGTCTGAAACCAAATTGATGATTGGAAATCAAGCCATTGGAGAAGAGGAAGGATTTCATGTCTGAGGCGATGATGGATTCCATAACCTTGCTGATGATTGGGAGAAGGCTGATTGGTCTGTAGTTACAGGGATCTGTTTTTGCACCTTTTTTATGCAGGGCAGTGATGTTAGCAGATTTCCAAGCAGATGGCAGATGACCTTGGGCAAATGAGAGGGTGAATAGAACAGAGAGAGGGTGAGCAAGAGCAGAAGAGCAGGCTTTGAGGACACGTGGGCTGATGCCGTCTGGACCGTTGTTTTCTGAATACTCAATCTCTGTGGCACGAGGGTGGCAGCATAATCTTCATCATGTGAGTCCCTTTCTTTTACAAGGAACTTCAATGCACGAGAATGGCCATGAGGCCAAACATAGTCTGCGCTATGATTGCCAACCTATGGTTGTTTGTCTGTGGCCTATCTTTTTATATCCTGAGTATCAAGCAAGGAAACAGTTCGTACCATTTTTAGCTCACCTGCACTTTAGTCAGGTGAAGGTATGTGATCGAGCAGTATCTGTAGGTGAGTGAGTCATTGAGTCAGTCAGTAAACATTTCAGTCATTGTTGCTTGAAACAAACACACAATTTTGATGAAACTTGGCCACAAGCTTCATACCTGATGCTTATCGAAGGTGTATTGACCGCATCAAAATCTGCGCTCATTAAGGGGATCTACAGGAGAGGGGAGGGGAAGGGTTCAACCCCTCAAAATAGGTATTTTTTCTTTTCGAAATTACAAATACGATTTTGATGAAACTTATCACAACCTTCTTACTGCATCAATATCTGCACTCATTAAGAGGGTTTATGGGGTTTTTTTTGACCCCCCCCCCCCCAAATAGGTATTTGCCCTCTTCTCCAAAACTACACACAATTTTGATGAAACTTGATCACAAACTTCTTACCGCATTAAAATCTGCACTCATTAAGAGGTCTATGTGGAGGAAGGGGGAGTTTGAACCCCCCAAAATAGGTATTTGCTGTCTCCTCTGAAACTACACACACAATTTTGATGAAACTTGACCGCAACATTCATCACCTGCGATGGACAAAAGCGTATCGACCACATCAAAATCTGCACTTATTAAAGGGGTCCATGGGGTGTGGAGGGAGGTTGACTCCCCAAAATAGGTATTTGCCCTCTTCTCCAAAACTACACACAATTTTGATGAAACTTGATCACAAACTTCTTACCGCATTAAAATCTGCACTCATTAAGAGGTCTATGTGGAGGAAGGGGGAGTTTAAACCCCCCAAAATAGGTATTTGCTCTCTTCTCCAAAACTACACACACAATTTTGATGAAAGTTGACCACAACGTTCATCACGTGTATTGACTGCATCAAAATCTACACTCATTAACGGGGCCTACGGGGTTGTTTTTTTTTGACCCCCCCTACCCCTCCAAAAAAAATCGGTATTTGCTCTCTTCTCTGAACTACACACACAATTTCAATGAAACTTGACCACAACCTTCATCACCCATGATATACCAAAGTTTGTTCATGGCATTAAAAATTCAGGGTCTAAGTGGGTCTGTGGGGGGGGGGGGGGTTGAGTGACTTTCTCCTGATCCAGGTAAGCATCATGACAGGCGCTCCTATTTTTCTATTTTTTGGTACGATTCGGCAGGGGTTCGAACCACCGCGGCCTCCTAGATTCAGAGCAGACACTCGAACCATTGTGATACCAAGGCTAGTTTTCTCCCTTCTACTTCTTTCTCTTCTTCCAGATGAAGCATGTGGCTACAAATAACATCATTTTCTGGAGCTGCAGCTGTGCTGCTAATGCAGTGCCCCCCTCCCTGTAGCTTATAGCAGGAATTTGTAATTTGTTCATGGTGCCGGTGATAGCTCACTGAAGAAGGACACCGTAGGATCTTTATCATCCATCAACTAATGCTGGCAGATGGGATGTCCAGTTTAACATCCATCTGAGGGATGATGCAGTCAGTGATGAATTGCCCTGCCTGCGAAACACCAGGATAGCTTACGGTTATAGCTGGACTGAGATTCAAACCCAAGGTAGAGGCGAATGTGCATACTTCTTGAGTACAGACATCTCTGCTCTCCTGTCAACCCCATTAACCTCCGATAACACTGATCATGAGGCTTTACATTTAACATTCTTTTTCCAGTTTTCTCATCTATCACCTTAAAAGACTTTGCAAAGTCACACCAATTTTGGTTTTGGGGGGAAAAAAAAGTGTCTTACACTGAATTGTTAATTTTTAAATTTCATCCAGGCAATGGAGCATCACTGTGAGCATCACTGCACACTTGCGGTCCGCCATATTGGATTACGAACAAAGTGAAACTTGGTTAAGCCGACTCGTGAACTGCATCAATATTTTTTTTTATCAATAGCATCTGTAGATAGATAACATCTTAAGGGGGGAAGGATGTATTCCCGAACAGAAAAAGCTTGGTAACCCAGAAACACTTTAAGGGGTAGGGCAGGGTTGGAGAAGGACAACACCACCGATGTGGTCTCCACCTGAGCACCCTCCAAGATCATATTGAGGCCATGGTTGTTGACTACACCCTGATCCACCAAATGATTATTATTGGTATCCTCCATCCCGATGGCAGGAGCTAACCCAACAATGACTATTTGACTTTCTCTCGGAGACCTTGGGATGAAGGTAGAGACTCTGAAACCACCAAAGGAGGAGTTTCTCCAAAAAAAAGATTCCCGTTGAGTTACCAATTTTCAATGAATCAGTCGGTCCACTAATAATCTAAGCTTTTGAGCATTGTGAAGATCGCCACATTCTTTCCCAATTAAAGCAGCCATTTTAATGGGGTTGTCGAAAGTTAATGATGTGGAGCCTTCCAGCACCGAGATTAAAGTTGGGAATTTATGCTCAGACTCCTCTTGGGCCTTGACCACAATAATCAAGCCCAACTCGTCACTGCTTTCCTGACCCGGCCTAATCCTCTTCACACCCGATCCTCTGGGAGCTCACTTGCTCCACAACGGATGATCCCCCTCATCATCACCCTGTAGGTGCTCCATTCTCTCCCTCCTCCATGGAGAACCGCAGAGGGTGAAATTTGGCCCGGATGAAACTTGGTGGACACGTTGGGTGTGTGATAAGAATGAACTGATTAGATTTTGGTGAAGATCCGACTTCGAGAATTTTTTAAGAGATTCTTCACCATTGATAAATAGGGTCAAAAATGATATATAGCATGATGTATCAAAAAGTTGTGGACGGATTTGGACGAAACGAGGTGGACACGTTGAGTTTGTGCAAGGAAGAATTGATTCAATTTGGGTGAAAATCCGAATCCGGATCCGGATCTGGATCAGATTTTTTTTTTTTTTAAGTGATTCTTCACCATTGAGACATTGGGCCAAAAACGACATATAGAATGATATTTCAAAAATGTAATGGGCCCCATATATTCTCGTGGGGCAGGCATTGTGTGGTGGAGGTATGCTCCCGACCGAGTGTCCTAGTTTTTTATCATTGCGATTCCATGATTGTTCAGATGAATATTCATGAGAAATGCAGATTTGATAAGCCATTGAACAGGTAATTAATTAACCTTCAAATGATATCCAACAATCAAGAAACACTATGTTCAAACCAAGACAGGAGGCTGCCCAGCAACCGTACCCCCAAATTTTAAATAAATATACCAAGTACTGTCTATTTTAAATATGTGCAATGACGTATTCCTGGTGATTTAATTTCATTATGGCTTTAACGGTTCGTTCAAGCTAGCTTGACTTGCAGAACTAGAAAAACAAACACATAGCGGATCCAGCGGGGGGGGGGGGGTCACCAGGTGCATGTGAACCCCCCCCCACATAAAAACAATTCTGGATCCATCGCTGGCCCTGTGTGTCTGTCCGTCTCTGTCTGGGCAGGATATTTATCTTCACCGTCGCAGGAACTGGAGGTTATGTTTTCACCCCTGTCTGTGAGCACATTCTGATGAAACTTGGTGGACAGGTTGGGTGAGCGACAAGGAGGAATTGATTCGATTTTGGTGAAGATCTGAATCCGCATAGAAGAATTCTTTGATTTCTCAAGTGATTCTTCACCATTGAGAGATTGTTTTAAGGCCCCAAAACGATGCATAGCATGCATTTCCAAAACTTTTTGGACTAACACCTAGTCTTGTTGTCCTGGTGTGCAGCATGATCCAAGGAAAGCCTACTACCTCTGTCGCCGATGAAACGTCTGGCAGACATTGCAGGCGGAGAGAGAGAAGTCATCGACGATCCGAGCAACGAGGACAATGACGCAGACTGGTCCGAAGAGTCCAGCTCACAGGTTAGACAATATTGTACACCTCTCCTTCCCAATTCCATGTGCAGACTATGCATGACGTCATCGCTGGGGACCGAAGGAAGGGAGTACACACATATATATATATATATATATATATATATATATATATATATATATATATATATATATATATATATATATATATATATATATGTACCTATCAACAAGGTGTCGAAGATGAGTGACTGTACGTATAATCACTTGGTTTTTACTCCATTTGCTTTCTTGTTTGTTTGTTTGTTTGGGTGATATCTCAGCCATCCTTGAGCGAAGAAACTCAAATTTGGTGATAAAAGTGAAGATGTGATTTGGCAAAAACAGTTTTTTTTTATTTTTTTGATAAATAAATTTATTGATTAATTACTGAATTATTATCCATTTATTAATTCCTTATTTATTTTCTTTCTTGTATGGGCAATATCTCAGGCACCTCTTGAGCTAGGAAGCTGACATTTGGACATAACTGTGACCAAGTGATTTTGCTATAAAGGGTATTTTTTATTTATTGATTAATTATTCATTTTTCGATGAATTAGTTAATTTTCAAAAAGCCACAGATTTGGATGAAACGATGGTGGTTTTGATGTGCCATTCGGCAATTGAGTGAGAAATTTATTATTCTGTCATTGTTATTTATTTATTTTAATTTCACAATTAATCAACAATTATTGTGCATCGCTCCATCCCAATTCAGTCTCCATGTGCTGCACAGTGAGTAAGTATCATTTGTACACCTTCACTTCAGAAGTACACTGCTCACTCCCAATTCCATCTCCATGTGCTGCAAGGCAGCATCCCTGGCACCGGAGGCACCCCAACAATGTCGCACGCTGGAGGATTTGTTATTCATTTATTTATTTATTTGGCACAGGGGCGGCGTACTTTGAATGCACCTCGACTTGTTTTTGTTTGTATTTTTTTGTTTTACGTGTTTTCGTCATGTTTAGCATACGTAGGAAGAACAAGCTCAAATGAGCTAAGATCCTCGTCCTCTTAATGATGACGTCATAAAAAACGAATATGATGTCACTGTGATGTATCAGGTTTGCTATAAATTATCTGTGCTATTTCCCGGCTTGATTCCCACAAACAAAATTCAAACAGCTTGCCTAGTTTCGGAGATAATGGTATAGGCGATTTCCATTCGCGGCGATACGATGTCAACTTTTTTCTAGGAAGAATTTCCAAAATCGGAGATGGTTACTGCCTGCGTGTGGGCTTTCTGCATATACATGGCAAGTTTCACAAAGATCCGATGAAAACTCTGGGTTGTGAAACAAAAAAATGTCAAAAAATAGGAATGACGTCATAAAAATTGATATGACGTAATGGTGATGTATCGTATGTGCGGAAATTCATCTCTGCTAATGCCCTGTTCGATTCCCGCCCGCAAACAGAATTGAAAAAGCTTGCCTAGTTTCGGAGATAATTTTTTAGGCGATTTCCATTAGTGGAGATATTTTGACGTCATAACTTTTTTTTCTAGGAGGAATTTTCAAAATCGGAGACGGTTACTGTCTGCGCAGGGTATTTTTACATATATATGCCAAGTTTCAGGAAGTTTCGATGAAAACTGTCGGCTGTGAAACAAAAAAGTCCACAAGATGAAGATGAAGAACAACAATGTGAGTAAGACTTAGAGATCCTCCACGATGATCTAAAAAGAAGAAAGACACTTGACTGAATTAATAAGTTTGAACAGGATGTCCATGTATAATTTACTGCGTTACCTTATTTATACAAAGCAGGTGGGCTTTTCATTTTCAGATGTTTCATACTTTGTAGTTATTTTCTTGTGATATAGAATTGGCATTTTCTTTGCTTTTCGTTTCAAAAAAAAACATATTTATTTATTTATTTTTATTCATATTCTGATTGGCATGCACATTTTGATAAAATATGTTGAAACTGTTTCTCTTTAAATATGAGGCAGGCTCACCAACAGCATGCCATTTGGCTCACTTATTTGAGCAAGCCAAGCCACTACAGCTATCGAACAATGGTAGACTATGCTTAATGAGAGGTAGCAGACCCGTACACAGGTTGTTTGATTGGAGGAAGAGAGGGGTGCAATGTTTCAAAAAGTTGGACCACTGAGAGCATGATAGTGCCGCACCATCATGCCCGTTGTAGGATAGGATGCACACCACATTGCTTTACCATGGAAAGTGAGTGTCAAACACAGAGCTTATTGCGTTATCATTTTTGTGTATGTTTTCAGGCCATATGTAGGTTTGGCATCAACATGGCAGCATCTATCAATATATTACTAAAACTCTCATTTTTATATATATATATATATATGTGTGTATGTTCCTGAAATACAGCCAAAACAGTACAAGATAGCGCAAACATTTTCAGGCCTCCTTACTCACCATTCTCCTGCGGTGTGCAGTATGAAGTTTCGTTCAAATCGGGCAACAAAAAAATTATTTAAAAATCAATTCCAGATTCAGTAAAGTACTCTTCGGGAGTATTTGATCAATGCAAACAACCTCAGCGGTAAAGTTCGCTGGAGCTATCATTGTTTTTCTTGCAATTATTTTTTTTCATCAAATGCTGTCACAACGGGAACCCAACGGGTTCAGGGGTCATCTAGTACAATATAATGATACGCTTGTTCATGCGTCTGTTAAATTCCTTCCCACTGATTGGTTGGACAGCTGCCCTGACTCCACCAACAATTGTAACTTTTATGCATATTTAAGATGCTTCCAAAATAATATAATGAATTTACAATCACTTATTGACACAGTTGCACAACTCATAATCACTTATGAAAACATTAGACGGAAAGACAAACAACCGACCATAATATACCATGATTTGTCGGACATCCACTTCCTGTTTCGATCGCGCTTTTCGTGAATGGAGTTTATGGCATGAAGAGCTAAATATTCCCCTATTTCAATGAGCTAATGAATAAATATGTAATGATGAGCAAACAAATTACCCTTTTGCTTTGAAGAGCAGAAATAAAG
The DNA here is from genome assembly GCF_056783735.1 of Eptatretus burgeri. Classification (NCBI taxonomy): domain Eukaryota; kingdom Metazoa; phylum Chordata; class Myxini; order Myxiniformes; family Myxinidae; genus Eptatretus; species Eptatretus burgeri. Next base: position 112,876,886 of record NC_140961.1, on the reverse strand, counting down.
GGAGAGGAGGGTGTTATGTGTGGTGGAGGGCTTTGGGTGGTGAGGTGGTATGAAGACAGATTTCAATATTGCAAGCTGCCATTTAGTGCTTACTGTTACACTACTGGTCAAAAGTTTTAGAACACTCCCATTTTTCCAGTTTTTACTGAAATTTAAGCAATTTAATGTTTCAATGTTCTCTGACATTAAAGCAGAGAAAAATATACAATTGCAGATATAAAAGAAATCATGGAATCGTTTTGTTGAACAAAATTTAATCTAAATTTTTGACTCATAAAAGTAGTCACCTTTTGCAGATATAACAGTTGAACATACTCGTGACAATCTTTATACAATGGAAATCAAATATTGTTTGGAAAGTTCTTCCCAACACTGTTGCAGAAGTTCCCACAAATGTGTTGCACTTGCAGGTTGTTTTGCTTTCACCCTTCTGTCCAGTTCATCCCAAACCAGCTCGATGGGGTTTAAGTCTGGAGACTGTACTGGCTATTCCATGATTTGAAGTCCACCATCTTGTTCTTTTCTTCTTCTGTTCTGACGTAGCCTGGAGGTATGTTTTGGGTCGTTATCTTGCTGTAGGATGGACTCCTGACCAACTCGGCATAGATCAGAGGGTACTGCATGGCGCTGTAAAATGCTGTGGTAGCCCTTTTGGTTCAGGGTGCCAGTCTGTGCAAGTTTCCAACTCTGGATCCAGCGAAAGAGCCGCAGATCATCACGCTTCATCCTCCATGTTCGACAGTTGGTGTCACACACTGAGGAATCATCATTTCCCGTACTCCACGGCATACAAAATCCCTGCGTGATGAACCGAAGATTCCAAATTTTGATTCATCGGTCCAGGAGACCTTCTTCCAATTTTCAGCAGTCCGGCGGCGGTGCTTCAAGACCGAGGCAAGCCTCTTTTTCTTATTTTGCCATCTTAGCAATGGCTTTCTTACTGCCACTCGACCTGTCAAACTTGCAGCTCAAAGTCTTCTCTTTACAGTTGAAACTGACACTTCCTTACTTTGACCAGTGTTAATCTGTGCTTGAAGTGCTGTCCTGTGAGCTGCTCATCACACAAGCTGTTGACTCTCAGAAACTTGTCTTCTGATTGTGTTGTGGCTTTGTTCTGCCAGACCTCTTCCTGTGAGAGTTTCCTCCAGTGTCCAAGTGCCTTTTGATGGTGTAGGAAACTGTACTCACTGACACATTGGCTTCTTTAATATTTCTCCAAAGGAAAGACCTACTCTTTTAAGGGTTATAATGTTCTGTCTGTCTTCATTTGTTAATTGTCTTTTTCTTGCCATTATGACAGCAATATACTACTTCCTGCAGTGCAATATTGTCCAAATAATGCTTCAGAGGGTGAAGCAACGCAGTCTGTTCCAACACTGCTTTTATACAGACAGAGGGTTTGTAACTAATCAAAAAAGTTGGGACACCTGTAGGAATTATTTGCATCAATTTTAAAGGTTTAATTTACTTCCATTGCTGCAGAACAGCTGCATTTGCTTACCCATTACTTGTTCCCTGAAAAGCACCTTTTTAACAACTCTGAAATGTACATTATTTTTCAGTTTTTTGGTAACCTAAACTTTTTTTTAACCTCTGGCAGTTTACCGCCTAGGTTTGTCCCATTTCAGGTTATTCACTGGACTTAAACTGCTTAAATTTCAATAAAAACTGAAAAATAGGGGTGTTCCAAAACTTTTGACCGGTCGTGTATGTGAAGGCAAATGTGCTTCGGAGCTGTCAATTTCATAATCAGTCTGCATTCCCTCTACTTGTTTCCTTCATTGTAACATGATCAAAGCAACGGTTCAAAGTATCTTGAGCCGATTGGTGTTGTGACCTTGTGAAGATTGGCACCAGCAATTGAGACAGCGGTCCTAACTAATGCACCACCCTCATGTCGATGTGGCATTCTCTCAAGCAGAGATTAAACCTGTCATTTGAAATTTGTCCGAGATTATTATTTACTTTTCACCCTTAGATGCATGGCAGGGGTCTCGGGGATCCGGCAAGGAGGTTGTTGTGCGACCATACAAGTAATGATAATTATTTAATTTGCATAAGCCTACTTGTATGCTCCTCTAACTTAGTTACAAATAATTCAGTCAGAGAAATATGAAGAAAAATTAATTCAGGTTCGAGGGAAAAGATTAATTCGTAACGCAACCCTTCCTTTCCAGTCTTTGGGGTCTCACGTGAGACCTGACGAGGTGGTTGTTGTGCTATGTCATTTTTATATAATTATTTTACTTGTATGAGCCTCCTTGTGTGCTCCTATAACTTGGTTCCAAATAATTCCATGGCATAAATATAAAAATATTTCATTGAGGTTCGAGGGAAAACCTTCCTACTGTTAAACTTCCTTTCCAGTCCTCGGGGTTTGTCTAATTACCTCATTAGCATGACAATAGGTCCTGGTAAGGAGTTATAAACCTGGAGGGTGGGAGGGGGAAGGGAATGAAGCTGAATCAGTGTTGACATCATTTCATCTCACTGCCTTATATAAATGTGTTTCTGTTTTTAATTTCCTCCTGTGAGATTTTCCTGTTCGAATCGACTTCTCTTTGGTAGTTTTAGCATCTTTGAGGTTTGATTACTGCTTTGATTCCTTTGGTAAAGGTAAGTTGGTTCTTTTTATTCTCATTATTTTACGAGTTTCATGAGCCTTACATGTTTATGGGTCTTCTGTTCATCTTGTGGGTTTCCCAGACCCGACACCTGGAAAGGTGTCACGTTTTTGACAAAGTTGTGGAGATATCTTCCAAATAAAAGGATCAACAAATCGCACTTTTGAGCAAATACTCATCCATGAACATCGAATTTGATTACAAATAGAAAAGCAAAGAATAAAATGATAATTATGGAACAATTTAATTTTTTTTTTTTTTTACACTTTTACATTACTGGGTGTCCCGGACCCCAGAACTGGAAAGGTGTGAAGTTGTTGATGCCTGTATCTAAGGGTTAACAATGTTTGTATGTGTGTATGTGCATCAACAAGAAGACAATTGGTTTTGTGTTGCTTATTGTCACATGTCCTTTCCGCATGTCTTGTGGGATTGTGAGATGGACAGGTGACGGTGATGGGTGGGGAGGGAGTTTGAAGGCTTGAAATTAATGGCATGAAGAGATAACTATTCTACTACTTCAATGAGGAAATTAATCTATATTATAATACTCTTGCTTGTCCATCTGTGTGTAACATTCCATTCCACCCATTGGTTGAACAGCTGCACTGACTCCAACCACAATTTTAACCTGAAAAATCATACGACCACCACGTTGGTGCTTGCTACCATGCGACGTCAAAGACATCTTCAGAGCTGTGATGTCCACAATCGCCATGTCCTCTCTGCAAGATTTCCCTTTCATGTAAAACAACCGAAATGACAGTTAAAAGGATATTGAGCTGATAGGCGTCATGGGCCTTGTGAAGATAGGCCTCAGTTATCAAGGCAGTGGTCTGTTGTCTATACACCACCCAAATAACGATGTGGCATTCTCTCAAGCAGGGCTTTTAATGTGGAGGTTACGCAGGTCCTCGCTATTATTTATGGCTATTTTATCTTAAACAACTCGACCAGGGACCATAAAACCCATGTCATTATGAAGGTCTTTTTCTGAGGACTTCTGGGAATCACGTGAGATTGTGAAAGAAAACATCCATCATTATATTATATATTTTTAACGATGCGTGTGTATATGACGTATTCATCAGGAAGAAAACTAGTTTTGGGTCGTATTGGCTCTTGGTCACTTGAGTTGCAATTCCATTGGGTTTCTGCATATCTCATGGGATTGTGAGTTGGACCGGTGACCGTGATGGGTCATAACATCAAGGAACTGTCTCGTTTACAGTTTCTGTGAAGTCAGTGTTGGCATGATAGGGGAGGGGAAATAGTTAAATATTCGGCTGTTTTGATGAGCTAATGAAGAAATGTGTAATGATCATTGTCAGGATACCCATCTGCTTCTATGAGGAGGAGAGGAAAATAGAGTTGGGGTTGGGAGGGGAGCAAAGATGGAGCAGTGTTTGTAGGGGGGAGGTTTAGGCTTTTGGTAGGGGAGGGGGCATTGAGGACTATCGTTGGGTTGGGGGGAGGGGCTTTAGGAGTTGTGGTGGGGATGAAGTTTGAAGGCTTGAAGTGGGGAGGAGATCGACTCCTAATGGTAGGGTGAGGACTTGGGGTTGGGGGGTGAGTGTAGAGTTGTGGTGTGGAGGGGTTTTGGAGTGGGGAAGAGATTGACGCTTTTGGGTTAGTTAAGGGAGTATGAGTCTTTGGGGTTGGGAGCCTGGAGTTTGAGGACTTGGGGTTTAGGGTTGGGGGGGGGTGAGAACTTGCTTTTTGTGAGGGAAGATGGGATGAATTGAGGACTTAAAGTAACATTTTATGTTTGCACAGATGTTTCGTGGGTTCCTGTTAGTAAAATATGATTTCATTGATTAAAGTCTCCAATACCAGTCAAAGTTGGAGTTATTGTTCAATTCACCAACACAGGTAAACATAGGCCATCTACAGCATAATGAGATGATATGATCGAATTTTTAAAATACATCAAGGCAGGTACTTAATTATTGTTCTCTTCGTCTTTCAGTAGGGATCCAGGTTCCAGCCTTGAAACTTAACTGAAAGACAAAACCCTGCTGAAAAAACTGGAATTACAATCTTACAGACAAACGGGCCATATACATAATTGTCCAATGAAAATCACCAAAAACAACTTTATTCGGCGAAACGGCATTTTGCATTATATATTTAATTACGTATGCACATTGGGACAATTGAGATTCCAAATTGAAATGCTTAAACATGAAGCCATTTTGCTGCATAATTAGTGAGATTATCATTCCGACAGGCAAAATTGTTATCATTTGAGAAAAAAATATCCAATGTGTGTAGCATAACAAAGCAGTTTTAAATTTACCACAGTACACCTCAAAAGTCATTCATTAATTTAAATCCAAACATCATCCATGTCCTGTATCCATCCATCCATCCATCCATTGGGACCATACTCTGTGCAGAGCATTGGTGCTACTTAAGCAGTCTCCTTGGCTAATTGGTGCAATCTTTGATGTGTCATCACTCCAGATAATAGCAAGCTGGCACTCATTTTGCCAACCTCAGAAGGATGACAGGCAGAGTCCAACCCCACCTGGTATTAATTTAACAGCCGAGGGGGATCCCAAGCCCACCACCCTAACCATTAAGCCAACACCAGGCATTATATACTGTGTACAATAGTACATCATCATAAAATTAATTTAGGCAGGAATCCGATGAGCGCATTTAGAACTAGAAGGGCACTCGCTAGAGCGCATAGCTCCACCACGCAATGCCTGACCCAGTCAAACATATCGGGCCCAATACATTTTTGAAATATCATGTGATTTGGCTCCATCTCTCATTGATGAAGAATCACTTTCAAAATTAAATAATTCTCGGATGCGGATCTGGATTTGGATCTTCACCAAAATAAAATGTATTCGTTGTTGTCACACCCAACTGGCCTACCAAATTTCATTTGAATCCATCCACAACTTTTTGAGATTTCCAGCACAGAAACAGATAATCGACTAAACAGACAGATGGGGGTGAAAACATAACCTCCTTCCACCTTCAGTGGCAGAGGTAAACCCCATAAAATTAAACTTAGTGACATCTCACTTGTATTCTGTGAAATACCCCGCAGCCTCCAACTAGCAAAGATGGGCACGGTGAGAAATCATGAAGCGCTATCTTTAAACCGTCATTTGAAAGGATAATTATAAACACGAGAATGGTCAAACATCATGTCGTCAATTCAAGAATTTCATCTTATTGACGGTGTTTATTCAAACTGAAAATGAAGATCTGGCGTGCTTTCACCCTAGTTCTGCTCCAGGGGGAGGCTTTCGTTTTCCCTGAGTTCGCCTTTGGACACGTGACTATAAAATTAATGCTTCTAAATAATTTGGACCTTTTTTATTGGGGGTGATGCATACACACCCGACGTACACCACTGGGTAGTGAAGGCCGCATAGAGTGGACATGATATATTTTGGATACATTATTTAACTCAGTTAAGCAACGACTTTGAATATGATTAGCTCACACCATGTTACCTATTGTATCTCTGTTAGAGATATTTATAGTTGTAATTTTTGCAGCTATCCTTCAATACATCATCAAATCATGGGGAGAAACTTGAAGACTGATGAAAATATAGTTAAATAAAAATGCTGTGTTCAAAGAAATTTCTTTATCATTTATGAAAAATAAATAAATCTATATTTGTTTATTATGAGCCTATCTGGAATTTACATTCCAGATAAGATATTGTTATCGTGCAGCGTCCATCCGTCCGTTTCCTTGTTTAACTTCTCCGGCCAAACTGCTGGGCTGATCTGGATAAAATTTGGCAGCAACGTTCCTCTCCTGACTGGTAAAGGGAATTGCAAAGCTCATTCCGGTCACATGATTTTAAGTAGGACAAAATGGCTGACTTAGTAAATTTCTTCAAATATATTCTTCTCCAGACCCACCAGTCAGATTGCTACCACATTTGAGTTCCAACCTTAAGCCAGGGTAGGGAGATTAAATTGTGAAGGTCGTGCCGATTTAAGTGATCGGAAGTTTGTCAATATGGACGGCTTAGTCAATCTTTGCAAAAATCGTGTAAATTCCTTCAAAAATCTTCTTCTCCAGGCCCACCAGTCAGAATGCTACCAAATTTGGCTTCCAACATTAGGCCAGGGTAGGCATGTTAAATTGCCGGTCATTCCGATCACATGACCGGAAGTGTGTCAAAATGGCCGACTTGGTCAATTTTGGGGGAAATAAAATAAATTCCTTCAAAAATATTATTTTCTAGACCTACCAGTGAGAATGCTACCAAATTTGGGTGACAACATTAGGATATGGTCCTGATGTTAAATTGCAGAGTCCATGCTGATCAGTGACTGTAAGTGTGTCAAAATGACTATCGTGCAAATGCCTTCCCAAATCTTCTTCTCTATACCCCCTGTCAGAATGCTAACAAATTTGAGTTGCAACATTATGGGAGGGTGGGGATGTTAATTACATTGTGGAAGTCATGTGGATCACGTGACCGAAAGTGTGTCAAATTTGCCGACTCGGTCAAATTTTAGTAAAATCGCATCAATTCCTTTGAAAGTCTTCTTCTCCAGACACACCCATCAGAATGCTATCAAATTTGGGTTACAACATGAGGACAGGAGTGTGATGTTAAATTGCGGAGGTCATGGCGATCACAATTTTCGAAATTGTGGGCATAGTAAAATTTTTGGAAAATCGCATAAATTGCTTCAAAAAATCTTCCTTTCCAGACCTACCAGTCAGAACTCCACCAAATTTGGGTTACAAAATTAGGCTAAGGCCCAGATAAGCTACAGGTCCAGTGGTACTATTTTTATTTGTATACAGCATACAAAACCTTTTCAAAATCCCTACTCAAGGAAATGACTCCAACATCATGGAGTCCTGTCGTACTCCGAATGGAGGAATGATGCAGGAGAAAAAAAATGGCTGCCCATTCAAATGTATCCACACTCATAATCTCCTGCAGAGTAAAGTCATCAGCATTTAAAAGCCATACCTTTTATTCTCCAGCATGTTCTGAACTACCAAGATTTTAAAAGATGCCCGAATACATCGCTGAAGTACCACGATGCCAGATCTTGAAAATGCCAATGTGTACTTTTTATTCCACTCAAAAAACAATATGAAACTGCAGCCTGACCTACCTCAATAACTGCTGAAGCTACGATGATTCCGACGCAAGGAAGTTACACTGCCTCTGGGGTAGTGCATGCAACCCAAAATATAAAAAAAAAAAAATAGGACCACTGGACCTGGAGCTTATCTGGGCCTTGGCCTCATGCTGTAACCCAAATTAGGTAGCATTCTGATCGGTGGGTCTAAAGAAGATTTTAAAGGAGTTAATGCGATTTTCCCAAAAGTTGGCTTAGTCGGGAAATTTGACACACTTTGGGTCCCGTGATCCACATGGCTTCCACAATATAATTAACATCCCTACCTGACCATAATGTTACAACCCAAATTTGTTAGCATTCTGAGAGGTGGGTATAGAGAAGATTTTGGAAGGAATTTGCATGACCTCCATTTTGACCCTCTTCCGGTCACGTTATTAGCATGGTCTCTGAAATTTAACATCAGGACCCTCATCTAATGTTACAACTCAAATCTGGAAAATAAGATGTTTGAAAGAATTTACGTGATTTTCTCAAAAATTGACGAAGTCGGCCATTTTGACACACTTCCGGTCACTAGATCGGAATGATTTTGGCAATTTAACATGCCTAACCTGTCCAAATGTTGTAACCCAAATTTGGTAGCATTCTGAGTCGTGGATCAGGAGGATGTCCTCCTGCAGTTGGGTTACTTTTTATTAGGAGGTTGGTGGCAGGATTTGCACTCCGGCCACTGAAAACCCTTCATTCAGCAAAACATACGAAAAGCATGAAAAAAATCTTAAAAACCACTCCATGGCAGTACCTCCTGTGCAGCTGCCCTTTGCAGGGCAGCTCACCGGATGACGGGATTGGGGCAAAGCCTTTGGGACCCCCAATCTTTGATGATAGGAGGGAAACCACGGGGGTAACCTCCCCGGGTCAGATTGCAGTAGTGTGTGTCAAGGTGGTGTTGAGGTGTCGTCCACCAGACGATGATCTCCTTGGGTTATCCTGATGCGGTGCCTGGAATGTTCTATCACCTGTCTCTGTTATCATCTGAACTCAAGTGTTTGGACATCGGATCCAAATCTACCCAAATGTACCATGTCCGTTTGTGCTGTATACGTAACTTAACTATCGACTGCACATCCCGATCAGGACATTAACTCTACTGTGCAGCTTGATAAGTGGCTTATGCACTCAAACAGTCCAAGAGAATGCCTTGCTTGGCAAGTGATTACCGATTGCCGTCGATACAACGATGCACCCAGAAACACCCGTGCAATGTCCGAATTGAACAAATGAACACTACTTTTCAGTCAGACCTGCTGATACTTTCAAATGTGGAGCTTAAATCTATTTATCGTTCAGAAATTGTTGCAGCCTGTTTGAAACCAGAGTGTGGTTGAGCAGGCCAAAAACACATGGCGGCTTCAGATACCAGCGAGGTTCCCCAGGAAACACTTTAAGACCCCAGAGAGCGAGGTGGCTGAGGATCGCCTGATGGATATAATTAAATAAGGCCATTAATTATCTTCAAAAGGGGTGTTTTCATTAACCCAAACACCCAATTTTCACTCATGCACTCCTTTGGAGTTCTCTTAGTATGCATGCAAAGTTTCAGGCTGCTAGGTTACATGGTTTTGGAGTTACGGAGGAGACACACACACACACACACACACACACACACACACACACACACACACACACACACACACACACACACACACACACACACACACACACACACACACACACACACACACACACTCACACTGACACCCTGATACACATTGCCTTCTATTAGTATAGCTTTCCAGAAATTTAAGCCGAACGTTGTCTCATCATGAAATTGTCGACTTTTGTGTGCTCAGTATGACTGATGCTATTATCGCTGTTCTGACATGAAATATACATTCTCTACTTTTAAGTATAGCCTTTCTGTGGCAAAATATTGGAAAAATTTGGTGTATGGTGGTTTGACAATGACAGGATACTGCCAAAAATTCCATGTCCCAAACCAAGGTAACCCTAATCAATTTACTTTCTTCAACACAATGAAGGGGGAAATGTACATGTTTTCATGTTACTAAAACACACATACTATTTAAAAACAAAAACAATCATTAAACCTATGGAATTATGTATTCAAGCGGTCACAGCGGCATCATGTGGTGTGTCCCCAAATGTTTTGTCACCTGCATGACGAGGCGTGGATCATATTCTACATCATGTGTGTTTTCTTGGTTGGAGTAGTATAGCTAGGGTGTGTCCTTTGCTGGTGCAGCAACACCTCTGGGATATTTTGTTTTTTTGAAATGGTGAGAGAATACATCTAAATTTATGTCTCATCACCACTGTTTTTTCCCACCTTTGGAATAAACCTCCTCAGTCTGTCCCATCCCATTCTTCCCTCCAGGCCATCAAAACAGCTGTTCACCAGCACCTCTTATCGTCCCCCATCCAAATCCTCGATCTTTTCTACCCCCGTTAATCCACCCCAAACCCACCTCCTTCAAATTCCCTGCTTTCCTTCCTGAAAGTCCCTGTAATGTCCATCTTGTATACGCCGTGTTCCTCGCCCCATCCCTCTCCCTTCCACAGATCTCCTAATGTCTCTGTTCCCCACTGTTTTGTCCTTCCCACTCCCACTCCTCTTGTCTCATTCCCCCCTTGTTGTGTGTTGTGTGTTAACTCTCATACGAGCATCGACAAGGTATACCAAAAAAAGTGCAAATTTTAATTGTCAGTTAAGTGACGCATATTACTCGGCAACTTTCTATGATATTTTTCTGTAATTGTCTCGAGAAGCGTGTCAGTGACAGCTAATCTGTGGCACTTTCTGAGTGATAATAGGTCATTCTGACTGTGTAATACCTTCACATTTCTGTTAAATTAAATTATCAAGTGCATGACACATCTGCAATTAATCAGATCATTAAATATACATCTATCTATATATTACTAAAACGCTCATCTTGTATGTATGTATGTATGTATGTATGTATGTATGTTCCTGAAATACAGCCAAAATGGTACACGATGGCGCAAAAATTTTAGGGCCACCTTACTCACCATTCTACTGTCGTGTGCAGTATCAAGTTTTGTTCAAATCGGGAAATGAAAAAAATATTATAAAATCAATTCCCGATTCAGTCAAGTACTCTTGGGGAGTATTTGATCAATGCAAACAACCTCAGCAGTATAGTTCGCTGGAGCTATCATATTTTTTTTTTCTTGAAATTATTTTTTTCATCAACCGCCGTCACAAGGGGAACCCAACGGGTTCACGCATCATCTAATTTTGATTAAAATTTGCACTTTCATCGATTTTAGGTGATGAGTGGATCATTTTAAAGCTGTTCTCGAGGAATTTCCAGAGAATAATCAAACATTTTAAAATTCAGAAATTTAATTCCTGTTTTGTCCTGAATTATGGAATTAAATTGATAATTGAACCGATGTACTGTATGTCGAGTTTATTGAATATTTAAACCGGTGCAGAATCATTGCAAACTGAATTTTAAATGATGGTGTTATGTCATGATTAAGTTATGCAGGCCCTGCCCTCTACACAAGAAATTGGGTCCTTTTAAATAAGAGGAAGGAGAAGACGCAAAGAGGAGTTGTAAGGATCTGGGAACCGGATCTTCACCAAAATCAACTCAATTCTTCGTTGTCGTACATCCAATCTGTCCACAACTTTTTGAGATATCCTGCTCAAACACAGGCAGACAAGGGTGAAAACGTAACCTCCATCCACCTTAGGTGGTGCAGGTAAAAATGTAAAGATTCTCGTATCCGGATCTGGATCTTCACCAAAATCGAATCAATTCGTCCTTATCAGTCAACGAACCTTCCCATAAAGTTTTGTCAAAATCCAACCACAATATTTTTGAGATGTCCTACTCACCAACAGACAAACAGAGGTTGAAACATAACCTCGCTTCTTAAAATAAGACACAATCACTGCACATTCTTTCATTTCAAATTTACTTTTTAACCATCCCAGGTTGCACACTTACCTATGCGCTATGAAGTCTGGCTTCAATTTTCGGCTGGACTCTAAACTGTCGAGCCGGTGTTTCACAGGCAGGGAGTTGCATCATTGAGTATCCTTTCCCTCGGATGGACGTTAATCTGGGGACCTGTCTGTTAGAACTAATTGGTGGGTGTTGAAGATCCAGAAGAGTCTTTCGACCAAAATTAGGCGAGTTATACCTGGCCAATTTCCAAACGCCTGCCAGAAACTGCTTGTGATCTTCTCATGTGTTCCTTGAAACCATGTTGCATTTCCTGCCATCTCAGAATACGGTTTCTGTATGGGCTCTGTTTCAATCAATTTCAGTCCTTGATAGCATTTGCACCTCCATAGTTTCTCGTGTGCCTGGTGTTGGCTTAATGGCTATGGTGGTGGACTTGGGATTCTAGTTTCGATCCTCGGGTCCTGAGTTCAAATCTTGCTTTACTGTTGAATTAATACCTGGTGGGTTTGATTCAGCCTGTTATCCTTCTGAGGTTGGCAAAATGAGTACCAGCTTGCTGGTATCCTGTGGAGTAGTGGTGATCCGTCCAGGATTGTGCCCAATAGCCCAGGAGACTGCTCAGGCAGCACCAACGCTGTGTACAGAGTATGGTAAAAATGGATGGATGGATGGTTTCCTATCACTTGCAATTCTCTCCCGGTTCCTTTGAGTTAATCCCGCATGTGGTGAACATGTTTTTCAATCCATCTACATCCTCCTATCAATGATTTTAACTTCCTCGATTTATTTTGCCAACAGCGAGCTCATCATCGAAGACTTCCATTGGTATTTTGGAGTCGTTCATTCTAACGAGATGAGCAGCCCAACATAAATTGGGCTTGAAACAGCAGTGATTGATTGCTCGGCCAGTTACTGCGCTTGAGTACGTCCACATTTCAGACTGCGGTGTTGCCACTTGATCTTGAGTGCTTCTTGCAGGTTGCATTGCCATTGCTCTAGTTGTTTGAGATAATGTTTTCAGTTGGTCCCAGATTCACATCTGGATAGTACCTCTGTTAATAGTGCAGCAGTATATTGGAGATTTTTACCTTTGTTTTCAGTTTGATGTTGTTCTGTTTCCAAACTCTGGATTGAAGTTGTAATGAAGAGTGAAATTATTTAGTGATTTACTGGTCCATTGAGTTGCTGCAACTGCAAATCACCGTACAGTGCCTCCCAATTAAGTAAACTCAACCATTGTTGAAGTGGGTATTCGGTCCTTGTACAGGGGATCCCGCAAATGGGACAAATGGGCTGATTCATGACGTCCAGTTTTTTTATTATTCATTTATTTATTTATTCATTTATTTTTAACTGATTGTATGACCCTAGTTCTGAGCAGCAAGAGCAAATCTGTTTCTGATTTATTGGAGGTATTGTTGAGTTTGCAACCTGTCGGTGTATTTGCACAAATCTACTGCAGTTACTTTTGATGTCACACACACACACACACACACACACACACACACACACACACACACACACACACACACACACACACACACACACACACACACACACACACACACACACACACACACACACACACACATTTGACGAAGTTTCATTTCATTTTATTTTCAAAGAATTAAACTTTTATCGAAAACCAATACATGACAAACATCCAACATCAATAACTTAATAATTCTGAGTTTAATGCATAATCATTGAACACAATCTCAATGCCACACTTCTTTGTGTTGTTCAAAGTACGATGTATTGTTAAACATTTCTTTTTCAAAACATATTTACATGCCCTCGAGTCTCGCCGGACACTCGTCTTGTACATACTCTGCAAATGTTAAGTGGGTAAGTTGCATACTGGCCCATCTGCAATTTAAACTATCGGATTGAAAGCCTATTTAGGCGTTTACAGGGCAATCTGTCACTTGTTAATTGTCTTTCCAGAGGGTCTTAAATTCACGGACCCCGCGCAGGCATATGCTGGTGGGTAAATGACCAAACAGCAAACACTCAGAACAGATGGCTCGATCACCAGTCGCGCTTCTTGCCCGGTTTCTAGGGAGCCTGTGCCAGTCGCCAGATCAGGAGGCAGATGGCTAATGGAATCCCCAGCTGGTAAAGCAGATTGTGTTGAAGTTCTGACAGGGAGAGCACATTCCAGCAAAACTTGCGAAATGCTCTAGACTTTGATAGCGAGTAAAGTTTCGGAAGTAAATCCATTTTTTGTCATTTCATGGCAACTTTGCTCAAATGTGGTAACTCTCGACACAATGGCTTCTTATTGAAATCTGATCATGCACCTTATATTCTCTCCCTCTCCCTATTACTGAAAGCGATTGCATCTTCGGGTTAAAATGCATTTTAGTAGTTTTGTTACTGGAAACATCCGATTTTGTCATTGGATTGGAATAGCGCTCCCTTAGATCAGCCATTGATCCAATGTTTGAGGTATTCAGAAAAGTTATTCAGAAACTTTTCAGAAAGGTATTCAGAAAAAAAAAACCGGTGGAGTTCAGAAAAGTAATATGATCGAGATGCTCACAATAGTCAAATAAGTGCAAACTATAAAGTAAACTTTAGATACAGGTCGCCACTTAGCAAGTTTGAAACTTTTTCACTTCGCTGGTGGGGAACATTTTGAGGATCATAGGATGTGATTTTGTTATGCTTGGTGTTGACTTACTTGTTAGGGTGGTGGGCTTAGGATTCTAGGGTCCTGAGTTCAAATCCTGCTTGGCTGTTGA
>NC_140961.1:112839960-112852460 GCF_056783735.1 Eptatretus burgeri | reverse complement strand
GGAGCTGTGAAATAGTGGGCAGGATCTAATCCATAACAATTTTTATTATGACAGAGTGATCTAAAAGCCTCAAACACATCAGCTAACAATAAAACATCTGTTTTTAGATATAAATCATGATATTCTCCAAGGTTCTTTATCTTAAATATTTTCCATATTTCTTGTGCGTGTTTATATTCCTTATCACTTATCTCTTCTTCATAAAGGTTATTATAGAAACTTTCTTTTGAAGGAAGTTGTGTTTCTTTAAATCTCATAAATGAATCCATATAATCATAAGGATAAATTCCCTTACTTGTAAGAATTTTCTCTTTACTTTGAATTTCATTCCTTGTTTGAATTTCCTCTCTCGTAAGAATTCCTTCTTTAATCAGAATTTCATCTTTAATCTGAATTTCCTCTTTAGTTCGAATTTTCTTTATAATTAGAATTTCATCTTCAGTTAGAATTTCCTCTTTACTTTGAATTCTCTCTTTAATCTGAATTTCCTCTTTAGTGAGAATTTCCTCTTTTGGAAAGAATGAATTAAGATTTGGAAAAGAGTCCGTGGAGCTTAGATTTGATGCGAGGTAGGCTAGTGGTGTTCCCATAAACTTGTAAGAATCTAAAAACCTAATACGAGTTATAGGTTTTGTGAATATCATTTTTGAAAATGAAATATACTTTTGACTTGTGTTTGTTATGGCAGAAATATTCCCTGGTGTTTTTGAAAGTTCATTTATAAATAGATGTGTATCATAGTTGGCGCTGTTGTGAAGAAAGACTGGAATAAAAGAAGGTAATTTATAATTAAGATTACAACAGGAATGAGCGGGACCTCTATATTTACCAGTAAGATGACAATGGTCTCTAACTTTAGACTCCTTAATTTCCCCCTCACAAATATGACAGATATTGTTCATTCTAAATTCTAATTTTTCTTCTTTGGTTAATTTCATCGGTTCATTTGTTTCTTTCATTAATTTAGTGAGTCTTATACAATCCTTTTCTAATCGTTTTACAAACTCTTGTGAAGCATTTTTTCCACGATAATGTTCAAGTTTGTTATACTTTTCTCCAACAGATGATTTGATATAATAACAGAAACCACAAGGAATATGTTTTTGATATTTATTTGTATATGGTTCTTTTGGATTAGGAGAAGCAGTATTTATCTTTTTAGGATACATTCAAAATAAGTGTATATCACAAATGGGTGCATGATAGATTTATTATAATCTTCAAAATAAATCTTTTCACCAGGTTTAGGCATTGTAATTACAGCTGATTTATGATTACTACAATATTTTGAATGTTGTTCTCATCGTTCTTTTGTATGAAATGAATTAAGACATCGCTTACAAGGATATATTTTGTTTGCTGTTCTGAATACCTGAGAAGAGATTAATCTTGATAAATTATTGATGTATGTGTAATGTGAATTCTTTCCAACACTAAAATATAAAAGGTCAATGTGTGTTTCTTCATTTTTATAGTTGTTTGAAATTTTTAATATTTGAACTTTGTTTGTATCCGTTAATCCATATACATTAATAGAAAGATTATTCTTTTTCTCAAATTTAGGAATATCTGTTAATGGCATTGGGAATTTAAAATCTTTAATGTCCAAGGTATTCTCATATTTCATATATTGTTTTACTCTTTCTGAATTACATTTTGATGGATGTAAGTGAGCAAGAACAGACCAGAGAAAACATTTATTATCATTGTTCTTAATATTAACAACTGCCTTCTTTAGTTTTATTTCTTTTGGTAATTCAATATAAGAAGAAGCTTTAAGAGGGTTTGATTTTAGAATGTGTATATCTAAAAAGATGATTTTTTAATATTGAATCCACTTCCTACCACTGTATTATCAACATCCTCCTCTTGTCTTGATAGTTCTTCATAAACCCCACTATTCAAAAAATCTTGAAATGATGTTATAAAATGAAGATCTGTTCTCATATAAGGAGTTTGTTCTTCATCTTGTCTTTTCATATTCATTTTCACTCCCATATAAAACTTTAAAGTTTTTATTTCTTTTAATGTCTTTTTAATAAATTTTTCAACATCGGGTTTCACTATTTCAATTGATTCAGCTATTGATGATGGACCGGGTTCTCCAAATTGAAAAATCCTTATTTTTATATGCCCTTTAAATGCCCCATCAGTGTTTTTAATATAATAGTCTCCCTTTACTTTAAACTCATTTTTCTTGTGTTTTTGTGATTGAAGATGTTGATTATAACTACTCTTCAAAACATCCTTTGAACAGATATCACAATGTTTTCTTTCCAACTCAAGAGGAGATATTTGATGAAATAGATTAAATGTGTGTTTGTTGGTTTGGAGGTGTTTTCTATAATGTTTATATTCGTGATTACAAACATCGCAGTACGTTGTATTCACCATATTTATAGAATAAAACTTTGCTTAAACTAAAATTTTCTTGATGAAAATTTTGTTTAATTTATAGGTGAATCTGTGCTTAAAAACATTTTATCCTCCAACTTTTTCACTTAATAAATACAATGTTTCAAGACACAAAAGACAAGTTTCAATCAATCTCTTCATCTGTTAAAGATACTGAGAAATATGTCAAGGATGTAAAATTGAACAAAGATAAATATAACAACTATTGGATAAAAACTATTATGGTAAATAATATGAGTTCTTCAATTTCCTTCAGTGGAAGGGCTTTTAGTATACCTGGTAGAACATCAATTAAAGTATCTCTAACAAAAGTTTCTCCTCTCCTTCTAGTAATATATTCAAAACTAGAAAAAGCAATGAAACAAGAAAAAGTATCAAAGAACAAAAACCTTATGGATGAAGCTTTAGAAAGAAAAGATAAGACCATCTGTAATATGCAAGGAGAAATTTGTATTTTTTTCAACAACCCTAAAGATGTAAATCTTGATGAAATAAAGGATGTTAATATATCAGGTGAAATGACATTTCGTTCAATAGTAGTTAACGATAATTTTAAAATTACCTTTAATATAAAAAATGTTGTCGTTGAATCTGATAATGAAAAAAAGTATATCGATATCGATGGTAATATACAACTGAAAGTATAGATGAATTTCAGTTTAAGTAAAGTTTTACTTTATAAATATGCTAGACTTTCCTGATTCTCCATATGACAAATTTGAGAATTGTCCTGCGTGTGAAAGACAGGGATTAAACACAGAGTCAAAAGCCTATAAACAATGTATATTCTGTGATTATCTTCTAATTAATGATAATAAAAAATATAAAAAGGAAAATAATTCTTTTAGATTTACACCAAAAATGAATTACTTTACAAGATTGATTAGAGAAATGAATGTAAAGTATGAGGATGATAACACACCTTTCCTTACAAGGGAAGAAACTGAACGTATAAGAGAAATGTTCAAAGGATTGTTGTTGTATATTATTCATGGATGTAATTTTCAGGGAAATATCAACACAAGATATTGTATAAATAAAATAATGGATTATCTTGAAATTAAACCTGAACTTAGGATAAAATATAGAGTTTCTAAAAAAGCCAATAATAAATTAAATAACCTGTTTTTCAAATATATAAATGAATGATTTTTTACCTATTTGGGAAAATAAGATAAAATTTAACAACCATAAAAATCTCCCAAATTCATTAAGATGTCTCATAGTTGGTTCAAGTGGATGTGGAAAAACCTGCTTACTTTTAAAAATGCTCCTCACTCCCAACTTTTTAGATTATGATAATTTAATAATTTTCACAAAGTCGAGTTTTCAACCAGAGTATCAACTACTCTCACAAGGTTTTAATGCTGGTCTTCAAAAAGAAGATATAATAGGTTTATTTAAACGTCAAAAAAACCTAAATGATTATAACATTGAAGATATAATTCAACTATTTTGTGATGCACAGAGATGTAAAAAGAAATCAAATCTTATAACTTGTATTCTTAGTGATAATACGGATGATATACCGTCTCCCCAAGATTTGGATAAATCAAAAAAGAACCTCGTTATCTTTGATGATTGTGTTAATGAGAGAAACCAAACGGTAATGGACAGCTACTACACAAGAGGGAGACATTCTTCTTGTAATTGTATTTATCTTAGTCAATCGTACTTTCAACTTCCTCGTCGTTCCATCAGAAACAATGCTAATACTTTTATTTTATTCAAGTTAAATTCAATAGATATCAATAATTTTTGGAGAGATAATTGTTCTACATTATGTAGTAAAAAGAAATTTGAGGATTATATGAAGCACACGACTGAAAAATATAAATATATTGTTGTGAAACAAGATGAGATATTAAGGGATATATTTTTTGTTTTATAAACAATTACATATATAAATGACAACTATTATTATAAATCTTGTGGGTAAATCTGCTTCTGGAAAAAACTTTCATAAATCAAGGTTCTTGTGTAGTACAAATGAGAATATTGTAAATTTACTTAAAAACACCCCGTGATACGCATTGTATCAACAACAACTAGAGCAATAAGACCTGGAGAAGTAAAAGGTGAAGATTATCACTATATTTCAGTGGAGGAACATATGCGATTGAGGAATGAAGGACAAATATTTGAGGAGGTTTCTCTTGGTACAACAAAATATTCACATTGTAAGAGTGAGTTAAAGAAACTAAAATCTGGTGGTGTTGGGATATTAGAAACTAATCCAGAAGGAACAGAGACAAATTATTAAATATCTGAGCGGAGTGAAGATTTTATCATTCGGTTTTGATGTTGATGAAGAAACTCAACACAAACGTATGAAAAGCAGAGATGCAAGGATTAGTGAAGAAGAAATTACAACTCGCATTAATGTTAATAAAGAATTTGATGAAATATTTAAAGAAAAGGATTTATTTGAACACATCTACTTGAATGATGAAGAAAAGGAAAATTTCCCTGTTGATCTTTACAATTCATTAAATGATATTTTACAATAAATAAATGGATACAAAAGAAAGAGCAAGAAGATTTAAGGAACATCAAGAGTTGGTTTCAAAAGTTGTAAAACAACAGGAAGACATAAAGAAGAAACGCAGACAGAAACTAACGGGCGAAGAAGCATTTGAAAAAAACAAGAGAAATTTTTAAACCACTTTTAAAAACTTCCCAAGAAAAAATGAAAGATGTTTCCACAGTTCCCACAGTAGAATATACTCCTAGAAAGCTTCAAATGTTAAAAGATTTCAGTCAAATGACGGAGGAAGAATTAGAGCATATTGGAGAATTAGAACATGATGAAGGTTTATTTCAACAACTGGAAGAGATTAATCAACCCCCTGATTATATTGTGAATGCTGTTCAAAACAATGAATATTCAGCGGATTCAAAAACCAAAGCAGGACTCATTCCAACAGAACAACCAGCAATATTTCATCTTGTTCAAGAAAAGGTATTGATATTTAATGATGAATTAAAGTTCTTAAGTTCTGCTCAACCCCCTGTTAAACTAACTCCGAGATTAATGTTTCTTCTCACAAAAGATGGAAGGCAAGGTTCAACTGTGAGGGATGAATCAAAGTATATTGATAAACCATTGGATATGGAAAATAATGATGATAGAGTATATATTGATTTGCTGAACACTCTAAATTATAAGGTTATTCTTTCTGGTAAAAGTAGGAAGAATGAGAAGGAGAAACACATTATTCAGGCTTTAAGTATCCTTGGTTCAGGTATTAGTTTTCTTCCAAATGACCCATCGCAATTAGTTAATAGACTGTTATTGTTGTTCGGCAGTAAGAAGGCTGGAAATAACAATTGTTTTAATGAAGCATCAGCCATTTTAGACCAGTTGATGAACATGAAAATAATTAATAAATCTCAATATAAAGACATTTTATCTCATATTAAATAAGATGAGAAGCACAATCCTGAGTTTTAATTTCACAACAAGCGACCACACATCTTCATTCCCATACCCACTACAACTTGACACAACAAAAGAATATGAGGCATCTTTATTGTCCATGGAGACTTATAATACCTTATTTAATATAACCGAGAAAAATGACAAGTTTAGTTATAATCCGGGAAGTGGATACAAAACGATAACAGTCTCACCGGAGCATACGAGATTTCTCAAATATCTTCCGAAATTGCTCGTCTTATGAAAGAACAGGGTGATGAACCAAAAAATATTATTATAAACATTCAAAAACATACTTCAAAATCAACGATTAAAGTTAAAAATAACTACAAGGTTGATTTCACAATTGATAATTCATTTAGAGAGTTATTAGGTTTCTCCTCAAAAAAGATTGAAACTAATGGGACGTTTTACAGTGATAATGTCATTCAAATATCCTCAGGAATAAATTCGGTGTTAATTCACTGTGATTTGATTGATGGTGCTTATAATGATGGATTAAAAACAAATACAATATTTTCATTCAGCGCATACTCAACCCCAATTGGTTATAAATTCAATATGGAGCCTAAAAATTTGGTTTATCTACCTGTGTCAGGAAAAACCATACACAGAGTAAATTTTAGGATAACCGACCAAGATAATCGTGTGATTTCTTTTAATGGAGAAGTTATATCCATCAGAATTCACCTACGTGAAGTTTTTCAATAAATAAATACGATGGTTATTGTGAGGAAGCACGAGTTGGGAAAATATAAAATAATTACAGGGGATGGGATGTTCCTTTCCCCGTACTATAAGGGTGAAGGTATGTATCTTGGTAGAGGATACTATAAACCTAAGAGACAAAGGGGTGTCGGACATCAATTTAGAGGAGATGGGATAATTGATACTCTCATGGGTATTGGTTCAACTATTCTTTAACATAAAGACCTAATTGGTTCAACTGCTTCTGCTGTGGGAAATGTAGCAGGTGCTGTAAAGAGTATAAAAGATGCTCAGAAAGAATCTCATAAATTACAAGCAATAAAAGAAATTAAGAAAGGTAAAACTCAGTTGTCCCCCCAAGAACGACAGAAAATAATTCAAATACTTGGATCAGGGTTTCAAAAGTTTTAACATCTTTTTTCCTAAATAAATACAAGTATGGAAGCAATTGATAGTATCTATGATTTGGATGATACTATTATTATCTCAAACTCCACTAAAAAGAAGATTACTTCAAGGTAAATGCAATAACTGGAACAGACTGGAATACAAATGGTACAAAAAGTTTTGAAATAAATAATCAACAAACCTATTTGAATCTCTCCGAAAGTTTCTTGTTGTGTAAATTTAAATTCACTAAGGCTGGGAATAACACAAACGCTACACTTGTAAATGATTTCTTCTGGAAAATGTTTGATAGTGTGCGATTGTATATTGGAACACAAGAAGTTGAAGCGGTTGATTATGTCTCTGCTGTATCTGAAATGATGAAATTTACACTCTATACATTCAGTGATAGAATGGGAAAGGGGTCTGTCGAAGGTTTTATTCCTGATATGTCAACGGGAACAAACACAGACCCTGGATATATTCAAAGGAAAGGAATGTATAATGATGATACAAAAGCAGAAAATAGTTTTACTGTGGCAGTTCCTCTTAAAGGTATATTTGGATTTTGTGATTATGATAAAGTTCTGTATGGTCTTAAAATTAGATTTCAACTACAAAGGAATGATAATGAAAATAGATTGCTTTTTGGTGTTGGTAATGCTTTTGGTGATCAGAATAAATTTGTAATTGAGGAGATGAGTTGGTATATCAGTGAATATACTTCTAATCTTAAAACAGAAGAGATGTTGAATCGAAGACTTAACTCAAAAAAACCACTCAGTGTATCATACCTCAAAAGAAGATGTCAACACGTTAAACTCAATCAAACTACTTACACGTGGAATTTGGGTGTTCTGGAAGGAAAGCCACGATATCTGTGGATGATTTTTAAAAAGCCAGATGGTGATACTGCGACTGATAAGAATAATGCATTGAGTGATAATGCTAAGGTGAAACAACTTCGCGTTTCTCTAGATGGAACATTTTATCCACGAGATAGATTGGAAATTAATTGGGAAAAAAATGATTTTGCTGAAGCATACAAGTCTTACCAAAAGGTGTGTGAAAGTAATGGAAATAAAGAACCTATTTTGGATATGACAGCATTTAAAAGTTTGTATACAATCTATACGTTTGACCTGAGCGCTCAAAAAGAAACTATAAAGTCTAATCGAGTGGATACTTCCCTATACATTGAAAGAGGAGAGAGTGAAGAAGTTGATACATATTGTTTGCTTTTGGAAGAAACAGAATTGCAGATTAATACAGATAATGGTGTGATGATTAGTCTCACATAATTTTTTGTTAAATAAATGAGTGGCAAAGTACCAACTGGGGTATATGTTAATCAAATCAATCTTCATAAACTATCATCTTGTGTTCAAAATCAAAAGCCTTGTACGATTAACGTTAATACAATTCAGAGAAAAGGAGCAGTAAGAATTGATGTTTTGCTCACAAGAGAACAGGTTAAAATCTTGAATGACACTGGTTCACTTAAAATTAAAATGACAAAACCAATGTTGAAAAAATATTCAATAAGAGAGACGAGTGGAGGATTTCTCCCATTTCTAATTCCTTTATTTGCTGGTTTAAGTGTGGTTGGAGCATTGACGGGTGGTATTTCAACAGCGGTCAAAACTGCCAACGAAAGGAAGGCTCAACTCCAGGCTCAAAAAGAATTGGAAAGACATAACAAAGAGTTGGAGAAACAAATTAGTGGAAGTGGTGTAATTGTAGATTTTGCTGAAAAACTTGAAGGTCTGCCTGATAAAGCGAGATTGTTAGTTGGAGATATGCTTTCTTCTATAGCACAAGCAGGTGTAAAATTAACGAAAAGAGGTAATGGATTATATCTTTCTAATAAATAAATGAGCATTGATGAGTGGTTGAAAGAATTTGGAAAGAATACAACATCAAATTTACAACTTGCCAAATATTGTAAGAAATTAAAAATTCATAATGTGGTTATTTGTATGAGAGATGAATTAACAAATGTGTCGAAACATACAAAGAATATTATTATGAACTTAGAAGATAATGATGGGAACGGTTCTCATTGGGTTTGTATTTTTAATAGTCAAGACAAATATTATTTTGATAGTTTTGGTCTTCCACCACCTGTTGAAGTCATAAAATTCTTACAGAATGGTGTTTATCAAACATTTCAAGTCCAAGAATTAAATTCCAAGTGTTGTGGTCAATTATGTCTATATGTGTTATTTCAACTCAACAAAAATAAAAAATTTTATGATATTATTTTTAATCTAATATAAATGACTTATGTTGGTAAAGATGGTTCTATCTTTGGTGTATCTCAAGAACTGGATATTGATTTATCAAATTATTACACAAAGGCACAGGCTGAACGACATAAATATAATATAAACAAAAATATTAACATGAAAAATGCTTATAAATTAAAAAATTATCCAAGCCCGACTGACGCGAATGACTTGGTGAGATTAAGCGATTTATCACAATATATATACTTAAATAAAACGGCTGTGTATTCTAAAGATACAGAAGTGTTGATATTATCTCCAGGTCATACAGAATTCACAGTTCGAATTAAAATAAATTTTTATAAAGAAGGGCGTATCGTTTGTATGAGAATAGAACAATGGGGGTATGATATGAATGATTTAGGGTATAATTGGTCATTTAAAATTAACCTCGAAGACCTGGAACAATTAAATCAGTCTCGTAAGGAAGAATATTATCCACTTGGTATCGAGAATGAGTTTTGTGGAGCCACGATTAGTAAACAACAAATAAAAGAATTTAATAAGGGTAAATATAATAATGGTTTTGCCCTTGTTTATCTCATGAAAACAGAAAAAACAGGATTATATATAATAAGTAAGGAAATACAAAATGATTTAACTATGGGAAGATGGGGAGGTGTTTCGTGCCATAATATTATTCTAACATATATTTCTAATACATAAATGACAGCAAGAAGGCTTCAAGAAAATTATCATTTCTGTGTTCAAGCATACCTTCAAGAAAAGGGTATTCGGTATTTTAATAAATATGTTCTACAACATAAGAATGAGGTATTTTCAATAAAAGATTGGCATTATGCTGATGTTGATAAACCGACAACTTTAGATTTAATTAGAATGTTAAATAATGAAAAAATTATAAGGTTAAGAAAAGGTAAGGCTCTTTTAGAAATTCAAAAGAAATTTTATTGGTATCCTGTTGTAAAAAAAATTATTTTGGATACAGGAATAACAAGAAATCCTGATGAATATATGTATAATATTCTATGGGGTGTAAACGATTCAAGTATAGTAAGGGATGAGGAAGGAGTTGAAGAAGAGAGGGAAGAGAGAGAGAAGGAGGAAAGAGAGAAGAGAGAGAGGGAGAAGAAAGAGAAGGAGAAGAAAGAGAAGGAGGAAAAGGAGAAGAGAGAGAAGGAGGAAAGAGAGAATAGAGAGAGGGAGGAAAGAGAGAAGAGAGAGAGGGAGGAAAGAGAGAAGAGAGAGAGGGAGGAAAGAGAGAGAATGAATAAATATCAAAATATGGAAACCAGTGAGATTCAAAAAAGATTGGTGGTATTACAGAAAATAACTCAACCCACCGAGGAGGAAAACAAAGAATTGACAAGTCTATTTGCAATACTTTCGACAAGACTATTAGCATCGACAAGATATGGATTTTAATTCAAGTTTTTTCTTAAATAAATGGAGGAGAGAGTGAAGGCATTTCTAAGGATTCTTTATGTTTTAAAAATTAAGATTCAAATGTGCATGTTGGAAACTAAAAAGGTTTTTGCACTCTGCAGGAATTTTTCTCATAAATAAATGAGTTATTGTCTCAAATGTAAAATGAAAACTAATACTAAAAATATTTCATATATTAAAAGTAAAAATAACAGGGTTATACAAAAAGGTATATGTTCGGTGTGTGGTTCAAAAAAATCAATTTATCTCCAAACACAAACTCGGAGGAGATATACAAAAGTTTTTATCAGGAAGTAAATTTACAACTACTGGAATACCAGGGGAATTACATCTTCCAGGTTATTCTTTCTGTGGTCCAGGCACAAACTTAGATAAAAGATTAGATGAGGCAGACAATCCTAAATCCTGGAGTAAACCAATCAATAGAGTTGATGAAGTGTGCATGAGACACGATATTGATTATGGGAATACCACAACGTTGGAAGAAAAGCATGAAGCCGATAGAGAAATGTTGTATAATTTGTCTCTGATACAAAATCCAACCTTGAGAGAAAAAGTTGATAGGTTCATCGTGAAGAAGATGATTAGTGCTAAATTGAAACTTGGACTTGGAAATTCAAAAAACTTATAGGCTCTAATGATGCCATTAAGACTGAAGAGCAATTAGCTGATGAATTACATAAACCAATATTCACAAAGTTTCAGAGAAGGAAAGTTTATTCCAAGGAAGTTGATTATATCTGGTCTGCTGATTTGATTGAACTCAATAATGATAAGGGGTACAAGTATGCTTTAACCGTTATTGATTTGAAGAGTAGATATGCGTGGGTTGTCCCTTTAAAAAACAAAACAGGTAATACTCTTATGTTAGCTTTTCAACAGATATTTAATAAAAGTAAGAGAAAACCTAAGAAATTGTGGACTGATGAGGGTAGAGAGTTTTATAACAAGACATTTATGAATTTTCTAAAAAATAACAGTATTACATTATACAGTACCTTTAATGAAGGGAAGGCAGTTGTTGTTGAACGTTTTAATCGTACCTTAAAAGAGAGACTATATAAAAAATTCACACAACTCGGTTCACAACAATGGTCATCTTTTATTCAGGATATTGTGGATAAGTATAATGACACGATTCACACGTCAACGAATATGAAGCCATCAGAAACATTTACAAAATTAAAATATGAAAAAGAGATTAATGTCAGAAAACCTAAGTTCAAAGTTGGTGATATCGTAAGAATATATAGGTGGAAATCTCATTTTGAAAAGGGTTTTACTGAACGATGGACGAAAGAACTTTTTAAAATTGTTGATGTAATAGATACAGTTCCTTGGACTTATAAAATATATGATTTGGAAGGGGAAGAGATTTTAGGTTCATTTTATTCACAGGAATTACAAAAGACAAAACTAAGCAGATAATACACCTTTGTGGACACTAGAGGGACAAGTCCGAGGTGTATTACAGTATATAATGTGTGTCAAGGGGGACGTTCTTAGATCTGTGAACCCCAAACACAGAATCCTCAACTGAATAGTCAAGGCTTAACTTTTGTTTGTTGATGTGTATGTGTGTGTGTCCCAACCTTCACATTCAAAATCTCAACCCCAACCCTCACATTCAAAATCTCAACCCCAACTCAATCCTCGCCCAACACAATGTCTTTTTCAAAATGAGATTTCCACCTATATATATATATTTTTACGTTTTTTTTTTTTTCTTCTTCCAATTCTGTCTTTTAAGGCTTTCAGGTTTGATGACGTAGAAAGAGGGAGTAAGCCTGCACTTTCTTCCCAGAACGAACAATGTATATTTTTTTTTTTTTTTTCTCTTCTTCCAATTCTGTCTT
>NC_140961.1:112757460-112829960 GCF_056783735.1 Eptatretus burgeri | reverse complement strand
GCAAGCTTTCTCCACCTTGTGGTCATTCTCGCCACCAACCCCTGGCCCACAACAAAATATAAATTTTATGTATCTTCTTCTTTTTTCGGCTGCTCCCGTTAGGGGTCGCCACAGCGGATCATCCGTATGATCCGCATCGTGACTTGGCTTAGTTTTTACGCTGGATGCCTTTCCTGACGCAATCCTGGTCACCTCTTACGACACAGGGATAAACATTTTATGTATGTATATATATATATATATATATATATATATATATATATATATATATATATATATATATATATATATATATATATATATATATATATTGGGGAACAATAACAATATTTTGCAGCAAGCACAGAATTGAGGCATTCGGCTTTTTCATGAGCAAAGATGCCTTTGGTGCCATTTGAAGTGATGGAGGGGAGCATACTCCGGATACCGATTTGACAAGGTGCCACCAGGTTTTAGAGGAGAGAGACAAGTTAGAAAGTTCATTCTAGAGATTTGACAGAAGTCTTCTGGCTCTCCTGAGAGGAGACACATTTGTCACGGGCTTTGTGGAATAATCTGAGGTTGCCTTCAGTTGGATTTGCTTTCCAGGAGAAGAATACAAGTTGTTCTAAAGCAAATGCCTCACCACATGATTCAGAGTACCAAGAGTGGGAGGATGGATAAGATAACTGAAGATGGGATGGGATGAATATGTGCATAACAGAGAGTAGGTTTCTGTGGAAGAATTCCCAGGCTGAATTAATATCAAGGTGACAGATATATTAGACCAGTCCTGAAGTGTAATGGCTGCTTGTAGTCCCTGCCAATTTGCCTGAGAACTGCCAGACTCACTGGCACTGAGGCTATTCTCTGAGAATGGCCAGAGAGATGTTGACCTTTACAAGCACATGATCAGATGAGCCAATTTGGGTGGAGGATGAGCAAGATACATTGGTGGGGAAGTTGGTCATCACCAAATCTATAAGGGAAGATTTTCCATTGGGAGAAATCCAGATGGGAAAATTCATGGATTGAGTCAGTCCCTATGGAATCACAGAAGTCTTTTGCAGAAATGCCATGGCTAGTGAGAGCGGTACCAACACCCAGCCAATTAGCATGGTGACAATTTAAACTACCACATATGAGGAAGAGAGAGTTTGGGTGATTGATTAAAAGTTGGTCCATGTCATCTGAGAGAGATATAGATGGAGTCATTACTGTTGGAAGGACAGTACCACACACAGACAAACATGAGGAGGGAGCAGAGGGGAAGTCACAGTGAGAGGTACTCTGGGGTTTGGCAGGTGTAAGACCAGTACATGGGAGTGAGAAATGGAGTTTTTGATGTATAGCACAACTCTGCCACCAAAACTGGGTTCAGGTAAATCAATGCGGAGGCAACAATAGCCAGGGGGAGCCATTAACGAGTCAGGGACGTCCTGGCGGAGGAATGATTCTGTTAAACAGATTGTATAATTTTAATCAAATGGGATTTCCTTTTGATTTTATTATTGCCAACCTTGGGAATTTTTGAATATGCAAAATTTAAACTTACACCGCTTATTTGTACGTATGTGTTGTATATTCTTATTTGTACCTCATGACTCCATCTTTTCTCTTTACTTACTCAGGTTCCTTCTTGGTCTTCCATTTCATTATGTTTGTACCATGTCCTGATGCTGTGTGGACTGTGCTTTCCTGCTGACCGATCTCTGGTAGCTTGTACATTTGTACAAGTTGCTGCGTTTGAGCCTGGGGAGTAACTGCTGAAATCTCTTATCCGAGTTCTTCCTGACATCTTTGTTCTTGTTCCTTTCACATTTCTTTCTAATATTACAAAAATTATTAATTTTTTAAATTTTTTATTAATAAATTTATTTATTACTTGCAAAATCGAAGATTTTTTTTATAGTATATTGGTCAGTCGATTTTGTTTGTCTGTCTATTGTCTCCAGGTCACAAATTAAAACCGATTTTAAGGAAACTTCACCAAGTTGCAGAGGTAGTCACAACAGAATAGGCCATTGACTCTGAGGTCATATTGAGGTCAAATTTTCAAAATCGTCATTTTTTTTTATCCGATTGACTTGAAAATTAAACAGCAATTTCATAGTGTATTATTCTGAATTGAGAAAGCAACTATTTTTGAGGTCAAAAGTCAACTCAAGGTCAGACTTTTAAAATCATCAATTTTCAACTGAAAGATCGTCAGTTTACATTCTATTAACTTGCTCGTTGAACAGGATTTACATGGTCCATCACTAAATTGGGAAAGCAACTCTTTTTGACGTCGAAAGGTCAAAGATCAACTCTATGTCAAATTTCTAAAATTATCAATTTCATGCTGAAAAATAATGATTTTTCATCCAATTGACTTGAGCTTTGATCAAGATTGTCAATTTTAATCGTAATGAAATTGAAAATTTGATGTATCCATGGCAACCTTCGGAAAAGGGGGGGAGGGAGGGGTGGAATTTGCAAGTGTCATGCAATGCACGATGTCTTTTTCTTGTTTTTTAATTTAAATTTAATTTTATTATTGTTATTATTTTTTATTATTATCATTTTTATAATTCTCTTTATTCATTCTAATTCTTGATTTTTCTTCTCTTTCATCTCTATTCCTCTCTTTCTTTATCTATCTCTCTTAGGAGAAGTCAATTCTTGCATAAATTTTTCTGTAAGGCTCACTTGACTGTGCCTGAATGGGTTTGAGGGTTGTGGAGTCACGGCTGAAACCCGAATCCTATTCAGATTCCTCCTGATGACTCCATATTCGCTCTTTACTTCTTAGGGTTCCTTTTTGGTCTTCCATTTCATATTGTATACAATCTGGTGAAAATGAATCAAAGGTCAGGGTCAAAGCCATCCAAAACATGTAAAACACCTATAAGGACACGATTAAAAATATACCAACCAGATTATTTATGCATTACACAGATTTGTTGTGTTCTACACATCAAACGAGTTTTGTTCTGCACAATTTGTTGTGCTTAATTTCAATTGTGTGAAAAGACTTGATATGGCAAATTTTCGAAAAAATCAAATTGCTGTGTCCACAGCAAATATTGTTTATTTGAGTTTCACATGTATCGTGCTTTGCACTTTTTTTTTTTTTAATTCTTAAGGGGTTTTTAATCACCAATCATAGTTCTTCTTCTGAGCAGACTGCCATTGTCTGGAGGGTAAACATGTACCACGTGTAATGGTCCACATTATCACTTTGTGTTTCATTCCCATCTCTAACAATACACACTCCAAAACATTTCTCATTTGAGGTGAGACATCTACAAACCCGTCAGAGACCGGTACCCTGCTCGTGATGTTTAATCAGTCTCTTTCTTCACCGATATGCTTGCTTTAAGCAAACAGTGCCTTTGTCGACATACCAAAGTGATGTAGCACTGATTAAAAGGAAGCGCTACTCCACAGTGAGCACTGATCAAAAGGGTAACAATTTGTGAGTCAGTCAAATGTAATACAATGTATGTTAGAATATCTAACGATATAAATAAAAGGATGGTGTCTGTCTCTCTGCCTTTTACAGTTTCCTATCTCCTCTCTCACTGCTTCGCATCTTATAATTACTCTTACACAATCCAAATATACTTAAAACTCCGACGTTTGTTCCATTCGGCCCAGTTGAGCATCGACTTTTTTTCAAAGGGTTCGCCATTCTGAATGATGTCACGGAAGGGTGGATAGTATTTCTGGTACAATTTCATCACAAGATTGCTGCTGTTGTTGTTAGTTGGTCCTCAGCCTATAAAATCCCATAGCTTCCAATTATTTGTCCTTGATGGCTCTACCAACTACATGGGTCATGCTTACGTTGTCTTCTTTAATGGGTTGGCTCCTGATGCTGATGTTATTGATGCTGCTGCTGCTGATGCTGATGTTATTGTTGTGTTTGTTAGTTTTATGGTCTTCCCATCCAAACATATACCACGTCAACACCCATACTTGAGGCCGATTCCTTCGCAAAGAAGAGATGAGCTATTGCTGACACCATTTCTAAATTCAAATTCTGAATTCCAAATTCCTACTTTAACCCACAGGAGGCATTGCATCAGTGGCAGAGTTGCACGCCCAACAATTGGTGCTTTCTGAAGGCACATGCTCTTTACAAAGGAAGGAAAAGAAGAAGAGGATGAAGAAGAGTATAATCTGCGAGTACATAATATTTACAGAAAGATTGCCAATGTAATACATCAGCCCATCACGCCTGTGCCACACGTTAATTTTTTTTATTTCACATTAAATACCGAACTAGCGGTGGCTTTGTGAAAACTCGACGGCCAATAACTTGCTTTGATGACTGGTTCAATGGTTACTAAAGTTTTCAAAACATTCTCAGAACGAGATATGCACAACAGTCTCAGAAAGAAAAGATAAAAAAAAATTCAAAATATATGTAAAAAAAATTTTGTAAGAAAATATATATCTGATATATTTTCTATATTAATTCTGCAACTATAAAGAAAACATATATATATATATATATATATATATATATATTTAATTCTACAACTTCTTAAGTGGCCACAATTATTCCCACCTTCTTACGGGATCAACTGAAGAATGTTTTGACTCGAGTTTTTCACGAACCGCTTGGCCAGGCCTGATGTTTGACTGAGGTGACATAAACAGTAGTTCATAATTTGTCTCATCTTCGACTCACCTCCTCTTCGCGAAAGCCACCGCGGTGTAATGTGCACCAACTGTTGCTTGCTGATGGAACACCCGGCTTCCTATTCCTTTGTGATGTCGGGGAAACCCGGCTTGATATACCATGCCTATGAAGCGCCAATCCGACAGGTTATAGTCCTGTTGGGAATCAAACTCAGAGTAGAAAGGCCAAAACACAAAAGTGCTGAAAGGTAAGTGCACTTCTCTGCACCATGATGTCAGACTATTTACCTCCGTTACCAAACTAGCGGTGGCTTTCACCAAACCAGCATTACCAAAGGTGAACGGAGGTTATGCATTCAACTCTGTTTGTTTGTTACTTGAGAAAATCAAAGAAAAATGCTACATACAAATATACTTGTTGGAAAAAAACCCCATTTTCACCAAGTAATAAGTAATGACACATGTGACCAACAGAGACTCTCCTTGAGAAATCTGTCGTTTGTCACATGACATTTGGCCACAGTTTTCAAGCAATCGTGCTGTAATTTTTTGTGTATGCAGGTGACTGGCCATGGACAGCAGTGTTTAATTTTGGTTAAGATCCGAATCCGGATCCAGATCCGAGAATTTTTCAAGTGATTCTTCATCATTGAGAGATGAGGCCAAAAACTATGTACAGCATGTTTTCTTTAAAAGTTGTGGACGACTTGTGACAAAACGAGGTGGAAGAGTTGGTTAGGTGACAAGAACAAGCTGATTCGATTCCGGTTAAGGTCCAGATTCAGATCCGACCTATCAGTGGAATACAAAATTGTTCAGTCTGGTGGAGGTCTGCACTCTAACGAGTGCCATTCCGTTTCGCCAAGTGTCACTCTATGAGTGATTTTTGTTACATCACTCTCCGACTCTCTGGAAAATCCTCTTTATCTCTTTGCTGATGACTCCACCCTTTGCCGTACCATCTGTCATCCCTCAGACCGGCAAGCAGGAGCTTCTTCGCTCTCTGCAGATCTGGGTAAAATGACAAACTGGTCCAACACATGGAACATGTCTTTCAATCCGGACAAATCGCACACTCTCACCATGTCTCTCTGAAAGGACCGTCTCGAACACCCACGCCTCCCCCCCCATCCACTTTCTCAACAATCCTCTGGAAGAAGACCTTTCTTTCAAGTTTCTGGGTCTCACTATCTGGCATGATCTTTCCTGGAAAAGCCACATTTCCAACCTGGCCTCCAAAGCCAGTCACCGACTGAGAATCCTCCATCGTGCAAAGTTCTTCCTCAGTCCACCTGATCTCCTGACCACAAGCAAAGCTTCCGTCCACAGCCTGATGGAGTACTGCTCTCCCCTCTGGACTGGTGCTCCTGCGTCTCAACTTTCTTAGCTTCACACAGTGGAAGCCCGAGGCATTTCGGATCATTGGTATCTCCCGCGATGAGGCTGAGTCTTTGGGCCTTTCACTCTCTCACCACAGGCAGGTCGGTGGTCTTTCTGTCTTCTACTATCTCCTCTCCGGTCTCGCCCCCCGCCCCCTGCTCTGTCTGCGATTTGTCCCCACCATATTTCTGCAGGGCGCTCAAGGTCCCGCCAACAACCCCCTTCTGGTAAAACTACCAAAATCACGAATCACTGCTCACCTTCACTCTTTCATTCCTCTTTTTTCCCACCTTTGAAATATACTCTCTCACTCTGTTCAATCTCATTCTTCCCTCCAGGCCTTAAAACAGCTGTTCACCAAAACCACCTCTTATGTTCCCCCATCCAAATCCTCGATCTTTTCTACCCCCGTTAATCCACCCAAACCCACCTTCTTCAAATTCCCTGCTTTCCTTCTTGAAAGTCCCTGTAATGTCCATCCTTGATTCCCCATGTTCCCCGCCCCATCCCTCTCCCTTCTACAGATCTCCTAATGTCTCTGCTCCCCACTGTTTTGTGCTTCCCACTCCCTCTCCTTTTGTCTCTTGCCCCCCTTGCTGTGCGTTGTGTGTTAGCTCTCACACGAGCCTCGACAATGTATACAAAAAAAATTGAATTACTTGCAAAATGTAAGATTTTTCAAGTATATTGGTCAATCGATTTTGTTTCTGTCTGTCAGTTTGTTTGTCCATTTGTCAATCACCTACAGGTCGCAATTTTACATCGATCTACACAAAACTTCACCACATGGTAGAGTTTGTCAAAAGTAAGAAGCCTATTGTTTTTGAAGTCAAAAGGTCAACAAATTTGTCAAATTTCTAAAATCCTCAATTATCATCCGATTGACGAGAAATTTGAAGAGGATTTGCATATCAGTTTACTGAATTCAACCACAAATTATTTTTGAGGTCATCATAGGTCAGAAGGTCAACATCGGCTAGATTTCTAAAATTGTAAATTTTCATCCGATTGAGTTGAAATTTGAAGAGAAGTTGCATATTTGGTCATTGAATTCAACCACCAATTATTTTCAAAGTTAACATCAGCCAAAAGGACATCGGCTGAATTTCTAGAATTGTCAATTTTCATCCGATTAACTTGAAATTTGAAGAAGAGTTGCATATTTGGTCATTGAATTCAACCACCAATTATTTTTGAGGTCAAATTTGTTTTATGGATTTTCAAAGTGTTGTGCTCTGCACAATATCTTGTTTGTTCGTTTGTTTGTTTGTGAGCAGGATATCTCAAAAATGTTGCTGACGGATTCAGATAAAACTTGGTGGATGAGTTGGTAGATGACAATAATAAGCCAATTCGATTTTGGTGAAGGTGCAGATGCAGATCTGGCCTATCAGTGGGATACCAAATGTAAACTGTTCAGCCTGGTGGAGGTCTGCGCTCCACCGAGTGCAGTTCTCGTTGCTTTCTCATTCAATATATTTGTCTGTTGAAATATGCAAACACCTTGCCATCTTTGGGACTACTCCATTCTATTATGATAACTTTATTCTTCTTTGGTATGCTGCAGGTAGTATCATTTGCCTGGGGGCATGACTGAGCCATTGATGCAGTGCCCCTGTCGGTTAGGAATTTGTAATTCGTTCATGATGCCGATGACAGCTCGCCCACTCTTCGTAAAGGACACCGTGGGATCTTTAAATCCAGCAATAGTGTCAGCAGATGGGACGTCCAGTTTAACATCCACCCAAGGGACAACGCACACATTTATGCCTTGCTCTGCCTGGGAAACACCAGCATGACAGTTTATAGCTGTGCCGGGAGTGAATCCCAGGCTAGACAGCTCGGAGGTGAGTGTGCATACCTCTAAGGGTATCCTGGCAGCCCAGAGAACATTTTGCACACCCCACCTAGCTTGCACCCCTGATCCTCTGTAATTTTATTGCCCACAGAACTGGCCTGTTCCTGCTAGGCAATGACACAGTCACTGATTTATGTGGCATTTAAATTTGCTGTAATTGTGTGTCGTTAACTTCTGCAGACCTCGTTTAGTGTAGTTGCTGTTCTTGATTCTTTTTGTGGTAACGTTTGTCTGCAACACCCTGATAATATAACTAACTGCAGCACTGATAACGTCCACAAATCGACTTCAGCCCTTTTCATGAACCTCATCATTTGAAAAGAAGGAGAGGGAAAAATCAATGATTGTTTCCACTATTTGATACGACACTTTACATACCTACTAATGTATATTTTATTTTCGTGATCATGAGGCTCATTAAGGAGTCTGTACGTGCACAGGTAAAAATGCTACAGTTACAACTATAGTATGTACGAGTAGTACTCTCATTTACTGGAGTTGGCAACAGGTCCTTTTAGAGTAGTCTGCAGAGAATTACTACAGGAAAGAAATCCAGGACGAGGACACAAATAGGTACCAGTGTACTTTTACATGATTAGAGGGACATATTTAGAAGACGAGGACAATCACATATAATGGTACATGGGATTTGAGCCTGGGTTCCCAGCATCCTGAGCAAGGGGTTTAGATTGGAACACCATGTCATTCCATTGCACATATCGAAGTAAAATATACTATTGTCAATGGAAATGTATTTTTAGAGGTTATATGTTTGTTACATACAAATATGAGGAATTGTTTAACCCTCATTATTCACCCCCACATTGATATAGTATGCTCCATGCATGTCTCCTCCATCTCTTCCCTCTTATTTGCTTCCAAACTTTCCTTTCTCTCTGCACTCATCCCACACTCACTCTCCAAACCTCTTTTCTCTCTCCTATCATCCTTCCTTCTCTTCCTTTTCTCAACCTTAATTGTCTTAATATTTTGCCACCACCTGCCCCTCCCTGTGTGCAGATTCATACTCGTACTATATATAGTTCAAGAAGTGTCTGTGTGTCTACGTGTTTGTTTGACTTTTACGCACTCCTCAACTGCTGGATGAAATGAGTTGAAAAATGGTGGTTATGCTGGGAGGGGTGGGTAGGGGAGGGGGACAGAAAGCAATTTTTTTTTCATTCTTGCGGATATAAATCATATTTAATATTAATATTATAAGATAACACAACAGCGCAGAGATGCCGAGCATTCCAAATGTCGTGAAGATTGATTTGCCACAAAAATTGTATAATGTTGTGATTTTAAATTATTTAAAAATACATTAAAAATTGAGGGGAGGGGGTGGGGAGTTCAATAGTTGTATGGTGAGGAATGAATACACACAGACAGCACATTCAACTTTTGACAAGATTCGCTCTCAGATATCACAATCATGACACGTATCACGCATTACGTTTTTCATGACGCATATTACACGTACATACTTCAGTTACCTTCCATTTTTCCTACCAATGTCCATGTACCCCAAATATACCATTGACGCCGTCGAAGCGGGGAATTATCCCATCCTTTAGGACAGGTTCTTTGGAAAATACAAATTGCCGTACTTGCTAAATAACCTCTGTACCCACAAATTATTGAAATACTTTATAAGATAACAGAAGTACCCACACCTTGTGCCGAAGGAATTTAGAGTTTAGAAAAAGAGAGCCAGGTACGATGTATGAGTATAATTCCAATTAATTTATCACATATAATTTAGCAGGCAATGATGAATACAATATATACAATACTTAAAATGGAAAAAACAGGCAATACTACACAATAATGATGACTACTACTGAGTAATAATCTCCTGAATGAATAATATAGATATGTCAAGGGTGTTCAGGAGCTCCACTGGATACTTCACTGCCTCCTCGCTATTAAAGTTAATATAATTTGTTGAAAATCAAATAATATCTTTGTAAGTAACCTGTATGTGCTGTAGTGCAGGTATTTATGCCTGCGCATGTGCAGACGAGGTAACTTGTAGGTTTGAAAATGTTTTCTTGCATCTGCATTTGCAAAGAGGATTCCAACGGCATGCAATATGATGGATGGTGTTACCACCGGTGGAGCCGATTCTATCTATGGATGGACAGACAGACAGACATTTCATCTTTATATATGGAAGATTATCTTTTTCTTTATAATTCCTGCAAGTTTAGAAAACATCAGTAATTGTGAATAATTTAAGTTAGAGTTCTTGGGCAGCTTGTCATTGTGTACACAGTCATTATAATTAATGTTTGGATGGTTCATTAAACAGAATTGTTGTTGAATTTATTATTGAATGCATCCATTAGAAACTTCTTTATTAATCATAAGAACCATATTGTATAAAGAATATATTGAATATGTTTATACAAGTCATACAGTTTTTTTTTTTCATCGTCCATCTATACCTTTAAAATGTTGGGCAATTGCTTCTTTGACTGGATGTATTCATGTTCAATGATTCTCCCAATTGTGACATCCCTCATTTAACATGTCCAATTGTTTTCCCCCTAGTTAGCGCTGTTGCACATCTATCCATGTGTTTGTCGGACCGACCTCAGGCTTTCTTTATATTGATTTCTCCAGATTGTCTCCCTCTCTTCTTGCTATTTGATAAAAGAAATCTAACGTTCTGAGATCGGTGATGTTCAGACGTCCATCTGGGTCTCCCACTCGCTCTCATTCATCTGATTTAGTCCGTCTTTGAATCCACAAAATTCGCAGAAAACACCTCCAGCATGACAGCACAATTGGATGTATCATCTTATCTGCATGACTTGATTACCATGGATCACATCCAAACAGTGCTACTTATAACTTCAGACTGTTAATTAAATGTATCCTTGTTTGTATTGAGATATGACAGTCTTCAACACAGTAGTATTGAGTGATCCAAAAGACAATCTTGTCATCACCAGTCTGCTCTGAATATCTTCGCTATTTCCACCCTTGTTTGATATAATTGTATATATGGTGCGAAGGAAGCAATTATGGGATGCCTTCGATGGACCTTACTTGCTACACTGCATCTTCATATATGTTTCCCTCACCTGAAGATAAAAGAATGAGCCATCGCTGCTGTACAAAAGCTCCATTATGCTCTAAAAGCTTTTCGGTTCCAAGGAGTAAGGAAGAGGTTGAATGGCCGTCAGATCCATGGCAAAACCATTGCATTCCCGTCGTTTGTCTCCACAAAAAAAGCGCCAATCCTTTCTTCAGCATGGCTGAACCAGGGCCAGCCTCTCTGGGATTTGAACCTGCGTGAAGCCCCTTTCTTAGGAATCACGGCTCGATGCACCAGCCTGAAAAGCTCAGGAGAGAACATCATCCGAATGGAGCAAAGGGGTGGGGGTGGGGGGATGTTTTTACATCACTAACAAGCATGGCCTGTTTTTATTTAGGCACACTCTCTGAGCTGTAAAGGACAAAACTTTAAGTGGAGGGGTGAGATTGAAGGATAATCTTCTTTGATTCCTCCCCAGGAAATGTGTGGCTCTTGTGTTGGGGTTAGCCCCTTTGGGAAGAGAGTGGATTTCAGTTTCCACTTTAGTTGATCTCTTCAGAGAATTGTGTGTGTGTGTGTGTGTGTGTGTGTGTGTGTGTGTGTGTGTGTGTGTGTGTGTGTGTGTGTGTGTGTGTGTGTGTGTGTGTGTGTGTGTGTGTGTGTGTGTGTGTGTGTGTTACGGATCTGGCCGAGGGGGTAAAATGGGCATAGATTGGAATAGTCATTTTGTAGTGCTTGTCAAAATAAGCGTAATGTACTTCATGTGATTAAATAAAAGGTGTCAAACCACCACATGTTGAGGGAGATCTAGTTGCCCCACCCATGTGTCTGTATCTAGGCCTTGCCTTTCCCTCCTCCCTGCATCCTTGAACCCTTACTCATTGAAAAAGAAATCCTTGTATGGTCTTTTCTTCTGAGTGACAGCCAATCTGCACAGCCAGGAGCATAATTATGGGTTCAGCTGAAAGACACAAGACAGGGCCCAAACAGTCCCACATATGGACATCCACCACATAGAAGGGAAGTGGACCATGCATTATCTGGAAAATCTCCGGATTCCCCCACCAGTCGGTGTAGGACAGTGATCCTCGTCTGATGGCCACATCAGCCAATGGGCACGAACCACAGGCAAATCTCCCCTCCCCTGCGGGACTCAATATAAGCCGGACACTGTGCCGTCTCCAGTCTTGTCACCTGGTCGATTCCTTTTTAGGTATTTTTCATGCTTATGGGTGTCACTCTCCTCCTCCATGGTTCATATGAAGCAGGACAGGTTGAAGCAGAACTCGTACCACGTGTGCGAGCTTCATGTGAAGAACAGGTTCTATTCTCCTCTCTGCCTTGTCTCTTCTCTGTTTCTCGTCACCCCCAACTGAATGGTGAAGTTATTTGTTCAGCCATCGAGGTCCCTAGGGGGTGTTGTGGTTTATTTCAATATGCATTTGGAACAGTATATTGCTTTTTGTGGAGGTGTTCTTCTTCCATATCCATTTTGTTGCAACATATCCCGTTTGTTAGTAAGAACTTGTGTGTAGTCATCAGTCAAGAGTTCCACAGTCCGTAGCAAGTTGGAAAATAAGCTATTTTGGGTTCTCACATTAAGCTCCTTCATGAGCTGATTGCATGACGGCTCACTCGGCCAATTCTGTCAGGAATTGCCACGGTTGTGTCTGAAGTGCTGATTCTGGCTCAAATGAACGCGGCCGAAGTGGAGACCTTTTCATTCCCGACCTGTAGGTGACACGATGGTCTTTTAAGATATGCAACTGTAATATATATATATATATATATATATATATATATATATATATATATATATATATATATATATATATATATATATATATATATATATATATATATATATATAGTGTTTCAACAAAGAGTGATGCAACTTTAAATCACAGATTGCTATTGCAGTAAGTCACTGCTAGAGTGAGTGAGAGCTGAAGTTCTGAAATTGGCATTTACGCAAAATCCTTGTAATTGATGTTCTTGATGTGTGCCCCTCCGCGGTTTAGACAGGCATTGATCCGAACTCCAAAGTTCTGTCCAACTTTCCTGTAGGTCTCATGTAGCACTGCCTGGAGGTGGTCTGCACCTCCTGCTTCAGACCATCTAGTGTGGCAGGGCAGTTGGTGAAGACAGAGCCCTTGGCAGCCCCACAGAGCCAGTAATTCAGAGGGTTCAAGTTTGGGCTATGGCATGCCCAGTCATGAGCAGTACCCAGGGCAATGAGGCAGTTTCTGAAGAGCTACTGCAGGAAAGGGATGGTGTCACTAGCTGTATGCAGTGGCGTACCACCCTCCATAAACCAGGTCATGCTGAGCTGGTTTGGGTGACCTTTTTGGCTAGATCATTATGGAACTTCTGGAGCAGTGCTTATATATATATATATATATATATATATATATATATATATATATATATATATATATATATATATATATATATATATATATATATATATTAGCAGAAAACCCATGCTTCGCACGGAGTTGAATGGGTGGCAAAAGGTGGATGAGGCATAATAGTTGAAGTTATGGGAAGCTGGGGAGGGTGTCATTAGGGATGTGATGCACTCTGGTTACTTGTCCTTAGTTTTCTAAAGGACCTCCCTGTCGATGACATTTTGGGTGAGTGTCTTGTTGCTGAATAGTCCTTGTGAGGAATTATTGTCCACTTTGATAGATCTATAGGAGTAACCTCTTGCACGTGAAAATGCAACATATAGTTGGCCATGGGAGAACACACGGGCTGGCAGGTATATTCTGAGTTTGTCAAATGTTTGGCCCTGGGATTTGTTTATGGTCATCGAGTATGTGAGTCTGACTGGAAATTGCATCCTCTGCAGTGTGACTGGAAGGTTGACATCTGATGGGGTAAGTTTAACATGATATAGGCCTAGCCCGAGACTGAGCAGGAGCAGTGGAGGGTGACCGAGAATCAGAATGCTAATTTCAATGAACAGCACCTTTTTGGCGCACATCCGATGATCGAACACCGCTTGGACGCTTTAATTTGAAGATCACACATGCAAGACACAACACAGGTAATGATGGCAGTTGATATTGACAGTTAATGTAATGAACGGCAGTTGTTTGGGTGCATCCGACAATCGAACACCTCTTTAATTTGAACAGTTAACACACACGCATTCAAGGTACAGAATCTATTGTCGGACACCGAGCCTT
The DNA here is from genome assembly GCF_056783735.1 of Eptatretus burgeri. Taxonomy (NCBI): domain Eukaryota; kingdom Metazoa; phylum Chordata; class Myxini; order Myxiniformes; family Myxinidae; genus Eptatretus; species Eptatretus burgeri. The sequence continues at coordinate 112,815,871 of NC_140961.1, read as the reverse complement.
CGAAGAACAAAGAAAAACGAGAATCCGGGCAATGAAGGGATGACCTCATACCCGTTCCCTGGTTCCCCCCACCTTCAGATTATAGCCTTTGATGTTATCTGGAAGGAGGCCTATTGCAACTTATTTTCGGGTTTTTTAAATATGTACGTTGGATTTCAGACACAAATTGACAATCTAAGAGGGCGTGTTCAGGACGGGAAGTACGTTGGATTTCAGACACAAATTGACAGTCGAAGAGGGCGTGTTCAGTTTGGGAAGAATGTTGGATTTCAGACACAAATTGACAGTCTAAAACGGCGTGTTCAGTTCGGGAAGTATGTTGGATTTCAGACACAAATTGACAGTCTAAGACGGCGTGTTCAGTCTGGGAAGTACGTTGGATTTCAGACACAAATTGACAGTCTAAAATGGCGTGTTCAGTTCGGGAAGTATGTTGGATTTCAAAGAAAAATTAACAGTCAAAGAGGGCGTGTTCAGGACGGGAAGTACGTTGGATTTCAGACACAAATTGACAGTCTCACAGGGCGTGTTCAGTACGGGAAGGCGCCAAATGGGGTACATCATGTTGGCAGAGCTCTGGCGCTCATTGTTCCCCTCCTTCCATGCTGATTTTTAAAACATGACAACCATTGCTGATGTTCTAAGCTACACTATTTATTATCAGTTATGTTTATGTTCAGTCTTTGATGCAATGAGTACTCCCTTACTCGAGTTCATATTCTTTGGATAGACGGCAGCACTTAACGGACAGCAGTTCAGCGATGGCGACCGAACGGGAATAAATGCGGCCGTCGATGGGTTGAAAATCTTGTTGAAGCCACGTTGTCATCCAATTCCAGCTTCGAAATTTAGCGCATCGTCTTAATCACATTAAGAAACCCCAGTATATGGGAAATTAGCACATTCCTGCCAGCGGTTTCAGAGGAGAAACGTCACATTACGTGCAGAGATTAACAAAAATATATATATTTTTTTTAAATAAATCTTTACTTTAAATACAATGTTTCTTGTTACATTTTTTTGTGTCAAATTCACCTTCTGAGGTAGTCAGCATGTGCAGAAGAGGGTTTTACATTGCAGACACTGTTTTCTAGGAGTGGCATTATGCCTCTCGGCGGTGACGGTCTGTCGACGACAGACGTAGTGACGTCAGCGAATGACCGATGGTGTCGTGACGGAATTACGCCTCTCAGTGGTGACGTCACACGTCTCCATGCAAACGAATGTAAAAATTAGAAAAATCGCCCAAAATTCCCAAACTTGTCCGTCTGGCGCGATCTCACATAGCCCATGCTGTTCATTAGACCAGAGAGCACCCGCACGGCGAAAATGGCGACAATCCGTCCGGCTGTTTTGGACGAGATGCGTCAAATTACACGCAGACGTTAACATAAATAATATATAGAAACATATATAGAAACATATATATATATATATATATATATATATATATATATATATATATATATATATATATATATATATATATATATATATATATAATAAAGATCTGTTGCTTTAAAAAAGTATATAAATATGAGAATACATTGGGGAATAAAATTTATTTTAAACTATTAATTCAAACAGTGAAGACAGACAAATCTTGATTGCATTTGTTCAATGGAAATATAGTTTGCACAGGTTGGTAGGCATGGTGTTTGTTAATAAGTTTTTTTATTGATTTGTTTTTGTGTTCACATTTGGGTAGAGGGATTGCCATTTATCGCTGGTGGAGCAGTAATTGGTGCACTCTCAAAAGCAGACTTGTGCAATGATTTTGTGCCAAAAAATTAACTTGGAAACATTTCATTACCTGTTCAATTGCAACATGACCCCTGAATAAACTATAGGCAAAGTGGTTCCCCGATGAGGTGAGGTGGTATTCTCATGCTGATCCCATAAAATGATTTTTAGAATGATCCAAAGGCTAATACCTCTTGTGAAATATATCATGGGATCTTTGACATCCATACCACACATGAGACAACCAGCTTAAATCCTCCTCTCAAGGACTGTTGGCACTGAGTAAACAGAATGGAATCTCAATGTTTATAACCTGTTTTGGTTACTGTTTTACACACGTATCCCTTGCTTAGCTGTAATTCACTCGATTTCAAGCTTGGGTTGTAAAAGCCACAATGTTTCGTGGAATCGGAGGGAACCTAAGCAATATTTACCTACCACAAAATACAACTTTCTGACACTTAAGTGACATAATTTACGGGTTGTAAAATGTAATGGTGTGATTTAGGCATTCATTAACTCGCACAATGGTAGAGATTGATGGCTGTATGCATGCATTCACATGTTGGACATTTGCGTTTTCAGACAAACCAGTCCACAAACTGAACTGGGATCAATGATGAGGGAACTTCGCTTTTCTTTTGGTGAGATCCATCTCGAAAGCTTTTTCTCCTTTCTGTTCCTTCACACATCAAACTTGAAGGGAAGCGATGAAGTCGCGGTGTTGTCTGAATGTGCAGAGTTTTGTGCCGGACTCTCGTGATTTATGTGATATGAACTCTGTGGAAGGAGGTAATGTGAGCAGAGGATGTAAAGTGTGTAAATATAATGAAGGGGTTGGGTAGTGAAAAAAACAACAACTAAATTACAACTACCACTCGGTTACAAAGTATTTTATTGCAACTCATAGATACACCGAGACTCCTGTAAGACTAAGGCTATTAACCCAGAATGTTTCATGGAATAACATGATCCTGTCATACAGTAGAACATAAAATAACTAGAACAGCATTTGGTAAAGCGGATACCTCCCTGAACAGTTTGCTTTTGGTATCCCACTGATGGGCCTGATCTGGATTGGGACCTGAATCAAAACCTAATTGGCTTGTTCTTGTCACCTACCCAAATCATTTACCAAGGGTTGGCATAATCCGTCCGCAACTTTTTGAAATATCATGCTACATATAATTTTTGGCTGTATCTCTCAATTGTGATGAATCACTTAAAAAAAAAAATTCGGATCGGGATCTTCACCAAAAGCTAATCATTTCATCCTTGTCACACACCCAACCTGTCCACCAATTTTTTTCGAAATCCATCCATAACGTTTTGAGATTTGCAGAGGTAAGTCAACAAATTATGACATAACTGGTTTTCTCTACAATCTTGGGTAAACACACCATGTATTATATGGTTTGCTTGACTTGCAGAGGTGTGCCAAGAAATGGTTGTTCAGGTGAAGTGATGCATTGCATGAACTTTTATTAATTTACTCACAATTGTAGATCAAGATGTGAGCCTGGCAGAATAATGCAGAGGTTGTGCACAGACCTTGGACCTGTCTCGTCTGAGTTTGATTCTGACCAGACTATAAGAATTGCATCACAAAGTACGCTATCCCTTGGATGAACATTAAACTGGCTGTCCTATCTACTGGCATTAGTTAGTGGATCCTAAAAACCCCACAGTGTCTTCTGCATTGGGTAAGTTGGTTATCTCCAGCACCCTGATACTGATCTAATTAAACGTTCTGCCCACCTTCAGTCAAAAGTCTGGTCAGGCCAACCAGTTCGTGAAATACTTTTGCCAAAACAAGAAAGCGGGAATAATTGGGGCTATTAAAGAGGGAGAAGAGAAAACAAGAAGGGATGATGTGTAGGTTGGACCATGTTGTTTCAAGGTATTTGGTGCGATGTTGAGAAATCATCCAACACCATTAAGTTATGTCTTCCATGAATGAGATTCTATATTTCAATGTTTCTGGCTACTGCCTTCAAAGTCACTTGCCCATATCACATTAGTATTGAAATGAATGGCCGGTGAAGGATTAAACCAAGTGGTAACAGAAGTATAATTGGAGTTTATACCAGATTAAAACAAGTTTCGTTCTCGTTTTGGAGGTTTACACTGGAGTTATTCTGGTTGAAGGATTTGTCGGGCTGTAAACTTAACCACAGTCAAAGGAGTTGAATTTTATGTTGTCTCCAATTTGAAGTTTTATACCATTAAAATTAGAATGCGTCATCATTGAAAGTTTATTACAAATTCCAACCGGGATTGATTTGAAGCTGGAGACCTCACGTGGCATTTCTCAATATTCAAAATTGTTTGTTTCCAAACACAAGTTAAAACCTTTATTATATACATAAAAAACAGGTAGATATTTAACATGCAGTTGATAAAAGATAAATTTATTACAATATAATGATTTTCAAGTGTAAGGGAACATTTTACAGATCAATTAATATAATTGACATAATTGCTCATGTCGAGGCATCTCTGATGCATAAGGCAACTAAAACTTTGTGTTCAAAGCAAATATTCTTTCATTAAAAAGAAAATCTTTTAAAATAAACAAATTTATACACATTATGCCTTTATATAATGTGGCAGATAACAGCAATTTTTGAGAGGAATTGTGCAAATGATTATACAAGCATCAAATTTGGCACATTTGTTCTCCAGGGGATTATAATCAAATCTGCCTGATTGGCCATTTGAAAATCCAAATTTCGAAAAATTTGAAAAAAGAAAAAAAACTTCAAAAAAGTCAAGATCAGGAATCAATGTTGGATGCTGGCTGAGATTGGTTAATGTTTCAGAGACATCATCAAAGACGTTCCAAGTCTGCCAGGCAGTTTTCTTCCCTTTACCGCGGAAGGCAGACACGATGTCACATCCAGTGATCGCATTGAAGTTTGGGATCCCTCTAGCTTTCTCAGCCCTATTGCAGAAACTACCTCATGGACTGGAATCCATCGCACCTTGACTCCTTGGCCAAAGACAATCCACATGTTCTCAAGACCTAGTTCCTGTAAGGATGGCAGTACAGATATTGCTATGACTAGTACGTCCGTGTCATTAGCCTTAATGATAATGGACTGGCTACCATCCGTCGTTGCATCCCTGGCGTGTACAAATATTCGAGTGTCAGTTTCTTCATGACAACATGGAGACACAGCATCCAGTGACTTCCTTGTGTTGCAAATGGCATCTTCTCCTTTTGTGACAATGACTGTGCTTGTCGTCTGTGCTTCACACATCTTTTCCACAAGGAAGTGAAACAGCTCAGTCTTGTTGCTGTCATCTCGAAGAAAGCTTCTCCAGTTACTTGGGGTCTTACTGGTTCCTGTCACTCTTCTCCTGATTCCTTGCCCCCTTTTCGACCTTGTCTCAGACTTCAGACTTGACTTCTTGTACACATCAAACACTACGTCCACTCTCTCGTACCTGGCACCATCAGATTCCACCTTTGGGATGATGTCTTCTTTAGCATAGTCATCAAATATCTTTGAAGTGCGTGGAGGTAGGGCATTGATAAGTGCTGAGCCATCAATGATGACTGCATCTCCCCTTGGTTCTCTGTCTGGGATGTTCACTTGCACTTCAAGAATTTCAGCCAGCTGTGACTTCAAATGTTTTTTTGTTTTTTTTGTTTTTTTTTTCAAATTTTTCAAAATTTGGATTTTCAAATGGTCAATTGGGCCGATTTGATCAGAAAGCCCTGCAGAACAGAAATGCCAAATTTGATGCTTGTATCATAATTTGCACAATTTTTCTACTATCTACTACACTAATATAAATGAATTGCGAGTGTGTTCATCATTTTCCTTCAAAACCACTGAAATTATTTTAGGGACCTCAATGAGGAAAGCTCTTTATAAGTTTCAGTTTTTCATCATCTCACATACTGTCTTCGATTTGATCCAAATATCAAACTTTGACCCATCTTTCCAAAGCACCTTTGACCTATTGTTCCACTATCCAATTTCTCTGTTCATGCGCATATTTTAGCCTTTTCGTTTTGGTCCACTTTCCAAACAGAGGTTTTTTTTATACCTCAACCACCATAGCTGGATCGATGTTAAGTTTTCACCCATTTATCTGTTTGTTTTGTCTGTCTGTCTGTCTGTCTATGAGCAGGATATCTCAAAAAGTTTGGATGGATTCGGATGAAATTTGGGAGCCAGGTTGGATTTGTGATGAGGACAAATTGATTCGATTTTGGCGAAGATCTGGATCCGAGAATTTATTTAGTTTTTTAAGTGATTCTTCATCATTGAGAGATCAGGCAAAACATGATATATAGCATGATATCTCAAAAAGTTTTGGACGGATTCAGACAAAACTTGGTTGGACGTGTTGGGTGTGTGAAAAGGAAGAACTGATCAATTTTGGTGAAGTTCTAAATCCGGATCTGGATATATTTATTTTTTAAAGCGATTCTTCACCATTGAGTGATAGGGCCAAAAAAGATAATAGTACTGTATAGTGTGATATTTCAAAAATGTATTGGGCCTGATATCTTATCGTTGATCAGGCATTATTTGTAATATGAAATAAGCAAAGAGTATAAATGAATGAAACACGGTGGGTTAGAGAGTTTCTTCATTTTGGTTCCGGTATCGGCTTGAGTGTGTGTTAAAGCAAACTTTTTTATCTCTGGTTTGTTATCCTAGTTTTCTTTATTAGTTTTTAATCTTCAAAATATATCAGAAAATGAAAGTTGTTTTTCCTTTAATTTTTCCAAATAGACCTACACAGGGTGGGCGAGAGAGTTTCTTCTACTTAAGTTTGGTTCCGTTTTCGGCTCGAGCGTGTGATGAACTCAAAACAATTTATTTTCTCCCGAACATTCAATGGAACCAGTAGGGGACGTATTGCAAAGCAATTCTCACTCTTGTTCTGTTTGATTGTTTCTCTGTCTGTCTATACAACAATTTTCTCTTAAACCACTTGACCATAACACTCACTCATTTCATTATAAAGATCTTTGGCTGAGCAGTTCCATTTGCATCTTATTTTTGCATTATAAATGTCCTTATATGTTTTTTTCTTAATAATTTAGCTTATGTAACCACTATTTTTTCTGAAGAATTTCAAAATGACGGGATCTTATGTGATTGTGAATTCAAGCATGTGCTTTTATTTACGTTTAACGTTGTTATTCATGACCGAGAACTGAAATGTTAACAATGGGAATAAAGGGAAAGAAATTGTGAATTTAATGTTCCGTCATTATTCACTTTTAGCATTGCTCTTAACGAATGGTAGCAGGAACAATGTTGGAACAACACATTTATTTTATATCATTCAGGCATTCACCTTCGTTGATGACTTGCAAGGTTGACATTTCAAATCACCATAAATTGATTAGATTATGTGGTCAAGAGTTCAAAGGTCAAATGTCATGTCAGGTAAAAGTGAGATATTTGAGAACAGCTGATGGATTTAAATCAAACTTGGTACAAGTATACCTGGTGTTGGGATAATGGGTAGGGTGGTGGGCTTAGGATCCCAGGATCCTGAGTTAAAATCACCCTCCACTGTTGAATTAATACCAGGTGGGGTTGACTCTGCCTGTTATCCTTCCAAGGTCGGCAAAGTGAGTGCCAGCTTGCTGATATCCAGTGTCGGAGTGGCGACCCGTCCAGGATTGTACCCACTAGCCAAGGAAACTGCTTAGGCAGCACCATTGCTCTGCACAGAGTATGGTCCCAGTGGATGTATGGTTTGGAAAGTTGTGGGGGGGGGGGTTGAGGACTTGAAGAAGAAAGGGTGAGGAGAGGACAAAGTGTTGGGAGAGGGGGGTTGAAGCTTTGTGTACGGGGGGGGTGTTGAGGACTTTTAGTTGGGAAGGTGCTTGCGGACCTGGGATTTGGTGGGTGGGTGGGGAAGTTGAGAACTTGAATAAAAATGGTGGAGGAGACGACAGACCATGGGTGGGGGTGAGAGAGTTGGGAGAGGAGGTTTGACAGAGTGCTGGGAGAGGAAATAATACTTTATTGTATGTTCTTAATACAGGAAAATAATACTTTATTTTATGTTCTTTATACAGGAAAATAAACTTTACTGTAAGTTCTTAATACAAGAAAATATACTTTATTTTATGTTCTTAATACAGGAAAACAATAATTTATTTTATGATCTTGATACAGGAAAATAAACGTTATTTTATGTTCTTAATACAGGAAAATAATAATTTATTTTATGTTCTTAATACAGGAAAATATACTTTATTTTGTGTTCTTAATACAGGAAAATAAATTTTATTTTGTGTTCTTAATACAGGAAAATAAACTTTCTTTTATGTTCTTAATACAGGAAAATATACTTTATTTTGTGTTCTTAATAACCCATTTATTCATGAAAATAAATAGCACTAACACAATGTACAAGTATGTTAATTAAGGGTACAGTTTGGCAAAAACGGTGACAAATTTTAAAGTTGACGTCCCAAACCCTAATTTTTCCATTATCCCTTAAGTTTGTGGATCACGAGGATTTTCAAGAATGTAACCCCCATAACCGACAAGGCCCTTCTGTAAACTTAAGAATTGTGAACTTTATTTAATTAAGTCTTCCAGGAAAAATGGGTAGTTGTACAGAACTGAACCTATCACTAAAAAGTGCAAGATAAACATGTTGGTTATTCAAAACTAGCTTAATGAAACAATAATAATATTCATAGCGACCGGTCATATAAATGATGAAATTTATGTAAACATGCAACACATAAAGTTTGCAGTGTAACACTTACCACTGTAAACCTTCAGAAAATATGAATGTTTCCTACTTCCTATCACTGTACACCATCCATAAATGATAAAACTCACAGACACTTCCCAAATCATTCTTCCAAAAAATCTACAAGCAATTCTTCCTGACAGGAGTGATCATGCCCATGTAAGGTCATGTACCATTATCTTTTGTTCGTGATACTTTTTGAGAGGGACCAAGGCTGCACTGGATGACCTTCATTTATGGAGGTTTTGATTTCAGGACATTCATTGTTAGGTTTGTGATTTTTATTTTCTGGAATCGTAGCTTAAAGTTACATCAGTATGGCAAATTTCAAATTTAGAGCTCACCAAGAAAGTACTAAATATTTGTAAGAGGTGAGTGGATTATTAGAAAGCTTTAAAATATCCATGTGTTTATTTGTATTTTATTTATATATATATATATATATATATATATATATATATATATATATATATATATATATATATATATATATATATATATATATATATACATACATACCTACATATCCCCATGCTCTTGCAGCCAAAGAAAGGTCCCAAGCACACACCACATACAATGCCAACAATAAACTTATAAACTAGTGGTGTCAGGCACAACAAATCCTGCCCATTTAAGGCATGAAGTTATTTTTACAAATATGCATTTTTCACTCTAGGATTGTTAGGATTTTAAGTTACAAATAGAATAAGGTTCACTATAAGCTTAGTTTGAAGTAAATCGGATCATTTTTGACGAAGTTATGAGTGAAAAACGATTTTGACTTTTTCGTGTCCTGACCTTGACCTTTGACCTAATTGGACCCAAAAGTTAATGGGGTCGTCCGAGGTTCATTACCCACCTGTGGATACAATTGACAGTGTTTGAGCCAGCCGTTTTCCCGTAAAGTTGTATTTTCGTAACCATGTTTTAGTTTTAATGGGAAATTTGTAATTTTGACCGATGACCATGACCCCCAAAACTTCGGACCCTACCGATCTTCACAAATATGCATTTTTCACTATAGGAATGGGTAGGATTATAAGTGAGAAATAGAATAAGGTTCATTATAAGCTTAGTTTGAAGTAAATCAGATCATTTTTGACGAAGTTATGAGCGAAAAACGATTTTGATCTTTTCGTGACCTTGACCTTGACCTTTGATCCAATTGGACCCAAAAGTTAATGGGGTCGTCCAAGATTCATTCCCCACCTATGGATTAAATTTGATAGTGTTTGCTAAAGCTGTTTTGCCGTAAAGTTGCTAACAGACAGACAAGCCGGGTAGGCGGACATGGGTAGTTGACTACCCAATAGAACCTGACATGATGGGCCCATTCGATGGGGAATGACTGGAGGATTAAGCACAAGAAAATTCATGATTATAGCTTCAAGGGTTAATGCTGCAGATTGTTTTTTCGTTAAAATACCCCCACATTTAGAGGTTTTTCGGCCGTTGCTAGGCAACGGAGGGGTCCATAGGAAAGGTTCTTTCTCATACATAACTAGGACATACCATTAACCTACCATACCAGTTTTATGTATATCTGACTCATAGTCTCTGAGATATAACGAACTTCGTTTTTTTATTGTTTTCGAACAGGGTTCATTCAAAGTCTATCTTCTCCGACAGTTTTCAGAGGATCCGGCTGGAAATTTTGACAATATGGCTGAATGTACTGCCCAGAGTCGCTCGTGGCTCGATTTTTGATTTTCGAAAAAATTAATTTTTGAGATTTTTTTTGAAAATTTCAAAGGTCCATTGCTTTCAAAGGCAACCAATGGGTCCATAGCAACGGTTCTCATTTGCACACAACTCTGTCATGGAAACCTACCAATCAAGTTTCATCGAAATCGCCATTGTATTAAGGGAGCACTGGACTGAACAGACATACAGTCAGACAGACAGACAGACAAACATATCGACGGAAATACTGATAATAAGGGTAGACTAGATCGACTACCCAACAGACAAACAAACAAGCTGACAAACAAACCGGACGATTACAATATCCCGCTCCCTCCCTCCGGGGGGTAGGGGGGGAGGGGCGGGATAATAACAAGACCCAATCAGGTCTCTTACCCATAAACGACCAACTTCAATCCTCTCATCCGAACTCTCTCTTCCTCATATGTTGGGACTTAAATTGTCATCATGCCAGTTGGCTAGGTGTGGGTACGTCTCTCACCTGTTATGGCACCTCAGCAAAAGCTTTCTGTGACTCATTGGGATTGACTCAATCGGTCAATTTCGTGACCCGGATCTCATCCAATGGTACTCTATCTCTTCTGGATCTGATTTTGACAAATTTCCCTGAAAATATCTGCTGCTCTTCCTTTGCTCCAATCGGTTCTTCTGACCACATTCTTGTCAAAGTGGACATCTCTCTGGCTGTTATCAGAGAACCACCTCAGCACCGTTGCATCTGGCATTTCACTCAAGCCGAGGGGTAGGGTCTCCAAGCAGCCATCAAACTTCTAGTCTGGTCTCCCATCGCTACTTTCTCCAACATCAACTCATCCTGGGAATTATTTCAAAGAAACTTGCTCTCCCTCATGCACAGATTTATCTCCTCTCGTCTTCAGCTGTCCTACCCTTCCTCCCACCCATGGTTCACTGAAGCTTGTGGTGAGGCAGTTGTCCTGAAACAACTTGCCTTTGCTCATGGAAAGCAAACCCACCTGAGGGCAATCTCAGTTCCTTCCATAAAGCTCAGAACAAGTGTGATTCTACCTTCAGGAGAGCCAGAAAACAACATCTTTCGAAGCTCAAGTCTGAACTCTCAAACCTCTCTCCCTCCTCCAAATCCTGGTGGCATCGAATCAAATCTGTTTCTGATGTATGTTCCTTCTCCATCCCCTCCCTCACCTCAAATGGCCGCACTGCTGATACCGCACGTGAAAAGGCTGAAAGCCAAAACTCGGTGTTTGCAGATAAATCTTGTGTCAAAAACCCATCGCTTTCTGTACCCACCTTACCCAGTCACACCCAACTGTCCCTGGACTCTGTGTCCTTTCCTCCTGACAAGATGGCGAGCTTGCTGTCAAACCTCGAATCAGATTCTGCAACCGGTCCAGATGGTATCAGCCCACATGTCCTGAAAACCTGCTCCTCAACTCTTGCTCACCCCTTCTCTGTTCTATTGACCCTCTCATTTGCTCAAGGATATCTGCCATCCACTTGGAAATTAGCAATCATTACTGCCCTGCATAAAAAAGATGCCAAAACATATCACTGCAACAACAGACCAATCAGCCTTCTCCCAATCAGCGAGGTTATGGAATCCATCATCGCTTCAGATATTAAATCCTTCCTCTTCTCCAATGGCCTGATTTCCGATCATCAATTTGGTTTCAGACCAGGTCGCTCGACCTTGGATATTCTGCTTTTGCTCTCCCAACAATGGATGGAAGTCCTCAATGTGGTGTCCGAGGCGCAGCGAAACATGGAGAGCGAGAGCATAGCAGTAACTCCGCTTTATTGCCCGTCCCGATGTACATCAACCCCACCCCTCGCGGGCGAGTCATGATACACGAAAACCCAATCACGTGATACAGCACACTCCTCCCCTCGTAAAATGACAATTCAAATGATGAAATGACAATTATAACATGACCAAACGAAACCAATCAACAGTCAAAATCCTCCAAGTACCGCGGCCATCTCCTGACCCACCTCGGACGGGCAGCGACGCCAGATGGCCCAGGCTCAGATGCCTCCCAGCTAGGTCGAGGTGACACTCTCGCCAGACTTGCCCCATCCGCAACAACAACCGCCCCCGGCCGACAAGCTTGCTCGTTGTCCTCGAGCAGGACTGAATCAGGTGAACACCCCGCGGGCGTCGACATGTCCGACCCTGGCAATACAACGTCTGGCCACGGCGATATCACAGGTGGGGGTCCCACATCGCTCGGCACAGGGGGGGGGGGGTGATGGTGAACAGCGATCATGCATTTGGTCCACGTGCCGCTTCCACACCTCCCCACCATCAGTCCGCACTATGCAATTCGCCGGCCCCAGCACCACAGAGACCACAGCCGGCACCCATTTGGAACCGTGGAAATAATCGCGCACCATTACCTGCTGTCCCACATATAAACCATGCAGCAGCGTCGGGCGTGACACCGCCCCACTCACCGACCCTCCAGGTCACAGCAAATCCAATCTGCACCGCAATGCCCGTCCATAGAGACGAATGGCAGGAGAAACGCCCGTGACAGGATGAATCACATTCCTGTATTGGAGCAAAAAGACATTGACCACCGTCTGCACAGGTGCAACACCCCCCCCCCCCTGCGCAAAGCCAGTTTCAACATCTTAACAAATGACTCCGCCTGCCCATTCATCGCAGGATGATACGGTGCAGACCTTAGCACCGTATCGGTGTTGAAGGTAGATCGCTACAATTCCCCGTAGAAATCGCCTGGACGACACGGGCGAGCACGGGATCATGAGCCGATTCCACCGCGACCTGCTCGGCCGTGATCGGCCCTCTTTGGACCTGGCCCAGTGCGAACACATCAACCCCGGTCAGCTGTCTCAGACACAGCTGGACCCTCCGCGCAAGGCAAGCGCGAGAGCCCGTCGCAGTTAGCATGCTTTTCGGTGCTCCGGAACTGAATATCGTAATCGTAAGCTGCAAGAAACAGACACCACCGCTGTATCCGTGCGGCCGCTACCACCGGTACCCCACATTCGGGTTTCAGGGTGAATTGAAGCGGTTTGTGATCCGTCTGCAAAGTGAAATGCCGCCCCAGCAGGTATTGATGAAACCTCCGCACACCCCAGACGAGGCTGAGAGCCTCGTGCTCAATCTGGGCATATTCCCGCTCTGCTGCGGATAGGGTCCGGGATGCAAAACAAACAGGCCGCTCGGAACCATCATCCATCCTGTGGGAGAGCACTGCCCCGATGCCATATGCAGAGCTGTCGCATGCCAATAAGAGCGGACGCGCAGGGTCATAGTGCACGGGGACCGTGCCTCTGTGAGCAGCCGCTTGACGCGGTCGAACGCCGCCTGGTGTGCAGGCCCCCAGGCCCAGCGCTCGTCCTTCCTGAGTAACCGCGTTAACAGCGCAAGCTGTGAGCTGAGCCCGCGCAAGAACCTTTGGTAATACTGGGCCATACCAATGAACGAGCGCAGCTGCGTCTTGTCGCGAGGCGGTGGCATGTGCTGAATCGCCTCCACCTTCCTTGGGCCTTTCAACAGCCCTCCGGCGTGATGATGTGCCCGAGGTATTCCAAGCGCTGCTTGAAGAACGCGCACTTGTCTCTGTTCAAGCGCAGGCCGCACGCTTCTAGCTTTGTCAGCACTTGGGTAATGTTCGCAAGATGCTCGTCTGCCGTTTTCCCCGCAATGAGCACATCATCCAGGTAGGTTTGAGTGGGCAGGTCAATGCAAACCTGATCCCTGGCTTTCTGCCACAAGGCGGGGCTGAAGCAATCCCAAAACAGAGTCTGGTATATCGATAGAGCCCTTGACACGTGTTGATTGTCAAAAGGTCGCTACTCTCGGGATCCATCGGCAGGTGAAAATATGCACCATGCAGATCAAGCTTCGTGAAGTATCGACTCCCCGCCAATTGTGCATATATCTCATCGATTGATGGCAGAGGATATTGCTCCATGCTGAGTCCCGGGTTAACCGTGGACTTGAAGTCCCCGCACAATCGGACGTCTCCATTCCGTTTCAGCACCGTGATGACCGGGGTGGCCCAATCTGAGTACGACACCCGTTCGATCACTCCACAGGCCTCCAGCCTATCCAGTTCACCCTTGACCTTGTCCCGCAGAGCATACAGCACCAGTCGTGGTTTACAAAAACAAGGAACCACTCCTTCCTTCAGGAAGAGCTTTGCCTCCATGCCCTTGAGTTTCTCAAGGTCGTCGCAAAACAAACCTTGATGTCTTTGAAGAATCTTCTCCAACTGATCCTACCATCGGCTCGGCACGGGTTGCACAAGGTGAATGGCGGCCCAGTCTAGCCTGATGTGGGTCAGACAGTCCCAGCCGAAAAGAGATGGACCCCTCCCCCGCACGACGTAAATCGGAAGCGCGGTGACCTGGCCTTGGTACCGCACAGACATGTCTGCCATCCCGACTGGCGTTATCTTCTCGCGGGTGTACGTGAACAGTGTGAGGTCGGACCTGATAAGCTTCAGGTCGTTGAGTCTACGCGCGGTCTGCTAGCCGATGATCGACACCGCCGCTCCCGTATCAACCTGAAACGTGATCGGCGTGTTGTTCACTTCGACTTCCAACGTCATCGGGCGCACCGCCGCAGGACCATTTGAAAACAGGCCCATCAATGGCTGCCGGTTTCGCCCCGGGTCGCCGAGGTCGCCTCGCACATCGCCATCCATGACCTTAATGATTGCCAATGCCCCTCGGCACACACGCTTCAGATGACCCACCTTGTGACAACGTAAACACATGGTGTTTTTAAATGGGCACACACGGCGCAGGTGTCGACCTCCACATCCCAAACTCGTCCGCGGGTCACCTCGCCGCTCGTGCGGCCGCACGGCGACATCTGGCTCCGACCCACAACGAAGGTCGTGCGTGCGTCCCGGGGCGCTAGTGACACCGCGTGGGCCCCCGGGCCATCCGGCATGCCGCGGCCGGTGATGGCCCGAACATCTCTGAGAGTCTGCTCGACAGCTGTAGCAGTGTCGACCACCGAGGTGAAAGTAATGGCTTCACCCTTCAGCCGTAGATCCGCCGAAACCATTTTTGCATCTCGCAAACCAGAAATAAAATGATCTCTGAGCCGAGCTGGACACTCCTCTGCCGTGAACTTGCAGGCCATGGAAGAATGCATCATCCACACCATGAAATCAGCGACGTGCTCCTCCGTACCTTTCGCGAGGCGATCGAACTGGTGTCGAGCCAGCTGTAATGACGTCTCCGGCGCCATGTGTGCTTTCATCTTCTGCACAATGTCCCGAAACGACAGCGCGTCCCCACTGGGCTTGTCTGGTGCCACCAAATCTCTCAGCAGTCGATAATGTTCCGCCGATAGCGAGGCGAGCAAGATCGACTTCTGTTTGCTCTCGTCGACCACATCATTCGCGTGGAAATAGCACTCCAGCTGTTCTGAAAACAATTCGAAGTCGTCTCCGACGAAAATGGGCACCCGTCCGTGCGCCGTGACTCATCGATCAACCATCCTCGTCAGCCAACTGTGGTGTCTGAGGCGCAGCGGAACATGGAGAGTGAGAGCGTAGCAGTAACTCCGCTTTATTGCCCATCCGGATGTACATCAACACCACCCCTAGCGGGCGAGTCATGATGCACGGAAACCCAATCACGTGATACAGCACATTCACTGTCAGACAGGAAATCCGAGCCATATCCCGAGACATATCGCGTGCTTTTGACATGGTCTGGAACCCTGCCCTGCTCACCAAACTCTCTTCCTGTCACAGTCAACATGTGGCCCAAAATGGAGTTCTTTCATCTCCTCTTCCTATCCAGGCTGGAGTTCCTCAAGGCAGCGTTCTGGGCCCTGTTCTTTTTCTGCTTTTCATCAACGATCTCTCCGATTCTCTGGAAAATCCTCTTTCTGTCTTTCCTGATGACTCCACCCTCTGCCTGTCATCCCTCAGACCAGCAAGCAGCAGCTTCTTCGCTCACTGCAGATCTGGGTAAAATCACAAACTGGTCCAACACGTGGAACGTATCTTTCAATCCGGACAAATCTCATACTCTCACTCTGTCTCTCCGAAAGGACCGTTTGGAATCCCCCCCATCCACCTTCTCAACAATCCTCTGGAAGAAGTCCTTTCTTTCAAGCTTCTGGGTCTCACCATCTGCCATGCTGGTGCTCCTGCCTCCCACCTTTCTCGGCTTCATGCTGTGGAAACCAAGGCATTTCGGATCATTGGCATCTCCCACGATGAGACTGAGTCTTTGGGCCTCTCACTCCCTCACCACAGGTAGGTTGGTGGTCTTTCTGTCTTCTACCATCTCCTCTCCAGTCTAACCCCCCCCCTTTCTGTTTCTGCGATTTGTCCCCACCTTATTTTCGCCAGGCGCTCAAGGTCCACCACCAAGCCCCTCCTGGTAAATCTACCAACATCAAGAATCACTGCTCACCTTCTCTCTTTCATTCCTCTTTTTTTTCCCACCTTTGGATTAAACTCCTTCATTCTGTTCAATCCCATTCTTCCCTCCAGGCCTTCAAAACAGCTGTTCACCACCACCTCTTATCGTCCCCCATCCAAAACCTCGATCTTTTCTACCCCCGTTAATCCACCCCAAACCCACCTCCTTCAAATTCCCTGCTTTCCTTCCTGAAAGTCTCTCTAATGTCCATCTTGTATATGTAATGTCCCCGTGTCCCCCACCCCATCCATATCCCTTCCACAGATCTCCTAATGTCTCTGTTCCCTCCTGTTTTGTCCTTCCCACTCCCACCCCTCTTGTCTCATGCCCCCTCCCCCCTTGCTGTGCATTGTGTTTAGCTCTCATACGAGCCTCGACAAAGTAAACAAACAAACAAAAATTAGAGGGAATAACCAATCAACTCTCACAAACCCAATTACCCCACGTGGCTAGTATTATAATAAAATAACCCCCATGCTTTTCAAGCCAAAGCAAGATGCATAATACAATGAAGAAAAGCTACATGCGGTAAATTCTTTGCTGTTTCACAGTCTACCTGGATTCCTCTACAGCTGCAGACATTCACAAGTAGCACATACAAGAGAATCCCAATATCCCAATTCTACATGATTCCCTCAGCTTCTGGGACCAGTTTCATCACCTGTTGCCGAGTCATCCACCAAGTGTAGACAGAGACGTGCATCACCGAGGCTCCCGAGCATGCACCAGTTGCAATGCCAATCACAGTTAATATATAATTAACAAGACCCAATCACGTTTTTCACCTAAAATTGGAGGGAATAACCAATCAGCTCTCACCTAATCAATTACGTTAGGTGGCGAGGATTTTAATAAATTAACCTCCCTGGTTAATTTATTAAAATCCCCCAGGAGGGGTTTGAAATAGCAAAGGGCTTACCTTGTGGAGCTTTTCTTGGTTGCTTTATGTATTTTTCCTTGACTTGAAGAGCATGTGGATTAATTTATTGAAATCCTAGCCACCTGGGGTAATCGATTAGGAGAGAGCCGATTGGTTATTCCCTCAAATAATTGTGTGTGCGTGTGTGCGTGTGTGCGTGTGTGTGTGTGTGTGTGTGTGTGTGTGTGTGCGTGTGTGTGTGTGTGTGTGTGTGTGTGTGTGTGTGTGTGTGTGTGTGTGTGTGTGTGCGCGCGCGCGTGTGTGGCCTTTTCTTAGATATTCTATTCAATTCCATATCCCTGGGGGAATCTCCCCAAATTTTGCATACATGCTGGGGATACGTAGGACAAGGTAGGTCATGGGCACAAATCACCCTCCCCCAACCCCCCATACCGCTGTGAAAGGCAATTCTCTATATGTGTGTGTACATCTGATTATAGAAAAAAAAACGGCTGGGCCAATCTCTACCAAATGTTGCAGATATGCTAGGGGTTACCAGAGTCATATCATAAACCTGCCCCACCTTCCTCTGCACCCCACTCCCCCACCCAACACAAGGCAATTATCTGTTTGTATACACTCATATGTATGTGTGTACATCTGAAAATCACAGAAAAAAAACAAATAAACGACAACACAAGACTGAGGAAAAACTGACCTCAAATCTTCCACCATGGATATGTAATATATTTACTTACTTGAATTTACTTGGACACAGAGGCTGCAAGCAATGCTCATTTTCCCCTCGTAACTGCGCTGATGCATGTATTCCTCTGGTAGCGTTGGTACATCAGTAGATGATTTACCCATTGTACTTCCAATGCTGACTTGAACTGGTTGACCCTTTTTTCATTGACTGCTCTTTCAGGTAGTGAATTCCAGTTGTTGATGCTTCTGACTGAGAATTCATTCTGCCCCTGTCTGGTTCTTCAGTGATATTTCCTAATTTTCAATCTGTGCCCTCTGGTTCTCTACCCCTCATCCATCTCGAAGAATTTCATCATCTCCAGGTTATCAAACTTCTTGATAATTTTAAAGACCTGGATGAGTTCTGCCCTTTGTCTTCTATAAGACAGTGTTGGTCATTTCAGAGCTATAAGTCTGTCTGGGTATTCTCGATGTTTTAAATCAGGGATTTGTCTGGTAGCTCTTTTGTGCTTTCTCAATCAAATCCTTGTCCTTCTTGTATGTAGGGTACCATACAAAGTTGCAGTGAGGGTTGATTTGCAGTTTTTTTTGCGGGCGTATACACGATTTTTCGTAGTTTTTCATGTGATTTTTAATTTCCCCCTCATAAATCACTAACTACCGAGAACCTATCCTTCCTTTTTACACTAAAACAATGCCCCACTCTTCATGGATTCACTCTTCGTGACATTTTCCAGGAACGTATCCGCTGTGAATAGCAGGGTTTGGTAGTGCTATAAAACAGGAGGATTTTAGAAATGTCAAAGAGGCTATTTGTGCTCTTCAGTGTTCAAGTATATAATTCAATTCAAATACAATAAAGGTTTTAAAGGCTGTAAAAAATAAACAGAAAACTTCTTTCAGAACTTTACTACCATTGATGCACCTTCTTTTACGCCAACTTATTTCACACATTATGTTAGTTCTTCATGCCTTTTGTTTATTTCCTTTACAGCATCCTAAAAGCACTAAGTTTCCTGCTTGGAATGATTTTCGAATTTGTTTTATTGCCAGACAGGCGACAGAGTTAAACAATACCCTTACTCCTCTCTTCATGTATATTCTGGACGACATTCTGTACAATTTGCCAAATTCAGAGCCAAAGTACTGCTAAACCGCAGGTTCATGTTCTGATTCATCTTGATTTGTTTTCTGCAGTATTCAAAATATTGTTGCAGGGCTGGGTATCGGTGGCGAGCACCACCACTCGAGGGAGCAGTGGAGTCGTCTCCCACCGAACACCCGGCATTTAGGTCGTGTCTCTCGGATAAGTCCGAAAGGCACAGGTCCCTTACTGGACCATGAATCGCCAATATTTCGACCGCGTGGGGTATAGTCAATTGCCAAACTTCAATATACCTAATTACCCACGTGGCAAAGCTACCGGGGAATTCACACCCTCGGCGGGCCTCGAGTGGAACGAGCCATTACCGTGCCCGAACCGTGTGTAACCCGAGCGGAGGTTACCAAGGCCTGTCGGTCCAAATGAACAATTTACTGCCTCGCTATTTCTCAACACACACCGTGCCGAGCCAATGAAAGAAACACAGAAACGAGCTGGAACATTTAACAAAAGGGATATTTATTTATAATGGGGCAGGGGAGCACGCAAGAAGGCAGTGTTAATCAAATAAAAGGAATGCAATTTACACACACGGCACTTAAACGTTTCCACTTAAAAGACGGGCCTACACATAGACACACACCCCCAAAAAATAAATGGTGGCCGCGGCCTTTATTGGTACCCCCAGCTCAGAGGGAAGGTGAGCTGGAGGTAAGAATCTGGCTTGGACCTTCCCGCTTCATGCAGTTCTCAATGATCTGGCCCGGCGGGACTTGAACCCGCAACACGTTGCCGCTCCAAGCACCAGGTACGGAGGGTAGCGTCGGGCGCTGGCACGCTCTACCGGCAAAACAGGTGACGAGGCAGGCAAAGCAAGTCAGCTTGGCAGGCAGGCAAGCGATTCTCTCCGGCTCACAGGCAGGCGATTCACGGCGGGAAGACTCGCTCACCCAGTCGCCCCCACACAATTATCCCTCTTTTTCTTGACAGGTGGGAGGGATCCTTCTCGTCATTCCCCTCCTCATTGGACAGGCATGTCGGGCGATCTCCCGGCTGTCCGAGATTGGTCGGAGGGGGGGGTGGGGGTGCTCATGTCTCCACCCCTCGACCAGGGAGTCGAACAGCAATATGTTGCGTTGGACTCCCATTGGCGAAGAGGCGGCAGATGTGCTTGCACCCCTCCGATTGGCTGAAAGGGGCACCATGCAATATTTGGAGCAAAATCCAAGACGCCAATGTCCAAAGAAACCCCGCCTGGCTCATTGGACTCCGCCCACGGCTGTGCTTGACACGCATGCACGTGGGAAAGGCCGATGTTGAAGAAGCGAAGATGGGTGTTGTTGTTGTTGTTGTTGAAGTTTAAAATGTAAAAATCCTAACTATAAAATAACTCACAGCGCACTAACAATTAATCACCCATTAAACATAGGATGGGACCCTAACTAGAAACACATACTTTCCGATATATCTAATCTATAGGACCTGGCTGTTGTGTGCAGTGAGCTTCCAAATTCGCAGCAATATAACATTAAATTGAAATTTAGTAGGTTCTCGATAATAGAGTGACGTCTATCGACAGACGGAGTGAACCATTTGCTTAACCCCGCTTTATTTACACTTTGCACACGGGGTAAAAATGTAACCATATGTGCTGCTTCCTTGCTTAGCTCTCAGCATTTAGGACAGAGCACAGACAAACAAGGCTGAAAAAGGCAATGGCAAACCCACCCAGTATAACCATTACCAAGAAACTGCTTTAGCAACACCAAATGCTATGTAAAAGAGTACGGTACACACACACACACACACACACACACACACACACACACACACACACACACACACGCACACACAATCTGTTGTACTTTCGACCATCTTGCATGATCGTATCTCATTTATATAACATTTTAAACAACTTCAAAAATAATGCACCCAATGTTCTGCAAACATCTGAGTGCATTGGACAGCCGAGATTTTGTGCACATTGCAAATAAATTAGAAAGACTGTGCACACACTCCGTATAGCAGTTTACAAACAAGTTAGTTGTTGACCACAAAAAGTGGATTCTGTGTTAATGCAAATAGTTGTGCAATGTAAATGTGAACAGAATTGACATTGACATTTTGATCAGTATTTAACTCCGGTTCATTTAATAATTTGGAACATGTTTCCTCTTCGTTTTTTTTATTTTTATGCACCATCTGGCTGTGGGAAGCATCATTTGCTGGGGGGGCGCAGCCATGCCTCTGATGCAGTGCCCCTGTAGGTTAGAGCAGGAATTTAGAATTTGCCCAGGGTGCCAGTGATAGCAGTCATCTTTGAGGTGTCTAACCTGGGTTTGAATCTCGATCTGGCTATAAACTGACATCCTTGTGTTTTGCTTGCAGGGCGTTGATTGCATCAATGTGTGCACTGCCTCTTGGAAGGCAAGGGTGATTGGTGGAGATTTAATATCCGACGGTCTTTCCTGAAGAGTAGGTGATCTATCGCTGGAACTCTTGCCAAATTCCAAATTCTTGCCCAAATTGTGTTTGGTCGAACGTGAGGCTTGGCCGGCCTGTTTGTGAAAGACTCGGACCAAAAATAACCCATCGTCAGCCGGCCACACAATGGAGAAATAAATGGGACCATTGAATAAATATTAGTATTATGTTGTAGCAAAATGGGATGTTGAGGTTTAGGTTTATCACAGTGCAGAAACAAACAATCCAATATGCGTCATGATGAGAGATTAATGATGTGCATTGTGGTTCGAGGAAAGCATTGCTCTGGTGGTTCAAAATCATCCACTCCAGCAGCAAACCTTCCCATCTCATGTCTGTAATGAGGACTGCATGTTGGTTACAAGCCATTTCCGGGGTAATTACTCTGACACAAAGGTCATGCCGAGGCAGCTGGGTCACCCTTTGAAGTTCCAGGCCTGCTGAAAGTGCTGAAAATCTGAGTGGCTCGCTGTAAGTCATAAGGAGACAAAAGAGATATTTTACATCTGCAGCAGATGAGTGTTGAGATGATTCCATTATTATCTAATATGATTTGCATAATAGCTTTGAGATATGAAATCCTGAATCAAGATGGGTAGAATCCCGCAAATTAACTTGCTGAGATGAACAACTTGTTTGCTTAACTACATGAGCCGTCAGCATTTGTTCAAGAATATGTAAGAAAAAGTGTATTTGAGTAACATGATTGCATTCCATCTTGTACCAAAATTTTTCTGTCATTTCACTTTGACTTCATAAATCCCTAGCATCCCAATGGATCGTTGGCTTTTTAATTGCTTTTCTCATGCTCTTCTCACCTCAAGTCGACGTTGCGGTTAATATTTATTATTTTACATTCAAAGCAATGTCTGGAGCTGTCAGGATGCCCAATCAGTTTGCACACTCGCCTCTGTCTAGCCTGTGTTGGAATCTCAGCCCAGGTTATAAACTGGCACTGGTGTTTCGCACGCATCGGTGTGTGTGCCCTACATCAGGAGGACATTTATCTGGATGGCCTTTCTGCCAAAACTGCTTATTGGTGCTCATTAAAGATCCCTCAGTGTCTTTTATAAAGGGTATAGTTGAGTTATGGCTGGCAACCTCAACAAATTTAATTTCCTGTCATCTTCAGCTGAACATCAGGCCTTGCCAGCCAGTTCGTGAAATATTTTGGCCAAAAAAGTTCCCTGGCCTACTCCACAAAAAGCTCTTGAAAACACACATAGCTGTTGTTCTTTTCCAGCACAAGGGACATGATATTTAAATAAAAGTTTTATTCTACGACAGGTATGGCGGAAAGGACGGATCACAATACTCGGTTACGGTAGTTTCTTTGGATGTTTTGCGCCGCATTCAACAGCTCAGTTCATATTGGTGGCGTGTCTGGGTGCCCATGGTCGCTTTAGGTTGTTGGCCTTGACACATAGTGCCGGATGAGTAACACGAACAATTTGACATATTCCTCGTTTCTGTATTACCTCTATCAACAGATAAACAACATGGCAGGATAAAAGTCGTAAATACTGAGTTGAACAAACGTCCTGAACTCATGGACTTAGTTAAATAAAGCACGTCGTCTGGGACCCGGCCGTCGGTTTGCCGCCGAACGCTGCTGATTGTGACGTCATCGATTCCTTATTTGAAAATTCTCTCTATATTCGATTTGTTGAATCCGCTATCACCTGCGTAAATACATTGAACACACAATGTGAAGATTTCGGAAGTATGAACAAAATATGTTCGGACAAAAATGTGTTAGAAGTTCCAGGCTTACGCCCATTATATTATGATTGAGCACTAAAGAAAATGGGAGGACTTCTTGAAAAGATCACTTTGAACATCTCGCATATCCAACCAGAAGGAAATAATTTTGAATCAATGCTGCTTTTTGAATATGCATTCTTCTTTCACACCATTTCTTGAGTTATCGGTATTCATTTAAAATGACACACATTGGTACAGCATGACTTGAGCAACATGACAGATAAGAGGAATTCACAATACCGAGTCTCCTTAGGGGATATATGGATTATATTTTAACTGCAGAAAATGTCAATCCTATTTCATTGCTGCACAAAGGTGTGTGTGTGCGTGCGTGCATAACAACTTTTTAACTTAACATAACAAATGCCTCTGATTTAAAGATACCTCTGACAGCAGAAAGCTCCAGTGGAACTCTACAAAACATGCCACACATTCACAGAACTCATCCATTTATATATAGTAGATCAAGCGCAGTGCATCTAGAAGCAGACAAACTCTCTCTGGAGTGGTTGTGGCAAACTTGAACATCATACACATCCAATGTATAAAATTAACTTGTGGTTAAATGAGAAATAAAATATTATGCAGGGTTCCCACTAGTCTGGACTGGTTGTTGTACGGTAATGATATGTACGTAGAGGGGTGCACTTGCACATGCTAACATAGAGTCACCAGCAAGACCGAGTGCTGTTTGTGGTCCGTATTAAACCCAATTGGATCTGAGCCTGACTGCGTGGCATCTGCGTTTACAAGTAATGACATTGTGGCAGAATTTCATCTCACGCCTTTTTATCACAGTCTCCAGATCTAACCCGGCAGGTTAGATCTAACCTGGCAGGTTGGCAAAAGGACCGACTTTGTGATCCTTTCGGTGTAACGCCAATTAAAATGACAACGTCTGAAGATGGCGACCTCCAGTTATGTGCCGAAGCAGTGGTGTCTCTCCAAAAATGAGATGACATCTATCTATAATTCCAGCAATGTGTGTGTGTGTGTGTGTGTGTGTGTGTGTGTGTGTGTGTGTGTGTGTGTGTGTGTGTGTGTGTCTGCGACCGCCGTTTCTCGACAACCACTGGTCCGATCTGATTGAAACTCGCCAGGAATATCGCAGGGGACACGCGGATGCGCCTTTTCGTGGTTTGATATTAATCAGATGAGCGGTTCCCAAGTTACGGCCATTTATGTGTCAACCAATGACAGGACACAGTGAGTGCTATGACATCACGAATGACATCACCATTAATGGGGTTTTTTGCACGATTGACGTCACAATTCTTCTTCTTCGTTTGATATGACATCACAATTGATGCTGGGGACCTGAGTATGTGCCTTATCAAGGTTTGATATCGTTCTTCATCCGTTTCAGTTGTTTCCCAAGTGTTTCCCAAGGTTTGAAAGTTGTTTTTTTTTACCAAGGTTTGAATTAATTGTTCAAATTATTAATTAATCCCAAGGTTTGAATTTTCCCAAGGGAAACAGCTGTTTCCCAAGCGTTTGAAAGCTGTTTTTTCCCAAGGTTTGAATTAATTGTTGTGCTTGGTAGACATTTGTGAATACATTTACAGAGAGAGGGGCGAGAGAGAGAGGGGTGTCACAATTCAAGAGAGGGGAGAGAGGAGGGGCGAGAGAGTGGGGCGGGAGAGGGGGGAAGAGATGGGGGGGCGAGAGAGGGGGGTGAGAGAGGGGCGAGAGAGGGGACGAGAGAGAGAGAGGGCACACAATTATTTTTCTTCTTCGTTTGATATGACGTCACAATTGACGCTGGGGACATGAGTATGTTTCTAAGGTGTTTCCCAAATTATGGCCATTTATGATACGGTTGGTCTGATCTAAGTGATACAATGCCCCAATCCAGTCGTCATTTACGAGAGCGAAGGAACGAAGATGCACATTCGGCCACATACCTATGGGCACGCACCTACGGGCCCGCACTTTCAGGCACGCACGTACGAGCATGCACCTACGGGCACGTACACGATTTTTTTTTTGCATGATTGACGTCACAACTCTTCTTCTTCTTCGTTTGATATGACGTCGCAATTGATGCTGGGGACCTGAGTATGTGCCTTTTCAAGGTTTGATATCGTTCTTCTTCATCTGTTTTAGACTGGAGGCCACACATGTACGGGCACGCACATGCGGGCACGCACCTACGGGCATGCACTAGTAATTCAAATGCAGAGACAGAACACATTGTTGTGTCCAGGGGGGGTTTAGCCACTACCTGGACAGATGGCCAAACAGTTCTCCCTTCGAGGCTTACAGCCGAGACTCTCGGAGATTAATGTGCACGGGAAAGAAACGGTGGTTAAGGACGGAGGCACATGGGTTGTACTCGACCCACAACAGAAACACGGACACATCAAGTTAAAATGAACACGGTTTTAATGGAAATGGAAAAATATTTACAAAGGACAACAATGCAGAATTTGATAATGATGCGTGAGGAAAACTAAATGTAAATCTAATTGAGGCTCCTCCACGCAGACTTAAATGCAGACAAGGGAACAAAATAATACAAGAAAAATCCCTTCTTTATCCTGTCACTTAGCTGGGTGCCAGAGATGGTCTTTATTGAACGTGGAATCAAGGCACTTCGCCATGCACGTGCAAACACCCTCAAAAATGGTGCTTGGCTGCTCTCTCGCAGTGGGATGAATGTACGTCTGGCAATTTGTGAGCGGGATTCAACACCAAGGCTCAGAGACCCCCTGCAGCATTCTTGTGCATCGATTGTCCTCACCAACCCGCTGCTTTACAGAATGGCTGCCATTCCCTTCGGTTACATACATGAGGTTTGGGGTCCATTCCTCTTGACCCAACCAAGAGCCAAAGGCCAGCATCTTGCTTCACCATGCAAGCCAAAATCGCCTCAGCATGAATTCGATGATCATGCCGTCTTCTTCATGCATCACAGGAAAGCCATTTTGTCGTGCCCTGATCTTTCACACCATCTCCAAGCTACGTACTCCTCTCTCGACTAAGTGCGTCCTTCACTCCGCACTCAACCCCTCTTCACACTCATCTCATGAGTGCGCTCCCAATCTCTCGCGATTGCTGTGCAACCAACCCTTCTTCTTCGACATCACGCCAAACCAAACTCCTCCTCCGGGGCGTGGCCTGCTCACACGAAACCCTGGAAGGCAGGGCCTCTGCCCCCTCAGCACATTTTTCTTGTTTGTTATCATGGTTTTGGTTATAAAAATGCAACTCCTTCATTGTTGGCTCATAAATGCAAACACGTAGGAATAGTTCACAGGGGGCAATCACATACTGGGGGACATTGTCCTTAATCCCTATGTAATTAGCACTGCACCACCCCCTATGTGGTGACGTGTAACACTTAAGCTCACTGTTTCCCTCCTTAATTACATCAAGATGTCTCCTACACATCCAAGGGCCAAGCAACTCTATACAATCCTATCTTTCCTCAGAAATTCCTCCATCTACCTCACAAACATAATATTGTATGTGTTATCATTGGATTCGAACTTTTCCCCCATTCCTTTTGGATGGTATCATCAACCTGTTTCACCCAGATCTGCCCCAGCTGGTCAAACAATGCTATGGGACTGAGTTGGGGTCTCGAACATTAGCCTCAATCAAACCAGCGATATCACTATCCATGGACTCCCTCCTTGCTGAGATTGCTTCTGCAGCTGATGTCAAGGTCATGAAGTCAGCTGTAACTAAACCATCCTACTAAACTCTCTCCATTGCCCAGCAGTGGTCATATCGATCTTCATCACAGCGATCTAGACCCAATGGCAAACAGGCACCCTCACGCTTCCCTTTATGCAGGGAGGCACGTTGCCCTGAGGATCATTTCCTAAGTCAGTGTCGGTTTCTTCCAACTTTGGACAAGGCATTCTTCTCCAGCATTTGTCAGATCTGCGGCGAGGACACTGATGACTGTCCTGACAGTGACGTTGATGACCACAATGAGCCTTCATCACCTCTGGACACAACTACCAGCCACCTGCATCCAGTGCGGACATCCAGTGTGACAGTGTGGATTTCCAAAAGGCTCATCCATCCCATTCACCTTTTACAATGACCATGCTATCCCCCTCATGTTGGTAGTGATGCCGAAACTCATGTGACCTTGGCCCATCATATTGGCCTCCCAGTCTCAAAAAGTTCACAGCGTGCTTAGGCCTAGGTCAGATTTCCTCTAGGGCGAGGATACGGCGGCCGTACGCCCTCTGAATTGACAGAAACGTGCAGTGGCTGCAGAGAAACTGAGGTGGCCTCAGGGAGGCCCTACGCCATTTGGCTATATTTTACAGGCCGTAGGGTCGCCGTGGAATTATAGCGCGGAGTTATAACTTTTTTTCATTTCTACGTTCGCCGTAGCAATTCGACAAGCCAAGCTATGATGTAGATGTGTACCACATCGACCGTATGAAGAGCTTACGGCTGCCGTAAGCTCTTCTCAATGAAAAATGAATTTTCCCAACCCCCAAAAAATTACGGCGGCCACACTATTTCCACGGTCGCTGTACGGTGGCCTTGCGGTCTGTGTGACTACCTGCGGGCAACGCAGGGTCGACGCACAGTTCTCCTACGCCCGCTATGCACCTACGTACGGCCTCCGTGGCAGTCTGCGTCAACCGTGCGTCCACCGTGCGCTACCACTAGAGATCAGAGTAAAGGTGTTTGCCTATACCGTGGTGCCCCCAGAATCCCAATTTCATTCGTTCCAGGAAGCTGTTCAGATTGCAAAAAGTTCGGATTCAAAAATATTTTCCCAATCTATCTATAATTCCAGCAATCTTGGTGTGTCTGTCTGTCTGCGTGTTTATTTATTTATTATTTATTAAATTTGTTTTGCACGATTCACGGTCCGATCTGATTGAAACTTGCCAGGAATATTGCTGGGGACCCGTGGATGTGCCTTTTCAAGGTTTGATATTAATCAGATAAGCAGTTCCCAAGTTGCGGCCATTTATCTCTCGACCAATGACAAGACATGGTGCTATTGACCACGAATGACGTCACAATTCATGTTTATTTATGTATTTATTTTATTTATTGTTTTCTTTGCACGATTGACGGTCCGATCTGATTGAAACTTGCCAGGAATATTGCTGGGGACCCGCGGATGTGCCTTTTCGAGGTTTGATATTAATTGGACGAGCGGTTTCCAAGTTACGGCCATTTATCTGTCGACTAATATCTGCGAGAGAGGTGGGATGGGAGAGGAGGGATGAGAGTGGGGGCGAGAGAGAGGGGCGAGAGAGGAGGGGGAGAGAGGAAGGGCGAGACTAGGTGGGGGAGAGGGAGGAGAGAGAGGGGGTGGGAGTGGGGACGAGAGAGAGAGCGAGAGAGGGGGACAGGAGAGGGGTGTGAGAGGGGGTGTGAGAGAGGAGGTGGGAGGGGGTGAGAGAGAGAGGGGCGAGGGAGAAGGGGGAGAGAGAGGGGCGAGAGAGGAGGGGGAGAGAGGAGGGGCGAGACTGGGGGGGAGAGAGAGGGGGAGAAAGAGTGGGGGAGAGAGAGGAGGAATGGAGGAGGGGTGAGACAAGGGGTGAGAGAGGGGGTGAGACTAGGGGTGAGAGAGGGGGTGAGACTAGGGGTGAGATAGGGGGAGAGAGGAGGGAAAGAGAGGGGGTGAGAGAGGGGAGGGAGAGAGGGGAAAAAGGGGGTGAGAGAGAGAGGGGGCGTCACAATTCAAGAGAGGGGAGAGAGGAGGGGCGAGAGAGTGGGGCGAGAGAGAGAGGGGCAAGAGAGGAGGGGGAGAGAGAGGGGGGTGGGAGTGGGGACGAGAGAGAGAGCGAGAGAGGGGGACAGGAGAGGGTGTGAGAGGGGGTGTGAGAGAGGAGGTGGGAGTGGGGGTGAGAGAGAGAGAGAGAGGGGCGAGGGAGAAGGGGGAGAGAGAGGGGCGAGACTGGGGGGAGAGAGAGGGGGAGAAAGAGTGGGGGAGAGAGAGGAGGAATGGAGGAGGGGTGAGACAAGGCGTGAGAGAGGGGGTGAGACTAGGGGTGAGAGAGGGGGAGAGAGAGGAGGGAGAGAGAGGGGGAAAGAGAGGGGGTGAGAGAGGGGAGGGAGAGAGGGGAAATGGGGGTGAGAGAGAGGGGGGCATCACAATTCAAGAGAGGGGAGAGAGAAGGGGCGAGAGAGTGGGGGCGAGAGAGAGAGGGGCGAGACTAGGGGGGAGCGAGGAAGGGCGAGAGAGAGGGGGCGTCACAATTCTTCTTCGTTTGATATGACGTCACAATTGACGCTGGGGACCTGAGTATGTTTCCCAGGTGTTTCCCAAGTTATGGCCATTTATGATACGGTTGGTCCGATCTAATTGAAACAATGCCCCAATCCAGTCATCGTTTACGAGAGTGAAGGAACGAAGCTGCACATACTGGCACGCACCTACGGGCCCACACTAGTAACAAATAATGGAGTGAATTAATCCATTCGTGGACCCAAAGAAAACCCACCTTCAAGACACTTTAAACTGAAATTGCCCATGTTTAAGGTAAAATAAGATGAGTAAATGACCTTCGGTTGCGGTGTATTGTATGTAAACTGGTACAATCACCACATCCAAAGGTCCACACAGGCTCGAGCTCCGGCCTGGGTTCTGATCGCTCACGCACTCTGTGAGAGCGCTGCCCCCAGGGCAGCTCATCAAACATGATGCCCGCAGAACCACAATCACTTTCATCAAACGCATAGGGCTGACGTAATCTTGGATATTCCAAATTACAACTGGTTTTGCTGTGAAATTCAATCCTTGCCCAACAGTCCATCACACCACGTGATCGGATTGCTTTTTTTGTTATTAATTAAAACACAAGATGATTAAAAAACAAACATCACAAATGAAGGTGAAAACACGAGGTAAGGCCGAAGTCACATTTGGCTCGGCGGCCGGAGGGTCTACAAAATGTACGGGCACGAGCAATTATAAAGCGAGCACAGTATTTCCACGGTCACACAATGAAGCAGTCACATATGTTGTTGGCAGCGTCTCGCGTACACTGCTCAGAGAGAGCTCGGCGTTGTTTTTCTTCTTCTTCTTCTTCTTCTTCTTCTTCTTCTTCTTCTTCTTCTTCTTCTTGTGAAGACAAAACCTTAATCTCTCGGACTCGGCTCTTGAATTTCCAAGCTCCAGATCTCCTTAAATACCGAACACCTCTACACATCCTCACATAGACTGTGCCTTTTGAGAGCGTCTATCATGAACTTTTAAATATATTCGGACATTTGCTTTAAACTTTCGAAAAGTTGACGTTACTATTTAAAGATTATTCCATTTATCGTATTGTAATTTCGTAAATACACGATATATCGTAAATACGTAAATACATCATGACGGGTTTCGCTTTTGGCTCAATGAAGGCACGTGACGAAATATCGGAAGTTGTTGTTGTTGTTTTAAAAAAATTTTTTTTTTTTTTTTTTTTAGCCGACAAAACCTTTAGGTTTTGGACGCTGCTCTTGGACACATTTGTCGTTGTTATTTTTCGGGTAGCCGCACGGCGTATTTATAAATCGTGTAGAACGAAAACATGGGTGTGCCGTATGGTCTTTGATTTGATGTCGCACGGTGACCTTAGGGCGTTCCTGCGGCGGCCATAGAATTTTGAAGGCAGACACAAGGTGCCTGCAAGGCGACCCCAGGAGGACCTTAAGCCGAACGTGCGGCCAGACGGACGGTAAGGAATGGGTTAATTTTTTTTTCCCCAGTTCTTTTGTTTCGGCTTGTCGAATTTCTACGGCGAACGTAGAAATGAAAAAAGTTATAATTCCACGGCGCCCCTACGGCCTGTAAAATATTGCCAAACGGTGTAGGGCCCCCCTGAGGCCACTTCATTTTCTCTGCGGCCGCCGCACGTTTCTGTCAATTCAGAGGGCGTACGGCCACCGTATCCTCGCCGGAGAGCAAATGTGACTGAGGCCTAAAGTATCGATCGACACACGAGAGATGCTTTCACGAGGACTTCCACCGACAAACTGAATGAACAAAGCTCGAAGATGTGGCTCGAACAGGTGGGGGAGACACGTGAACAAACATGAACGCTACGTTGTGTTCGGTTTTTTAAAATGTATTAGGTTTTTAGGGCAAAATTTTCTCGAAAAAATTGTTCGGATTCCAATTTGTTCAAACAATGGGGCGTTCGGATTGTGGGGCCACCACGGTATATTATAGTTATAGTATATTCAGGTATATATACTGTTATATTTTTATTTCAGTAAAAAAAGAACTGGTATATATATATATATATATATATATATATATATATATATATATATATATATATATATATATATATATATATATATATATATATAACCACTCGTTACCGTCCGCACGTTCGCCTTAGGGTCCCCCTGCGGGCACCTTGAGTCTGCCTTGAAAATTCTACGGCCGCCGCAACGACGCCCTAAGGTCACCGTGCGACATCAAATCAATGACCGTACAGCACCCCCCACGTTTTCGATCTCCACAATTTATAAATACGCCATGCGGCTCCCCAAAAAATAAAAACATATGTGACTGCTACCTTGTGTGACCATGCAAATACTGCGGCTGCCGTATAATTGCTTGTGGCCGCAGATTTTTGAGACCCCACGGCCGCCGTGGCAAATGTGACCTTGGCCTTACCAACAGATGGTGTGACCACCATGGATGTCTGTGGTGAAACCTGTTATTCTCAACAGAGCTGATCAAATTTTGGCACTTGATGCCTTGATTGTATCAGACCTCAGTGTTGACGTCCTCAGTTAAACTCTGTTCATATCTCAAAATGACATTATTATTCGCCCCGCATGGCATCTCATTTGCATTGGCCATCATGATCATTGCATGTACAGTGGTCCGTCTCTCAAGACAGGTGGGGGTCTCTTCAATCTGCCACACACAAGTTGTTCTGCACTCCTCATGACTACAATCACGCTATGGTCCGGTGAGTTCCTTAAAATTTCCCTTTCAGACATCCCCAGCACCATGATGTGTACTGACCACCACTGAGGCCAGTCTGAGATCCCTTTGTACACAAGACTCATTGTCCATGCAGGTGTGGCCTCAACCCAACATTATGCACAGTGTATGCGGCTGCATTTGCATTCCTAACTGTACTACAAGTCCCATCACTTTCAAGCAATATTCCTATTCAGGCATCGCTCATGCTTCGCTAGTCGCTGAGGTTGTGAGCCCCCTCCAGTGTTGCCAAAGTGTGCACCACCACCTTCACCTTATGCCTGTGTTGACACAATCTGCGTTGATTCAGACAACATCCTGGTGACAGATGTCAGGGCGAAGTTCACCACTCTCGATTGTGAGTTCTCACCTGCTTTTGACCCGAAAATCATCGGTTACAATGTCGCTGTCAGGAACATTCATGCCATCATCAATATGGGTCCAACTCAACACCATTACAAGTTGGTCCAGTATCATCATATCTGACTTCTTAAGACTTTTTTTTCAAATACCATGCGTGAAGCATTCTGTACAATGTTGTGGTGTTGTTACCCCATTCCATGGGATTCGTGTTTATGCCCACCCGGTCTGCCATGTGCATGCCAGGCTCCGAGACTGAGTTGGAGGAGTTGATGTGTCACATTCTGGGAGATTTCCTCGAGGATGGCTCTGTTGCCAAAATAGCAGATGACTTATTCTGTGGCACAGATTCACCTGCGGAACTCTTAAGTTCAGTTTGCTCTGCTGTGATTCATATCCTAGATAGATGTGACCTTCAGCTCTCAGCCACAAAAACTGCCATCTGCCAAAAATCCACGACCATCCTAGGATGAGTATGGTCCTCAGGTCATTTGAGTGCCAGTCCTCAACAAGTCATCACTAAGCAACTGCCATCCTCCTTCCACTGTGAAAGTCCTTTTTGTTCCGCCCGGTCCTCGCAGTACCGTGTGTCGTAGACTGACGAATTAACTGCCGCTTTCACTAAAGCTCCGGCAGCCCTTCAGTCGCATCGTAGAATAACTTTACCGAAAGTATCAGACCAGTTGTGTATTGTTACTAATGGATCTACTATGTGCGCCGGAATTGGTGCCACATTGTATGTGGTATGTAACAGAAATCCTCTGCTTGCTGGGTTCATCGTTGCTAAAATGAAGAAACACCAGGTGTCCTGGCTTCCCTGTGAAGTTGAAGCCCTCAGTATCACCACATATGATAAATACTTCTCCCCATATATCATCCAATCTAGCCAACCTGCCTCGGTTTTGACCGACAGCAAACCCTGTGTTGACACTTACCACAAGCTGTGCCGGGGTGAATTCTCAGCTAGTTCTCGGCTTATGACTTTTCTTTCATCTGTGAGCCGATAGCATATGACCATCACACATCGAGCCAGTTCAGCAAATCTGCCCTCCGATTTTGCCAGCCTGAATACTTCCACGTGCATTTTCCCTCAATGTCAGGTATACTCCTTCATGTCTCGACTGGAGGATGCTCCGATCCACAACGTCACAGTTCGTGACATACTCTTGGGCACTGCACGTTTACCTTCCACCAACCGTGCAGTGTGACTCTCTGCCCAATTGGAATGCTCCGACCTGCGACGGACTCATTGCCATCTTCAACAGGGCAAGAGACCATCCAAGAAGGTCACAAATGTTAACGATGTTAAGTGGTACCTCAGTTTTACCTCCATTTCCAGGGACAATTTGTTCATTGTATGTTGCAATGACCCGTTGTGTGCCATGAATTCATCATCATCCCACATCAAGCTTTCGAAGGATGATTGTCGGCCATCCACATCCGCTTTCGGCATCACACACAATATCAATTGAAACAGATGTTCATGGGGTATTTATATGCTTTCGACCTCAACCACTGTGTCAACAAAGTCAGCAGAAGTTGTCACCTCTGCCCCTCACTGCGATGTCTGCCTCCACTTATTGTTGAGGAGTCTACAGATATCCCCTCCTTCTTCTAGACTCCATTGGTGTTTCATTCACTGCCAACCTCATGAAAACTCAACGGCAACTCATACTGGTCATCCAGGAAATGATAACTTCGTACACAGTCGCTTGTATCATTGACAATGAACATGGGGCCACCTTGGCTCGGGCCATATCTAGGCTCTGCTTGTGTATCCATCCGATTGAGGGCCCTGTGTCGATGATCATTCGACCATGGTCCTGTATTTGCTGCCATCACGAAAATGACCACCTTTCACACCTTGGAATCACCCTTGAAGTAGCTTGTGTGAAAAACCTCAATAAAGACGTAATTGCTAAACACACGTTCAGTGAATTGTGGTTCAAACTAAAACATAAGAACTCGTTTGGCAGCCCTGTTTCACCTGTCCCCCTCGACTTGGTGTGCTCCCGCTTAAATTCCAGGCTGCGTTGCTGCGGTTTGTCTTCGTATGAAATGCTCTACCAGAGGGACCAATTCACCAACACCACTATTCCTATTGATGACTTGGATTTTATTAATGGTCAACACAACACCCGGCTTCGGAACCATAAACACAGCGAACGTTCCAAAGCATGCACTGGTGTAGCTCTGCCCTATCCCACAATAAAAGTTGGCAATCTTGTCTGCCTGACACATAACCGGGATAAGACTTGTGCAAGACCCTGATATCTCATCGCATTGATCGATCATCCATGGTGTCAAGTAAAGAAGTTCTCCCCGTTATAATTACGTAACAAGCCATATCATTTCCGATCAAAAAAATGTTACAAGGTACCTGCATATACTGATTTCACAAACTCAATTGCAAGCTCTGCACTCCCTGCGGATTTCCTGTGTGGCCCGGACGGTGGTAATGTTCTGCAATCTACACCTGATCCTCCAGACCATCATATTACCCCCTGTGCCCCCCCCCCCGAACTGTCACAAGCTGCCACCCCAGGTCATATCGATTTGGATCCGACCTCCACTTGCACTGTCAACCCCGTATCACGCCTGCACCCTGCGGATGTTTCAACCAATGACCCATTCGGTGATCATGCTCTTGAAGCCCCAAATGGCATTCCCCAAGACTCAAGTGCATCCTTGCATACACAATCACCATCCCCCATGCCTTGACTCTGTTCGATTGCCGAGGTAGCCTACTTATCTGGACAATTATGTTGAGTAACGATATATAGTCCTGCACTTCATATATGGTGTTGGGCTATGCCATTTCCACCTGTTGTTGACCTTCTTGTGGACTTCATACATAACGTTTTTGTTACTATTGTTTGGCTTGTGTTATGGCTTCTTTTTACTTGTGAAAATCGAAGATTTTTTAAGTATATTGGTCAGTCGATTTTGTTATTCTGTCTGTTTCTTTGTCTATCCATTTGTCAATCGCCGACAGGTTACAATTATAAACCAATCGTCATGAAACTTCACCAAGTTGTAGAGATAGTCTCAACTAAGAAGCCTCTTGATTTAAAGGTCAAAGGTCATCTTGAGGTCAAATTTCTAAAATGTTTTTTCATCCAATTGACTTGAAAGTTTAACAGGATTTGCATATTGCGTCATTGAATTGGGAAACCAACTACTTGACGTCAAAGGGTCAAAGGTCAACTCAAGGTCAAACCTATAAAATCATCAATTTTTAAATTGATTAAGATTGTCAATTTTAATCTTGATGAAATGGAGAATTTGATGTCAATGGCAACCTTTGGAGAGGGGGTGGATTTTGTAAGTATCGTGCTCTGCACATCTTTTTCTTGTTACTTACGAAATCTAAAGATTTTGTAAGTATATTGATGACTTCCATCCTCTGTTTGTGTGTTTGTGTGTTTGTTTGGAGGCATGATAACTCGAGAATGGAAGAAGCTACCAATATCCAATTACACCACGTGATTCAGGAGGGTAGTGGCTAGCGCTGATTGGATTTTGGTCAAAATCGGTCAAAGGTCAAGGTCACAGTGAGGTCAAACATAATTCCATAAATGCATGTGGAGAAATGGAGTATTTTTGCTTCGGTCAACGTTAAGAGTTCGTTTTAACTTCGATTTTAATTTTGTCTTCGGTTTTTGCGATTGCTTAGGACGCTCAATACTCAGTTGTCGAAATTCTGGTAAAAATCGGATGTTTTGGAGACGTTTTAAGATTGTATAAAAAATATTTCACTCGCCGCGTCATGGCTCGTCACATGGTGCAGCACGCTCGAGCAGACGCGTCGTTGAGTCACGTAAAGGTTTTGCGTGTGCGCGCTGACGGTGTTTTCGATAAAGATGGTGCTTAAAAGTCATTTTTTATCCCAATAAAGGTTATCGTTGCATGCTTGACTCGCTAAGCCGTCGGATTATGTAAAGATTGTTGGTGGATGGCCGAATATTATGGTTTTGTGACTTTGATAAAATAATATTAAATAATTGCGTGGAGACATGGAGATTTTTGCTTCGGTCGACATAATATAACGATTTTTGATGGTTTGGTACAGAATCATCGTAGAAACGTCTGGTTTGCGTCGCTACCTTCTCTAGAGACAGCTTTTATTAGACAAGGTCAGAGGTCAAGTTGACGATTTTGCAAGTACCAGTCTATGACTGCTTGTTTGTTTGTTTGTATGTCAATCACCTACAGGTCACTATTAAATCGATCTTCACAAAACCTCACCACATGGGAGAGTTCGTCATAATCAAGAAGCCTCTTGTTTTTTGGGTGAAAAGGTCAAAAGGTCAACATAGGCCAAAGGTCAACAACATCAAATTTCAAAAATCCTCAATTGTCATCCAATTGACTAGAAATTTGAACAAGATTTGCAAATCAAGTCAATTAATTCAACCATTAATTACTTTTGAGGTCAACTTAGGCCAAATTTCTAAAATTGTCAATTATCATCTGATTGAGTTGAAAGTTGAAGGGGAGTTGCATATTTGGTCATTTAATTCAACCACCCATTATTTTTGAGGTTAACTTCAGCCAAAACGTCAGCATAGGCCAAAAAGTCGACATAGGCCACATTTCTAAAATTATCAATTTTCATCTGATTGACTTGAAATTTGAAGAGGATTTGCATATTCGGTCAATGAATTCAACCACCAATTATTTTTAAGGTCAAATTTGTTTTATGGATTTTGCAAGTATCATACTATGTACGACATCTTTCTTGTTGTTGGGATTATTTTTTTGAAATACATTTCCAGTCAATTTGTGTTACGCTCAATTTATAATGGCATGCATAACGTGTGGGAGGGAAGAAAACTATCACACCAGTCTGGACTGGTAGTTCTATGGTGATGATATGTATGCATAGGGGTACTCTTGTGCATGCACGTGTTGAGTCTCCATCTTGACTGAGTGCTGTTCATGGTCCACATTAAAGCTGACTGGATCTGAGCCTGACTGTGTGACATCTCCCTTTGCAAGTGCTGACATCAATCTTAGCAGCAGTCTGCTGTGTTGAAGACAGTGATTACATCCACGGACCAGCAAAGGAAGTGGCTGGCTTGGTTGGCCAGTGAAAACTATCGATGTGAAAATATCTTTCAAATCTTGGTGTGCTGATTTGTCAATTATGTTGGTGTGAGGGTTTTACACAGCAAACAGCCAACATTCCTGGAATGTTTTAAAACATTGTCACAACGTTTTAAACCACAGTGTAACATCGTAGAAACATTGTGTTTGCTGGTGGTCATTGATGCAGCCCATATAGTCCAGCCAAATTGAAACAAATAGCAAAATAATTTATTTTTACTGCAACAAATACAGGAACACTATTAAAAAATATTAAAAAGGTATAAAAATCTAAATGGTGGAACATGCATTATTAGATGTAAAAAAAATAGTTTGTCGTA
Source organism: Eptatretus burgeri (assembly GCF_056783735.1). Taxonomy (NCBI): domain Eukaryota; kingdom Metazoa; phylum Chordata; class Myxini; order Myxiniformes; family Myxinidae; genus Eptatretus; species Eptatretus burgeri. Next base: position 112,777,652 of record NC_140961.1, on the reverse strand, counting down.
CAATCCAAGGGAGAGAACTCTTCAGATTGGTGTTGTTACATAACACTGCCAATTTCCTGCTGAGGACAACAATGATAATCAAGCCATATTCACCATAACTATGGTGAGTATACACATCAAAAGCCTTCACTTAAAGTTATTCAACATATTTCACCCACACGAAGAACAATATATCTATAATAGTGTGTGTGTGTGTGTGTGTGTGTGTGTGTGTGTGTGTGTGTGTGTGTGTGTGTGTGTGTGTGTGTGTGTGTGTGTGTGTGTGTGTGTGTGTGTGTGTGTGTGTGTGTGTGTCCGCCATAACTCCAAAACCATGAAACCTGTCAGCCTGAAACTTTGCATGCATACTCAGGGAACTCCATGGGAGTGCACTGTTGAAAATTAGGTGATTGGATTAATTAAAACACCACTTTTGAAGATAATTAATGGCCTTATTTAATTATATCCTTCATCATTTAATTATATCCTCAGACACCTCGCTCTCGCTCGATGGGATCTAAATTCCCCATTTTTTTTTGGCCTGCACAACAATGCCTTGACTGAACAGGCTGAAATTATTTCTGAACAAAAAAGTTTTTTTTTTTTTCACTTTCCTCACTCATATCATTGATTGCCTCATCTACATACCTATGGATCACTGGATACATCGCAATGCTTATAAGTGCTGGAGACACCAGATGATACCATGGCTTTATTTCATTTCCGCACATCCCATAACCTCGAGAATCTCTTAAACTAAGCTAAATTGCAAAATTTAAGCTGAAGCATTGAACTTAGCAACAGTTCCGACTGCTAAAAAAAAAATCTGTTCATTTTTCCAATTCAGATTAGTTTGACATCTTGGGTGTCTCTGGGAGGTGTCTGATGTGATGGATCGGTGATCGCTAATCACTTGCCAAGCCAGCTGTTCCTTATTAACTGTTTCATTGAAGTGCTTCCTTGATTGCCGAAGCCACTTGGCAAGTGCTCTACAATATTCGCCCTGTCACTAAATACTGTATATTAATCGACTTGAACAAAGTTCAGGGGCCACTTGCCAACGTTGGCCCCACATTGTTCTGCTTGCATCGGGCGTTGACTGTCTCACTGAAAATATGCAATTATATTCTACACAAAATTTCCCCTTATTGTACGATCTTCTTTCATTATATGACCCATCACTTTGGCATAGATAAATATGGTACTCGTATAACGTGTGCTGATCACACGTTTTTGCTACAGTGTGGATTTACTCCAACAACAACGCCAACAACAGCAACAATAACAACAGTGCTATATCATTCTTAGCAAATAGTTCACTCACAACAGATGCTTTTGCCATGCTATGTCATTCTGAGCGAGTCGTTCGTGCTCCGCCACAAAGAGCGGCTGAAACTATGACGCAAAGCATGTAACAAGTGGACATTGGAGATAATGATCACTTGAAGAAGAATTCAAGAAAGTCTCATTCATTGGAGGTGAAATTAAAAGTTTTGGATCAGTTTGATAGTGGTGTGTGCAGCATTGATATTCAAAGACAGATGGAACTTCATGATTCTACAGTGAGAACCATTCGTGACAATCGTGATAAAATCCGTAAGAGCATTCAGACAACAACGAATCTCAGTGTTACCAGAACTGGAAGATCTCAGCCTGGTGCTGTTGAGAAAATGGCGAAGATGTTGATCACCTGGACAGGGCATCAGAACCAACAGAACATGCCCTTGTCTGGCATGGTCATTCAAGAGAAGGCGAGGAGTTTGTATGGCGATCTAACCAAAGATATCAATGATCCAGTGCCTTTTACTGCTGGTCATGGGTGGTTTGAGTGCTTCAAGAGTCACCATGCATTCCACAATCTTAAGTTGACTGGGGAAGTTGCTGGTGCAGATCATACTGCTGCTGAGCAATTTACAGCTGTCTTCAAATCAGTGATTGCAGATTGAGGTTACACACCAAGCCAGGTGTTTAAACTTGATGAAACTGGACTTTATTGGAAACGCATGCCCAGCCACACTTTCATCTCCATCATTTCCATCTCCAACAGTTCTGTCTTGAGGCAGTGATTGAGTTCAGAGGTTTTATGGAGGCTGAAGTCAGCGAAGCAAGGCAACAGATTGTGGACATGGCCCTGCACATGGGATTTGAGAAGGTCGACAAAGATGATGTTGAGGAATTGCTTCTCTTGCACAGGGAGGAGCTGAGCAATGAAGGTATTCTGGCTCTGGAGAAGGAGCACATCAGAGAGGAATCAGAATCAAGTCCTGAGGGGGGTTGTGCCTGTTAAAGCCCTCACGACGAAGGTCATGGCTGAAGATGTCAAATTGGTCGATGAATCCATGTCCATCTTTGATAAACACGATCCTGACTGCATGATAAGTCCTAAGGTGAGGATGGAGATGGAGAATGTCTTGAAATGTTGCAAGGAGGTCTACAAACAGAAAACGAAGGCAGCCACTCAAGTCTCCATATTGAAGTGCTTCAATAAAATCCCGTGAATCAGCCTCCTTGTCATCTTCTGAGCATTCAACCTCAACTGGACAGCCTGCCACAGCTGAATAAGCCTGCCACAAGCAATATGTACTGTATCTAACCCCAATCATGATAACACTCCTGAAAAAGTAATTAATTTTAATACTTTTATTTGTTTTATTCATGTATTGTTTACTGCTTTTTTGAGGTTTTTATGTAGGTCTTCAACCTTAAAAGGTTGAAAACTTCCCCATTTGGAACTTAACACCAATTTTTACATGTTAAATGTGAAAAATATTGCCCCTATAACATGTTTACGGACAACAGCATTACATAGGGATGCTTCCCCCACGTTATACGAGGGTCACTTGTACATATAAAAAATTGAAACTTTTGTTTTTAAAAGTTTCCTCAACAGTTTCATTGGAGTGCTTGGTTAAGCCACTGATGCATGCTCTTCAAGCTTCAATGGCGATACCACGGTTCGATACCGGTGTTAGGAAGGCAAAATAAATTAGATGATTACAATGAGTAAAAAATGTTTTCAGTTGTTACAAAGTAATGAATCGCCATGTCACGGCAGGATAAATGAGAGGAATGTATGCTCGCTATAAGCTGTCTAGCCTGAGTTTGAATCCTGACACAGCTATAAAATGTCATCCTGCTGTTTCACAGGCAGGTTGATTCATCAATGTGTGTGCCCGTCTCTTGAATGGACATCAAACTGGGCATCATATCTGCTGGAATCCTCCCTCTCTCTCCTCTCCCCCTCTCCAACTTCTCTCTCCCCTCCCCCCTCCACTCTCTTTCCCTCCCGTTCCTCTCTACCCTCTCCCTCTCTGACCCCTCTGCCTAGCTCCCTTCTCCCTCTCTTACCCCTCTGCCTCTCCCACCCCTATCCCCCTCTCTCCCACCCCTCTCCCTTTCACTCTCTCCCACCCCTCTTCCCCACTCTCTGACCCCTCCACTCTCCCTCCTCCCATTTCCTTTCCCTCTTCCTCCTTCTCACTCCTCCCCCTCTGTTAAAGACTGACACTTCAGTATTGAATTTAAAACTGCTTCCCCATAGGGTAGCATGTATGAATCATATTCGGAGTGAGCCGACCGGAGGGGTGCAAAGGTCGCTGCATGTGCAATCATGCTTGCATGCAGGTAGGCCTTTGCCAGGTTTGCCAGCATGGGTTTTAAATGCTCCTGCTCAGTTTTATATCGAACCCAGTGGTTAAAATGAAAATGTTGCTGTTTGGGCATGTTTTATTGCCTTTCTCTTCCCTTCCCCCTCACGCGGCCTGTCCTTCACCTCCCCTCACAATTACCCCCTCCTCTCTCCACCACCACGGACATCTCCCAGCAGTCTCTGCGTGCCATATTCATCTACTGTTTCAAGGTACCCCATTTTGTTCAATCTTGTACAACCCCTCCCCCCCTTCTCCACAAGTCCCATGACCAAACGTAAGTTGAGAACCCCTCCCCTCACACTTACGTCCTCCCAAACCCCCTCCCCTTCCCCCTTTCCCCCTCCTCACTCTGCCATCTTCCTTGCTCCCACCCAACTTCCCGGAGTGTATAGCAACATTTGGTGAGGCATCGCTCTCCCCATTCCCCCTTCCTCACTCTCCCCCTTCCTAGCTCCCCTCCCTTCCTCAACCCTCCTAGCTCCCCCACCACTCCTCCCTCCTCCTCTCTTACTCACCGCTCCCCTCTCCATCCTCTCTCCCTCCCCTTCACTCCACTCCACTCCACTCCCCCCTCTACTCTCCCTCCTCTTCCTCCTTCTCCCCCGACCACCTTAATATTCCTGTCAATGACGCGACGGGTGGTATTTGCTTGCATATAAATAAAGCGAAATTAACTTATCATGCCATGTCTTTGAGACGTCCACACGACTATTTTGTTTACTTCATTATCTTATTTTTGAAATGGGCCGTGTTCCATGTTCATGAATATCATTTCTTTCAGAGCAAATATTTATGCCATGAATTACTCAGAATTATACAATAACAGATTATAATTTAGGCAAAAATATATGTGTTGGAGTGGCGACCCGTCCAGGATTGTTCCCAATAGCCAAGGAGACTGCTTCGGCGGCACCAATGCTCTGCACAGAGTATGGTCCTATTGGATGGATCTTCCATTTGAACCATATAGACGACTAAGACAGGCCAATAAACCTGCACTTGCCGAAAAAAAATGTGTATGATGGGAAAAGGGGCTGAAATGTCAGTACCATCAATGGAATAAATGGTGTATGTAATAGATAGTGGATCACTTCTTCATTGACTCCTGTGGCCAAGGAATTCAACATTCAGTGCTGTTTGCAGGATGTATGTGGACTATGTTCAGAGAAAATACTTGAGTCCAATCATTGTCTTTGATGGCTATGAAGCAGTCTCAACCACAAAGAATGTTACACATCGAAGGCATTCAGGTGGTATTGGGACTCGGGTTAACTTTGTTAAACATCTGCCAATCAAGTCCAAGAAGGAACATTTCTTGGCTAACAGCACCAATAAACAGAGATAAATCAACATGTTGAGCAGGAAACTTCAGGACAATGGTTGCAAGACTATTCATGCAGAAGGTGATGCAGACCTCTTTATTTCCCAGACAGCAGTTGACAGTGTTTCTAAATATACAACGACTGTCATTGAAGAAGAGACATATCTCCTTGTCCTTCTCTGCTTTCATGTCAAGTCAACATATATTCATCTTTTTCTCAAGTCAGAAGGAAAGACTCGTACAAAACGCGAAAAATTTGGACTATCCCCCCACTACAAAAATATTTGTGTCCAGACATGTGCTTCCTTCTGCCATTCATTCACACAACATCATGTCTATTTGGGATTGGGAGAGGTTATCAGGAGAGTAAAAAGTGATTTTCATTTCAAAAACAGACTGAAGTTTTCTGATGTAGAGAAGTGTCTATGGCATGTCAGTTGGTGAGAAGGCTCTCACCTGTTTATACAATGGAATGCTTGTTGATGGCTTCGATGTCATGCATTACGGAAGGTTCTGTGAGAAGGTGTCAACAAGTTCTACTTTTGTACAGATGCACACACTTCCTCCAACAGCACCTGCAGCACGCTGTCATAGTACCCGTGTGTATCTTCAGGTTCAACAGTGCATGGGGAAATCTGGCGTCATGGATCCAGAAGACTGGGGACTGTACAAATTCAGGGTAAGCTTGAACCTCAAACAACAGATCTATCACCAGCTCCAGATGCTTTTCTTGGAGTGATACGGTGGAACTGTAAATCAGATTGTAAAAAAGGTGTACCTGTAGGAGACGTGGACTGGAATGTTTTATTGCTTGTGGAGACTTCAGCGGTGTTTGCGGTGCAAATTTGGCTCATCTTCCATGTGACAGTGTTAGTGATGAACCTTGACTTATCATATGTGAGGAGTAAGAAGAATGTTTTGGTATTTTTCAGCAATCTGTGGCCAACAAGGTGCAATTTAGTGTGTTAGGGATGAACGATGAATTGTATGGAAGTATATTTTAAGTGCTGACTGATTAAAATTAAATTGTTCTCACTGAAAATATTAATTATTGTCAAAAATGATTAGTTTTTTTTAGGATCCTGATTATGACTGGACGTGGCGATTCATCTTTTAACTTCGTTTATCTCGACAAAATAGACCATGTAGCAAAATTTTTGGACAATAATTGATTAACAGCTTTTAAATTGTATTCCACAATACATCTCTTACATATTACATGACAAATATTCATATGTCCTCTTACATCTTCAACATCAAATATACAATTTATTGAAATTTGAATTCCAGACTTGCTGAAATACCACATATACCCTACACTTAAGGGTAAATTTCAAAATGTTCCACCTAGTCGATTTATCTCCATTTTTGTATGTTATTCAACAATATTTAAGCTATTCATTACAATTAAACTAATTTATTTCGCACTTTGTTTGAGTTTTTGCCTTTTTCAAGGTAGATTGACTGCACCAGTAAGTTAATGTAGTCTTCTGCTTGTGTCTTAACAGGAAATCTCCTTGATAGTAAATTTAGTGTCGTGTCTCCACTGCATCAAGGCTCACTGACTTTCCTTTTCTTTAAAAAACACCGGAATTTTTTTGGAATACATGGCAACTCCTATTTGTGACCAATCCAAATGATTTTAAGAGAGGGCCATGAAAAGACAGCCAAGTATCGCCCACAGCTCTAAACCTGTGCTGACAAATGGGGTTCATTGGCCATGCCCAATTCCTGAACTCGAGCCTTTTTGTTGACATCACAGCTCAGGATGAAAATCATGCCGTATACAGTGGGTCAGTGGCTGAGTTGTTAAAGTCTTGTTGCGTTACCCTCACTACTGTTGGTTCAATCCCTATGGTTGCTTACAATCAGGTTTTGCTATGCGTGGCAAGACTGGTCTTGTCTTCTTGGACATTCCTTCACACAAGGTCTTACTGTTTGCCATTTGAGAGTCCGGTTGTTACGTGAGGCCATAGCTTCTACCATATAAACACATTCATGTGTGCATCTGTTCATTTGAAAAACTATATTGGTTCCAAAAATATGACTCTAGTCCAGTCAAGTTCAGTAAAGTTTAGCACATATAGATATAGTGCCACAAAATAAACACAAATAAAAAGCATTTTTACCATTCTATACATTGTTTACACAGTTATGTCTAGGCTAAGCAACAAACAAAATGCAATTAATTTACCTTAATTAATTGCCTTTCTTATAATTAAACGATTGCATGTTGACAGATAATAAACATTTTGTTTACTTCAATATAATTTCTGTTTTCTTGATGAATTTTAATTTTAATGACTGGTGTCAGCAAATTATGTTACCTCTGCAGAGTGAGGCTTTGGCCTTTTCTGGCTGGCCAGTGAAAAATAAATGTAAAGATACAACCTTGTTCGAATTAATTTTATCAACTTCATCGAACTATGTCTAAGACCACTTGGGCATTCTCATTGAGCCTGTAGGCTGTGCAGCACACCTCAGACCATGAGCACGACTCGCCAGCTCACAATCTAGATGACTATTGGCAAGTGAACATCAACAATATTACTTTTTCGGTAAACTATGCTTTGGACACATATTTATTAATTAACATATTTGCAATGCTTGACTGCCATGCCCTCCTCGTGTCAATTAACAATCTGTCATGACATCCTCGTGACCCCGATTGTTCTATTTCTGTGTTTTTTGGTTTTGGCATTTGAAGAACGTGTGGGAATTGCTGCAGTTGTTGGACTCATTGCCCCTCTCTCTCTCTCTCTCTCTCTCTCACTGCAGTTAGGAACAAACCGGTTGCACAGGCAGCTTCTCCTTTTGTATGCAGCACACAGCTGCAGGTAGCATAATTTGCTGCGGGGTGTGGCTGTGCTGCTGATGCATTGCCCTCTTTAGGAATTTGTAATTTTTTCAGGGTGCTAGCGATAGCACGCTGACTCTTCGCAAATGCCACCATGGGATCTTTAATGTAAACCAACTAATGCTGACAGGTGGGACACCCAGTTTAACATCCATCCAAGGGACGACACACACATTGATGCCTCACTCTGCTTGTGAAACATGACAGTTTATAGGTGGGCCAAGATTAAAACCCAGGACAGACAGCTCATATGTGAGTGTGCAGGCTTTCCTGCCAGTCCACATCAGCAGAAATATCATATGGAAGCTGGAAATTGCAAAATTATTGAGCTCTTTCCCATATTTGTAAATATAGTTGCACAAAACTAAAAAAAACTGAGGTGGGGTGTTGAAAAACTTAGACTAATGAGATGCACATAACTGTGCAAAACACAATGTTTTTCTATTTCTCAACACAACCTTATGAAATCAGAAAGATGACATATCAGTTGTACATGTAGACTGTATACTTATGCATATGTGTTAACTATAATTAACTACAATCAATCTAATTGACAACATGTAGAAGTTTATTAATAATTCGAGAATATCTAAACAATATCATACAAAAATAAATAATTGAAAACTTAAAACTTTAATGCATGTATTCATATAAAATTTTGTCAACATCTCGAATGACAATGAAAGCATTCAAAGTTCCTTTTGGTGTATGTATACATACATATATATATATATATATATATATATATATATATATATATATATATATATATATATATATATATATATATATATATATATATATATATATATATATATATATATATATATATATATATATATATGTATATATATGTATATATATATATGTATATATATGTATATATATATGTATATATATATGTATATATATATATGTATATATATATGTATATATATATATGTATATATATATGTATATATATATGTATGAGTAGGGTAAGAATACTGGTTCTGGCTCACTTTTCCCCATGTAAATGAATGGGGGATTTTCAGCCATGAAATTTTTCTTTTTTTCCCCTGAAAAAATAAATCCCCTTTTTAGCCCAAGGTATATTTATTTGTCTCCCCTTTTAACCTGGAGCCTGGTGTTGGCTTAGTGGTTAGGGTGGTGGCTTGGGATCCCAGGGTCCTGAGTTCAAATCCCGTTGGCTGCTGAATTAACACCAGGGGGTTGACTCAGCCTGCCATCCTTCCGAGGTCGGCGAAATGAGTGCCAGTGTACTGGTCCCGGTGTATGCCCCGGTTAGAATAGGTGTACCATATCCCTGTGTGTCGTAAGAGGCGACCAGGGTTGGTGTCAGGAAGGGCATCCGGCCATAAAACATTGCCTCAAGAAAAAGCCAAACCCCTGCACAGCAGGGAAAAATGGCTGTAAAAATGGCCATTTTTTTATTTCCCCTTTTAACCTAGGGGCTCTCTATTCAAATAACCCATACAACAAGATAAAGATTTGTTAAAGGTGATTCGAAAGAAATATCTGAAACGCCTAAGCCCCGGGACACTCTTTATCAAATAACCAATGCATATTGTTTAGCTCACTCATTGAACCTATAAACATTTGTTCATTTTCAAATTCCTTCAATAGTTTAATTTTCTTTGCACAATAATCCCCATCTAAAATATTGAAAAACAAAACATTTGAATCTTTATATTTTTTAAGATACCCCTTTTGTGCCATTACGAAATGATAAACTTCTCTTAATGATCTCATCTGGCCACCGCCCGAGTTGCAAATCATTTTTGTACATAAACCATGCCAGAAAAAAAGTTTTGTTTCAAATGTTTTCAGTTCATGCCGTGAAAATGAGGAAGTGTTTTTTTGACACGGCCGTGCTGTGTGAATGAGGAAGTGGTTTTGGACTGTCATGCTGTGAAAAAAATAGGAACTATTCTGTGAGACAAGGTCTCGTGTTTATATTTTATCTCAGAACACGAACTGAAAACATTTGAATCAAAACTTTTATGGCGTGGTTTATGTCCAAAAACGATTTGCAACTCGGGCGGTGGCCAGATGAGATCATTAAGAGAAGCTTGTCATTTCCTGTGCCCACACCCAATGATTAAGCAATCTCCTCATCGTTGCTTTATAAGCGGTTCGCCAGACAAAGCTTCTGCCAGACGGGATTTTCATTTTTACAACTGAGGCATGGACGATATTTCTTCCGATGAAGCCAACAGCCCACTACAGAGTTGGTAAGTTTGTGTATGCTTTTCTCTTTGAACGATGAAGCAAATGATTATTAATTAAATCATGATAATTCTGATATATATATATATATATTTTTTCCCTGACAGGGCATTGGAAGAAATTGAGTTCACATATCACGACGTGGTTCATGAAATTAATACTCTTATTGAAGAGATCAATGATTTTAGAAGAGAATTGAAAGACATTTTCAATGAGTGGCATGAAGTCTTATCACGTCCTCTCATCTCGAAGGAATTAAACCAATGGTGAGACACGTGTGTGTGCCTCTCTCTCTGTCTGTCTTTCTACCTACCTCTCTCTGCTCTTATTGAAGAGGCCAATGATTTATAATGACTGGTCTCTGATTTCGAATGAATTAAACCAATGGTGAGGCACGTGTGTGTGTCTATGTGTGTGTGTATGTGTGTGTGTGTGCGTGTGTGTGTGTGTGTGTTGCTTTCCCTGTCTGTCTCTTCATCTATACCCTTGACTTATTTTTTTTTTTTTCAGCACTATCGCACAACATCAGCTGTTGAAGCAATCTTGTACAACACATGATTTTCTGGAGGTAAATATTTCTGAATTATTATTAATATCACTCGTACAACACATGATTTTCTGGAGGTAAATATTTCTGAATTATTATTAATATCACTCTCTCTTTAGAATGTCGCCTTATGTTGGTTGCATCATTAGTTTGGACGTGGTTTTGTCAGTACACTGGAATTCATTTTATTGACCTTGAAAGGATGACAGGCTCCTGGTGTGTTAATTCAGTGGTCAACGAGGCTTATTCATATTACCATGTAATTATCTTTATAGAACCTAATTATTATCCACTTTTTGTTTCAAAACAGAATATGGTGTCTGAGTTTCGAAATCACAAGGCATCTGAAGAAGATTGCTGGGAAAGATTGTACATTCTCGCAAATGAATATTTAATATTTTCAATATTAATAAATTATATTTGTTTTGTTTACAATTACTTGATTCTGAATTACAAGAAAAGAATAAAAGAGATGTAAAGGGGGGGTTGAGGGGGTAGGTGCGCTCCCCCAATGACCCATCACCCCCTCATCCCATCCCTCCCCTCCCCATGTGTGTGTGTGGGGAAGGGTGGGGGTGGGATGAGGGAGGTGGTGGGTCAAAGGTGGGGCGCACAGGGGGGATGAGGGGGTGGGGCTTGTGTGGGCGGGGCTTCGGTGGGGGCTTGTGTGGGTGGGGTGTGTGTGGGAGGGGCTTGTGTGGGCGGGGTGTGTGTGTGTGTGGGTGGGGCTTGTGTGGGCGGGGGTTTATGTGGGTGGAGCTTGTGTGGGAGGGGTTTATGTGTGTAGAGTTTTTGTGTGGAGCTTGTGTAGGCAGGGCTTATGTGGGAGGGGTTTATGTGGGCAGGGTTTATATGGGCAGGGGTTTATGTGGGTGGAGCTTGTGTGGGAGGGGTGAATGTGGATGAGGCTTCTGTGGATGAGGTTTGTGTGGATAAATGGATGGGTGGAGAGATGGGGGGATGGGTGGATGAGTGGAGCTTGTGTGGATGGGTGGATAATTTTTAATTAAATAAACATGTTGTGTGTGTGGGGAACTAATTAACTAATCACTAATTATGTGAATATGATGAATATGGGTGGAGCTTGTGTGGGGTTTGTGTGTGTGAAGCTTGTGTGGAGTTTTTGTGTGGAGGTTGTGTGGAGCTTGTGTGGGGTTTGTGTGGGGTTTGTGTGGGCGGGGCTTCGGTGGGAGGGGCGTGTGTGGGCGGAGTCAAAAAGGGGCGGAGTCAAAAATTTCAATTTATTGGAGCTTGTGGGGGGGTGTGTGGTGGGGCTTGTGTGGGCGGGGGCTTGTGTGGGTGGAGCCAAAAAGGGGCGGAGTCAAAAAATTTCAATTTATCTTTGTCTTTTGTAATTCCTGTGAATAAAATGAACCTAAAATCTCTTCCCCTTCCAAATCATATATCTTATAAGTCCAAGGAACCGTATCTATTACATCAACAATTTTAAAAAGCTCGTTGGTCCATCTTTTCGTATAACCTTTTTCAAAATGAGATTTCCACCTATATATTCTTACGATATCACCAACTTTGAACTTAGGTTTTCTGACATTAATCTCTTTTTCATATTTTAATTTTGTAAATGTTTCTGATGGTTTCATATTTGTTGCCGTGTGAATCGTGTCATTATACTTATCCACAATATCCTGAATAAAAGATGACCATTGTTGTGAACCGAGTTGTGTGAATTTTTTATATAGTCTCTCTTTTAAGGTACGATTAAAACGTTCAACAACAACTGCCTTCCCTTCATTAAAGGTACTGTATAATGTAATACTGTTATTTTTTAGAAAATTCATAAATGTCTTGTTATAAAACTCTCTACCCTCATCAGTCCACAATTTTTTAGGTTTTCTCTTACTTTTATTAAATATCTGTTGAAAAGCTAACATAAGAGTATTACCTGTTTTGTTTTTTAAAGGGACAACCCACACATATCTACTCCTCAAATCAATAACGGTTAAAGCATACTTGTACCCCTTATCATTATTGAGTTCAATCAAATCAGCAGACCAGATATAATCAACTTCCTTGGAATAAACTTTCCTTCTCTGAAACTTTGTGAATATTGGTTTATGTAATTCATCAGCTAATTGCTCTTCAGTCTTAATGGCATCATTAGAGCCTATAAGTTTTTTGAATTTCCAAGTCCAAGTTTCAATTTAGCACTGATCATCTTCTTCACAATGAACCGATCAACTTTTTCTCTCAAGGTTGGATTTTGTATCAGAGACAAATTATACAACATTTCTCTATCGGCTTCATGCTTTTCTTGCAACGTTGTGGTATTCCCATAATCAATATCGTGTCTCATGCACACTTCATCAACTCTATTGATAGGCTTACTCCAGGATTTAGGATTGTCTGCCTCATCTAATCTTTTATCCAAGTTTGTGCCTGGGCCACAGAAAGAATACCCTGGAAGATGTAATTCCCCTGGTATTCCAGTAGTTGTAAATTTACTTCCTGATAAAAACTTTTGGATATCTCCTCCTAGTTTGTGTTGGGAGATAAATTGATTTTTTTTGAACCACACACCGAACATATACCTTTTTGTATAACCCTGTTATTTTTACTTTTAATATATGAAATATTTTTAGTATTAGTTTTCTTTTTACATTTGAGACAATAACTCATTTATTTATGAGAAAAATTCCTGCAGAGTGCAAAAACCTTTTTAGTTTCCAACATGCACATTTGAATCTTAATTTTTAAAACATAAAGAATCCTTAGAAATGCCTTCACTCTCTCCTCCATTTATTTAAGAAAAAAAAAAAAATGAAAAACTTGAATTAAAATCCATATCTTGTCGATGCTAATAGTCTTGTCGAAAGTATTGCAAATAGACTTGTCAATTCTTTCTTTTCCTCCTCGGTGGGTTGAGTTATTTTCTGTAATACCCTTAATCTTTTTTAATCTCACTGGTTTCCATATTTTGATATTTATTTTGTCTCGCTCTTTCGTCCCTCTCCTCCTTCTCTCTCTTCTCTTTTTCCTCCTTCTCTTTCTTCTCCCTCTCCTCCCTCTCCTTCTCTTTCTTCTCCCTCTCCTCCCTCTCTCTCTTCTCTCTCTCCTCCCTCTCTCTCTTCTCTCTTTCCTCCCTCTCTCTCTTCTCCCTCTCCTCCTTCTCTCTCTTCTCTTTTTCCTCCTTCTCTTTCTTCTCCCTCTTCTCCTTTTCCTCCTCTTCCCTCTCTTCTTCAACTCCTTCCTCATCCCTTACTATCCTTGAATCGCTTACACCCCATAGAATATTATACATATATTCATCAGGATTTCTTGTTATTCCTGTATCCAAAATAATTTTTTACAACAGGAAACCAATAAAATTTCTTTTGAATTTCTAAAAGAGCCTTACCTTTTCTTAACTTTATAATTTTTTCATTATTTAACATTCTAATTAAATCTAAAGTTGTCGGTTTATCAACATCAGCATAATGCCAATCTTTTATTGAAAATACCTCATTCTTATGTTGTAGAACATATTTATTAAAATACCGAATACCCTTTTCTTGAAGGTATGCTTGGACACAGAAATGATAATTTTCTTGAAGCCTTCTTGCTGTCATTTATGTATTAGAAATATATGTTAGAACAATATTATGGCACGAAACACCTCCCCATCTTCCCATAGTTAAATCATTTTGTATTTCCTTACTTATTATATATAATCCTGTTTTTTCTGTTTTCATGAGATAAACAAGGGCAAAACCATTATTATATTTACCCTTATTAAATTCTTTTATTTGTTGTTTACTAATTGTAGCCCCACAAAACTCATTCTCGATACCAAGTGGATAATATTCTTCCTTACGAGACTGATTTAATTGTTCCAGGTCTTCGAGGTTAATTTTAAATGACCAATTATACCCTAAATCATTCATATCATACCCCCATTGTTCTATTCTCATACAAACGATACGCCCTTCTTTATAAAAATTTATTTTAATTCGAACTGTGAATTCTGTATGACCTGGAGATAATATCAACACTTCTGTATCTTTGGAATACACGGCTGTTTTATTTAAGGATATATATTGTGATAAATCGCTTAATCTCACCAAGTCATTCGCGTCAGTCGGGCTTGGATAATTTTTTAATTTATAAGCATTTTTCATGTTAATATTTTTGGTTATATTATATTTATGTCGTTCAGCCTGTGCCTTTGTGTAATAATTTGATAAATCAATATCCAGTTCTTGAGATACACCAAAGATAGAACCATCTTTACCAACATAAGTCATTTATATTAGATTAAAAATAATATCATAAAAATTTTTATTTTTGTTGAGTTGAAATAACACATATAGGCATAATTGGCCACAACACTTGGAATTTAATTCTTGGACTTGAAATGTTTGATAAACACCATTCTGTAAGAATTTTATGACTTCAACAGGTGGTGGAAGACCAAAACTATCAAAATAATATTTGTCTTGACTATTAAAAATACAAACCCAATGAGAACCGTTCCCATTATTATCTTCTAAGTTCATAATAATATTCTTTGTATGTTTCGGCACATTTGTTAATTCATCTCTCATACAAATAACCACATTATGAATTTTTAATTTCTTACAATATTTGACAAGTTGTAAATTTGATGTTGTATTCTTTCCAAATTCTTTCAACCACTCATCAATGCTCATTTATTTATTAGAAAGATATAATCCATTACCTCTTTTCGTTAATTTTACACCTGCTTGTGCTATAGAAGAAAGCATATCTCCAACTAGCAATCTCGCTTTATCAGGCAGACCTTCAAGTTTTTCAGCAAAATCGACAATTACACCACTTCCACTAATTTGTTTCTCCAACTCTTTGTTATGTCTTTCCATTTCTTTTTGAGCCTGGAGTTGAGCCTTCCTTTCGTTGGCAGTTTTCACCGCTGTTGAAATACCACCCGTCAATGCTCCAACCGCACTTAAACCAGCAAATAAAGGAATTAGAAATGGGAGAAATCCTCCACTCGTCTCTCTTATTGAATATTTTTTCAACATTGGTTTTGTCATTTTAATTTTAAGTGAGCCAGTGTCATTCAAGATTTTAACCTGTTCTCTTGTGAGAAAAACATCAATTCTTACTGCTCCTTTTCTCTGAATTGTATTAACGTTAATCGTACAAGGCTTTTGATTTTGAACACAAGATGATAGTTTATGAAGATTGATTTGATTAACATATACCCCAGTTGGTACTTTGCCACTCATTTATTTAACAAAAAATTATGTGAGACTAATCATCACACCATTATCTGTATTAATCTGCAATTCTGTTTCTTCCAAAAGCAAACAATATGTATCAACTTCTTCACTCTCTCCTCTTTCAATGTATAGGGAAGTATCCACTCGATTAGACTTTATAGTTTCCTTTTGAGCGCTCAGGTCAAACGCATAGATTGTATACAAACTTTTAAATGCTGTCATATCCAAAATAGGTTCTTTATTTCCATTACTTTCACACACCTTTTGGTAAGACTTGTATGCTTCAGCAAAATCATTTTTTCCCAATTAATTTCCAATCTATCTCGTGGGTAAAATGTTCCATCTAGAGAAACGCGAAGTTGTTTCACCTTAGCATTATCACTCAATGCATTATTCTTATCAGTCGCAGTATCACCATCTGGCTTTTTAAAAATGATCCACAGATATCGTGGCTTTCCTTCCAGAACACCCAAATTCCACGTGTAAGTAGTTTGATTGAGTTTAACGTGTTGACATCTTCTTTTGAGGTATGATACACTGAGTGGTTTCTTTGAGTTAAGTCTTCGATTCAACATCTCTTCTGTTTTAAGATTAGGAGTATATTCACTGATATACCAACTCATTTCCTCAATTACAAATTTATTCTGATCACCAAAAGCACTACCAACACCAAAAAGCAATCGATTTTCATTATCATTCCTTTGTAGTTGAAATCTAATTTTAAGGCCATACAGAACTTTATCATGATCACAAAATCCAAATATACCTTTAAGAGGAACTGCCACAGTAAAACTATTTTCTGCTTTTGTATCATCATTATACATTCCTTTCCTTTGAGTATACCCAGGGTCTGTGTTTGTTCCCGTTGACATATCAGGAATAAAACCTTCGACAGACCCCTTTCCCATTCTATCACTGAATGTATAGAGTGTAAATTTTATCATTTCAGATACAGCAGAGACATAATCAACCGCTTCAACTTCTTGTGTTCCAATATACAAACGCACACTATCAAACATTTTCCAGAAGAAATCATTTACAAGTGTAGCGTTTGTGTTATTCCCAGCCTTAGTGAATTTAAATTTACACAACAAGAAACTTTCGGAGAGATTCAAATAGGTTTGTTGATTATTTATTTCAAAACTTTTTGTACCATTCGTATTCCAGTCTGTTCCAGTTATTGCATTTACCTTGAAGTAATCTTCTTTTTTAGTGGAGTTTGAGATAATAATAGTATCATCCAAATCATAGATACTATCAATTGCTTCCATACTTGTATTTATTTAGGAAAAAAAAAAGATGTTAAAACTTTTGAAACCCTGATCCAAGTATTTGAATTATTTTCTGTCGTTCTTGGGGGGACAACTGAGTTTTGCCTTTCTTAATTTCTTTTATTGCTTGTAATTTATGAGATTCCTTCTGGGCATCTTTTATACTCTTTACAGCACCTGCAACATTTCCCACAGCAGAAGCAGTTGAACCAATTAGATCTTTATGTTTAAGAATAGTTGAACCAATACCCATGAGAGTATCAATTATCCCATCTCCTCTAAATTGATGCCCAACACCCCTTTGTCTCTTAGGTTTATAGTATCCTCTACCAAGATACATACCTTCACCCTTGTAGTATGGGGAAAGGAACATCCCATCCCCTGTAATTATTTTATATTTTCCCAACTCGTGTTTCCTCACAATAACCATCGTATTTATTTATTGGAAAACTTCACGTAGGTGAATTCTGATGGATATAACTTCTCCATTAAAAGAAATCACACGATTATCTTGGTCGGTTATCCTAAAATTTACTCTGTGTATGGTTTTTCCTGACACAGGTAGATAAACCAAATTTTTGGGTTCCATATTGAATTTATAACCAATTGGGGTTGAGTATGCGCTGAATGAAAATATTGTATTTGTTTTTTCCCATCATTATAAGCACCATCAATCAAATCACAGTGAATTAACACCGAATTTATTCCTGAGGATATTTGAATGACATTATCACTGTAATACGTCCCATTAGTTTCAATCTTTTTTGAGGAGAAACCCAGTAACTCTCTAAATGAATTATCAATTGTGAAATCAACCTTGTAGTTATTTTTAACTTTAATCGTTGATTTTGAAGTATGTTTTTGAATGTTTATAACAATATTTTTGGTTCATCACCCTGTTCTTTCATAAGACGAGCAATTTCGGAAGATATTTGAGAAATCTCATATGCTCCGGGTGAGACTGTTATCGTTTTGTATCCACTTCCTGGATTATAACTAAACTTGTCATTTTTCTCGGTTATATTAAATAAGGTATTATAAGTTTCCATGGACAATAAAGATGCCTCATATTCTTTTGTTGTGTCAAGTTGTAGTGGGTATGGGAATGAAGATGTGTGGTCGCTTGTTGTGAAATTGAAACTAAGGATTGTGCTTCTCATCTTATTTAATATGAGATAAAATGTCTTTATATTGATATTTATTAATTATTTTCATGTTCATCAACTGGTCTAAAATGGCTGATGCTTCCTTAAAACAATTGTTATTTCCAGCCTTCTTACTGCCTAACAACAATAACAGTCTATTAACTAATTGCGATGGGTCATTTGGAAGAAAACTAACACCTGAACCAAGGATACTTAAAGCCTGAATAATGTGTTTCTCCTTCTCATTCTTCCTACTTTTACCAGAAAGAATAACCTTATAATTTAGAGTGTTTTGCAGATCAATATATACTCTATCATCATTATTTTCCATATCCAATGGTTTATCAATATACTTTGATTCATCCCTCACAGTTGAACCTAATCTTCCATCTTTTGTGAGAAGAAACATTAATCTTGGAGTTAGTTTAACAGGGGGTTGAGCAGAACCCAAGAACCTTAATTCATCATTAAATATCAATACCTTTTCTTGAACAAGATGAAATATTGCTGATTGTTCTGTTGGAATGAGTCCTGCTTTGGTTTTTGAATCCGCTGAATATTCATTGTTTTGAAGAGCATTCACAATATAATCAGGGGGTCGATTAATCTCTTCCAGTTGTTGAAATAAACCTTCATCATCATATTCTAATTCTCCTAAATGCTCTAATTCTTCCTCCGTCATTTGACTGAAATCTTTTAACATTTGAAGTTTTTTAGGAGTATATTCTACCGTGGGAAATGTGGAAACATCTTTCATTTTTCCTTGGGAAGTTTTTAAAAGTGGTTTAAAAAATTTATCTTGTTTTCTTTCAAATGCTTCTTCGCCCGTTAGTTTCTGTCTGCGTTTCTTCTTTATGTCTTCCTGCTGTTTTACAACTTTTGAAACCAACTCTTGATGTTCCCTAAATCTTCTTGCTCTTTCTTTCGCATCCATTTATTTATTGAAAAATATCATTTAATATCTCATCTTGTTTCACAACAATATATTTATATTTTTCAGTCGTGTGTTTCATGTAATCCCCAAATTCCTTTTTAGTACATAATGTAGAACAATTGTCTCTCCAAAAATTGTTTATATCTATTGAATTTAACTTGAATAAAATAAAAGTATTAGCATTGTTTCTGATGGAACGACGAGGAAGCTGAAAGTACGATTGACTAAGATAAATACAATTACAAGAAGAATGTCTCCCTCTTGTGTAGTAGCTGTCCATTACCGTTTGGTTTCTCTCATTAACACAATCATCAAAGATAACGAGGTTCTTTTTGGATTTATCCAAATCTTGGGGAGACGGTATATCATCCGTATTATCACTCAGAATACAAGTTATCGGTTTTGATTTCTTTTTACATCTCTGTGTATCACAAAATAGTTGTATTATATCTTCAATGTTAAAATCATTTAGGTTTTTTTGAAGTTTAAATAAACCGATTATATCTTCTTTTTGAAGACCAGCATTAAAACCTTGTGAGAGTAGTTGATACTCTGGTTGAAAACTCGACTTTGTGAAAATTATTAAATTATCATAATCTAAAAAGTTGGGAGTGAGGAGCATCTTTAAAAGTTAGCAGGTTTTTCCACATCCACTTGAACCAACTATGAGGCATCTTAATGAATTTGGGAGATTTTTATGGTTGTCAAATTTTATCTTATTTTCCCAAATAGGTAAAAAATCATTCATTTATATATTTGGAAAACAGGTTATTTAATTTATTCTTGGCTTTTTCGAAATTCTATATTTTATCCTAAGTTCAGGTTTAATTTCAAGATAATCCATTATTTTATTTATGCAATATCTTGTGTTGATATTTCCCTGAAAATCACATCCATGAATAAGATATAACAACAATCCTTTGAACATTTCTCTAATACGTTCAGTTTCTTCCCTTGTAAGGAAAGGTGTGTTCTCACCCTCGTTCTTTACATTCATTTCTCGAATCAATCTTGTAAAGTAATTCATTTTTGGTGTAAATCTAAAAGAATTATTTTCCTTT
>NC_140961.1:112701960-112756960 GCF_056783735.1 Eptatretus burgeri | reverse complement strand
AAAGATTTTCCTGTATTTGGCTCTATTCATTATTTCCTCTATCCTTACAAGTCTCCCATTCCCTGCGGCTGAAAAGAATCCCCATAGCATGATGCTGCCAGCACCATGCTTCATGGTAGGGATGGTGTTAGATGGGTGAAGAGCTGTGCTCGGTTTCCACCAGACGTAGCACTTTGCATTCAAGCCAAATAGTTCAATTTTCATCTCATCAGACAGCAGAATCTTTTGCCTCATGCTATCAGAGTCTTTCACCTGCCTTTTTACAAACTCCATGCATACTGTCATGTGCC
Organism: Eptatretus burgeri; assembly: GCF_056783735.1. Lineage (NCBI taxonomy): Eukaryota > Metazoa > Chordata > Myxini > Myxiniformes > Myxinidae > Eptatretus > Eptatretus burgeri. The sequence goes on along the minus strand of NC_140961.1, from coordinate 112,756,670 downwards.
TTTTTCTCAGGAGTGGCTTCCATCTGGCCACTCTCCCATAAATCCTACATTTGTGAAGTGCTGCAGAGATTGTTGTCCTTCTGGCTAGTTCTCTCATCTCAGCTAAGGAACTCTCATTCTGTCGAAGGGGTCATTGGGTTCTTGGTCACCTCCCTGCTCCAGGTCCTTCTTGCCCAGCTGCTCAGTTTGATTGGATGGCCAGCTCAAGGAAGAGTATGGGGAGTGCCATATTCTTTCCATTTCCTAATGTTGGAGCTCACTGTGCTATTGGGAACTTTTAACACTTGAGACATTGTTTTATACCCTTACCCAGATTTATGCCTCCTCACAATTCTATCTCTGAGTTCTACAGACAGTTCCTTGGAGTTCCTGGTGGAGTTTCTGCTCTGACATGCACTGTCAACAGTTGGACCTCATAGAAAGGTGTGTTTCTTTCTAAAGGATGTCCAACCAATTGAATTGCCCACAGGTGGACTACAATCAAGTTGTGGAGACATCTCAAGGATGATCAAAGGAAATTGGAGGAAACTGTGCTCAATTTGGAGTGTCATTGCAAAGGGGTTGAATACTTATTGACGCAAGACATTTCAGTTTTTCATTTTTAATTAATTTGTAAAAAATTCTCAAAACATGTTTTCACTTTGCCATTATGAGGTTTTGTGTCATTATGACACATATGGCATTATGACAAAAAACTTAATTTTAATCCATTTTAAATTCAAGCTGGAACACAACAAAATGTGACAAAAGTTGAGGCGTGTGATACTTTCTGAAGGCACTGTATATATGTATATACACCTATATGAAACACAATGAGAGTTTGTGACTTTGTCTGTCCCGCTTCATAAGCACGATTTGAGTCGGGTTTTAAAGGCCAATCTTTTAACATGACTGAATGTTCACCATGGTCAAAAGACCCAGAAGATCTGAAAGACCCAGAGGACACAAAATACTTCAAGGACCTAAAAGACTCAGAGGATTAAGAAGACCCAAAAGACCCCAAGGATCCAAAAGGACCCAGAGGACTCAAATAGCCCAAGGCCCCAAAAGACCCCAAGGACCCCAAAGACCCAAATAAATGATTGCTGGGTATTCACTACAGTCTATTTTTCAGGACAAAAAAAATAATGAAAAACATTTTTCATAAAAGAGTAATGACGTCTCTTCTATTGAAATTGTAGATGGTGTCCTGCAAAGCGAGTCTCAAGGGCGGTATACAGAAACGTTTTTTAAAATAACCCCAAAAATACAAGGTGCAGGGAGGTGAAATTCACTGCACGTGATGTGTAATAGGCTAGGCAATAAAGTGCCGAGGTTGGACAAAAATGTTAACAAAGCAATTTCACCTGAAATGGGTTCTTTGGAGGTATCTCTAACCACACAAAAAAGTCCACTCGAATCCGTGCATGGCAAATACTCGTTTTCACTGAAAATCCAAGATGGCCACCGCCGCAGAGCATAAAATATTGAAATAGGCATAACCTTGCTGGAAATCAACATATAAACAAAAATAGTGTCTAATCCTACTATTTTGAGGTGCTCTTCCATTTAAAGTTACTTTGGAGGAGATTGGAAGATGTGTTCACATTGAAATCCTCTAAAAAAATCCAAATTTTGGCCTAAAATTACCCCAAAATGAGCTAAATTAATTGTCTGAACAACCGGCTACAATCTTTGACATATGTATGAAAACACTAATTTATTTTATACACATATTTGATCATTTTATAGACATTATATACATATATAGTTAACACCCCTTAATTTATGGATAGTCCCGTTTCTTCATCATCGTTTTCCACCTCATTTTCTTCAATGCCCACAGGTGGACCGTTCAAACAGGTAATGCCCTTGCATTGACCATAAGATGGAGTGCAATGGAGCCCATTTTTGCGGCATGTTCACGTTCTTGTGTTGCAATTTCCAGCACAATTGCATCACATTATGTTAAGTAGTCGATCAGGTGCCGGCGGCTGAGACATTATGATGGGATATAAGCCAGAAGGAGAAGTTGTCCAGCCCCATTCTTCTGCAGGAAGATCATTACCACACCATGCCTGAACCTGATGGTATGCGCGATGACTATGGAAAATGGCTGCATCAGATGTTGGCGGAAGCTTCTCTGGTTACACATACTGCGTGGCAGTAGCCACTTTCTGCTGAAACTTGTCCACTTTTGCCGAGTCAAGGGTCAGAGATGTTGTGCAGCCATAGATGATGAACAAGGCATCTTCTCCAGCTCTTTCTATTTCTGCTTTAGATGGAGATGGAGACATGATTATTGAACTACACCACTCTAGTTGTGCATATTTCTTGAGTACTGAAACTTTGTCAACCCCATAAGGTCTAGACGTAGTGTCACACCCACTGAAAGCGTGCAGAAAGAGCAGGGTGCCAGAGAGTAATGGGTCAAGCTTCTTTGTCAAAGTTGTCACACACACTGTTTGTTTGGATGTCACCATGTATAATTCTTTGTCAGCAATATTGGCATGATGCGTTAGCAGCTGGAACACATCAGAATCCTTGGCGACGACAGCTGTTGGCTTCTCATTGGCGTGAAGACATGCTGACATACATATCTTGTAGTCAGCATCACCTGTTGCATATTCAACGGCGATATCCGCTTTGGTCATTTTCTCTGCAAGTAAATTGATGAATGCTTGCTTGTTGGAAAGATTGGCAAGAAAGCTCTTCTTGGTCATGGTTACATGCACTTCTGGTGAAACCAAAACTGTAGCACCTATATCATTCCCCATCCTGCGACAATGTGCTTCATCCTTTGTGCTCGATCCATGATACCCTTCAAACACAACCAAAGCATGATGGTATGATTGCTTGATGTGTCGGACGTACATTTCACAGATCTCTGAGTAGCTGGCATTTTTAGGCTATGAGAATTTATGAAGCAGGCTACCACCATCAATGATGTACTGCATACTCATGTCACAGGACTTTATCCTACTGCTCTCTGGAACCAGCTTGAGGAGATGGTGAATGATTTCTGATTTATCCCCAATCTTCATGCACACATGGTTGTTAAAGAGAGATGGTGGGAAGGAGCACATCTCATATCGGAAGAGATCTGGAAGTGGTATGTCACCATTGAAACCTGAAAGAAGAAGACGCTGATAGAGATGCTGTGAATCCATCTCAATTTGTTCACCAGAAGATGTTTTCACATGAGTAGCTGATGCCAGGGTCTTAACTTGATTCTTCTGAGAAAACTTGTATTCTGCGACAGATTGTCCGACCATGGAATCAAGGATTTTCTTTCCAACACTTTGAGCCCCATCTGCATTCACAGAATTATTTGCCACCAAGCCAGTTGATAGACTTACAATTTTCAATAATGGTTTGTTGAACATGCCACGCTCAAGGAACACTTGGAGAATCTTCTGTATATCACTCATGTCACGACGTATCCGGGCTGCTCCTAACTCACGATGTCCATCAGGCGTATCCATACATAAACCAGCTATCGTGAAAATGGACTGGCTTATATTGGCACACACAGGTCTTGAGAGCAGGAAGAGAAGTCGAGTGCTGTCACTGAATCCACGCCCTTGGGTTAAGCCACCAGTTGATTTGATGCTGACCATTAGAACTTGCTCTATGAAGAGGTCTGTGAAAATTCCTGACCACGCACCGTCACTTGTTCTGACTGGAAAGACACCATTCATAAATGCCCTATATACATCTGGATGGGTTTGTTCCAGGTCAAGCATTCTTGGGAGGAACAAAGCCAAAGACTTCTTATAGTTGTTATGACCGGCAGCAGCAAGAAAAGGGTGCATTTCATGCAGTGACTGCAAATACAGAGGCCAGCAACATATACGAGCAGAACGAATGAAGGACCTAAGAATGGATACCTTATTTTGGTGTTGTAGCCACAATCTTGCAGTGCCATAGCTTTGCATTGATGCATGCCAATCTTCAAAAGCAGTGCGGATGTTGCTCAATGCATCGCTCTGTAGTGCATCATCCAGAGCCATGCTTCTTTCTGTCTTGTACATCTTTGACAAGCTGAGAAATATCGTTGGGGCTGCTGGGGTGTTTGGAGTTTGAAGGTTGGTTTTCGCTGCTTGTCTCGAGCATGGGTGTCGACGTAGAGGAGTCCGTACCTTTCAAATCCGGAATAGGCAGGTGGAGGGCTTCTGATGTAGTTATTATATTCAGGGCACTGTCAATGAGAAGATGACCTTGCACTGCGCGGGCCACTGCCTTTCCACTCGACATCTGTCAACTGAACCCTCGGCATAGACCTGTGCCAGCATTTCCTTCAAACCAGAACCTGCCATGATAACTCAAATTGCTCTAAGTATGCTTATCTCTATGTGGAATCTGCCAAGTAACAGGACAATCTTTCGCAAACGACTTGATGTGGGTTGATCCTCGATAACCATCAGAGTTTTCCAGTGTAATTGCTGATCGAAGGTGATGATGGGAGTACAATTCTGCTTTTCAGCTAAGTCGCTCATGTACTCCAGCGTTGACCGAACACATGTTGGGCTACTTGGTGACATGTCAATCATTGGTAAGAAGAGTTGCGTACTCTTCCTGGGTTGGCCATTTGCGTATGAAGGGATAGCATGTATCCAGACCACAAAGGCCGAGGTTGAGAGAGATGCATCGATACCTGCCACATTTTGTCTAACTTGAGGTTCTGCATGTCCTGGGTATATGGGCGAATAGTTTCATATTTGATACTCTTCAATGCTGACTTTGGGTCTCTTTGAAATACGATTGAATGTTTGACAACATTTTTTATGTCATCTAATGACACCTGGTTCCTGGGGATTGGCCTGGAAGTTGAACGAGCTGGTGTGATTGCTCCCATCTGACCCATCATGTGAATGACATTTTCACATTTTCCCTCAATATTATACCAAAGATGACGTTGGTTTTGACATTTCAACATGAATGCCATCTTATATGACCTTGAAAATATTTCTAAGTGAAAGAGCACATCAAAATTAGTTGGATTAGACACTTTATTTGTGTTTCTATGTTGATTTTCAGCAGTTATGCCTATTTCAATATTTTATGCTCCGCGGAGGCGGCCATCATGGATTTCAGTGAAAATGGCTGTTTGTCATGGATGGATTCGAGTTGACTTTTTTGTGTGGTTAGAGATACCTCCAAATAACCCATTTCTCTAACCCCCCCCCTCCAAAGAACCCAGTTCCGGTGAAATGGCTTTGTTAACATTTTTGTCCAACCTCAGCACTTTTTTGGTGCTTATTTACTGGCCTATAATGCATGCAGAGTAAAACGAGTGTTCATTTATGTCTGTAGGGTGTCTAATAAATATGGAAGATAAAAGCACACCTGGTGCGAGGCTGAGGCTTCAGACTCTGATGTACTGTTGAAATGAAGTGTCCCCGAAGATAAAGAAAATACTTGGGGTGCTCCGCATTTGATTCTGCCTTTAGCCAGCCATTTGTGAAGCAACTGTTTCAGCGTTTTACAGTTCCCCACCTGACTGATTCACGGTAGTGGTGGGGCTGTAAATGAGACAATATTAATGTAGAACTCCAAGGCCATCCCTCTGCATTTTAACCGATGCAAAGTTGTAAACATCTTTCCTTTCCTTCCGCTGTATATCTCCATGCTTTTACCTCCACTCCTTTTTCACTTCCAAACCTCTTCATCTTTCATTCTTCTCCTTCTGCAACCTCGCTTTTCACTGCGATGCCCATCAATTATCCTTCTCTTCTCCTTTTCTTCTAATCCAAACTGTCCCCTTCAACCTCAAACTTCATGCATGGCAAACATTGAACGACAGTGACCACACTACATATATCTGTTGTCTTTCATCCTTTGATGTGCTGAAAGCAGTTGCCTGTAGGCCTAGTACGTATGTCAGCTTGGTGATAAAACTGTTTATCCAAGATATCGAATAATCCTCACATCGTTTGGTCAACACCATGACAGATGATTGAGGGTCCGGTGATGAAACAGGAAATTTTGAGGGGCGAGATAAGCTGTGGCAAACGCAACCAGCGATTTCATGTTGACTGAGAATTTCATTTAGATCTCATGATATGCTTCTCCACAAAGACTCAGAAAACGACAAGCAGGAGATGATAATCATCAAATGGTGCACCATTAACTTATCCTTGAAGGGCAGAGAGGAAGCTAATGTGTTTTTTTCACCCATTGGTAACAAAGCCAAATCATACACAAATAATCTGTAAATACAGCAATTACTCGACAGTAAACATTGCAGTGTGACTAACTATACTACGAGCTAAGTTCTTCATAACAATGGCAGATCTTGCTAGCATTTAATAATCAGAAAATTACTACAGCAGTAAACACAACATAAATGGTATTTTTTTTTTTAACAAAAAGTTCAGAAAGAGGAAAGTTGGCAAACTCGTTCACTGGTTTGTTGGATAGCCTCGAGGTACGCACACTCACCTCGAAGTTGCCTAGACTGAGTTTGAATCTCGGTCCAGATATATATTGTCATCCTATTATTCCGCATGCGGGATGATGCATCGGTGTGTGTGCCACCCCTCCGAACGACGTTTAACAGATTGATCCGTATGCTTGTCGTTGGTGGATGTTAATGATCCCACAGTGTCTTTCATGAAGAGTAGGCCAGCTATCGCCGGCACCATACGCAAGTTAAAAATTCCTGCCACCTTCAATCGAACGTCATGCCTGGCCAGCGGGTTCATGAGACACAGGCCAAAAACGTTCCCTGGCCGACCCCACAATATGGTAAGAATTATAGGTACTGTTAAATATGCAGTAATAAGTGACAAATAAGTGAAAAAAAATTTTTTGTCAAACATACTGCAACGTTTGGAAAGGTGCAGCTAGGTTACATTGTGTATTTCATAATCAATGTATTTGATATGTGACATCAACAGTCGCTAATCTTGATGCTCGTAAATATTAAAAAAAAAAATTAGGACCGCATCTCCTGAAGCTCACCTCCATCAGGAAGAACAGTCACTGAAACCCCCTGGAGACCCCCTTAAACCCTAAATTTTTTAATGCCATGAACAAACTTTGGTACATCAAGTGTGATGAAGGTTGTGGTCAAGTTTCATCGAAATTGTTTGTGTAGTTTCGGAGAAGAGAGCAAATACCTATTTTGAGGGTCAAAACCACCCCGCAAACCCCTTTTAATGAGCGCAGATTTTGATGCAGTGGTTAAACTTCGGTACATCATGCGGAATAAAGGTTGTGGTCAAGTTCCATCAGAATTGTATGTGTAATTTCCGTGAAGAGAGCAAATACCTATTTTGCGGTGTCAAACCCTCCCCCCGAGACCCCCCATGATGAGCGCAGATTTTTATGCAGACGATAAGCTTTGGTAAATCATGTGTGATGAAGGTTGTCATCAAGTTTCATCAAAATTGTGTGTAGTCTTGGAGAAGAGACCAAATACCTATTTTGTGGGGTCAAAAAATCACCCGTAGACTCCCTTCATGAGGGTAGATTTTGATGCAGTCAATAAAACTCAGTTTGGCATCAGATATGAAGCTTATGGCCAAGTTTCATAAAAAAAATTGTGTGTTTGGTTCAAGCGATAATGACTGAAGTGTTTACTCACTGACTGACTGGCCGACTCACTCACCTATGGACACTGCTCGATCGCATAAGTTCACCTGACTAAATTCCAGTTGAGCTAAAAAGGATACACCCATAGCACGTTGGTTTGAGAATTCTGAAGATATACAGAAGAATTTCACTTCAAATGCTATATGGTAGATGTTGCATTTTTCAATCATCATCGTTATCATCAGTGCCCTTGAAGCAGCCTCTTGTGAAACTTTATGCTGAATTCTTTACGCATTACCATCCGGGCAGGAATTTGTCATTTGCTCCCAGTGCTGATTGACGATAGCTCGCCTACTCTACATGAACGATGGCATGGGATATTTAATGTCCACAAACTAGTGCTAGCAGACAGGTCCTCTGGCCTATGTCCGCCCTGTTTTTACGGCCTGGACGACATTTTATCGCATGAAGCTTGGCAGCTCAAAAGTCGCACTCTTCATCAGAAAGTTAAAAACTTTCAAATAGGTTACACTGTTTTGCAAGTTTGTACTTAATATTATTACCAATACCGTTTCTGTATAATGCTATAATTGGTGTTTATTAACAAAGAATGTAAACAATAATTACACGTAAAACATTTTCATTTTGAGTTTCTATATTAAAAAAAAAACGTTTTTGGAATTGTCATTCTTTGTACCAGCAGTATGTTGACCTGCAGTAATGTTCCTTGGGGTAGCATTCCTGTGGATCTTTCCTAATGCAATCCAATCCATACCCCTCAAATTTCAAAGTGTTTTGATGAGCCTGTAATCGTCTTCTAATTGGTCATTACAGCCGGGAGGGCCTCCCCAGGAGATCCGCCTCCACAACGACTACCTGGCTCTGAAAGCCTGCCGGGACTCAAGAGGAAAGGCAGCTGGACATATCTGACCACCCGCCTAGCGTGTCGCAACACGTCTCCTGAGAACTGAAAACTTACCGGCTAAAAACTTCCATAAAGAGCCACAGCCATGTCCTAGATGAATATCCAAAATAATTTCACAGTTAGCTTTTTCTAAAGATGTGCCAGCTGTTCACCATGGCTTCCACCAATGTTTTGATTGATGTAATTTCAGGGTCAGAATAGACATTCTGTCAGTCGATGAGAACTTGTTGAAGATGATTTCAACTTGCAAACGGGTCCTCGGCATTCCCGACCTGTCTATGAAATTGGCAGGCCATTTGAAAAATATAACAGGGTAGACGTTGTCGTGTCAGAAGTGTGTCCATCAAGATGTTTGCTCCAAAATTGCAGAAGAAGCTAAATTTAAGAAGCATTAGCTGCAAGGATATTCCCTGACACTGGATCGGTTCATATTTATCGGAGTAGGCATGCCTAATTTGAAGGCAGTGCAGTGCTGAATGTACTTGCGTGCACAAAATTGCATGGGTTGTGCTCGAAGGTGAACTCAGGTTCCTGGGAAAATAGCGCCGTGTGAGTCGCTTGTCGCAATGTCGCTGACCCATTTCAAAGCAGCTTCCGAATGAAAATAAATGGCCAACACAAACTGGACCCATTGCAAATGCTCAGGTGGAGATTAATCAACTGCTTGGCTCCGCTGCAAAGCACAACAAAAGGGGGCGGCAACGAGGCTTCAAGAATCACCATCGCCTGCAATGCTTTGGACTGGCTTCACACTGGCCTGCCGACAAAGGGGCGAGCCGGTTTCAATGAGGCAGGGCACTGTAGGGGCATTCTCGGTTCAGGTCCTGGTGTTAGGATTAGTTACGGTTCTACCAAGATGCTTAAAATGAGCTGTCGAGTTTCTTCAACACTCCTAGTTTTACTTTCAGCTGTGGAGAAAACGTAAATGCATAAACACATGAAGGTGTCTGACAGGTTGGCGCAGAGGTAGCACATTTGCTTTTTAGCTTTATAGTCTGGGTTCGATTTCTGAACTGGGTATAAGCTGTTGTGTTAGTGCTTTCAAGGTGGGGCATTGCATTAATGAGTGCATCGTCATCCGTCAGATGAACATTAAACTGGGGAGTAGTCCCCTCCCTTAGTTGGGTCCATTAAAGATCCCTTGATGGTGTTCTTCACTTCGATTAGGTGAGTTGGTTCCAGCACCCTGACCAATTTCCAATTTTCTGCCCCAATTTTCAGGGGCACTGTATCAGCCAGGCAACCTTGCCAAACCTCAGTAGTGATGTAACCTGCTGGCCAAATTCGTAATGATAACCCGCAGTATGATATGTATTCACTCTCTCTATCGAGTGCAGCCTGTGGCTGCTGGTTGCATCATTGGTTGGGATGCGGCTATGCCGCTGATGCAGTGTCCCCCTTACCAGTGCACTGGTATTCATTTTGCCGACCTCAGAAGGATGACAGGCTGAATCAACCTCCTGGTGTATTAATTCAGCGGCCCAACGGGGCTTGAACTCAGGACCCTAGGATCCCAAGCCGCCACCCTAACCACTAAGCCAACACCAGGCTTATGTATTCACTAATGACAAGTTGTTCAGACAAGTTGTAATCATTGGGTTACAACTATGTGCTTGCATTGCAGATTATGTAACCATAAGATATATTTCACAGGAGTTATTAGTAAAGCCATTAAAATAAAACAACTTTCACTTTGTGTTTCCATATAAGCAGCACCTTGTTTTCTGGTCACATCAATTATTGACACGCAAGTCCTGCTGATGTGGTGCACCTATAAAATTGGCCAATAATTTAGAATTTAGCCTGGTTGGTAGCAAATAGTGGCCTTCTTGGTATGTTTTGTCATGCACAAGGAAACGTTAGTGAAAGGGCAGGTGGCTATGCAACCGTTTTAGAGGGCAGTGTGCAACGTAATGCAACACCCTGCTTGTGAAGCACGAGGACGACATAATAAAGTCAGAAATCAAAGTAGATATGCACCTCAAAGTTGAGTACTTTACCCATGAGATATCCCGTCAGGTCACTTTCACTGATGAACTTTGAATCTGATGAACACTACATAGGAACAGTGCAGCGGTTCTGGCCTGAATGTTGGGAAGGAGTGGATACAGGAATGCCAGACTGCCCTTCTCTCTTTGAAGCGAGGGAAGTGCTTGACGGATCCAAGAGCTGAAGTCACCATCCCACATATTGTTCATATTTTCATTGTTTGTAAATGAATCGTAAGCCATTGTGTGAAACACTAACTTGATTAATAATTATTTAATATGGGGCTAGCAACCCTATACACAGGACATAATAACAGCTTTTATGATATTAAATTGTCCAACTTCTTTGCTCAGAGCATGTTGCATCACAATAGGCAACAAGATGTTGTGCCATTAACGCCACTAATTTATGGATGGAATGTTCTGAATTTTTTTCCGAACAGCACAAAAAAAGCCTAAATCTCCACACTTGGGAGAGTTGAACAAAATGCTTAATATGACTCTCCATTGGATTATAGTATGAGGGTTGTGAAAGCCACACAGTAGCTTGAAAGTTTGTCATGCTTTCACAATGGTAGTTAAGTTGGTGACATGTTCATTACTGAGCTACCCAGTGTGGGTTTGATTCCCAAAGCTGTCACAATTAACTCATCATCATTTCGTATGCAGCCTGTGGCTGCTGGTTGCATCATTGCTGGGAGCACAGCTGTTCCGCTGATGCAGTGCCCCTATTACCAGTAAGCTGGTACTTATTTTACTGAACTCAGTAGGATGACAGGCTGAGTCAACCCACCTAGTGTTATTTCAATGGCACAAAGAGGGTTCAAACTCAAGACCCAAAGATCTTTAGCCAGCCACCTTAACCATTAAGCCACCATTCGGCTTTTACAATTACCTAAACAACAACAATAACAATAATCCTATTTTGGTGCGGCATTAGCAGGGGGCACTGCATCTCAGAGCATGCATGCATTTATTTGGCTGAAGATGTAAAGTCACCTTTCCTGCCTGCATTTAGTTCGTGAACATTAAAAGATATATTAATTGAAAAGAATTGTGTACACTTACCTGGGAAAATTTCTTGTGTTGGGGTTACCTGCAGTATATTATCACTTGACTTTCTTTGGCCTATTATCTAAACCAATCATGAACCAAATGAGCATGATGAATGATGACATTTTCTTGGAACTGATTCTTGCTGATAGTGCATGTGGTATTAGTGGGGTGTTCGGCATCAAGCCTACTTTTGAGATGCAGTTATTCTCAGATATGCAGCCCTTGCAATTTGGCTTTGATCGGTTTTCATTATGCCGCTGTCAATGTAATATGCTCTTCATCTTCTGTCTCTGTTTCTCACCATGCTTGGGTCGGGCCACTCGATCAACATTCTCAAGTCTTTCAGGGTCCAATGCTCCGTGTCCTCCTTTGCACAGTGTATCCACCACTTTCTCGGCCATCCATTTGTTCTCCACCTGGGACTGTGATCTCCAGTGCCTCCATAACAGGACTCCCTTCATCCATACATCATACCTGCCGATACTATCCCATCCCTTTGCAATTTCTCTCTAATATTACAAATCTTCGTCTCACACCTGATGATATGCAGTGAGGCAATGCCATCCTTCTCTCCGCTCTCAAACATTTTATTTCAATGGCTTCAAGTCTTCTCAGGTGCCATTGTCATGAGATGGTTGAGGGAAGTGAGAGGGGGTGACATTGCTAGACTGCAGGTAATGATAACACTAATAATGGGGCAGTTTACCTCTCACTGAGGGTAGTTTGCATATTTGCATATTTGCATTTGACTGCTATTCTTATGATGATCCCAAATGACTCGCATCTGTGTGACTTTCATTGGCATTGGACCGTTATTTGATGGGTGGTGAATAGGTTATTGGACATTTGGAGACTTAATTTGGTTTTACAATTTGGAACTCATGATCGCATCACCAAAAGCTGTTTGCTCAAATGGGAAGTCAAGCAGGCCAACCCTTTGGTGAAATGATATCATTGTGAAATTTTTAATGATTTTATTGTTTTGTCTACCGCACACACAGTTGGATTGTGTTACAACCTAATCATGTTTTTAAAAAACAAGATTGCGTTGTACTTCTCATAAAACTTCCTTCGGCAAATTACGCAGTGGCAAAGTAGTACTGCAGCCAGATTTTAGTTGCTCCTGTGCTTTAACTCTTTGATATACATTTATGACTCGGCGAATTTCTTCGTTCTCATACCAATAAATATTATGTCCATCACATTAAAAGTACCGAAAGGCGACGACGTACTTACATGCGTGGTAGTAGCAAATACCAGCTCTTAAGGAGAACACATATCAATTGTCTTCAAGACCTGGAGTCTTGCTCCATGTGTTGTGTTTGCATCTCAAGAGTCAGGTCTAAAGTGTCAGGAATGCAAAAGAAAGTTTCCCCCAGCCCTGGTATCTTCCACCAATTAGTTTCACAACTGATCAGATGGAAATCTGTGTCTGCACAGCAGGATATGAGAGCACACTGTGCTGGTGAAATCTTTCAGGCCTGGGGGCCCTGCTCCTCTTTCAATAGATATTAACGCTTGTAACTACAATACTACCGTTGTTTCCCTCGGTCACGCCATGGCTTCACTCAATAGCAACTCAATTACCACACACAAATGAAGAAAACCCAGCTCAGGTAACCAACCTTTTTATCTTATCGCTTATTTTCAAATAAATAAATAAATAAATAAACAAGTATTTTAAGAAAAAATTGTTCCACGGAGTAGTATTTTCTCTGTTGTACAGATTCCTAAAGCGTTTAAGTAGTACAGTAGTTATCCTGCGTACATGAAGAGAAAAGTGGAGTTAAGCAATCGGTTCACTTCTGTCTGTCTATCTTTCTGTCTACAAATGTCAGTAAGCCTGGTGTTGGCTTTAAGGTTAAGGTGGCTGGCTAATGATCTTAGGTTCTTGAGTTTTAGCCCATGTCGGCCATTGAATTAACACAAAGTGGGGTGAACTAAGCCTGTCATCTTTCTGAGGTCGGTGAAACGAGTACCAGTATACTGGTAATAAGAGAGCACTGCATCAAGGGCACAGCCGCAGCCCCCAAAAATGATGCAACCAGCAGCTACAGACTGCACATGATAGCTGGAGACAAATGACAGTTTCTAACCGAGGAACAGCTTAATTTCATTTGAATGTTCTATTTTGAACACGAATCGGAAAAAAAAAACTTGTAGTTTAGTGCTACTTAGTGCTCTCTGCACATGTGTGACAAATTCAGAGCCAGAGATTAAAAAAAAAAATTTTAGTCTGTCTGTCTGCCTGTCTGGCAGTGAAACAAAATTGAAAATCGTTCCAAACACGAAACTTACTGTTTGTGAAGACGTCATAAAGGACACAGACAACAGGCACGAAGAACTGATGTATCGTGTTAGATAGGGTGGTGTAAAAGAAGTTGCCTCAACAGCGATAAACTTCAGAATTTTGGTGTCGACAACCTTTAAAAGATTTCTTTTATTTCAATATAATTATATACTTGAACACTGTAGAACACAATTCCCCTTATTGGCACTTTCAAAAACCTTCCATTTCACAGAAGGCTACTTGGACAAAATATTACGGCATATGATGTCATCACGACCAATCAAATATGCCGCTCTCAGACCCCATCCATGTCCTTGTTTTTCAAGACGGTGCTGGGTAACGTGTTCAATAAATGTTCTAGTTTCCTAATGACTTTAGACACAAGACATATGGGACTAAAGTGTAGTCTGCAAGATACCTGTTATTATCATTTTTGAAGACGCTGGGGTGGAGAGTGGCTGGGAAGCATCCTTCTTAGATAAAATATCATCAATCAGTCGATGTGCCATACTCTTCAAAGATTGTTGGTGCTGCCACCTGCCGAAATAGTTTCTTGACACAGGTTTTGCTGGGGAGTTTGCCATTGCCTTCCCAGTGGTAGTCAGAGTAGGAATTTGGAATTTGGCCAGGGTGCCAGCGATAAATCACCTACTCTTCGTGAAGGACATCCTGGGATATTTAATGTCGATCAACTATCATCCTGGTAGATAGTATGCCCGGTTTAATGTTTATCGGAGGGAAGGCACACAAACTGATGAATCACACTGCCTGCAAAACACGAAGATGGCAGTTTATAGCTGGGATGGGATTCCATTACCCAGGCTCGATAGCTTCGAGACGAGGAAATCTACCTTTAGGCTCTCCTGGCAACCTCCAGAAGTTGGAGGAAATGCCACTTTCAAAACATCTTGATCAATCCAACATTTCTGATTGATGACAGGTTTGGTTATGCAAATTAAATATTTCCTTAAGGTGCCCCTCATGCAATGTGCCAAACTGTATACAGGCCTAAGCCAGAGCTTGCATTTTGAATTTATTTATTTTTGCTCATGACTAGCTTTCATGTGCAGCCTGTTTCTGCTGACTGCATCATTTTCCGGGGATGCAGCTGTATTGCTGACGCAGTGCTCTTAATTACCGTGACACTGGTACTCATTTCACCAAACCCCAAAGGATGACAGGCTGAGTTAACCTCACCTGGTGTTATTTCAACGGCCGGCAAGGGCTCAAACTCAAGACCCGAAGATCTTATACTGGCCACCTTAACCGTGAGGCCAATGCCAGGCTTATTTTTTCTGATGATGCCATGAAGGCAGAAACAGTATTTTTGGCGTTACGATGCATTTTGGCCTGAGGACCCGGTTCAAGCAAGGTTGTCACCATGTGAACATGTTTTTTGTCTTGGGGGGGGGGGGGGTGAACAAAGTGCATGTGTTTTATCATGTGAAAATCAGACTGCAGCCTTTTTGCGAAGTAAAGAGAACGTGACGTTTTGGATGCCAGGTCTTCATCAGAGTGAAAGAGGTTCCGTTTTCCGGGTTCATGACCTTCAAACATGCGAAGAAATTTCGAAAGAAAGAAACATAAGGTACTAACAAAATGGATATGCAGAGATTAATTTGCAGCAGCTAACTTTCAAGCACAGCAGAGGACACAGTAATGTTTGACAATTGTAAAAACGACAGTTATAACAGGTGGACACTCAATAGCCCACCGGTAAAACCTGGCTTTGCAGGAGTGACACAGGTTCTTGTCTGAAGACTGCGAAACTGAAAACGGAGCCCATGGGCTTGTGCCTCAATCTTCAGCTTCACTCTACTTCGGCGGTGAGCACACCGTTGTCAACCTTTAATGAATATAACCGAGCATTTGAATTGTCTGCCGAGGCAGATGGATACTAGCCTTGACAAAGTCAAGTATTACGCGACATGTTTATTAGTTTTACTTGTTTTGTTTGACTGGGTGCTTCGGTCTTTGGCTGAAGTACATACCATACCATACATTTTCTTCCCTTTGCACAAATGTTTGTATTTTTAGATCCTCGTGGAGTATCTCTAAGTCTTACTCACGTTCTTCTTGTGGACTTTTTTGTTTCACAGACTACATTTTTCATCAAAACTTCCTGAAACTTGGCATATATATATATATATATATATATATATATATATATATATATATATATATATATATATATATATATATGTAAAAATACCCTGCACAGATAGTGACCATCTCCCATTTTGTAAATTCCTCCGAGAAAAAAAGTTGACGTCATAATATCGCCGCGAATGGAAATCGCCTATACCATTATCTCGAAACTAAGCAAGCTATTTTAATTTTGTTTGCGGGAATCAAGCCGGGCATTAGCACAGATAATTTATCGCAAACCTGATACATCACAATGACGTCATATTCGTTTTTATGACGTCAACATTAAGAGGACGAGGATCTTCGCTCATTCGAGCTTGTTTCGATATTAACCCTGTTCATTCGAAAAAGGCATTTCTCGAAGGAGAAACAGCAGCAAATAACTTGTAAGGCCATGCATTTTGACTTTAGGACCAAGATGCACCTGTCTTTTTTTAACTTTGCATTTTCACTTAAGAACCAGAATGTTTGAGTGTTTTATGGCAATTCATTGTGGCATTAGCTGCATGTGTGATAAAGGGACAAAGATTACCCTGCATTTGAGTTTGTGAGCAGAGGTACATGTCATGTCTAGTTCTGTCAGGTATGCTTGCATTTGTAAACCTTTTTCGATAAAACCGCGTTTTTTTACAGACGAGGTGAAGGTGTCACTTGTCAGATCATGCATTTTAGCTTTATTGCCAGAATGTATGCGTTGATTGTGTGGCCATTCAGTCTGGCCTTCAGGTTTAGATGCATGTGTATTGTTTGAACAAGCCTTATCGTGCATTTTGGCCTTCGAGCTAAGGTACATAGGTTTTGCTTTGTTATCATGTTTGGATGTTTTTTTTTGTTACCTTTCTGTGTAAAAGGCTTTACTCAACAGAGGAAGAGCAAGCGGGCCTTGTAACACCATGAATTTTGGTTTTAACTTCCAGGAACATAAAACACATGTGCATCGCTTTCACAAGTTATTTGTGACTCTGCATGACTAACAGCTTTGGTCTTTGGGCTGAAGTGCATATGTTCGGCTTTGCGATTTTGTTTTTTAAAATATTTTAATATGAAAAAATGTTTCTCAGTTGAAAAATGTGTGCCCAAGTTTGGAGCTTGAAATCACTGCCTTAAATACTGCCCACCAGGGGATTGATGTTGATGATAACTCTTTGAAGAGATCTCACGAATCTTAACAAATTTGTTCAAGTGTGTTTGCATTGTTGTGCCTATTCCAGGCCCGTCGCTAAGGGGGGGGGGGGAATTTGGGTGCAATGCCCCCCATGGCACATCTGGTGCCCCCCAAATGTACGCCACCCATTTATGCCCTGTTGCACCCTGTGAACAACTTAGTGTTTAAGGACGAGCGCCCACTGTGAACTTGTTGTTTAAGGGTTCACCTGTGTGGACTAAAACCCTTATTACAGATGTTCAACGTGGTGAATAATTAGGCCTTTTTGGATAAACTGTTCTTTAATAATATCCTTCTTTGAATAACAGTCAAGAGATAAGTGTGCGCTTCCCAGCGCATCTCCAAAAGACAATAAGACAAGACAATACAGACACAAGGCAAGACAATACAGTACAAGACCACAAGATAAAAGATAATAACGCAAGCACCAACGCCAGCAGCCAAGACCTCGTGTCGAATGTCGATGTTGTGGGTGGTTATGTATATATATATATATATATATATATATATATATATATATATATATATATATATATATATATATATATATATATATATATATATATATATATATATATCGTGGATCATTTAGTTTTAAGGAATAGCCAATCAGCGTATTCGATATGGAGACCCTATTGAGCAGGTTACCTGATTGGTTGTAAGTTAGGTATAAATGTAATATAGTCATAATATGATAATATTGTTGCTGATTCGCGCCCGCCGGCGTGCGAGCGGCCACGTAACTCGAATCGCGGCACGTCGCCCACCGGACGGACAATCCCGTCGTGACCCTCTCGGACTAACGCCGGGAACTAGTCACGGGTGGGCCTTTCGGCCTCACCACGATCGTGCCAATCAGCCCCCCGCGTGGGATAGGGTTGCTCGCCAAATTCGACCTACCTAAGTACCCACACACAGGGTAGACCGGGCGATCGCACCTCGCCGCAGGTCGACTTCGGACACGGGCCACTTTAAGCGACCCGTTCCGTACTATCGGGATAACCGAGCGGTGTTATCGTCAACCTCGACGGTTCGATTAATTATTGGGCGTATTTAGCCCACGACCAACCCTTTACGTGAAGTAAGATGGAGATTCAATAAAAGAAAAGACGAAGCGAAACGGGAAAAACAGTTCAACATAAAGTACATTTATTCCGCGGCAAACGGAAAGCACACATATACAATCACAACAATTATGCACCAAAAGCAAATGTAAAAGTAACACGACAATTCTGCACAAAAAGCAAATGCAACAAAAGAGACACAATGCAGATCTACTACCGACTACGCGAGCACACGGCAACACTTACACAGTTTTACTTCACAGACGGCGCCGACAACACATATACTCCAATGCAAAAGAAAAAGGGGCCACCCTCAACGATAAGGGGGGCAGACGGGCCTGGGGCCGAGACCGCGTCGAGCCTACCCGTCTGGTGATGAGCCGCAAAATGGCGGCGGCGCCCCGACTCCGCGGGCCTCGCTGGCACTGCCTGGAATGGGGTGGGAACGGGGCCCCCTTCTCACACTATCTCAGCGCGGGGGGGAAACAGGAGGGGGGTGTTGATGCTCGGGGGGGAAGAGGATATCTGGCTGGCTTGGGTCCCGCGCCGAGCGACTCCACCGCGACCTCGACCGCGTTCCCGGCCTCCCCTCTCCGCAGCTCCCCGACTCTGACACGAGCGCAGACGTCCACAAAGCTTCTTGGCTTCTCCAGCCTCTCCGGACCCCGACAGACACTCTCTCGACTGATTTCGCCGCCGCCACAACTCTCCAACTCTTTCCTCTTCTCAACTCTTCAACTCTTCCCAACTGCCCTGATTCGCTCCGCGCTTGACGCTTTATAGTGCGACAGGAGAAATCTTATGCAGATTTTTGGATCAGGAACGGCTCGGGGGCGGAGCCACGCTCCCCATTGGACAGAGGAAAAGTGGGCGTGAATCATTCTTGATCCGCGAATCTGCATATAGCGATTATACTCCGATGCGCCTGGAGGCGGGGCCAAATCGCCCCACGCTCGCTGATAGGACGGAACAGAAGTGGGCGTGAATCATTCTTGATCCGATTTCTCGGAAAGGCTGGTGCTTTTGCACCCGCTGCTCGGTGCGCGCCCTGTACGAGTCCAGGATCGGTGCCCACAAGCGGCGCGGGAATGGCGGTGATGCGATGGTTGCGAGGGCGAGTTGTGACGGTAAAGGTCGTGGCTGTTGGCGTTGCTGTTGTTGTGAAGCGGCGTTGCGGTTGGTGGTTGGTGTGTGAAAGCGGTTGTGGAGAAGGTGGATGTTGTGAAGGCGGTTCTGGAGAAGGTGGCTGTGGTTGTCGAGATGCGGTTGGTGGTGGTTGTGGTGGTAGTAATGGCGGTTGGTCCAAAATAAAGATAGTAAAAGAAAAACGGCTATCTAAAAGGGTCGCAGCCCGAATGAATGACATTTATTCCCACTAAACAACGGGTTTGGGCTAACTACACATATACTTGGAGATATCTCACCTACGGGACCTGAATGGTGGTTTGCGAATTTCGTCAACCACAACACTACCCCCTCCCCTTTTTACAGACTCGTCCCGAGTCGTCAAATTTTCGTGTGCCATCATGTGTAGTTCTCCCCTCGTACATTTTACCTACGGATCCCTGAGTGCGACATTCATGGTATTCGTGTCCCCAAAATAAATAACCTGAGGGCTGAGTAACTAACTAAACAAACTCACTCACACGGACGACTTAAATAAAATTGCCGGCGCTAAGACAGACATGCCGGGGGCGCACTCATATGTACAGTACATCTTAACCTTAACTTACAAATTTTACACTAAACCATGGCCCAGGATCAATGAACTCTGCAAAAAGAAAGCAGTTAGCAGGGAGCCAGGCTGCTCGCATGCAGTCTCTGGCTCAAACAATGCAGGTGACAAGGAACGTGGCCAGCTGCTCACACGCAGTCCAAGGCCTTCCCTTTTGAACTGAACGCAGTGAACCACAACGGTGCATGGGCTGCACAAACGCAGTCTCCGTGCCAGCTCAAGTGGCACACGCAATGAACACAACGAATGGATGGATGAATGGATGGACGCAAACACGGTGCACGGGCCGCCACTGCAGGCCCATGTTGTAGCTGCCAACAGGGCAGTTCTCGCAGCTTGCAAACTGTTGCTTTCTGATTCTGGCGCACATGGCAATGAACAGGGGGGGGGGCAAGGCAAGAATTGAACGGGGCTGGTGAACAGGGGCAGTGGGCATGGCATGGCAAAGGTGATCAGGCAAACACAGCTGGCAGATGAACTGGCCGGCACAGGCCTTGCAGCACAGCAGCTGCAGCCGATCCGGCCGGCACAGGCCTTGCAGCACAGCAGCTGCAGCCGATCCAGCCGGCACAGGCCTTGCAGCAAAACAACAGCTGCCGATGAAGCTGGCCAGCCTTCGCCGTTCAGTGGAGGTTGGTGGAGGGAGTGCGGTGGTGCTGGCCACTCGGAAGGCGGGCTCGGACCTACTCTACGGTCTCCCTCCCAACCTAACGCCTTTGCCTGTCACTGTCTATACCCACTCCCTTAATTTGTCAAACCCCAATTTAGCCCCAACTTATTTTTTTATTTTTACTTCCCCACTATAAATCGTCCCCTAACCCCCTGTACTGTCCTTGTTCGGCTAACCCATCCTGTCACCTAGCCTACTCCCAATCCCTACGTTCCCTTCCCGGAGGGGAACAAGGGAGAGCTAGCGTCCTGTGTTGAGGCCCAATCCAAGCCTCAGAATGGCCTCCCCAGAGTTCAGCGATCTATAACCAAAGTGGGTCCAGCGGCCCACAACGAGAGCGAGGGGATAGATGGTGCGGAGAGGTACATCTCCTAATCTACCCTAACCATTAACTCTTAAACTACCCCGGGGCTTTCAACAAGCGCCTCGTGCTTAAACTATTAGTTCTAACAACCCAGATTCCCATCGCCTGTGTTGGTGTCCTCACAATTTCGGGCCTCGCCCCCCAATTTTCTTCCCGTGCCCTCACATGGTCTCATGGCTGGGACGCGTGGCTCCCCTTGGCAGGCACGACCCTCTGCCGATCTCCAGCTATGGCACCCCCGGGCACGACACTGCCTCCGAGCCTACCAGCTCCCTAAACACCGGGGAGTTCCCCCCAATGGCACCTCCCCTGAAGCGCACACGTGGCAGGCTGGCTTCCCGGGCCCCTTTCCGAGGGTCACCCGTGCCCACAACACTGCCCACGCGGCTAATGGCGCCCCGGGCCCCTGCACCAAGCAGACGCACCCGTGCCCACTACGCTATCCCGGCCCCCCATGGGCCCTTGGCCTACTACGGCCGAGTAGCCTGGTGCCCGGGGTACCCACTCAGCGATACTCACCTTTCGCAGCCATGCTCCCAGCCCGTCAACAGGGCTCCTGCACCCCTCCAAATGGGTTTCGAGCCTACTTTCCCACCAACAACAAAACGACTTCCATATTTCAATTTAACTAACCCCCTAACTCACTCTACACTGACCCCGGGGTCCCTTGGGCGGGAGTCACTCCTCCCCCCAATCACTCATCGCACCATGCATTCCCTATTCGCTCCACTCACACAGACCTGCTGGCCTCACTCACTCACCAAGCACATGCTTCCACTTCACTCACCAACTCTTCAACACACTCACCGCTGAACTCTGCCATCCTTCTATCTGCATCCCCTAACTAACTCGTGCTCCCACGTCGTCCCTTAAACTACAGCACGTTCCTTTTAACACTACGTAGCTAAGCTACGTCCCCACTACACATTCACTGTCTGTCACTGTCTCCAAAATAATCCCATACTCCATTTTCCCAACCTAAATCTGACTAACAATCCCTCTAACTAATCCATTCCACGGGCCCCATGAGGACTTACCCCTGCCCCATGGAGCCGGTCTAGCTAAGCTAACCCTTCCCCCTAACTAGTTTCCATCCTGTGCCCAAGTAAGGGGGTCTTCCACCCCTTGCCCGGGAATCCTGTTCACCCGAAAGCGAGGCTTGCTGTTTTTTTCTAATTGTGCAGCACCAGCGCGGTAACTCACAGCTCGCGCACTTTGCACCTGTCCGTGACGTCATGCAGCTGCACGTGTACCTCGTCCTCCTTGGACGGTACCATCCGGCAGGGATACCCCTCCTGCCGGATTCCAACCCCAAGTGCAGCCATGACGTCACCGTGCGCATAAAAAAACACAAGCCCCACGTCTCGAGGGGTTCCCCACGCGAACACATGTGCTTTGCCCGTTGGAGCGCAACACACACGCCCGCGTGGAGAACCCGTCCGGTCCAAATCCGTAATCCTGCCTAAACTTTGTCCGTCCGCAGGATCGGCAAATCCACCGCGTGCGTTTCCGGACCGGGACTTCACTCTCGCAAGCGAGCACGTTGGGGCCTCGTGCGTTGCACAGCACGGACCTCACGCTCGCTGCTGGGTGAACCCGGCACGGTACCCGAAACAGCTACAGCTGCTACCCGGCTTTTGTCCCTCATATGTCGCTGTCGTCGTCTCCATTCCACCCACGCACACCTGCGTGTTACGACGCTAACACACCTCACCATGAAACTCACACCGGGAGACGCGGTTGCATGTTCACACATGCCGACCGACATCTCCCTCACATACAGCGACCTTGCACACGCTGTCTCTCTCACACTCACGGTCTCCCTTGCACTCGGCCGTTCACTCACGCATGCCACCTCCCTCGCACACGTGGCTCCACTCACTCGTGGTGCTCCATTCATACTGGCCGTTTCACTCACACACACAGCCTCTTCCACTTGCGGTGCCCCTTTTACACACGGCGTGCTGGGAAGCACGTACTCCGGCACAGTCGCCACCACACCACTCACACACGGGGTCGCTTCCACACACAGGGTCTTTGTCACCCACCCGGTCGCTCTCACACACGCCCTTGCTCTCACACACCTCTCACACACCGCGCTATGCATGCGTTGCAGCACGCATTTCGCCACACTCGTGAACACACACCTCGACACCACACACACCAGGACAACCACACTGGGAATTCGTGTCCCCACAAGGGTCTCCGGGGCCTCTATACCCCCCAAGCTCTCCGTGCACCTGTCCACAGCATCCGTCCCCTCAACCTCGCAAAGCACGACCGAACCCACCCGGTCCTGACTCGCCTCAAGGGGGCATACTCCCTCCCCTCGTTCCTGGAGGAGGCTATCCCGCTGCTCACACCGGGTCCCTGCACAGTCCGCCAGCTCACCCCCATTATCCTCCACCACCTCCGTGTGTGTGTGTTCGTCTTTAGTTTCTTCCACCCCGTTTTCATCGTGTAGTCTTTCCTCTATCGTTCCCATCTCCCGTGTCTCTGTACATTTATTAGTTTCTGTTGTCCCCTCGTGTCTATTAGTCTCTGCTTCTTTCTGGCGTCTTTCCCTTATCTTTATGTAGGTCAACCTTGCTTTCTCCTTAAGTCGCTCCCGTCCTTCCCTCTGTTTCACTCCTTGCTCTTTTACGATCTCCGCGCACCTCATCCTTGCTTTCCGTCTTAATTGTTCTTTTCTCTCCCTCGCAATTCCTTTCACCTCGTCTCTTATCTCCCTCGTGCACGTCTCCGTCACCCCAATTAGTTTTTCCCTTTCGGTCACTGTTACGCTTCTCGCCCAACACGTCCCCCGAATTATTTTCTCCTTACCCGCTTCCACCGCGGGCCCAACAGCCGTTGCACTCCCTCCCAGCTCGTTCGCTCCCACACGTGGAGTCGCCATTTTGAGCTCCACTGCCATTGCCTTCATGCCCGCCTGCAGGCTTCGGCCCATGTTCTGCGTCGCACCCCGCAGTTCTTTCATTTCTTCCTTCATGTTTGTTTCCATTTCGTTCATTTGCTTGTTCATGCTTTTTATTTCGTTTTTCATTTAATGCGCATCCGCATTCATCTTTGCCAGCATGGCGAATAGCTGGTCCATGTCGGGTGCGCTTGGGTGAGCCGATTCGGCAAGAATCGGGAGGTTTTGGCGGAGGGGGGAGGGGAGGTGTCATACACCGCGGCCGCCGCCGCACCTATTTCGGGCTCTGGGTTCAGTTGGGCGAGTTCGTGTTCCTGCACAACCAACATTTCCTGCATGGGGATTTCATCCTGGACCATGGATTCTACACATTCTAAATCCATTTCTAATATCCCCGGCTCCCGCTCGCCTTGAGATGCCATCTTATTTCTCGTAAAGCGTTAATTTAAATCGCTCGTAATTTGGAGGGAATCGGGGGTCGCTCCTCTCACACCTGGACCGATTCCCGTGAATTTAGCTGGAGACAGGAGAGCCCGTTTTCCCGCTCTCCGACACCAGTGCCGCGAGGAGGGGGATGGGTTTGTGTCCCAATCCTGACAACAGTGTTGCTGATTCGCGCCCGCCGGCGTGCGAGCGGCCACGGAACTCGAATCGCGGCACGTCGCCCACCGGACGGACAATCCCGTCGTGACCCTCTCGGACTAATGCCGGGGACTAGTCACGGGTGGGCCTTTCAGCCTCACCACGATCGTGCCAATCGGCCCCCCGCGTGGGATAGGGTTGCTCGCCAAATTCGACCTACCTAAGTACCCACACGGAGGGTAGACCGGGCGATCGCACCTCGCCGCAGGTCGACTTCGGACACGGGCCACTTTAAGCGACCCGTTCCGTACTATCGGGATAACCGAGCGGTGTTATCGTCAACCTCGACGGTTCGATTAATTATTGGGCGTATTTAGCCCACGACCAACCCTTTACGTGAAGTAAGATGGAGATTCAATAAAAGAAAAGACGAAGCGAAACGGGAAAAACAGTTCAACATAAAGCACATTTATTCCGCGGCAAACGGAAAGCACACATATACAATCACAACAATTATGCACCAAATGCAAATGTAAAAGTAACACGACAATTCTGCACAAAAAGCAAATGCAACAAAAGAGACACAATGCAGATCTACTACCGACTACGCGAGCACACGGCAACACTTACACAGTTTTACTTCACAGACGGCGCCGACAACACATATACTCCAAAGCAAAAGAAAAAGGGGCCACCCTCAACGATAAGGGGGGCAGACGGGCCTGGGGCCGAGACCGCGTCGAGCCTACCCGTCTGGTGATGAGCCGCAAAATGGCGGCGGCGCCCCGACTCCGCGGGCCTCGCTGGCACTGCCTGGAATGGGGTGGAAACGGGGCCCCCTTCTCACACTATCTTAGCGCGGGGCGGAAACAGGAGGGGGTTGTTGATGCTCGGGGGGGGGGGAAGAGGATATCTGGCTGGCTTGGGTCCCGCAACGAGCGACTCCACCGCGACCTCGACCGCGTTCCCGGCCTCCCCTCTCCGCAGCTCCCCGACTCTGACACGAGCGCAGACCTCCACAAAGCTTCTTGGCTTCTCCAGCCTCTCCGGACCCCGACAGACACTCTCTCGACTGATTTCGCCGCCGCCACAACTCTCCAACTCTTTCCTCTTCTCAACTCTTCAACTCTTCCCAACTGCCCTGATTCGCTCCGCGCTCGGCGCTTTATAGTGCGACAGGAGAAATCATATGCAGATTTTTGGATCAGGAACGGCTCGGGGGCGGAGCCACGCTCCCCATTGGACAGAGGAAAAGTGGGCGTGAATCATTCTTGATCCGCGAATCTGCATATAGCGATTATACTCCGACGTGCCTGGAGGCGGGGCCAAATCGCCCCACGCTCGCTGATAGGACGGAACAGAAGTGGGCGTGAATCATTCTTGATCCGATTTCTCGGAAAGGCTGGTGTTTTTGCACCCGCTGCTCGGTGCGCGCCCTGTACGAGTCCAGGATCGGTGCCCACAAGCGGCGCGGGAATGGCGGTGATGCGATGGTTGCGAGGGCGAGTTGTGACGGTAAAGGTCGTGGCTGTTGGCGTTGCTGTTGTTGTGAAGCGGCGTTGCGGTTGGTGGTTGGTGTGTGAAAGCGGTTGTGGAGAAGGTGGATGTTGTGAAGGCGGTTCTGGAGAAGGTGGCTGTGGTTTTCGAGATGCGGTTGGTGGTGGTTGTGGTGGTAGTAATGGCGGTTGGTCCAAAATAAAGATAGTAAAAGAAAAACGGCTATCTAAAAGGGTCGCAGCCCGAATGAATGACATTTATTCCCACTAAACAACGGGTTTGGGCTAACTACACATATACTTACAGAGATATCTCACCTATGGGACCTGAATGGTGGTTTGCGAATTTCGTCAACCACAACAATATGATTAAGGAAAAGACATAAATTTACATTATTAAAGATGAAGTGCACGTGCACCACGTGACCTTCACAACCCGTCAACCCTCCATCTTACAAAAGTAATTTTGTAATAAAAATTAAAAAATATGTGTGTTTGCAATCGTGCTTACATTTGAAATTATGCAGATTAAACCTGTTTTTGATGGATGGATCATTTAATAAATAAAACCGTCAACCGTGAAATCTCGCGAGTTGCGAGATTAGTGACGCGGGTCGCGAGGGACGAATCACAGAGCACGAGCTTGCAGCAGGAGAAAAAGACGTGGATGATGGATAAACGAAAATGGCTCAGAAAAGGAAAAAATACAACCGACGAAAATGAAGAAGATGATGAAAGACATGTTGTGGGAGGAGGAGGAGGAAAAGACGATCATGTCGATGAAATACCGACAGAAGCTGGCCAAGCTAGCAACGTCAGCCCTGCAGCTGGAGCCCCATTGCAGACAGCCGAGTTTCCACGCTCGGCGGCGGCCTCGGGGTCGGGTGTGACTGTCAAGCCGCTTTCCGATGATCTTGGAAGTGAGAGACCGAATCAAGTTGTTCTACAGCGGTTCCCTGGCCTTCTGTTGCAGAACAAGAGTCGCTTGTTTGTGTCCTCGTGGTACCAGACTAATGAATGGCTGGAATACAGTGTGCAGACAGATGCAGCATTCTGCGATCCATGTAGGAAGTTTAACACCGCACGTGGCCCAGTGGACTCTACTTTCACAGTGCGAGGCTACCGGAATTGGAAACATGCCGTTGAGAAAGACAGGGGGTTTCACAAACACGCAACTTCAAAGGAACATTTAACTTGTGTTTTGAGGTGGAAGGAGAATGAGAGGCGCATCGATTGTGGTAAGGAGATTTCCACACTCCTCAATGCTGACCAGATAAATGGAAACCGGTACTATGTGTCTGCTCATAGATGTTGTGGGATTTCTCGCCGAAAATCAGATACCTTTTAGAGGGAGCCTTGATAATTTTGAAGATATGTCAGATGGGCACAGTGGGCTCTTCCTCTCACTTTTAAACTACAGACTCAAAAAAGACACCGAGCTAGCCGAAATAATAAAGCATATCCCACAAAACGCAAGCTATACTAGTCCGGAAATGCAGAATGAACTGATCTGCACATTGAGTAATGTTGTGACGGATGCCATCGTGGAAGGAGTAGGCACATCGTAGTTTACCATCAAGGTGGATGGGACGAGGGACCCCACTGAATGTGAGAACATATCAATCATCATTCGCTTTGTATTGGCATCAAATGAAGCAACAGAGCGTCGACTCACAAATAGCTACAGCTGACGCTGGAGATGCAAAAACATTGACAGACCTAATAATTACAGAGCTGACAAAAACAGGACTTGACACGTCAAAAATATTAAGTCAGGTGTACAACGGGGCTTCAGTAATGGCTGGGAAGCATGGTGGGTTGCAAAAGTTGTTGCAAGAGATATTGGAAAAATAAATCCCCTATGTGCTCTGCTTAAATCACCAACTCCATCTGGTAGTTATCCACGCACTGGCAGCAGAGAAAGCTGTCACTGATTTCCTCGAGGTTTGTTGTTGCCTGTACAAATTCTTCAGAAAGCCCACTGTTGCTGCACAGTATAAAGGTGAGCGGTTAAAACGACTTCTTGATCAAAGGTGGACGGGACATTTAGCCACCGTGTCTGTGATCATAGGATCTTTTAAGGATATCACATCCTTACTGTCAGAGATTGATGCAGAGCGTGCTTATGGTGCAGAGATGAGGATGGAGGCTATTTGGCTTTTGCAGGAAGTCTCTGGGCCTGCCTTCATGTTCATTGCTCTCTTTGTACAAAAACTGCTGATGTTAGATGGCCCTAACAGACTCTTGCAGGTGGAGGACATGGACTTGCCAATGGGGTTGGAACTGGTGGCGAGTGTTACAGAGTGTGTGAAGAAACTCCACTCTGAGGATGAGTTCACTGATCTGTGGAACAAGGCCAACGATACTCGCACTTCTACACCTGCACCACCAAAACGGAGACGCACAATGCATAAGAATTTGGAACAGTTTGTAGTTTTGGAGACTACAGGACAAAACAACGACAATGACAAGACGGAACTGCAGAGGGTTTTTTACAGCGCAATTGACACTGTGCTTGGCGAGATCGCTCAGCGCTTCAGTGAGCACAACACACAACTTGCCCGTTCACTCGCTGCCTTGAATCCTGAAAATGGCACGTTTTTGGATCCCCACTTGCTCCAGCACATCATGACATTAACAAAGTCAACCATCAGTGAAACAGAGTGTGTGGTTGCAAAGCAGTTTATTCGCTCACAGACAGAAAAGCAGCCAAATGAGAGATGGACAACACAAAAACTCCTCTCAACATACCACAAAACGCTGGAAGCCATGCCAAGTGTAGTGACTGCTATGCGACTTGGACTAACATTTGGTGCGTCCACTGCCATGTGTGAAAACTCATTCTCAACATTGAGGAATATCTTCACTGACCGTCAACGGTCCATGCGCCATGAACGTCATCCACAACTGGTACAGCTGGCCTTCGAGAGAGACCTCACACGTAAATGCCTGAATGAAAGGAAGGAGAGGGTCCTCACAAGATTCCACACCGAGAGGCGTCGCCTGCAGCTCTTCTGACAGTGAGTACAGTGGTATAAAAACTATACGAGGAGTTCAGATTGTGTGTGTGACTGCTGGTGATGCGTGTGTGGTTGTGGTTGCAGTGTGGTTGTGGTCAGCACCCGCCGTGGTCGGCTGCTTTGTACTTCTGATGTTTAAGTTAAATGTTGTGTTTGGTGCTTTGCATATCCCATATCTAGTGCTTTGTGCATAACCTTACCTCTGTGTAATTGACTGCTTTAAATGCGGACCTTGTGGTATCTTCAGGCTGGTCGTATTTGCTGTTGATAGTTTAACGTGATGATCGCAGGTCATAGCCTGCTGTATCTTATTTCAAAGTGCACTGATTCTGGTGCCAACCTCCCCCGTTTAGTCATTGTATCTCTGGTATATTAATTTTCTAATGCCAATTCTTCACAACACCTTGTATAAGTGCACCTGAATTGGTGCCAATTGTCTAATCATTGAATATTTGCATTGTGAATGTGCCAGTTTGTTGCGGCTCTCCTGCATTCGAATAATTTTTGGCCAAAAACATCGGAACATATTAAATCTTGCTGAGATCAATTTGGTTAGTATGCGACGGCAACCTCAGTATAGATGTGTCAATGCTGCATGAAAACAATAGTATTCCGGGTTATCAAAAATATTAAATAGAATAATTTCACCCCCCCCCCCCATCCAGGTCATATGCCCCCCCTTAATACTGAGCCCTGGCTACGGGCCTGGCCTATTCCTATCACATGTTACAGCTCTCCCATGATCCTTATCCATATCTATATTAATAAATGCGAATGTGTGTGTGTCAGTGTGTCAGTGTGTCAGTGTGTCAGTGTGTCTCCTCCATAACTCCAAAATCATAAAACCTAGCAGCCTGAAACTTTACATGCATACAAAGGGAACTCCAAGAGAGTGCAGACTGAAAATTGGGTGTTTGGGTTAATTAAAACACCTCGTTTGAAGATAATTAACTACATTATTTAATTATATCCTTTATCAGGCACATCCTCAGAAACCCTTGCCTGGGTCTTAATTTGCCATTTTGTTCGGCCTGTTCAACAATGCCTTGAGTTTGAACAGTATGCAACAGTTTATTAACAAAAACGTTTTTCTTTTTCACTTCCTCACTGACATCATCGAATGCCTGTTCATCATACCTATAAATCACTGGGTACATTTCAGTGCTTATAAACGCCCAGAGATGCCAGCAATAGTGGCTTTATTTCATTTCCGCACATGCCATAATCTCGAGAATCTCTTAAACTAAGGGGAATTACAAAATTTAAGCTCCAGAATCGAACTTACAAGCAGTTCAGACTCCAAGAAAAGTGTTCATTTTTTTCAATTCGGACATATTTGACATTTTAGCATCTCCGGGAGGTGTTTAAAAATATAACAGCTCGGTGATTGCTAATTGCTTGCCAAGCCAGCCGTTCCTTATCAACCATTTTGTTGGTGTGTTTTCTTGAGTGCTTAAGCCACTTGGCGAGCACTCTACAATATTCGCACTGACACTGAATACTGTATATTGATCGACTTGAGCAACGTTCAGGGGCCACTCTCACTCATTTGGCCCCGCGTTGTTCTGCAATGCATCAGGCGTGAGCTGGCTCATTGAAAATGTGCTATATTATTATACACCACGTTTCCCCTTTTTGTACGATCTTTCATAATAAAACCTGTCACTTTAGCGAAGATAAATACATTTTTAAAAATTCAAGGTTTTGTTTATAAAAGTTTCTTCAACCGTTTTGTTGGATTGCTTCATTGAAGCACTTGGCGAGCGGGCTTCAGGCTTTGATGGCGATACTGCGGTTCGATACTGGAATTAGGAAAGCAAAATAAGTTAGACGATTACAATGAGTTTAAAAAAAAAAAACGCTTCAGTTGTTATAAAGCAATGAATCGCCACATCACAGCAGGAAAGATGAGAGGTACACACTTTCACTCTAAGTTGTCGAGCCTAGATTTGAATCCCAACCCACATATTAGCTTTCGGCCTGGTGTTTCACAGGCAAGGTGATTCGGCAATGTGTGTGCTGTGTCTAGGATAGACATTAAACCGGGCATCACATCTGCTGGAATCCCCCCCTCCTCTTCCCCATTCCCCCTTCGCACTCCGCTCCCATCCCCCCTTCTCTCCCCCTCCCTCTCCCCCTCCCTCTCCCCCTCCCCCATTCGCACTCTCCTCCTCTTCCCCTCTCCCCTTTTTCTCTCCCTCTCTCACCCTCTGCCTCACCCACCCTTATCTGACCCCTATCCCTCTATCTCCCACCCTTATCCTTCTCCCTTCCACACCTCTCCCTCTCCCTCTCACCCCTATCCCCCTCTCTTCCCACTTCTTCCTCTTCCTCCCCCCCCCTTTCATATTCCAATCAGCAAAGCAATGGCTTGTATTTGCTGGTAATATATAAAAGGCCTGTGTGCAGTATTTACTGTATTTCTCTCTCACGGAGGAAGGGACCTCATGTTCACGGAAGTGACATGGCGATACTCTTTGCCCCATTGGTTGGACAGTTCATCTGACTCCGCCCACAATCAAAATCATGCGCCACCATTTTGTGAACAGCATAGGCCTCAGGCATCAGGCCTAAGGCATTGGCAGTCAGTCCATATCCTAGTGCAATTGGAATAGTCGCAAGTAAATAACCACGATGATATTTATTTCATATGCACATAAGCCGGGCGCATGGTTTAGCTTTGTGTATGTACACAGGATTATTTTTACATTATTTTTGGGACAATCTCAGCAAAGACCCTGCAGACCCTTACAGACTACTATAAATCGATGAGTTCTTCTGCAGCATGGCATTCTATTTACAAAATATGTAACAAAAATAATGACAACATTGTAATGAACCATATGTTTATTAATAAAAATAATATTAACAACACTAATCGTAGTATCATTTGACAACAATAATAAGGAGCGTATAATCTCCACCCTGTCCCAATACAAGCACATCTGGGCTTTGTAAAAGGCTTTGGGCATCAAGTGCAAAATGACCGATTAGTCGAATGGCCTGGAAGGAAGCATCGGACGGCTATAATGCATAATTGGTTTCATTGGGATTATTAAGAAGATTTGATTCAACCAACTAGTTTCTCGTTACCTCTGTCATCTGGACCTGTTTATTGGGAAACTCGAAGTCAGCTGACATCAAAACGGCTTTGCACGGTTATTTTTAATTCAATTTGAATTCTGTTTTCACTTTTCATAGTCGCGAAGGTTGATTTAACAGTTGGTTGCATCAAGTTTTGTGAAAATTGAATGTTTATATCCTCAGTCTGTGTGGAATGTATTGCAGCGAGGGGGAGCTTCCATGGGCTTCCATGGGCTTCCATCCGTTTCCATGACATATAACGAGGCTGTCTTAAGTTCTAGTTGATTTATGTTTTCACTTTTGGGACCTTCTGGTGGAGCTACATGTTTAATGAAGATAATTTTCGTTGAAATCCGCTCAGAAACACACTTTTCATGAGGAAAATATATTCCATTCAGTTAACCGTGAGGCTGGAAGGGACCCCACGTGCTTTCCGTTCACTGCTGCACCTCGTAACCTGTCCTCCTGAGGGACTGCTTATTCTTAGCATCTGTGAGATCAATATTTATATAAGTATCTGTGCTCTATAAGTATCTGAAAGAATTCCGGTGAAAAACAGACGTTTTAGCATTTTGTTCGAGCATTTCATCTGAGGCGAGCTGGCTGGTCACGTGACGCCACACAGGCGTGCAGGCAGTGAGTGATTGAGCTTCTCGGTGGTCCGAGGGTCCTTTTTAGTTGGAGTCCAGCTCTGTCCTGGATACAGCCATTAAATGCACACACTTAGAGTACTTATTTCACGGCCATAAACGTGGGTTTCAAAATTGTATAATGATGTTGGGAATGATTCCTAGAATATGGAGATTTTTGCTTTGAGCGGCTTCACGTGTTCATTTTAAATTCAATTTGAATTCTGTTTTCACTTTCCAAAGTTGTTAAGGTTGATTAACACAAGGTTGTATCAAGTTTTGTATCCGAGCTGACCATCATACCCGCTCGGGTGTACTTTTTTGCTTTATTGCCTGGAATTAAATTGCATCAAATCAGACTTTTTTCCACCTTTATTTATACGTTGTAACCGACAACTTCCAAGTGAAAAACAAATTCTACAAATTTCAGAAAATTAATTAAAAATACAAAACCAGAATATCTTGGTTGGATAATTGTCCACCCCCCTGAGGTAATACTTGGTGGAAGCGCCTTTGACAGCAATTAGAGTTGTGAGTCTGTTGTGTTCAGTCTCTACCAACTTTGCACACCTTGATTGGACAATATTTTCCCATTCGTCTGTAAAACTGTTCAAGTTCAGTCAAGTTGCATGGGGAGCATTGATGGACAGCAATCTTCAAGTCATGCCATGGATTTTCAATTGGATTTCAGTCGGGGCTCTGACTGGACCACTCAAGGACATTGATTTTTTGTTCCTTTGCCACACCTGTGTTGCTTTTGCTATTTGCTTTGGGTCGTTGTCAAGCTGAAAGTTGAACTTCCATCCCGAATTCAGCTTTCCTGCAGAGGGCAGCATGTTTTCCTCCAGGATTTTTCTGTATTTAGCTCAATCCATTTTCCCTTCTATTCTGAAAAGTGCCCCAGTCACTGCTGATAAGAAACATCGCCAGAACGTGATGCTGCCACCACCATGCTTCACAGTAGGGTTGGTGTTCTTTTGGTGATGTGCTGTGTTGGGTTTGCACCAAATATAACGTTCTGCATTTAGGCCAAAAAGTTTCATTTTGGTTTCATTAGACCAGAAAACTTTTTGCCACATGGCTTCAGAATCTCTGGAGTAGTTTTTCTGCATACCTCAAATGGGACTCAAGTTTGAGTAATGGCTTCCTTCTTGCCACCCTACTGTACAGGCAAGACTTGTGGAATGCTTGGGGAGTTGTCACATGCACACAGTGACTGGTCTTTGCCATAAAAGCATGTAACTCTTTCAAAGTTGCCATTGGCTTCTTGGTGGCCTTTCTGATCAGTCTCCTACTAGCTTGGTCATCCAATTTGGAGGGATGGTCTGATCTAGACAGGGTCTTGGTGGTACCATACACCTTCCACTTCTTAATGATTGTCTTGACTGTGCTCCAATGTTCTATCAAAAAATTGTGGTTCTTAACACTGATGAGAAGGTCATATCTGGGGCTTGTTGATGTACAGGGTAAGTTCAAAGTGATGATACTTGCTATTAATCAAATTGTGGAGGAGGGGGTGGGTGAGAGTGGAAGTGGGAGTTGTGTGGGCTGTGAGTGTCGTTATTATAGATATATATATATATATATATATATATATATATATATATATATATATATGTTTGGTGTGTGTGTGTGTGTGTGTGTGTGTGTGTGTGTGTGTGTGTGTGTGTGTGTGTGTGTGTGTGTGTGTGTGTGTTTGTTTGTGTGTGTGATATACCCAAATTATCGTCATGATCTCCTGGGTTGATTAGGCTAATTAAGGCCAAAGTCACATTTGCCACGGCGGCCATGGGGTCTCCAAAATCTACGGCCACTAGCAATTATACGGCGGCCGCAGTATTTCCACGGTCACACAATGTAGCAGTCACATATGTTTTTATTTTTCGGGGAGCCGTACGGCGTATTTAGAAATTGTGGAGACCGAAAAGGTAGGGTTGCCGTACGGTCTTTGATGTGATGTCGCACGGTGACCTTAAGGGGGCCCTGCGGCGGCCATATAATTTTCAAGGCAGACGCAAGGTAGCCTCAAGGTGCTCGCAAGGTGACCGCAGGAGGGCCCAAAGGTGAACGTGCGGCCAGACGGACGGTAACGAGTGGGTTCATATATATTTTTATTTCTTTTAACCAGTTCTTTTGTTTCGGCTCGTCGAATTGCTACGGCGAAGGTAGAAATTAAAAAAAGTTATAACCCCATGCTATAATTCCACGGCGACCCTATGGCCTGTAAAATATAGCCATACGGCAAAGGGCCACCCTGAGGCCACCTCAGAAACTCTGCGGCCGCCGCACGTTTCTGTCAATTCAGAGGGCGTGCAGCCGCCATATCCTCGCCGTAGAGCAAATGTGACTTAGGCCTAACTACAGAGAACTCTGAAAAATTCCCATGTTTTAAACGCACGCCATGTTAAGGTTTATAGACCAGCTTAATTGGTCCTTCCACCACAGCATAGCATTCTAATTACAAAACAAATAACAAATAATGATCACATTATAACAAAGCATCTATATATTAACTAGAACGGGCACTCGGTAGAGCGCATACCTTCGCCGGCGTTACTTTTTTCCGGGCACATTTGAAAAACGTCATTTAAAAACGTCCATGACATCACAACCATCAGTCCGATGGACGTCAAATTTGGTGTTAGACGTCATTGGGGGCAGTCCAACAAAATGCAATGATAAACACTGAAAACAATCGAAAGTTTAAAAATGACATCATCTTGTGACGTCATTTTGACGCACTTCCAGTGACGTCACTACCAATCGCGGACTACCATCCTGAAAGCTCTTATTTCATGGAACATTATAACGTTGGTTTCATGTCAATAGCTCTATTACATCTGAAGTTATGCCCACAAGTATATTTTGACCTTGAGTGTGACCTTGACCATAGAGTTAATTTGCAAAACCTGTTCATAAATAAGCAGATATTTTGGTACTGATCATAATGCCTGGATTTGGGACAATTTCCTTTTCAAATTACATAGATATTTGAATATAAAATATCAGGACATTTTAGCCACAATTGAAAAATGTTATGTTCAAACGTCAATGACGTCATAACGGTCAGTCCGAACGACGTCAAATTTGGTGTGTGACGTCCTTAATGTAAGTCCTACAAAAAGGTATGATCAAAACTGATGAGTTCGAAAATTGAAAATTTACGTCATCTTGTGACGTCATTTTGACGCACTTCTGAAGATGTCACGTCAAATCTGACGCCACGTAGCTGAAAGGTATTTCGTCATGGAACAATATGGCATTGATTGCATGTCGATAGCTGTCTTATGAAGGAAGTTATGCTCAAAAGTTTGTTTTTGACCTTTTCATGACCTTAACCTTGACCTTTGACCCAATTGCTCCCATAATCTAATCAAATCGTCCTTGGATAATCCCGAATCATCCCACCAATTTTCATGCAATTCGGTTTAATACTTTCTGAGTTATGCGAATAACAAACAAACACACATATTCACAAATAAATAAATGCACAACGATCAAAACATAACCTTTCGCAGAATGCGAAGGTATTAATGAAAATATTTAAAACAATAATAACAGCAGTATCATTTGGCAAGAATAATAACGATCGTATAAGTCCTGCCCTGGCCCAAGCTCCTCTGGGCTTGGTGAAAGGTAAGTTAATGCTCAAGCAGTACAGTGGGCAGGGATGCTACAAGGCCATGAAGACAAATAAAAAATTGGTCCAATGGAGTAATGGGTCCACTGATGATGTAAAATGGAGATTGCGGGATGTTCAGACCGACTGAGTAAATTCGCACCCTCATCTCTTGAACACTGTGGTATTTCTCTGTTAAAAATTAACAAAACATATGTGTGAAGATGGTTAATAATTTTTATGGACAAAGAGGGTAGAAAACCCCATTTTTTTGTAATGCACATTTATGGTTAATAATAATTTTCTGTAAAGTTTTAATCTGTAGCTTTAACAGCGGTAAATGTTATTTGTTTAAAGCAAGTAAAATGTTTAGTTTAACAGCAATAAATAACTTTACTGCATTTTTTTTTTTTTGCGGAATCAATCAAAATTGACTTTCAACCCTCAACAATGAAGATACTAGGTTTAATTAAACCTTCTAAAATTCCCTCCTTCTCCGATTTCTGAGAACAGAAACCTTATTATTATTATTTTTTTGAAGCACGAGCCCGCTGATGGTCCGGGCCCTCGGTCGGTGCCCGAATGCCTGACTGCTCAGTCCGCCTCTGTACAATTAGCTAGCGGTGCCATGGTTGTAGCACACATACAAACAGGAAATGGTATGAACACAACTCGTATTATGCACAGTTATTTCATGTATTGCTATATTTCCGTGATTCAGATTTGCATTCAAGAACAGAACAATTACGGTTAACTATTCTGAAATTAGCACTCTCGTCTATATGCTGAAAATTACGTTAAAAGATGATTTGACTCAGATTTCCCACTATCATCAGCAGGTTAAAAGTGCCTGATGAGCTGAACCAAATAAGTGTAAACACACACACACACACACACACACACACACACACACACACACACACACACACACACACACACACACACACACACACACACACACACACACACACACACATACAGTGCATGGGCAAAAGGCCTCATTTAGCATCCATATATAATTTTGAAAGTCACGTAAGTCAGGTCAAAAGGGAGGCTTTGCCGCAGTAATGTCGACCATTTCCCAAAGTCGCAATATTCGCTTGCTTACGCTCACTCATATTTATCCTTTTCAAACTGGTACACATTATTTCGTCATAGCGCTCCCCTTTGACACTACTCCCCCTGCCGGGGGCTAGGCTTCGCCCCCTTTCATATGATCATTTATTTCATTAAATTAAGTAGTCATAATAAGTGTGTTTTCTTTCCAGGAATAACTTAATTTATTCATCAATTTAAAATAATGCAGCAGTAGCCCGTTAAAACCCCCATCCCCATTTTTTATTAATACTTATACTTTAAACCCAAAAGGTGATGTATTTATTCCGTCACTCATTCTATATCTTTTATCATCAAATGCTGTTAGCGTTTTCTTACTAACAGTCTCTGAGAATATTTAGTGTTTATAATTTCGAATAAGATTCATCTCTTTATAAACATCCTTTCTCTTCCAGATACATTCAAAGTAATGTTGAAAGTTCATGGTCTGTGTTAATACACTCTTCTTTAGACCTTTAAGTTTCTTTTCATATTTGAATTCATTTAACCCTCTCGTTAAGTATTTATAAGCATATGCCTTTGATCCAACAACTCCAATTTCAATTAGTATCTTTTCACCTATTAATCTTTAAATTTTCCAATAACCTTTTTATTTTTATTTGAAAAAAGCAGGTTATTAGGATCATAATCACTTGTATCATAAATATCTTCGTCTTCTTTCATGTAATTATAACCATCATCTGTAGTAATCTCTCGTATGAAGCTATCCGTATCCAAATATAGCAAAACAATATTCCCACCATATCTTTTCCTTAGATTATTATAAAAGTAATCATACATTAAATAGTTTGAAAGATCTACAATAGATGTTCCCAGATAAATCGGTTTATCCATCTTTATACTCTCTTTATTCAAATGAACAGCACAAAAATTATCTGTAAATATTTCTACTCTTTTAAAGCTTGGTTTATTGATCAACTTCTGCACCTGCCCCCAAGTTGGAGCAAGTCTCACATTTTGTCTATTCCTTATATTTTCCATTGTTTTACTGAATACAGAATTATTCATCAACTTGTAAAAGTCCTTCTCAAAATCATTATTAGCCTTTGTTCTCATCCTCATATTATAATCAATATATTTACCTAACCAATGACTTTGACTGAACTTTAGTGCCCGATGTACCTTTTTAACTTGTAGTCCTGTATCTACAAATTGCTTTAGATTTCTTTGATGTAAAACATACTTCTCATTATCAAACAATGTTGTTCGTAATTTAGTTGTAGGAATATATTTAAACTCATTTGAAGAACTGAAGAAATGTTGTTGATAACCACTGAATAACTGTTGATTGGGGATCTATTTTTCAGCCTCATAAGGAAAGTCTTTATATGACCGGGCGTAGTGGCGTGCGCCTGTAATCCAGCTACTCGGAGGCTTGGGTTGGAGGATCGCTTGAGGACGGGCGCTCTGTGCTGGGCCACGCTATGAGAGGGGGTAGGACAGCCCAGAATCATGGTGAAACCCAATCCTTATTCCTGTGTTGTAAGAGGCGACCAGGGTTGCGTCAGGAAGGGCATCCGGCATTAAACCTGTGCCAAATCAGTATGCGGATCATAACGGATGATCCGCTGTGGCGACCCCTAACGGGAGCAGCTGAAAGAAGAACAACAACATTAGGAAGGTCTTTATGTTTGTTATGAAGTTTTTGAGGATAGTTTAAGACTACTTCAAAATAATACCCATAATCCCGTTTATCTAAATCTTGACTTGTGGAGATTATATCCTCAAAGAGAGATTTGAACTCGTATTATTTTACCCATTTAAAATTACCATAGGGTTGAGATTCAGACATTGCCCAGCCATAGAAGTTATTAGAATCAAAGCAGATTAAGTAAGATGTGGGCTTATCAGGTGAGAAGTCTGGAAGATATTTATTATTTGCCTTAGCATATCTCTTTGAACAAACTTGTGAAATTCCTCCTCTTTTCGCCTTCCCAATCATCAAGAGCATATCTACATCACTTAGATTCTTAGAAGATCAAGGGGTTGTTTAGTCATTTTTTAACATAGCGCTCCAGGCTCATCCAGGAGACGTATAATGATGGACAGAATCAAGTCCATAGAAATCTTTATTATAACAAACTTCTCAAAATTTCTCAAACACATCAGTGAGTAATAAAACATCAGTTATTAAATAAATGTCATGATATTCACCCATATTCTTTATCTGAAACTCTTTCCAAACTTGTTTTGCTCTTTCATATTCTTCACTTGTAATATGACATCTTTCTAACTTGTTATAAAAATGATTTTGAGGAGGAAGTCTTCTTTCCTTAAATATTTCAAAGGAACCCATAAAATCACATAGGTAAATGCCCTTTTTAGTAACAAGAGAAATGTCTTTACCAAAGTTGGCTTCAGTCCTAAATTGACTCGAAAGTATAGGAAAAGAGGAGATGTTTGAAACCAAAGAACCTAGAGGGCTTGTCATAAATTTAAAAGAGTCAAGAAATCGAATATTTGTATTTACACCCATTTTACGAGTATAAATCTGTTTTGTAAATGAGATGTAATTTTGATCTGTATTAGGAATTGCTATTATCTTTCCAGGAGTCTTACTTAGTTCTTTTTATAAAGAGATGCATATCAGAATGACAATTATTATGAAGAAATACAGGTACGAATGTTGGGATTCTATGATTATGATGACAATTATTATGAGCTGCTCCTCTATATTTCCCTATTATTTGGCAATGATCTCTAACCCTTTTATCAGTTTTTAACAAAGCCTCTGACAAATCCTTGCTTCTTCAAATTCTTTCTCTTCATTTAGAGATTAGTTAAGGGGTTTATGTGTTCTTGACATAATTTTAGTTAACTTAATACAATCATCCTCAATCCTTTCAACAAATTCATCAGCAGCATCAGGTCCTCTATACATCTCCAACTTATCATATTTACTTCCTACAGATGATTTAATGTAATAAAACCCGCA
Organism: Eptatretus burgeri; assembly: GCF_056783735.1. Classification (NCBI taxonomy): domain Eukaryota; kingdom Metazoa; phylum Chordata; class Myxini; order Myxiniformes; family Myxinidae; genus Eptatretus; species Eptatretus burgeri. The sequence continues at coordinate 112,716,352 of NC_140961.1, read as the reverse complement.
AGGGATATGCTTTTGATATTTTTTATATCAGTCTATTCCAAGATGCTCTCAAAATCAGCATATATTACAAATGGGTGTTTTATATATTTATTTGTTTCATTAAATAAAACTTTCTCTCTTGGTCCTGACATCTCAACAACTGCTGCTTTATGATTCGAACAATACTTTAAATGTTTATCAAGTCTTTGTTGAGATCGAAATATATTTAGTCATCTCTTACAAGGATATGATTTATACTTTGATTTATAAACTTGACAACTTACCAATCGATAAAAGTTTTTGATATAAGCAGAATGAGCGGTTTCTTTATTAGTGAAATAAAGGAGATCTACATGCCAGTCATTTGACCAATTATCATTGGATATAGTATTACTAACACTGAGAATTTGGACTTTGTTTTTATCAGTTAAACCATAAACATTTATTGATAGATTATTCATATTCTCAAACTTTGTTATATTTTTTAAGCTCATGGGTTCTCCGCTAGAGATGCCTCAATCCCCAGTTTCTAATTTATTCAGGAATTTCTTATACTTTGAAACTCTTTCACAGTGCCTTTCCTGTGGATAAAAATGTGCTAAGATACTCCAGAGAAAGCATTTACTTTCAGTATTTTTAAGATTAATGATTGCCTTTTTACTCTTTATATCCTGAGGTAAATCAATATAAGAAGAAGCCTTGAGTGGAGTGGATTTAAGTATATGAAGATCGATATATGAAATATTCCCAATGTTGAACCCACTACCTTGTTGTTGTTCTTCTAATTCAAATATAATAAGCTCTTCAAAGATAGGAGATTTAAAGAAGCTATCAATTGATGTGATAAGGTGTGCTGGATTCGGTCTCGTATGTTTTTTTTTTCAAAAACATTATCTTCTCTTAATATAATGAGAAGGTAAGGAGGCTCCAATATATATTTTGAATAATTTATGCTTTTTAAACATTCCACTACCAACCTTAATAATTGGATCATTTGAGATATGAATCTCTTCCCTAATGGATCTTACATTAATATTAAATCTTATAAGTTTTACCTCCATCCGATCTTTAAAACGTCTTTGAAGAGGTGTTATTTCAAATGGTTTTGTCTCAATGACGTCTCCCTCTAATCCAATTTTCTTATTATTTCCCTTCAAGTTTCTCTCAATGTTGTTTTTACATGTTTTTATGATTGAAGGTGTTTTTTATAACTCTCTTTTAACATATCCTGAGAACAGCCATCACAATGTTTTGTTTCTCGTTCAAATGGAGATATTTGTCTGAAAAGATTGAATGTTTGTTTGTTGGTTTGAAGGTGTTTTTTTTTATAACATTTATATTCATGATTACAAACGTATTTTGTTTGAACCTAGAGGGCTTGTATTTACACTTGTTTGTGTAAATTCAGTAACACAAGAGGCTTGAATTGGGTTTAAAGTATAATACATTGTATTCACCAAAAAGAAAAACTTTGCTTAAAATAAAAATTTCTTGATGAAAATTCCGTTTAATATATTGGTGAATCTGAGCTTCAAACCATTTTACCCACCAACTTTTTTCACTTGATAAATTGAATGTATCAAGACACAAAAGACAAGTTTCAATCAACCTCTAAATTTGCAAAATATACTGAGAAATATGTCGAGGATGTAAAATTAAATAAAGATAAATATAACAACTATTGGATAAAAACAATTATAGTGAATAATACGAGTTCTTTAATTTCCTTCAGTAGAAGGGCTTTTAGTATATCTGGAAAAAACATCAATTAAAGTAGCTCAAACAAAAGTTTCTCCTCTCCTTCTGGCAATATATTCAAAACTAGAAAAAGCAATGAAACAAGAAAAAGTATCAAAAAAGAAAAACCTCGTGGATGAAGCTTTGGAAAGAAAAGATAAGACCATCAGCAGTATACAAGGAGAAATTTGTATTTTTTTCAACAACCCTAAAGATGTAAATCTTGATGAAATAAAGGATGTTAATATATCAGGTGAAATGACATTTCATTCAGTAGGAGTTAAGGACCATTTTAAAATTACCTTCAACATAAAAAATGTAGTAGTTGAATCTGTTAATGAAAAAAAAGTATATAGATATAGATGGTAATGGTTTTTCCACGAAATAAATGAGTCATTATTAAAGTGAAGATTTTGAAGTGAGAGTGATGATAGTATATCTGTTGGAATAGAAGACAGTTATGAGACCGAGAGTTTGTGTTCAAACGGTAGTTATGAAAGTAGTTTCATAGATGATTGTGAAAGCACCAATGAAAGTACTGAAGATTATACCAAAGATGAATTTTGTTTGAAGTAAAGTTTTACTTCATAAATATTAATAGTATATTAGATCTTGACCATCTTGAATTTCCTGATTCTCCACAAGACAAATTTGAGAATTGTCCTGCACGTGATAGAGTGGGATCAAACACAGAGTCAGAAACCCATAAACAATGTATATTCTGTGATTATCTTCTAATTAATGAAAATAAAAAATATAAAAAGGAACCCAAATGTTTCAAAATTACACCAAAAATGAATTACTTCACAAGATTAATGAGCAATGAATGTTAAGTACGAGTGTGATAATACACCTTTTCTTACAAGAGAAGAGACTGAACAAATGACAACCATATTTCCTGAATTAATGATGTATATTATGAACGATTGTCATTTTCAGGGAAATATCAACACAGTATATTGTGTAAATATAATGATGGATTATCTTGAAATTAAACCTGAACTCAGGATAAAACATAGAGTTTATAAAATAGCCAATAAAAAATAAATAATTAATTTTCTAAATATGTAAATGAATGATTTTTTTTTTTACCCATTTGGGAAAAATAAGATAAAATTTAACAAACATAAATATCAATCAAATTCATTAAGATGTCTCATAGTTGGTTCAAGCGGTTGTGGAAAAACCTGCCTGCTTTTGAAGATGCTCCGTACTCCAATCTTTTTAGATTTTGATAATTTAATAATTTTCACAAAGTCAAGTTTTCAATTGGATTATCAACTACTCTCAGAAGGTTTTAATGCTGGTCTTCAAAAAGAAGACATAATTGGTTTATTCAAACTTCAAAACGAATGAAATGATTATAACATTGAAGGTATAATTAAACTATTTTGTAATATGCAGAAATATATGAAGAAATCAAAACCTATAACTTGCATTCTTAGTGATAATATGGATGATATACCTTCACCCCAATATTTGGATAAATCAAAAAAGAATCTCGTTATCTTTGATGATTGTGTTAAAGAGAAAAACCAAACAGTTATGGATAGTTATTACACAAGAGGGAGACATTCTTCTTGTAATTATATTTATCTTGGTCAATCATACTTTCAATGCCCTTGTCGCTTGATACAAAATCATGCAAATACTTTTATTTTATTCAAGTTAAATTCGACAGATATAAACAATTTTTGGAGAGAGAATTGTTCTACATTGTGTAGTAAGAAAGAGTTTGTGGAGTATATGAAACACACGGCTGGAAAATATGAGTACATTGTTCTGAAACAAGATGAGATACTGAGGGATATAATTTTTATTTTATAAACAATCACATACATAAATGATAGTTGTTATTATCAATCTTGTGGGTAAATCTGCTTCTGGAAAAACACAACTTTCCTAAATCGAGGTTCTTGAATAGTGAAAACAAAAAGATTACATGTTAAAAAAAAATACACTCTTATACATATTGTATCTACAACCATCAGAGTAATGCGACCAGGAGAAGTAGAAAGTGAAGATTATTACTACATTTCAATGGAGGAACATATGCAATTGAGGAATGAAGGACAAATATTTGAGGAGGTCTCTCTTGGTGCAACAAAATATTCACATTGTAAGAGTGAGTTAAATAAACTAAAATCTGGTGGTCTTGGGTTATTAGAAACTAATCCCGAAGGAGTGAGTCAAATGATTAAACATCTGAGTGGTAATGGAGTTAAGATTTTTCATTTGGTTTTGATGTTGATGAAGAAACTCAACGCAAATGTATGAAAGGCAGAGATACAAGTTATTTTGTGAAGAAGAAATTACAACTTGTGTTAATTCGAATATAGAATTTGATGAAATATTCAAAGAAAATAATTTATTTGAACACATCTACTCAAAAGATGAAGAAAAGGCAAATTTCACTCTGGACCTTTACAATTCATTAAATGATATTTTCCAATAAATAAATGGATGCGAAAGAATGAGCAAGAAAATTGAAGGAACATCAAGAGTTGGCTTCAAAAGTTGTAAAACAAGAAGAAGACATAAAGAAGAACCGCAGACAGAAACTAATGGGTGAAGAAGTGTTTGAAAGAAAACAAGATAAATTTTTTCAACCGCTTCAAAAAAAAACCTCCCCAACAAATGTCTACAGTTCCTATGATGGAATACACCCCTAAAAAATTTCAAATTATAAAAGATTTTCATTATATGATGGAGCAAGAACTCGAATATATAGGAGAATTAGAATATGATGAAGAAGGATTATTTCAACAACTTGAAGAGATAAATCAACCCCCTGATTATGTTTTTAATGCTTTCCAAAACAATGAATATTCAACAGATTCAAAAAACATAGCAGGTCTCATTCCAACAGAACAACCAGCAATATTACATCTTGTTCAAGAAAAGGGATTGATATTTAATGATGAATTAAGGATCTTGAGTTATGTTCAACCACCCATTAAATTAACTCCGAGATTAATGTTTCTTCTTACAACAGATGGTAGACAAGGTTCAACAGTGAGGGGTGAATCAAATTATTTCAATAAACCATTGAATATGAAAAATTAGGATGATAGAGTATATATTGATTTAGTAAACTCGCTTGATTATGGAGTTTCTGTTGCCAGTTGCCAGTTTTCTTCCAAATGACCCATCACACATAGTTAATAGACTGTTCTTGTTGTTAGGTAGTAAGAAGACTAGAAATAGCAATTGTTTTAATGAATCCTCAGCCATTTTAGACCAGTTAATTAACATGAAAATAATTAATAAATGTCACTACAAATATATTTTTCCCATGTTAAATGAGTTTAATTCTCTCTCATGATGAAAACGAAAAAATATTATCAATTGGAGATGCTATTGAGAATTATTTTTTATTGTTGAAAGATGATAAAGAAGTACATATATTTATAGATAAGATAATGGTGGAATTACTGCCACTGAATGTTGGAAGACTTTTTAATAAGTATGGTGTTTCAGACTTTCAGTGTAATAATCACATACAGACTTTTATAAACTTATAAATGAGAAGCACGATCCTTAGTTTTAATTTCACGAGTGATCACACATCTTCTTTCCCATACCCACTACAACATGACACAACAAAATAATATGAGGCGTCTTTATTGTCTATGGAAACTTGTAAAACCTTGTTTAATATCACAGAGAAAAATGACAAGTTTAGTCATAATCTGGGAAGCGGTTACAAATCTATAACAGTTTCACCTGGTGCATATGAGATTTCTCAAATATCTTTCGAAATTGCTCGCCTTATGAAAGAACATGGTGATAAACCAAAAAATATTGTTACAGATATTCAAAAACATACTTCCAAATCAACGATTAAACTTAAAAATAACTACAAGGCTGATTTCACAATTGATAATTCATACAGAGAGTTATTGGGTTTCTCCTCAAAAAATATTGAAACTAATAGGACATTTCATAATGTCATTCAAATATCCTCAGGCATAAATTCAGTATCAATTCACTGTGACTTGATTGATGGTACATATAATGATGGAATAAGAACAAATACAATATTTTCATTCAGTGCATACTCAACCCCAATTGCTTATAAATTCAATGTGGATCCTAAAAATCTGGTTTGGCTTCCTGTGTTTGGAAAAACCATATACAGTGTACATTTTAGGACAACCGACCAAGATAATCGCATGATTTTTTTAATGGAGAAATTATATCCATCAGAATTCACCTATGTGAAGTTTTCCAATAAAGAAATATGATGGTTATTGTGAGGAAACACGAGTTGGGAAAATATAAAATAATTACATGGGATGGGATGTTCCTTTCCCCATACTATAAGGGTGAAGGTATGTATCTTGGAAGAGGATACTATAAACCTAAGAGACAATGGGGTGGAGGGTATCAATTTAGAAATAATGGAGATGAGATAATTGATACTCTAATGGGTGTAGGTTCAACTATTCTTAAACATAAATACCTAATTGGTTCAACTCCTTCTGCTGTGGGAAATGTGGCAGGTGTGAAAAGAGTATTAAAGATGCCCAAGAGAAATCCCATAAATTGCAAGCAATAAAAGAAATTAAGAAAGGCAAAACTTAGTTGTCTCCCCAAGAATGACAGAAGATAATTCAAATACTTGGATCAGGGTTTCAAAAGTATTAACATCTTTTTTCCAAAATAAATACAAGTATGGAAGTAATTGATAGTATCTATGATTTTGATAATAGCATTGTCATCTCAAACTCTACTTAAAAAGAAGACTACTTCAAGGTAAATGACATAACTGGAACAGACTGCAATACAAATGGAACAAAAAGTTTTGAAATAAATCATCAACAAACGTATTTGAATCTCGCCGAAAGTTTCTTGTTGTGTAAATTTACATTCACTAAAGCTGCAAATAACACAAATGCTACACTCGTAAATGATTGGAACACAAGAAGTTGAAGTCGTTGATTATTTCTCTGCTGCATCTGAAATGATGAAATTTACACTTCATTTAGTGATAGAATGGGTCAGTGTGCTGTCGAAGGATTTATTCCTGATATGACAATGGGAACAAACACAGGCCCCAGTTATAGTCAAAGAAAAGGAATGTATAATGATGATACAAAATCAGGCAATAGTTTTACTATGGCAGTTCTTCTTGAAGGTATATTTGGATTTTGTAATTATGATAAAGTTCTGTGGGGACTTAAAATTATATTTCAACTGCAAAGGAATGATCATGAAAATAGATTGCTTTTTGGCATTGCTAATGCTTTTGGTGCTCAGAATATATTTGTTATTGATGAAATGAGTTCGGATATTAGTAAATTTACTCCTAATCTTAAAAGAGAAGAGATGTTGAATCGAAGAATTAACTCTAATACACCACTCAATGAATCATACCTTAAAAGAAGATGTCAACACGTTAAACTGAACCAAACTGCTTACACGTGGAATTTGGGTGTTCTGGAAGGAAAGCCATGATACCTATTGCTCATTTTTATGAAACCAGATGGACACACTGCTAATGATAAGAATAATGCATTGAGTGATAATGCAAAGGTGAAACAACTTCGTGTTTCTCTGGATGGAAAATTTTATCCATGAGATAGATTTGAAATTTATTGGGGAAAAAAGGATTATGCTGAAGCATACAAGTCTTACCAAAAGGTGTGTGAATGCAACCGAAATAAAGAACCCATTTTGGATATGGTAGCATTTAAAAAACTTTATACAATCTATGCAATTGACCTGAGTGCTGAAAAGGAAACTATATAGTCTAATAGAGTGTATACTTCCCTTTACATTGAAAGAGGAGAGAGTGAAGAAGTTGATGCATATTTTTTCCTTTTGGAAGAAACAGAATTACAGATAAATACAGATAATGGTGTTATTATTAGTCTCATAATTTTTTGAGAAATAAATGAGGAGTGAAGTGCTAATTGGGGTGTTTGTTAATCAAATCAATCTTCATAAACTATCATCTTGTGTTCAAAATCAAAAGCCTTGTACGATTAATGTTAATAAAATTCAGAGAAAAGGAGCAGTAAGAATTGATGTTTTGCTCACAAGAGAACAGGTGAAAATCTTGAACGAAACTGGCTCACTTAAAATTAAAATGTCAAAACCAATGTTGAAGAAATATTCAATAAGAGAGATGAGTGGAGGATTTCTCCCATTTCTAATTCCTTCATTTGCTGGTTTAAGTACGGCTACAGCATTGACGGGCGGTATTGCAGCAGCGGTGAAAACCGACAACGAAGGGAAGGTTCAAATACAGGCTCAAAAAGAGTTGGAAAGAATAAAGACTTGGAGAAACAAATTAGTGGAAGTGGTGTAATTGTAGATTTTGCTGAAAAATTTGAAGGTCTGCCTGATAAAGCGAGATTGTTCGTTGGAGATATGCTTTCTTCTATCTTACAAGCAGGTGTAAAATTAACTAAAAGGGGTGATGGATTATATCTTTCTCATAAATAAATGAGCGTTGATGAGTGGTTTAAAGAATTTGGATAGAAGACAGGATCAAATATAGAACTTGTCAAATATTCTACGAAATTAAAAAATTCATCATGTGGTTATTTTTATGAGAGAATAATTAACAAACTTGTCAAAACATTCAAAGAACATTATTATGAATTTTAGAAGATAATAATGAAAACGGTTCTCATTGGGTTTGCATTTATAATAATCAGGTTAAATATTATTTTGATAGTTATTGTCTTCCACCACCTGTTGAAGTCATGAAATTCTTGCAGAATGGTGTTTATCAAACATTTCAAGTCCAATAATTAAATTCCAAGTGTTGTGCGCAATTATTTCTGCATGTGTTCTTTCAACTCAACAAAAATAAAAAAATTATGGTTATTTTTAATCTAATATAAATGACATTTGTTGGAAAAGATGGTTCTACCTTTGGTGTATCCCAAGAACTGGATATTCATTTGTCGAATTGTTATACAAAGGCACAGGCTGAACGACAGAAATATAGTATAACAGAAAATATTAATATCAAAAATTCTTATAACTTAATAAATTATCCAAGCCGCACAGATGCAAATGACTTGTTTTAGATGAAGTGATTTATCACAATATATATCCTTAAATAAAATGGCTGTGTATTCCAAAGATACAGAAATGTTGATTTTTATCTCCAGGTCATACAGAATTCACAGTTCCAATTAATATAAAATTTTATAAAGAAGGGCAGATTGTTTGATTGAGAATACAACATTGGGGATATGATATGAATGATTTAGGGTATAATTGGTCATTTAAGATAAACTTAGAAGACTTGAAAGAATTAAATCAGTCTCGTAAGGAAGAATATTATCCACTTGGTGTCGATAATAAGATTTGTGGAAGCATGATTCGCAAACAACAAATAAAAAAAATTAATAAGGTGAAAATCAATAACAGCTTTGCCATAGTTTATACTTTATATCATGAAAACGCAGGGAACAGGATTATTTAATGTAAGTAAGGGAATACAAACTGATTTAACTATGGGGAGGAATTACCTTCCATCATCTTAATCTGTCATATTTCTGATGCATAAATGACAGCAAGAAGGCTTCAAGAAAATTATTGTTTCTGTGTCCAAGCATACCTACAAGAAAAGGGTATTCGGTATTTTAATAAATATTTTCTACAACATAAGAATGGGGTATTGTCAATAAAAGATTCGCTTTATTCTGATGTTACTGCACCAACAACTTTGGATTTAACTAAAATGTTAAATAATGAAAGAATTTTAAAGTTGAAAAAACACGATTCTACAGAAGGTGCGAGGATATATCTCCAGAGTATGGCCTTGCACTGCAAAAGGCATTGACCCAAATGTACTTCCCTACTTTCGCATTAGGAATGAACTGGCTATGCAGGATTACTTGATTCGGGGCACTCACTGTGTGATCATGCTGACAGAACTTCAACACAAGTTAATCCAGCTTGCCCATGATATGCATCAAGGTATTGTAATGACTAAACAAAGGCTGCATGACCTCAACTGGTTGCCTGGGTTGGACTCCCACGTGGAAGTTGCCATCAATCGTGCATTACTTGCCAAATGCATGATAAAACAGCTGTCACTCGGGTTCCACCTTTGCAACCAATTCCGCTTCCTAATGCTGCTTGGGAAAAGCTTGCCATCGATATAGTGGGACAACTTGATAATGGCCAAATGGACTGTCACGATGCCATTACCTTAATTGATTACTTCAGCAAATGGCCAGAAGTAGCCTTTACGTCCCAAGTAACATCTGCTACAGTTATCAAGTTCCTGACTACAGTATTCAGTCATGAAGTAAATCTGTGGGAACTTATCTCTGACAATGGATCTCAGTTTGTTTAAACTGAGTTTGAAACATTCCTGGAGGAAAGAAACATCAAACACTGCCATAGTTCTATCTATTACCCACAAGCCAACGGGGAGATAGAACAATTCAACAGAGTGTTTAAGGACTGTTTGCATACTGCAAATATTGCAGGGAAGACCTGGAAATCATTTGTACCCAACTTCTTGCAAACGTATTGAGCTACAAGACATGCAACAACTCATCAGACCCCTGCTGAACTTCTTCATGCTGAACTTATTTTCACGAAAAAAGGAATATGTGGTATTGGGAGTTGCATGATTATTAATGTATGCATGATGAGCCGGAACTGATGAGGCAGAACCGAGAGTGACTTCAGCGAGCTGTGAGGAGTGAAGGAGGGAGAGCCGCCATTAAAGGATTGAGCCAAAGGACTTACGTGTTGGCTAATTTTACAACACAACTGTACTTCATTTACTCGATCAACTTAACATCTTCTATTTTCAAAAAAGACAACTGCTGTTAAAAAAAGTAAATAACACTGCTGCTGATTATCTTACAAACATCGGTTGATAAGGAACGGCTGGGTTGACAAGTGATTGGCGACGCACACAGCAATTCTTATGTATGAAGGTCAGTGATGAGCGATGTAATACAGTGATTCCAGGTGTGAAGCTCCATTGTGCAGAAACTGTTTCAACCTGTTCCAAAGCAAGGCATTTTTTTATGAGGCTGAAACAAAATAGTGAATTAAGACCCCTGTGAGGTGAATGCTAGCTGACCAAGGGTAAGCCTGTTTTTTATTTTAATTTAATAAGCTCGTTAATTATCTTCAAAAGGGTTTTTTAATTTACTCAAACACCCAGTTTTCATGAAAAGATTGGAGTTCCCTTAGTATGCATGCAAAGTTTCAGGCCACGAGGTTTCATGTTTTTGGAGTTATTGAGGAGACACTGACTGACAGTGACATGCACAAACATTTATTATTATTTGCATTCTTATATTTTTGGGGTTGTTTTCTTGAGATTTCAACCCTCTGTTTTTACATTTTTTTTTGGATTGTTGGTGGCATATGTCTCATTGATGGTATACTGAACAAGTGTGTTACGTGTCGCAAACTCCAAGGGAAATGTGTACAGCAGCAAATGGCTGATTTCCTTCTCAACGACTTCTACCTTCTGCTCCCTAAACTCATGTTGCCCTTGATGTTTTTGGACTGTGGAAGGTTCTCACCCATCGTACCAGGGGCAGCGTCTCCTCTGGAAAATGCTGGGACATGTTATTTACCTGTATGTCAACAAGAGCAGTGCACATGGAAGTCATTGGGGAGATGATTGCATCGTTTATCAATGCACTGTGCCACTTCATGGCTGTCAGTGGGCCTTTTAAAACCTTACTTTCAGACTGTGGAAGCAACTTTGGCAGGGCTCAAAATATGCAAAATGATGCCATGAAGGAAATGGACAAAAACTCTTTCGACAGATACTTGATTGCCAACAAAGTTGAGTTGAAGTTCAACTCCCTTCCCAAACGTCGCATATGGGTGGAGTGTGTGAACAAATGATCGGTGTCTGTCATAGAATCCTCTATGCAATTCTCTTGGAGACAAAATTTCTTTAACCCACGAACTCATTATTACCTTCCTGGTGGAGGTACGTGCTATTGTCAATGGTTGACCACTTGTACCGATGTCTCCAGATCCAGATGTGCCAGCAATCTTGCCATCAGCATTCCTACTTACCATGAAGGCAATGCCTCTGTGCACCACCAGGCGATTTTGGTAATCCTACAGGCATCTTCAGCTATCAGTGACACAGTGTACAGCATTTGTCGAATACATTCTCATCACGATGGTGCAAAGAATATCTTCTGAGTCTGCTGCCCCATATGTGGTGGCAAGTCAAGAAACACAACCTTTATGTCAGTGACATCGTTCTGCTGAAGACGGATGTGCACAGGAACGACTGGCCCTATGGACGCATCATTGAGACATTTCCCAACACAGACGATCAGGTTCGAAAAATGCAAATCCACACCATGAAGAACGGCAAGCCCCACATCTACCTGCAACCCGTAACTGAGGTCATGCTGCTTATACCAGCAGGGAAAGCGTGAATTCTTTCATTGTGTTCTATTGATTGTGAATTTCATTGTCTCGTGTTATTTTCCACTATGTCCCTATCCGTTTGCCATAGTCTGTTCCATGAATTTAGTGACTGTATATGTTGTACTATGTCGTCAGCTTATATCATTTTTGACAAATGGTCAACTTTTTTGATAATGTTCAATAACAATTTGACAATGCTTCGAGCCAAGGATGTCTATCCCAGTTCTCATTTCACGTCATTCTCTTTGCTGAATCAACTGATGTGGGAGTTTCTGTAAAAACCAGGTGAGGAGAGTGATGTAACCAAGTTTGAAAGTAAAATGAATATTCATGTTTTGCTTCATGCATATTTATGTTCCATTCATTTCTTGCCTCATGCATATTTATGTTCTGCCAATGTGTGGCATCATCTCCACTGGAGAGGGCGAGTGGACTCTTCCCCGGTCTGGCGGCGGTACGTGTGGTTTTGTGGAAAAGGAACGTTTTTTTTTTGCAAGACTGGAGTGTTTTAAACGAAGAAAAGGTGTTTTTGGAGTTATGGAGGAGAGATACATGCACACGCGCGCACACACACACACACACACACACACACACACACACACACACACACACACACACACACACACACACACACACACACACACACACACACACACACACACACACACACACACACACACACACACATTTATTGGTATAGATTAACTGGATGTGCTCAAATGAGAAAACGAAAACTGAAATATAAGAGATGGAAGGAGGAAGGACAGTAAAATGAAGGTAAGGTAGCAACTTATGTAGGGCAAAGGGGGTCATGTGGAGAGAAAGTGCATTCATGTCGCCAACTTGAGGAGGGCATAATTATCATTTTTTGCATTTACAATAAATATATGGGTATTTTCCATCATGTTAAGGCATTTGGAATCGTTCTGAGTTTATATTTTCATACGAAGCTCAGTGGAGTATGCCTACCTCCTTTTGACTGGTACTCCTTCCCACCTTGCTACTCTTGAGCCGGTTGAACACAACGTCTTCCTCACAATCGTTGTCTCAAGGCAGGAACTGTATTCCCAAAGCCGGTCACTCTTCCACCAGCAGCAAGTTGGTGCCTCTCCATCAAACCTTTGCACTCCCCAAACCACTCCACACCACACACGTTTCTCGAGAAACATTAATCCACTCACCCTTCCCAAGTTCAGTCTGGTTGCCCATAATCATTCATTCCTTCTCTTAGTCTCCTGATTGTGAAATTGTCTCTCTCTGTGTCAGTTATGTTGTCTTCCTCACTTCAATCTTCAAAATGCATTGCCTATCACTACCTCCTTCACCCACACACTTCCATGATCTCTTCAACACATGCTGATTCGTTTCCATTCTGTTCCTCTCTGGGCTATTGTTACTCGTTTTTGTGTTTTTTCGCCTTTCCTCCTTGTGTATGTCCATTCCCCCATTCCCATTGGTAATTTGGAAACCTGCTCCCCTTTGTAATTTCAGCTCCTCCATGAGCCTCCTCCATTTGTATAAAAGCAAACTCCTCCAAGTTCCAGTTACACTGTTGAAATTTTTTTTTAAGCTCACTGTTTGTGTTTTAGCCAATATGACATTGCTCTGGATGTATTCATCATGTGCATAAGGTCAATTGGCTGCTCAAATCTATTTAGAAATGATACCTGTGTAGAGTAAAAACTGTGTAAAGGAAATAAATGTTTTGATGTGTATGGAATATTCAGTGGTAGAAAAAGAAGTGTGCAACGAACAATTGCAGATATCAGCAGATAAAGTGATATCCACTCCTGTGCTTTGAGGAAGGCAAGGTCCAGTGTATGATCGTGTTACATGCCAATCATGGACCCATAATGGTAAAATATGGCTGCCTATACAGAAATATTGGGAAAATCAAAAGGTGCTTTAGCTGCTTCAAATTGCATTTTAAATGTATGGATTAAACCTGAGAATTAAAAAAAATTATATGATATTGAATTTCTCAGCTTTTAAATTTTGAGTTTAGTGTTTGAAAATTTGAGGGTGTCTTTGTGCCAGTCCCTTGACTGAATTCTCTGATGGGTTTTTATTTTATTTTATTTGATCGGATTTAAAGTTGTACTGTCTTTTCATAGGCAGCATTTTTGTACCTAACCACAAGAAGGCATTAATATTGACGTTTTGTTTTGTGGGATTTTGATGGAACATCGTCAAAAGATGTTGTGATGCTAATCCGTAAGATGATTGTGGTGTTGTGTTGTGGTATCATAATGTGGTGTCATTCCCACCTTGTTTGGTTGTT
>NC_140961.1:112679460-112696960 GCF_056783735.1 Eptatretus burgeri | reverse complement strand
GATTGTGTCAGTAGTTTTAGATTTGGTACTGTGGTCTTGCATATGTAACAAATAGGTCAGTGTACTGGAGGTGCTAAGTGTACAACTAAACTCTAAACTGATGAAGGTAAAATTATGGTGGACCAAATGGCTTATTCCATTCAAAGTGTATAACGGTACACAATATGACCAAATTAACACCAAATTTGAGGAGTAATTTCGAAAACTTTATTTATATTATGCAAGTGGACAACATGAACTTTGAGAGAAGTTTAACTGTCAATATGTAATAAATAATAGCACAAGGCTATCATTTATTTGTGTATCAGCTGTTGCAACAATGTAAATAAAGTTTAAATTTTTTTTATTTGGAGCTGTTATACACCATCAGGGATGTCAAAGCTTCCAAGTTCAGCTGTAGTTTTAAATCTCTCTCTCTCTGTCTCTGTCTCTGTCTCTGTCTCTGTCTCTGTCTCTGTCTCTGTCTCTGTCTCTGTCTCTGTCTCTCTCTCTCTCTCTCTCTCTCTCTCTCTCTCTCTCTCTCTCTCTCTCTCTCTCTCTCTCTCTCTCTCTCTCTCTCTCTCTCTCTCTCTCTCACTCACACATTTTCACACACACACACACACTTTTCCTTTTTACCCTCAATAACCCCACCCAAATCCCTCTCCTTCCGATTTTCCAGTTTTCCCTCTTGGAGTTTCCTTCTGTATCCATCTTGACCACCCCATGCATGCGTGGTTTGTGTCTTATTTTTGTCTGTTATGTCCTAATCCATTCAGTGTACTCGCTCTTCCATGAGGTTGAAAATGTATACAAAATATACCCATAGATTAGTAAGGTTTGCTTTTTCAAGATTTTTCCAATTGCTTTTGTAAATAAGCACCAATTCATGTTTCATTGTTATTTTTACAGGGCTAACAGAATGGCCTAGAGCTCTGCACACTCCCCTACAGACTGTCTAGCCTATGTTTGAATCTTGGGATTTGCCAGGGATAGATTGGGTCCAAGAACAGGGAAAGTGCAGAGCGGATGAGGATTTCCTAGTTTAAGTCCAGGATTGATTTTTAACCCAGTTTGTAGATAAGCCCCCGAGGGGGAGTGCAGGCAGTATTAGACCTTTTAAGTAACATCTCAATATGGTGGAGGACTTGGTGGTTGGGGAGCATTTAGGAGCAAGTGACCATAACATTGTGTGTGCAAAGATTCTGTTCAGGGTTGTAGTTCAGGATAGGATGGTAAGGCTATTAGAATTCAGGAAGGCAAACCTTGAGGGTATGAGGAGAGAGTTGGGTGATGTAGATTGGGAGAAGCTAACAATAGGACAATTAGCATCAGAAAAAATGGGAAACCTTCAAGGAGCAAATGTGTCGAGTGCAGAGAAAGTACATTCCAATGAGGTGTAAAAGTAGAAGTAGAAAGAGACCAGGGTGGTTGAGCAGTGAGATAAGGAATGCTATAAAGGAGAATCAGAAGGCATTTATTAGGTTTAAGATAACAGGACTGGAGTTGGATTTATACCACTATCGGAGAAAACAGAGGCAAGAAAATTACTCGGCAAGCCAAAAGAGAGCATGAGGATATGGCTTAGACTATGAAACATAATAGCAAGGCTTTCTTCAAGTATATCATGGGAAAAGAACAGGTTAGGACCAGTGTGGGCCCATTGAGCAATAGTCCCGGGAGAGTGGTTAGTTATGAAGGTGAGATGGCAGGCTTATTAAACAGGTATTTTGCTTCAATTTTTACACAAGAACAGTCAGGAGAATTGCCAATCCCAGAGAGTATTTATCAAGGAGGTGAATAAGGGCTTTTACAGAAGATCCAGGTTGAAGTAGAGGAAGCAAAGGAACAGCGAGGTAATTGAAGAGTAGATAAGGCTCCGGGCCACATAATATGTACCCGAAAGTATTGAGGGAAGTGGCTGAGCAGGGAAGTGAGATGTTAATGGATATTTTCAATTGTTCACTGGAGTCAGGACAGGTACCGGAGGATTGGAGAGTAGCAAATGTAATACCATGATTTAAGAAAGGATCAGAGAATATTTGGGAAACTATAGACCTGTTAGTTTTACTTCAGTTGTGGGGAAGGTGTTGGAGACATTAATGAAGGACCAGATGAGGAACCATTTAAACAAATACAAACTCATTAAAATAAAAGGTAGTCAGTATGGGTTTACCAAAGGTAGTTCCTGTCTAACAATTTTTTTTTAGAGTTCTATGAAGCAGTGTATGAACAGCAGTGGACATGGTGTATCTGGACTTTAAGAAGGCATTTGATAAGGTACCACATCGGAGGTTGTTAACCAAAGTGAGGGCTTGTGGAGTGGCTCGTCAGGTAGCTAATTGGATTGCAAACTGGCTCAATGGTCGGAAGCAAAGAGTGGCTGTGAGCGGGAGGATGTCTTGCTGGGAGGATGTCTCTCTATTATTATTCATGATTTACATCAATGATTTAGATAGTGGGATGAAGAGTAGGCTTTCCAAATTTGCAGATGACATGAAGCTTGGAGGTAAGGTGGATAGCAAGGGGGTCGGGGGGGGGGGGTGGTGATCAGATTCAAGAAAATATTGATACTTGCATAGATTGGGAAAAAGATTGGCAGATGGAATTTATCCTGAGCAAGTGTAAGGTGTTGGGGATGGGAAAGAACAATGAAAATAGAGATTACAGGATGTAAGGGGTAATTTTGGAGTGTGTCACACAGGAGTAGGATCTGGGGGTGGTAATAGATATGGGAGGGAAGCAGGCCACACAGTGCCAGCAGGTATAGGTAAGGCAAACAGGGTTTTAGGCTGTATAAGGAGGGGATTGCTTATAAATCAAAAGAGGTAGTATTAGCATTGTACAGGAAATTCGTGAGGCCACATCAGGAATATTATGTGCAGTTTTGGTCACCACCTTTCAGGAAGGATATACATGCCATAGAGAGGGTTCAGCACAGGGCTACTAGATTGATTCCGGGCCTAGCTGGACTCAGCTATGAGGAGCGGCTGAAGGAGATGGCTTTATTCACTAGAAAGGAGGCGGTTATGAGGAGATATGATAAAGATGTTTCAGATAATGAAAGGTATAGATAAAATTCGTGAAGATTAATTATTCAACAGAGTAGACTGTGATAGAACCAGGGGCCATAGCCTGATAGTAGAGAAGGGAAGAGTTGAGGGTAGCAAGGCAGGGGACTTTCACTCAGAGAGCAGTTAATGCATGGAATGGCCTCCCTTGAAAGGTAGTGGCAGCAGAAACAGGAGATAAGTTTAAATTGGAATTATATATGTACCTGGAAGTTATGGAGATAGAGGGGCACAGGGATGTTGGCAGGACTTTTAGGAAGCTTGAGCATTGATGGGTGATTGTGTGCATGTGTACGGAGTGCTGTTGGTGGGGTCTCATCAAGGGGTGTTGTGTGGTTGATGTTCCAAGTCCATGGCCCCTCCCCTGACGAGAAGAAAAAATAAATATTTTCCAAAAAAAATACAAAATACAACAAAGAATACACAAAAGTCTCTCCATGACTTCAAAAATAGAAAAACTACAAAAACAATAAATATACCATAAAAACACTTTAAAAAATTGCACTTTCTTCTTTGGATATTGTGTTGATAAATTAGTATGTTGTTGATGTCATGCAGGCATGATGGGCTGAATGGCCCCCACCTGTGTCTGATTTCCTTGTATTAATTCAACAGCTCAAGAAGGGCTTGAATTCAAGACCCAAGAATCTTAAGCCAGCCACCTTAACCATCAAGCCAACACCAGGCTTCAGCATTTGGCAAAAAAAAAAAAATGGGACAAATTTCAGGGTGGAATAATCTATCTATAATTCCAGCAATGTGTGTGTGTGTGTGTGTGTGTGTGTGTCTGCGACCGCCGTTTCTCGACAACCGCCAGTCCGATCTGATTGAAACTTGCCAGGAATATTGACGGGGCTCCACGGATGTGCCTTTTCAAGGTTTGATGTCAATCGGACGAGCGGTTCCCAAGTTACGGCCATTTATCTGTCGACCAATGACAAGATACGGTGCTATTAAGTCACGAATTACGTCACAATTAATGCTTATTTATTTTTTATTTATTTATTTATTTTGCACGATTGACGGTCCGATCTGATTGAAACTTGCCAGGAATATTCCTGGGGACCCGCGGATGTGCCTTTTCAAGGTTTGATATTAAAGTTTGAGAGTGGGGATGAGAGAGAGGAGGGAGAGAGAGGGGTGGGAGAGAGGGGATGGAGAGAGGGGGCATCACAATTCAAGAGAGGAGGGGCAAGCGAGGGGGGTGAGTTTGGGGGAGAGAGGTGGGGTGAGAGAGGGGGGGAGAGGAGTGGCGAGACTAGGGGGGAGCGAGAGAGAGGGGCGTTCCAATTCTTCTTCTTCTTCTACGTTTGATATGACGTCACAATTGAAGCTGGGGACCTGAGTATGTTTCCCAAGTTATGGCCATTTATGATACGGTTGGTCCGATCTAATTGAAAAAAATGCCCCAATCCAGTCGTCGTTTATGAGAGCGAAGGAACGAAGCTGCACATACTGGCATGAACCTACGGGCCTGCACTCGTGATATGATAATGAAAGTAATTATTGTTTTTTTCTTTTTGGTTGTATCAGACCAACTGGTGACTTAAAGAAGCTTCTGGGTTGGTAAATTGGACACATGAAGAACGAGCATTTGTGGTTGAGCAGTATTTCTTCCATAGATATTCTCCAACTTCGGCACAAATAGAATTCAGAAGACTTTTCCGAGTTTGTGATGCACCCTATCAATATAAATAATAAACATATATATATATATATATATATATATATATATATATATATATATATATATATATATATATATATATATGTGACAAGCTTCCATAAAACACCACGATGAGTCTACATGCCACATCGCAAGGCTATGCATGGAACTGTTGTGAGAGCATTTTCCTGGAAAGCTGATCTCCATATTTGGAGATGTTAATTAGCCTCCCAGATCTCCTGATCTTAGCCGTCCTGTTTATTTCTTGTGCAGATATTTAAAAGACAGAGTGTACGGGAACAGGCCACACACACTCTGACTTGAAAGAATACATTACCAGTGAAATTCAGGCCATTCCGATTGACGTTTTTGTGAAGGTTATGAGGGTTATGGATACCAGAACAATGAAAGGTGTTACACACCAAGGGGGCGATTTCACTGACATCGTTTCCAAAACTTAGTGTTTATCAAGAAATTCCAATGTATGCAGACCCGTCAACCCCAAATTATGAAAAATGCGTGAGAATGTAAAATGTGTCCAGTGAAGTCGTGAGGTGACCAAAAATTGAGTGCATGACGCGCCGGAAAAATCTAGGGGGATCTAAGGGCATGCCCCCCCCCCCCCAGAAAATGTTTGCTTTCTGGTGTGTCTTAGATGCAATTTCCTGCATTCTAATGTCAAATTTATCCATATTTTTTTGTCAGAAGATAGGTTTTATCTCATGTAGCTACTGTTTAGTCCACTGCATGGACTAAAAGAAATGAACCAATAACATGAACAAACAAGACATATAATGTTATTTTCATCAACAGATCAAATGCTATACAGGAATTAATACATCTTAATTACAAGGATGTTGAGTGTTCTATTCCAGCATATTGGTGGTATTTTCTAGTATTTTGCAGTGATTTAACGTGAAAAATGAACCCCCAGTAACAAGACATTTCATTGGATCAGGATGGTCATCGGTAATTGACCAATCATACTCCATCTCTCAAATAGGATCTGCGGAACTGTGCTTAGTAATCGGATTTAAGTCTCATGGCAAACACATGAGAGGTGACAGGTGTGAGGTATGTTCTTTAAAAATGTTAAAACAGTTGAATAAATAACTTCTACACTTATATTTCAAAGGTGTCCCATCTTTTTGCCACACCCTGTGTAATACTAAAATGATTTCTATCTTTTCTTTGCATTTTCTACAAGAGCAAGGTTCATGAAAGAGCAAGGTTAAGTTGACAGTGGGTTAGTGCGGTGACAATCGGATACAACCTGCAAGGGAATAAATGAAAAGGAAAGGGATAGAGTGTACAATGAAACTAGCAAGTAAGAGGATTAGGTTAGGAAGGGTTAATTGGGGAAGTGAAGATCATGGGTCAGGACGGTGGATGATATGAGTTGGTGGTGCACTGCCTGCATGAAGCTATTGAAAGAAGAGTGAGACAGAACAACCTCTGGATGATGGTTCCATAGATGGGAGAAATGAGGAACAAAGGAGTTGAGGTGTGCAGTCAGCCTGGATTTTGGAAGTTTCACCAGGAGGGAGGTCACTGGAAAAACACTTGCATCCTGGAGTTGTTGGGTCGTGTCAGAGGACTGAGAAAACACAGAGAGAAATGTTGGAACACAGCCAGTAAAAAACAGAGAACCCACCGACCTGCCTGTGATGTGACAGCAATATATCTTATGTTTCGGCCTCATCACTGGAGATTCCACAAAGTCAGAGAGCTTGACATTCAACAAAATCCAGGAGAGACAGATGTGTAGTTGGAGCACCAGCCCACAACAGGGAGCAGTACTCCTTTGAGTTATGGACAAAGGCCTTGGAGACGGTGAGTAGCTCTGGTTTTCCAAGGAAAGACTTGGATCAACAGAGGATGCTCAGTCTGTGGCTGGCTTTGGAAGCCAGCAATGTTGTATGGTCAGGCCAGAAAAGGTCATGGCTGATAGTGAGGCCCAGCAGTTCAGGGATACTGAACCTCTTCCATTGAATCACCAAGGAAATCGAAACATTGGTTTACAGATATACATAGAAGTGAGAGGGTGAGACTGTGGTGGGATTTTCCAGGATTGAAGGACACTCATTGGACTGGTGGCTAATCATTTCCAGATCAGTAGAGAGAGAGAAGCAGCTGCTGTCTCTAGAGCAGAGGGATGATACGGATGGTACTGCATGATACAAAGTGGTCTTCTTCTTCAAAAAAAACAAACAAGTCGTCATCCTCTAAGCTATCTTGGTATGTTGAAATTCCATTTTACATGTGCAAATAACTTCTTTATTATAACTGCCCAATCGCTGATGTTTGACAAATATTCTGATGAATAAACCAAAAAAATGGATCACTTTCAACCACACATCGTGCGTTCACTTGGCACGTATCTTTTCGGTAACATTTACTGATGAGTCATTTGTTTTGTTGTTACATCATCTCAATGCTATTTCCAAAAATTACGACTGTACCATTTCAGCTACGTCATCAACAGTTCACAAATTCGACCAGCATTTGTCGTACCAAAAAAAAAAAAAATTCCCAAGGGCAACCACCACAAAAGGTTGGCCTTCACATTGGAAAAATACATGTTTTCCCATGTACAACTGTGTTTCTTTATCACATGCAACAGGATTTCACTGCATCATTGACTATAGCAGTCAGGAATATCACACATTTGCCCAAAATATCGTTCTTCCTTCAACACTCCTGTTTTATCTGGTGGAAAGAACTCGCATATCCCAAAAATTAAAACTATCACCTTCAAAGTCATCACACCAATCAGACCTCAACAATTTCATCTTCTAATGGCCACGTCCACATCAACATTGATATCATCACAACTTAATGACCTTAAAGTTCCTTCCTGACTACGAGTCACAACAGGTCAGGTCAGGAATGGGAATATGCTCTGGATCAGTGCTTCATTGCATCTACTTTCCAGCAGTACTCCAGGGGCCTCTGTCTTGCCACCCACCCCCCCAGAAAAGATACCTGGCCCATCCCCATTTCCTTGAGATGCTTATCAACCTGCTGAAACCACGAGGCACGGGGTCAGCCCATTGGCCTCCTCCGCTAACAAGACTCTCTCGCAGAGAGAATCTGGTGAGCAGGATCAGCGTCAGGAAAATGAGACACATGTCCATACTGCCACAGCTGACGCTCATGGACGATGCAGGAAACAAATCTCATTTGAATCTCTCTCAGAAACTGCTCGTTGGACACAAAGTCTGACCAGCAATAGCCAAGGATTCTCTGAAGAGACTTGGTACGAAAGGAATTAAGTCTCCATCTCAGATCCCTAGCCAGAGTCCAAGTTTCACATCCGTCGAACAAGACTGGAAGCACCAAGGACTTGAAGACTTGGACTTTGTCCTCCTGCACGGGTACCAACAGTACCACACCCAATGATCCAGTGAATCCATGACTTTCCAGGCATGACCCAGACATCTATTGACCTCTCCCTCACACCCAGCAGAGACAAGTACATCGCTTTCGATGTAAGTGAATCTCTCCATGACCTCAACATCCTCACCACAAACCAGTACAGACAAGGTAGCAACATCCAAGATGTCATTGAAATCCTGGATCTTAGTTTTGACCCAGGAAATCCATAATCCCAGCCATTGCGACTCCTCATTCAGCACCTCGAGGGCCCATAAAAGGATATCCAGAGTCTCTGCAAAGATGACTGCAAAATCAAGGTCAGAGATCTTGGCATTCCCAAATGATCCACCACAGCTTGATCTCTCCAACATCATACCCAGAATCCAGTCCATACAAGCACTGAAAATTGTGGAGGCCAGCACACACCCCTGATGAACTCCATTAACAACTGGAAATAAGTCGGAGATGGTATCACCACATCTCACAGCACATTCACTTCCAGAGTATAGTTCAGACATTAGATTGAGCAGTTTTGGTGGCACCCCATGAAGACCAAGAATCCTCCAGAGGACATCCAAATTCACTGAATCAAACACTTTGCAGAGATTACTATTGGCTGCAAAGCAGCCCCTGCCAAAACTCATCTGCATTCAGTGAGGACCTGAAGAACAAGGATACGGTCAATCATTAAACTCTTTGGTGTAAAGCCTGAATGCTCTGGGCGCTGGTGCTAAAGCGAATGGTGGCAAACCCTTTCAATAATTATCTGAGCAAAGACCTTGCCCAGTAATGAGAAAAGTGTCACCCCTCGGTAGTTGTTGCAGTCCTGGTGATCACCCTTCCCTTTCCAGAGAGAGACAACAAGGCCCCTCTTCGAGTGAGTTGGAATGATGCCTGTGTTCCAGGCAAAGCACAGAACTGCATGCAATGACATGAGTGTAGCATTTCCACCAGCCTTGAGAAGTTCATCATGGATGCCACAGTTCCCAGGAGCTTTACCCCACTCCAACCGGTTCAGCACAACCTGTGTTTCCAAAAATGAAGGCGAATCACAGTTGATTGGAGGGTCAGCAATAGGGGTAGTATCACGCCAACATCCAACTCCACAGCTGGTGGATCATCCTGGTACAGCTGCTCAAAGTAACAGGCCACGCGAGCTTTCACTTTGGACTCCTCTGTCAAGAGCCCACCATTTGGTGGACGACACCTCAGCACCACCCCGACACATACTACAGCAATCCAACCTGGGAAGGTTACCCTGTGTTTTTCCTCCTATCATCAAAGAGTGGGTGTCCTGAAGGCTTTGCCCCAATCCCATCATTCGCTGAGCTGCCTTGCGAAGAGAATTTGCACAGGAGGTACTCCCACAGAGTGGGTTTTCAGTTTTCTTTGCGTTTTTAGTGTGTTTTTCTGAGTGAAGGGGTTGACAGCGGCCGGAGTGCAAATCCTGCCACCAACAAAAAAAAAGTAACCCATCTGTAGGAGCACGTCTGCAGACACAGTTGGGCACTCAAAATGGATGGCTGTTGGCTCACAAGGAGTTCCTCTGTCCTTTGACAGGTTTTGTTTTTAATCCTGCTGGGTGTCCATATCCATACACCCTCCTCACCAGAAAACCTGGTGGGGTAATTTTTAGTTGCTGACAACCCAACCATGAAACAGGTTCGTACAGGTTTGCATGGTACCTGTAGTAAGTCACAGATTTAAAACCACAGTTTGCCATGGATGCTCGCTTTCCATCAACCATTCTTTTTTTCCAACTTCAGTGCCAACTCACCCTCCTCACCCCTCACTCTCACTCTCAAAGCAACCATCCCACTCTTCTCCCTCCAAGCCTCCCTCTCACCTCTCTCAAAAATTCCCCCCTCACCTTTCTCCCACCTTTCATCCCCCTCACTCTTCCTTCTCAAAGTTGCTCCCCCCCTCTCATCCACCAACCTGCCTCTCTCCACTGCCCTCTCACCTCCATCTCTTCACTCCACCTCTTCAAATCCTCAACTCCCTTCTTCCTTCTCTCTTGTCCCCCCCTCTCCCCCAGCACCACAGAGCCTTTTCTCCTCCTCATTCGGCCCCCTCCCCTCGCTATTCTGCAATACCCCACACTCCTTCAGCAACCCTCCTTACCTGCCCCCCTCGTCCCTTGTCCTACCCTCCCCCTCCCCCTCCACCTCCTGCACCCAAAGCCTCCTCCCCTTCCTCTTCATTAAAAGTGTGGACCTCAAATATCCGGGGCCTTCGCTCAAACCTTTCAGATCTTTCCATACAGGTTGCCACTGACAAACCAGAATTATCTGCCTAACAGAAACTTTCCTCTCCCAAGACATGTCTGACTCCCAAGTATCTCTCCCTGGTTACTCCCTCTTACGGTATGACAGACCTGAGCCTCGTCCTGGTGGAGGTGTTGCTCTCTTCATCAAAGACTCTATTCCTCACTCTCCATGCACTGCTCTCACTCCCCCACACCCCCAGGAATACCTCTGGCTTCGGCTTCCCCTCCACTCCCACCTCATGTTTATATGTGTACTGTACCGTCCACCGAACAGTGATGACTCCATCTACACCTCACTATCCGAAAACATGGACCATCTTCTATCTTCTCATCCAAACTCTCTCTTCCTCTTGTGTGGTGACTTCAATTGTCACCACGCCAGTTGGCTCGGTGTGGGTACCTCTCTCACCTGCCATGGCACCTCAGCAAAAGCTTTCTGCGACTCATTGGGACTGACTCAATCGGTCAACTTCCCGACATGGATCTCAACCAATGGTACGCCATCTCTTCTGGATCTGATTTTGACAAATTTCCCTGACAATATCTGCTGCTCTTCCTTCGCTCCAATTGGTTCTTCTGACCACGTCCTTGTCAAAGTGGACATCTCTCTGGCTGTTATCAGAGAACCACCTCACCGCCGTCGAGTCTGGCATTTCACTCAAGCCGACTGGCAGGGTCTCCGAGCAGCCATCAAACTTACAGACTGGTCTCCTATCGCTACTTTCTCAAACATCAACTCATCCTGGGAATTCTTTCAAAGAAACTTGCTCTCCCTCATGCACAGATTTATCCCCTCTCGTGTTCAGTTGTCTTACCCTTCCTCCTGCCCTTGGTTTACTGAAGTTTGTGGCGAGGCAGTTGTCCTGAAACAACTTGCCTTTGCCTCATGGAAAGCAAACCCAACTGAGGGCAATCTCAGTTCTTTCCACAAAGCTCGGAACAAGTGTGTATCTACCCTCAGGAGAGCCAGAAAACAACATCTTTCTCATCTCAAGTCTGAACTCTCAAACCTCTCTCCCTCCTCAAAATCCTGGTGGCGTTTAATCAAATCTGTTTCTGGTGTATGTTCCCCCTCCCTCCCCTCCCTTACCTCAAATGGCCGCACTGCTGATTCCACACGTGATAAAGCTGAATGTCTAAACTCGGTGTTTGGAGCTAAATCTTGTGTCCTAAACCCATCACTATCTCTACCCACTATACCCAGTCGCACCCAACTGTCCCTGGACTCTGTATCCTTTTCTCCTGACAAGGTGGAGAGCTTGCTTTCAAACCTCGAGTCAGATTCTGCAACCGGTCCAGACGGCATCAGCCCACGTGTCCTCAAAGCCTGCTCTTCTGCTCTTGCTCACCCTCTCTCTGTTCTATTCACCCTCTCATTTGCCCAAGGTCATCTGCCATCTGCTTGGAAATCTGCGAACATCACTGCCCTGCATAAAAAAGGTGCAAAACAGATCCCTGTAACTACAGACCAATCAGCCTTCTCCCAATCATCAGCAAGGTGATGGAATCCATCATCGCTTCAGACATGAAATCCTTCATCTTCTCCAATGGCTTGATTTCCAATCATCAATTTGGTTTCAGACCAGGTCACTCTACCCTGGATATGCTGCTTCTGCTCTCCCATCAATGGATGGAGGTCCTCAATGCCAGACAGAAAATCCTTGCCGTATCCCTGGACATATCACGTGCTTTTGACACAGTCTGGCACCCTGCCCTACTCACCAAACTCTCTTCCCATGGTATTCAAGGCCATCTCCACTCATGGCTCGCAGATTTCCTCTCCTGTCGCAGTCAACGTGCGGCCCTAAATGGAGTTCTTTCATCCCCTCTTCCTGTGCAGGCTGGAGTTCCTCAAGGTAGCGTTCTGGGCCCTGTTCTTTTTCTGGTTTTCATCAATGATCTCTCGGACTCTGGAAAATCCTCTATTTCTCTTTGCCGACGACTCCACCCTCTGCCGTACCATCTGTCATCCCTCAGACCGGCAAGCAGCAGCTTCTTCGCTCACTGCAGATCTGGATAAAATCACAAACTGGTCCAACACGTGGAACATGTCTTTCAATCCAGACAAATCTCACACTCTCACTATGTCTCTTCGAAAGGACCATTTACAAAACCCCCCCATCCACTTTCTCAACAATCCTCTGGAAGAAGTCTTTTCTTTCAAGCTTCTAGGTCTAACTATCTGCCATGACCTTTCCTGGGAAAGTCACATTTCCAACCTCGCCTCAAAAGCCAGTCGCCGACTGGGTATCATCCGTCTTGCTAAGTCCTTCCTCGGCCCTCTTGAGCTCCTGACCACTTACAAAGCTTTTGTCCGTAGCCTGATGGAGTACTGCTCTCCCCTCTGGGCTGGTGCTCCTGCCTCCCACCTTTCTCGTCTTCACGCTGTCGAAACCAGGGCATTTAAGATCATCGGCATCTCCCGCAATGAAG
Source organism: Eptatretus burgeri (assembly GCF_056783735.1). Taxonomy (NCBI): domain Eukaryota; kingdom Metazoa; phylum Chordata; class Myxini; order Myxiniformes; family Myxinidae; genus Eptatretus; species Eptatretus burgeri. Next base: position 112,684,164 of record NC_140961.1, on the reverse strand, counting down.
CTGAGTCTTTGGGCCTCTCACTCAATCACCGCAGGTTGGTCGGTGGTCTTTCTGTCTTCTACCGACTCCTCTCCAGCCTTGCCCCCCCTGCTCTCTCTGCGATTTGTCCCCACTACATTTCCACAGGGCGCTCAAGGTCCGCCAACAAGCCCCTTCTGGTAAAACTACCAAAATCACGAATCACTGCTCATCTTCACTCTTTCATTCCTCTTTTTTCCCGCCTTTGGAATAAACTTCCTCACTCTATTCTTTCCCATTCTTCCCTCCAGGCTTTCAAAACAGCTGTTCACCACCACCTCTTATCTTCCCCCATCCAAATCCTCGATCTTTTCTACCCCCGATAATCCACCCAAGCCCACTTCCTTCATTTCTCCTGCTTTCCTTCCTGAAAGTCCCCGAAATGTCCATCTTCTCTTCGCCATGTTCCCCGTCCCATCCCCATCCCTCTCCCTTCCACAGTTCACCTAATGTGTCTGTTCCCCACTGTTTTGTCCCTTCCACTCCCGCCCCTCTTGTCTCATGCCTCCTTGCTGTGAGTTGTGTGTTAGCTCTCATACGAGCCTCGACCAAGGTATACAAAAAAAAAAAAAAAAGATCTAATCTGACATGACCTGACAAAAGTATCTCACCTGGGGCATCATTATCTCACCTGTCATCAAAGTATCTCACCTGTCTATAAACATCATTTTATGATCGAGGAACAACTTAATTTCAATTGAATGTTATATTTTGAACACGAATCGGCAAACAAACCTGTAGTTTTTCAGTACTTTGACTCTGAATTTGTATTGATCACACATGTGCAGGAAGGAGTGAGATTTGATTTTTACTCTCTCTGCTTGTCTGGCAGTCAAATAAAATTGAAAATCATTCCATACAGGACACTAACTGTTTTAAAGGATGCCAAAAAGGACACAAACACCAGGCACAAAAGACCGAATTTAACTTGTTGGATTGGGTGGTGAAAAAGACAATGCACCAACGGTGTTAAATTTCCGGAATTCAGTTTTTTTTTTTTCTTCAACCTTAAAAATATTTATTTTATTTCAATTGAATTGTATATTTCAACACTGTGGAATACTAATCGCCTTTTTAGCACTTTCAAAATCCTTCCGTTTCGCAGTCATTGGATAAAATAGTATTGCATTTATTATTATTGTTATTATTATTATTGCTGTTATAGTTATTATTTCCATCTTGATGTCCTCATCAGAGGGGAGGTTATTGCATTTGGGTCAGTTTGTCTGTCTGTTTGTCTGCCTGTCAATTTGCTTATTTGTTTGTCCGCACATAATGTGACAACAATTTTTATGCTTTATCGTTTTTTTGAACCGATCCTTAATATAGTATGAACAATTATAATGTGAGTTTGTCTGTAAAGTGTGGATGGTACATTTAGAATGTGGATCCGTCAATGAAGTACGTATGATAAAACCACACAAACAACTCCTGGTGAGGGTCTGCAATCTTTTATTGCTCTTTCTAGTTGATTATTGTTGTTACAGGTTTTACAACCGTTCTCATCCCATTGAGCCTTTCTTTTGTTATGACCTTGTGGTTTGGTAGAATGAGCACTGGATTTTTGTGTTCAAACCTTATGCATCTGTTTGAAATATGGCAATGAGTCTAGCTTGGCATCATCAAATACATTGTGAAAAGTGAGTTTCTCAATAGATTGCACTTTGTCACTGAGACTGTTCTGATAACACACTATCAGGAAATATGATAATGATGCACTTGTCGTCCATATAGACATATGAATTTCATAAAAAGAAGTTCCAATGTATTCGGTAAACTTGGAAACCCATATTCTACTTTGGTGGTGACGCTTCAGGATTACAAGTCGAGCCTTGGTATGTGTGCATTCGCATGGAAATATAGCGGAGTGGTGGAAAGTGGGCGGCCCGGCACTGAAGTGTAGGTGATGAGAAGAGCAGAGCGTTTGGGCTGCAGACATGTCGACCACCAATGGGCTGCTCTCAGCTATTCCCCTCTTGACCCGCGGCCACCATGCAAGCCTCCTGAACAAAGCCGGGCCCGACGGTTGAAAAGCTCTTTGAGCATCAGACCTGGTGCCGGAATGTCTAAGGAGCTTTCCGCACAAGCCCTCCTCTGGCACACCCCCTACACCGAATACACCATCCCATTTCCCACCCACTTTTCCCTTTCCTTGCCCCCTCCCTTTGCCACCCCCTGCTTACTTCTCACACCAAAGAGCTGCTGGAATCCTGGACTCACTTTGTCAAAGCATCAATGCTGATATTCATTCAAGGAGAAAAATGTTCGTTATTATGTACATTGCAATTATCACCAGTCAGAGAAAATATCGTGTTCGTTTTTATTTCAGTTATCTGTTACATGGAACCTTTCCTTAATTATTGTCTGCCATGGCACTGAGTTCCTATAAAGGCTTCCCCATAAAAAAGTGAGTAAGAGATTGCCAATTGAATAAGGGTGCGGGTAGGTGTATGTGTTGGAGATAATTCTGAATCACATAAAATGTTTTTGTTTTTGGTTCAATAATTGTTCAATTTCAAATATTTTGTGTTAATTTCATGGTATGTTTACACTATTTCACAGTGGTCTCAGGCTCCATAAAGAGTTTCTGAAGTTCCCATGTGTAGGCCTGCGATAGAAGGAAAGATCAATGCACTTTTACATAAATTACAGTGATATTATTGGATATAAACAAATGAACATAGGAAACAGGAGTTGAACCTGACATCACATCATTTGATATGCAGCGAGATAGAAAGCTTCAAACAAGTTGACTTCCACATACAAAGAGAACAACTTTAATTCCACAAGCAAAGAAGTGTTTATTTTTTCCTTTTCAAGCCAACATTAAATTTGTGGTTATTGAAAAAGAAAGTGTTCATTATTGCATAATCTTACTGTAATTCACCATCTGTCTGTTCCCAGGTACCGCAAAAACGGCAGAACTGATCGCAACCATTTTTTGGGTGTGTAATTCTGGGACCCCTTGGAGTCACTTTAATTGACCAATAAAAATTATATTTTGCATTTCAACAAAAAAGAGAGTGTGTGTGTGCGTGTGTGTGTGTGTGTGTGTGTGTGTGTGTGTGTGTGTGTGTGTGTGTGTGTGTGTGTGTGTGTGTGTGTGTGTGTGTGTATGTGTGTGTGTCAGGTATGGGTGCATGTGCCAGAACAGCGCATCACTACATCCACTTTCCACCGGTACTCCAGGGGCCTCCGTCTGGCATCCCCCAGGCAGATGCCAGGCCCATCCCCATCTCCTTAAGATGACGGTCAACCTGCTGCAACCAGGAGGCACCTGGTCGGCCCACTGGCCTCCTCCACTCATGAGACTCCCTCGCTGAGAGAATCTGGTGAGCAGGATCAGCGTCAGGAAAACGAGCCACATGTCCATACAGCCGCAACTGACACTCACGGACTATACAGGTAACAAATCTCATCCGAGTCTCTCTCAGCAACCGCTCGTTGGACACAAAATCCGACCAGCGATAGCCAAGGATTCTCCGAAGAGACCTGGTGCCAAAGGAATTAAGTCTCCGTCTCAGATCCTTGGTCAGAGTCCAAGTCTCGCATCCATAGAGCAAGACTGGAAGCACCAATCACCCGAAGACTCGGACTTTCGTCCTCCCGCACAGGTACCGGCAGCGCCACACCCCATTATCCAGTCAATCCACGACTCCCCAGGCCCGACCCAGACGTCTATTGGCCTCTGACTCACAGCCAGCAGAGACATGAATATCACAGCCAAGGTAAGTGAATCTCTCCACGACCTCAACATCCTCACCAGAAACAGACACAGACAGGACAGCAGCATCCAAGATTTCATTGAAAGCCTGAGTCTTAGTTTTGACCCAAGAAACCCGTAATCCCAGTGGCTTCGACTCTTCATTCAGCACCTCGAGGACCCCCCAAAGGATATCTAAAGTCTCTGCAAAGATGACTGCATCATCTGCGAAATCAAGGTCCGAGATCTTGACATTCCCAAACGATGCACTGCAGCTTGATCTCTCCGACATCCTCACTAGAATCCAGTCCATACAAGTGCTGAAAAGTGTGGGGGCCAGTACACACCCCTGACGAACTCCAGTAACAACTGGAAATAAGTCAGAGGTGGTACCACCACATCTCACAGCACTATCAGTACCAGGGTAGAGTTCAGACATCAGATTGATCAGTTTTGGTGACACCCCACGAAGAGCAATAACCCTCCTGAGGGCATCCGGAGTCACTGAATCAAACGCTTTACAGAGATCAACAAAGGCTGCAAGCAGTCCCTGCCGAAAGTTTTGTCTGCGTTCGGTGACGACCCGAAGAGCAAGGGTTCGTTGACCTGTTTGGTGTAAAGCCTGACTGCTCTGGACACTGGTGCTCAATCAGAGGGTGGTAAACCCAATCAATAATTAACTGAGCAAAGACGTTGCCCGGCACTGAGAGCAGCGTTACCCCTCAGTAGTTGTTGCAGTCTTGGCGATCAGTCTTCCCTTTCCAGAGAGGGACATCAAGGCCCCTCTTCCAGTCAGTTGGGATGATGCCTGTGTTCCAGGCAGAGCACAGAACTGCATGCAATGACATGAGTGCAGCATTTCCACCAGCCTTGAGAAGTTCAGCATGGATGCCACAGATCCCTGGAGCTTTACCCCATTTCAACTGGTTCACAGCATCCCGTGTTTCCACAAGCGAAGGTGGACCACAGTTGATTGGAGGGTC
>NC_140961.1:112609460-112671960 GCF_056783735.1 Eptatretus burgeri | reverse complement strand
AGGAAGGACTTTGCACGATGGAAGATTCCCAGTCTGCGACTGGTTTTGGAGGTGAGGTTGGAAATTTGGCTTTCCCTGGAAAGATCATGGCAGATTGTGAGACCCAGAAGCTTGAAAGAAAGGACTTCTTCCAGAGAATTGCTGAGAAAGTGGATGGGGGGGGGGGGGAGGGGTTGCCACACGGTCCTTTCGGAGAGACATTGTAAGAATGAGATTTGTCCGGATTGAAAGACATGTTCCACGTGTTGGACCAGTTTGTCATTTTACCCAGATCTTCAGAGAACGAAGAAGCTGCTGCTTGCCGGTCTGAGGGATGACAGAGGGTGACGTCATCAGTAAAGAGATAAAGAGGATTTTCCTGAGAGTTGGAGAGATAATTTATGAAAACCAAAAAAGGAACAGGGTCCAGAAAAACCCCTGAGGGTGAAAAAAAAAAGTCCTGGATAAGTTTGGTTTTTCATATATTTAGTACCATAAATGGCACAATGATTCGCTTTCTTTTATATGATACAGAAACTCAGAAAGATATATTTATTTTCAGGTCTGGTGGTTTAATGTAAAATAAAATGGCGACTCCACAGGAGAAAGCTCAGTGCGTCAAATGGTTCATCGAGACGAGATCTGACAGGCAAGTTCAGCGGAATTTCTGTGCAAGGTATGGTAGGAATCCGCCATCACAGACTGGTACTAGAGGTGTAAGGAGACTGAAATTTGTCAGAAACAGAAAAGTACTGGCCGACCAAGCACAATTGCAGCAGTCATTGAACGAGTGCGTGAATCATTTCTACAAAGTCCCAGAAAATCATTCTGATGCGCATCTAGAGAACTGGGACTACCAACCATTACTGCACACAGGATTGTGCAGAAGACTGAAGATTTATGACAATAAGGTGCAGATTCTGCAGGAACTCAAACCAAATAATAGACCCAAATGCAATGCGTTTACCTGATTACCTCAAACAGGTCATGTTCACAGACGAAGCTTCCTTTCATGTATTGGTGAGGGTCAACCAGCACAATGTCAGGAACTGGGGCTCTGAAAACACCCACATTGTCATTGAAAACATACACGACAGTCCAACGGTCAATGTGTGGTGTGGCCTTCTCCATGACCCCTTGGTGGGTCTGTTTTTCTTTTCTTTGCGTTTGACCTCACCAATTTACATGAACATGCTGGAAGGATTTCCCTTCCCACAGATTGAATACCTGTAACCCGATATCATTTTTCAACAGGATGGTGCTCCCCTTCATTGGGCCTTAGGGCCTTAGTCATTTGAGATGTCCTGAATGAAAAAAATTCCACATTGCTGGATTGGCTGAGACAGACCAACGAGCTGGCTCCCACGATCACCAGACATAACCCCGTTGATGTCTATTTTCTGTGGGGGTTTGCCAAAGAGGTTGTCTACAACACCAAGGTGGCAAACCTGCAGGATCTTCATTCTCGGATCACAGCTGTATGTGCACTGGTGGACTCAAATCTGCTGAGCTGTTAGGGTTCTAGCTCGTGTTCTTGCTTGATGTCCTGCATGTGACAAATGGAGCTCATATTTAAGTGTATGGATGGTGTGCAAAACTTTGTGAATTTCTTTATCATAAAAAACAAAGGGTTTCATTGTATCCTTTGTGGTTCTAAATATGTTAACAACCAAAGTTGGCCAGCTCTTTTTGGAACACCAACCTTCAAGTGACATGACCCCATTGTTTCATGTATGAACTCACTCGGAATCCAAGAAATCAAATACTCAGCCAATATACATATTCCTTGTAAGGTGGAGGCTGAGTTTAAAGAAGCACGACACATCTTTGGGCTGAGAGGATAGCCTCGATGTATGCACAGTCTCCTCGGAGTTGTCTAGCCTGGGTTTGAATCTCAAACCAGCTCCAAAATATCACCCTGGTGTTTCACAAGCAGAGTGATTCATCAGTGTTTGTGCAGTCCCTTAGATGGATTTTAAGCTGCATGTTCCATTGGCTGGCAGTAGTTAATGGACTTTAAAGATTCCAAGGTGTCCTTCGTCGAGTGGAGGAGAGTTATGACTGGAGCCTAAACAAATTCCAAATTTCTGCCACCTTCATTCAAGCATCCTGCAATGGAGTGGTGACACATCCAGGAAAGTAATGCCTCATCAATGAAACTGCCTTGACACCCATATGTGCCGAAAGTGATGAGGCAAATAAATCAAACCACATCTTCCATGATCACAAAGAGAAACTTTTCCTCGATCCAGATAGCTCATCATTGAAAAACCTTGGCAAGGATAATGTATTGTTGAAACTGGAAGTGAAAATGTCAAAACAAAAGTAGTAGCTGACCTCCAAGCAGCTTCTACTCGAGCTGCTTTGCAGATGTGATGAATGTATGAACAGGACATGAATGTGTCACTGCTTCCTGAACCATCAGAATTCAATCAAGCTTCAGTAAGATATACCTCCTCCAGTCAAACATGTATTTCGTATAATTACGATAGGAGAACAGGAAGATTCTCTTCATCTGAAGGGGTCGAAATAATCAAAAACTCCTTTGGCCAAAAGTTAATTTATGGAGTGACATGTGAAAAAAGGCATCCACCAAAGTATACCTTGCCTCCATTTGTGGTGAAGTAATTAACAGACAATGTAGATATTATTAGTCCCCCACCGTTTTCACCGGAGCGAACTAGAGGGTTGCTCTCCGTCTGTCTGTCCATCCATCCGTCCTTCCCATCCATGTTTTTTTTCAGACTTTTTTTTTGGCATACACTTCAACATAATCAACTGAAACTTTGTACATGGCTTCATTAGTCCCCTACCGGTTTCACCAGCAGAGACTTTGGGTTTGCTCTCCGTCTGTCTGTCCATCCATCCATCACACCCTTGGTTTTTCAGACCTTTGTCCCATAACCTTTAATATATTCAACTGAAACTTGGTACATGACTTTATTATGATACGTTACAGGACAAGTTCGAGTTTCAGGGCATTGTGTCAAATTTTCACAGAGTTATGCCCTTTTTTGGATTTAGAGAATATCACATCGGTAGGGGACATGTATTGCAAAGCAATTCTCGCTCATGTTTAAGTATGAAATTGGCCTGGACTAGTTTAGCCTCTTTTTAGTAAGTGAAGAGTTTTAAATGTCTTAAAGTCATCAGAAATTGGGATCACCGAATAGAACAAGGTGTCATTCTTCCCTTGGTGTGTTTACTGCCGGGACAACGACGACAGTCTAAACTCTAAAGAAACGAAACGCATGAGGGTGCAGAAAGTCGGTGAATCAATGTGATGTTTGACGGTTACTGAGAGTTATCCATAAATGCCACAGAGATACGTAACAGAGGATCCTCCGCAGATGATCGGTTCAAAAAGGTTTGTCACAAGATATGACAAAGAGAAAATTATTGTGCATCTCCCAGAACAAGTCAAGCTTCATCAAAATTATTGATCTCAGAATGGCAGAAAACTTGGAGGACAAATAAAATGTTTGAAAGAAAAAATTATATGTACCACATGTGAGGGAGGATGATTGCTTTTCGCTACGAAAAGACAATTAGGAAGAGATTGAACAATTCAAATAAACACTTAAGGAAGCAGACACAAGGTCCCTGCACGTGTTGCATACGTCGAATGATGGTTGCAGAGCAGTTATAAATTATAATCACTGTCGAAGACACAGATATCCTTGTTCTTCTGCTTTGGATTTAACAATGATATATCGTTCCCAATGTATCAGGAAGCTGGAACACAGACTGCAAGGTTTTCATTGACGTAAATACAGTTGAATGTTCCATTGGAAATGGTGTACGCACATCATTGATTGGCCTTCATTGTTTTTCCATGCAGGGATACTGTTAGTGCCTTTGAAGGAAAGGCAAATTACTGTGACCTATGAAAACGGATCACACTTACTTACAAGCTTTTTGAGAGCTTGGACAGTCATGGAATATTTTGATAGAGCTGTTTATGAATGTACAGGCATTCACTTGCCAATATGTCTGTGCCCAAAGGTGCAACAAGTGGAGAATTGCGAATAATTAGGATTTTTTTAAGGTCACCAGAATTTAGTGTGACATAGAGTCGAGTCGATACAAGCTCTTTTGTGTCAGGAGAGTGTAAATGTATTCAAGCCAGATTCGCCTTGCCAGGACTGACTATTCCCAACATATACTGTGGCACGTGATCAAGCAAGAATTTTGAGATGGGCCCTTCAATATTACCCGACTGTGTTCATTGCCACAGGTTATTCCTGGACGATTGATGCTGATGGGAGTTTAGAGATGCAGTGAAAGACTGAATCTACAATGCCCAAAGCTGTTTCAGAGCTTATGACATACAACTCTGTCAAATGTACAAGATCAATGGCTCTGGATGTATCGACAGTCAGAAACAACAAAGAATAACAACAAGGAACTTTTGGAGAAGGAAGAGGCCATTCAGTACATTATGCCTGTTTTACACCAACACCAGATACAATCACCTATCCACTTGCAAGCTGCCTACAAGTTCTGCCAATATCCCTGTATCGCTCTATCTCCAATGCTTCAAGGCACCCATCTAATTCCAATTTAAACCTATCTACTCTTTCTGCAGCCACTATCTTACTACGGAGACTATTTCCATGCATTAACAGGAACTGCATTCGGTAAGGCACGTACCTCCGCCAGGCTGAACAGTTCACATTTTGTATCCCAGTGATAGGCTGGATCTGGATCTGGACCTGAACCAAAATCTAATTGGCTTGTTCTTGTCAAGTAACCAACTCATCCACCAAGTTTTGCCATTATCCATCCATAACTTTTTGAGATGTCATGCTATACAGATGTATCATGCTTATATCACTTAGGAAATAAAAATATTTCTAGTACCCAGATCCGGATTTTCACCAAAATCTAACCAATTTGTCCTTGTCACACACCGAATCTGTCCACCAAGTTTTGGCCGAATACATCCCAACCTTTTTGTATGGATCTGTATGTGCTCCATCATACAGATTCTGTACAATGACTGATTTAAATTATTGTAAGGACTGCCCAATTAAACCTGTATATTAAAATAGTTTTAAGAACTAACGCTTTACTGGGAAGTGGTAAAGCGATTTTTCAGGCCATCCTGTACATTGTTTAAGGTGCCGACTATTCTTTGTTTTGGGGTATTGAGCCAAAAATATTCCTGGCAGCTCGGCTCGGAAGGTATTTTAATAAAGCAATGTTATGACTGGTGATATACAATTCTGCAAAAAGTTTTCACTCCAAATAACATCTCCAGATGTATACTTTTAATAATTAAAAACAAATAAAAATATTGATTCCATTTGCCACATTAAATGGTACCAATTGATGAAGAATCTTATTTTGCTTGCTTTATGCAAACGTCATGCCTGATGACCAACTACACCTCATTGGCATATCTCTAAATTGCTTTTCTCCAAGTGCTCTGTCCTGTGTGAGTTACTTAAACTGTGTTAAGCTTCTTTCTGTCCACTCCCTGATGCTATCAAAACACTGTTTCCTTTGTCATACTTTCTTCCTCTTTTCTTCTGCCTTTCCTTTTATCATTTGCATTGCTGGTGGGTTTCAGCTTCCTCTGGCAACATGCCTGTAGATGCTCATCTTTAATGCTGCTTACTGACCCAAGAGGTGTGTGTGTGTGTGTGTGTGTGTGTGTGTGTGTGTGTGTGTGTGTGTGTGTGTGTGTGTGTGTGTGTGTGTGTGTGTGTGTGTGTGTGTGTGTGTGTGTGTGTGTGTGTGTGTGTGTGTGTGTGTGTGTGTGTGCTGAGATCAATTAAACCTATCTTGGAATGTGCTATTTCCTCTGAGCGCTGGCACACACAGTGAATTATTTTCAGTGATACCAGGAGACCTTTAGAAACCCAAGGAAAACACAGATGCTATCTCCATATTGACAAAACTTTTGTTGTCTCTTCATTATGGCAGTTGACTCAAACCAATAAATTTTACAATCATTTCTCCAGCAAATCTTGCAGAATTTATATTGCAGTGGAGTGCACACTTTTATGGGAAACCTCACAAGTTTTCAATAGGTTTAAGGTGAAAGCAATTGTTGAGGACAAAGATGGTTTTGTAATTTCAGAATGATAGAAAAAAAAGAATCAGATAAAAATTTCACGATTGTATTAATTCAGTGTTGATTGACTTTTATGCCTCCGCTGATGAGGTCAGCAGAAACATTATGTTTTGGGGTTGCCCGTCCTTCCGCACGTACGTGCATACATCCATACATCCATGCTAATTTTCTCTGTTTTCTCTGCAACTGCTGATACGACTGACAAAATTTTCACGATTGATGCGACTACTCATGGAGAATGTTTTCATGATGTCATAGGTCATGTGGTGTGGCAGTCATGTTGGAAAAAAGGGAAAACGTTGGACCTCCATCTCTGAAACTGCTCCATAGAAAAAATTGAAACTTTGCAAATGTCAAGTACCCCCATGAGAAATAAGTGTTATTTTTTTAATGATGTCATAAGTGACTTTATGACTTCATAATTGCATATGTCAAACACTTTATCTGATCAGTCTGGACATTTTTGAGGGTCATCTTGGGCTAAATTGCATGCGGTGGGGGGGGGGGTGGAATTGATGATGTCATCGGTCACGAGGTTCAGCAGCCTTAAAAAAAATATATATATCTTTCAAAAATAATCTTCTCTGAAACGGCTGAACAGATTGAGGCAAAATGTTACAGGTATGATTCCCTAACCAGTCAGACCAAAAAGTTCTCCACATATGATGTCATAGATCACATGTCTTGACAACTATGATTTTTTTTTGAAGAATAAAACTTTAAAAACCTTCTCAGGAATGGCTTGACAGATCGAGGGGAAACTTCACCCACATGTTCCTCAAACCTGGGGTTACCAGGGTGTTCACGAATAATTAAACGGTCACATAGTATGGTAGCAATATTGGATTGAACGAAAATATTTACAAAACTATTTCTCTTTAAATGCTTCATCAATCAATGTGAAATGTCACAGTTATGATTTAGTAGTTATGGGGATATATATGTTTTAAATTTCAACCTGATCGGCCCCATCATCTGGCAGCCAGAATTGTAATATTTTGAATCTGGGTTCAGGGATTTAAATCAAACTTGGCACAAGTTTGTATAATGATGCAATAATGTGGGTGGAGGCATATATGGCAAAATCATGATGTTGAAGAGTGCCCTTCTAATTTTGTATAATTTCTGTGTAGCATATTTTTGCAGTGATATATTCATTGGAAACAAATTTCCAAAAACTATCGAAGGCTCATTGAGTAACTAATTGTGTATTTGTCACATCATAAAGGATAAGGTCATTATGAGATGTCAGCAGGCATCACTAGCTTCATAAGAGATTCAGGGGCCGGGTGAGATTCCTTCAGATCCCCCCCCCCACCCCCAATCAAATAAATCGTACCCATGTCTGAAGGAAGTGGTTCAACTTGGGATTTTTTAATAAGAAAGAGGCAAAGCCTAGAATTGAATGAAACCAGTAAGAATTACGCTTCAGAACCCTTTAGAACTCTCTAGAATTATCCTTTAGAACCCATTAGAATTACCCTTTAGAACTGATTAGAATACCCTCTATAACTCCTTAGAATTACCCATTTGAACCATTTAGAACGTACTGGAATTACTCGTTGGAATTACCCTTTAGAACTCTTCAGAATTACCCTTTATAACCATTTAGAACCCACTAGAATTACTCTTCAGAAGTACCCTTTATAACCATTTAGAAACCATGAAAAGTACTCTTCCGAATTACCCTTTAGAACCATTTAGAACCCACTAGAATTACTCTTCAGAATTACCCTTTAAATCCATTTAGAAACCATGAGAATTACCCTTTAGAATTACCCTTTGGAATCACCCTTTAGAACTACCCTTTAGAATCACCCTTTAGAACCCTTCAGAATTTCCCTTTAGAATTACTCTTTAGAATTACCCTTTAGAACTTACGAGAATTACTATTTCGAATTACCCTTTAGAACCCATGAGAATTCCTCTTTAGAATTACACTTTCTAACTCTTTAGAATTACACTTTAGAACTCTTTAGAATTACCCTTTAGAAATCTTTAAAATTCATTAGAACCAACTAGAATTACCTTTTAGAAATATTTAGAATTACAATTTAGAATTAGCCTTGAAAACCCATTATAATTACCCTTCAGAACCATTTAAGATTGCCCGTGAGAACCCTTCAGAATTACACTTTGGACCCTTCAGAATCACCCTTTAGAACCCATCAGAATTACCTTTATAACACTTTATAATTACCCTTTAGAACTCTTTCGAATTACCTTTATAACACTTTATAATTACCCTTTAGAACTCTTTAGAATTACCCTTTAGAACCCTTAGAATTACCCTTCAGAACCGTTTAGGATTGCCCGTGAGAACCCTTCAGAATCACCCTTTAGAACCCATCAGAATTACCTTTATAACACTTTATAATTACCCTTTAGAACTCTTTAGAATTACCTTTATAACACTTTATAATTACCCTTTAGAACTCTTTAGAATTACCCTTTAGAACCCTTAGAATTACCCCTTAGAACACTTTAGAATTGCCCATTGGAACACTTTAGAATCATCCTTTTGCAACCATTCAGAATCACCCAATAGAACGCATAATAATTACCTTTATAAACCTTTTTTTTGGATACATTGCCAAGGCTGGTATGAGAGCTAACACACAATATACAACAATGGGGGCAGGAGACAAGAGGGATGGGAGAGGGAAAGACGAAACAGTGAGGAACAGAAACATTAGGAGATCTGTGGAAAGGAGAGGGATATGATGGGTAACACGGGGTATATGAGATGGATAACACAGGGACTTTCACGACCTTACATGACAGGGAACTTTTTGGGAAAGAAGGCAGGTAATTTGAAGGAGGTGGGTTTGGGGTGTATTAAAAGGGGTAGAAAAGATCCTGGTTTTGGATGGGGGAAGATAAGAGGTGGGGTTTAACAACTGCTTTGAAGACCTGGAGGGAAGAATGGGTTTGAAGAGAATGTTGGAGTTTATTCCAAAGGCCAGAAAAAGAAGAAGGAAAGAGTGAAGGTGAGTCGTGATTCGTGATTCCGGTAGTTTTACCAGAAGGGGGTTGCTTGCGGACTTGAGTGCCCTGCTGAAATATAGGGTGGGGGGGGACATATCACAGATAGAGCAGGGGAGCAAAACTGGAGAGGAGATGGTAGAAGACAGAAAGACCACCGACCTGCATATGGTGAGAGATTGAGAGGCCCAAAGACTCAGCCTCACCGCGGAGATATCAATGATCCTAAATGTCTTGGTTTCCACAGTGTGAAGCCGAGAAAGGTGAGAGGCAGGAGCACCAGCACAGATGGGAGAGATGTACTCCATCAGACTGTGGATGAAAGCTTTGTATGTGGTCAGGAGCTCAGGTGGGCCAAGGAAGGACTTTGCACGATGGAGGATGCCCAGTCGGTGACTGGCTATGGAGGTCAGGATGGAAATGTGGCTTTCCCAGGAAAGATCATGGCAGATAGTGAGACCCAGAAGCTTGAATGAAAGGACTTCTTCAAGAGGAGTTCTAAGAAAGTAGATAGGGGGAGGTGGGTTCCAGATGGCCCTTTTGGAAAGACTCAGTGGGAGTGTGAGATTTGTCAGAATTGAAAGACATGTTCCATGTGTTGGACCAGTTTGTGATTTTATCCAGATCTGCAGTGAGCGAATAAGCTGTTGCTTGCCCATCTGAGGGATGACAGATGGTACAGCAGAGGGTGGAGTCATCAACAAAGAGATAAAGAGGATTTTCCAGAGACTTGGAGAGATAATTGATGAAAACCAGAAAAAGAAATGGGCCCAGAACAATGCTGCCTTGAGGAACTCCAGCCTGGACAGGAAGAGGGGAAGAAAGAATTCCATTTAGGGCCACACGTTGGCTGTGAGATACGAGGAAGTCGGCGAGCCATGAGTGGAGATGGCCTTGAATACCATAGGAAGAGAGTTTGGTGAGCAGGGCAGGTTGCCAGATCATGTCAAAAGCACGTGATATATTGAGGGATATGGCTCTGATTTCATGGCTGGTATTGAGGAACTCCATTCATTGTTGGAAGAGCAGAAGCAGCATATCCAGGGTAGAGTGATCGGGTCTGAAACCAAATTGATGATCGGAAATCAAGCCATTGGAATAGAGGAAGGATTTAATGTCTGAAGCGATGATGGATTCCATAACCTTGCTGATGATTGGGAGAAGGCTGATTGGTCTGTAGTTCCAGGAATCTGTTTTTGCACCTGTTTTTATGCAGAGTGGTAATGTTTGCTGATTTCCAAGCAGATGGCAGATGACCTTGAGCAAATGAGAGGGTGAATAGAACAGAGAAATGGGGAACAATTTGTTCCCAAACAAACAACAAATTTGGAGCAGGTTTTTAGGACACGTGGGCTGATGCCCTCTGGACCGGTTGCAGAATCTGAATTGAGGTTTGACAGCAAGCTCTCTACTTTGTCAGAAGAAGGACACAGAGTCCACGGACAGCTGGGTGCAACTGGGTAAGCTGGGTACAGAAAGCAATGAGTGTCAGACACAATATTTAGATGCAACCACGGAGTTTAGACATTCAGCTTTTTCACGTGCGGTATCAGCAGTGTGGCCATTTGAGGTAAGGGAGGGGATGGAGGGGGAACATAAACCAGAAACAGATTTGATTAGATGTCACCAGGATTTGGAGAAGGGAGAAAGGTTTGAGATTTCAGACTTGAGATGAGAAAGATGTTTTCCGGCTCTCCTAAGGGTAGATACACACTTGTTCCGAGCTTTATGGAAGAAACTGAGATTACCTTCAGTTGGGTTTGCTTTCCATGAGGCAAAAGCAAGTTTTTACATTTTACCTTTTTTAATTATAAGCTTTAGAATGACCCTTTAGAACCATTATAATTACCTTTTATAATCTATTACAATTACCCTTTGGAACCCTTTGGAATTACTCTTTAGAACCCTCCAGAATTTCCCATTCGAACCCTTTTGAAATACTCCTTAAAACCCTTTCGAATTATCAGTGGGCCCATCGGTCCATTGGATCAAATTTTCCTTGGTCTTCACGGCCTTGTTGCATACCTGCCTGTTGTTCTGTTTGAGTATTGGTTTGCCTTTCACCAAGCCCAGATGTGCTTGGGCCAGGGCGGAGATTATACGTTTGTTATTATTCTTGCCAAATGAGACCACAATTGTTATTGTTGCTAATATTATTTCTCTTCATTAATATATGGTTTGTTACAATGTTATCATTGATTTTGTAACTGGAATGCCATGCAGTGGAAGGACCGAATATGCTGCCCTATACACCTTAAAATGACATGTATTTAAAACATGGGAATTCTTCTGGGATCTTTGTAGTTAATCAACTCAGGAGATCTTGATGATCATTTTGGTCCATCACATTCCATATCAGAACGCTCCAGTAGAACTCTGCACACGCGCGCGTGTACACACACACACACACACACACACACACACACACACACACACACACACACACACACGCACGCACACACACACACACACACACACACACACACATACACACCTCATCCATTTATTGTAGCGTCTTTAAGGGTCTACAGTGTCTGTGGGGTCCTCATGGACTTTTGGGTATTTTGGGTCTTTGGGCACTTTTGAGTCTTTTGGGTCTTTTGGATATTTTGGATCCATGGGGACTTTTGGGTCCTCAGATACTTTTGGATCTTTTGGGTCTTTGGGGTGTTTTGGATCTTCGGGGTCCTCTGGGTATTTTTGGTCCTCTGGGTCTTTTCGGTCCTGAGACTTTTTGGTCTTTTGGGTCCTTGGTTACTTTTGTGTCTTTTTGGCTCCTCGGGGTATTTTGGGTCCTTGGGGACTTTTTTGTCTTTTGTGTCCTCAGGGACTTTTGGGTCTTTTGTATCCTTGGGGTATTTTGGGTCTTCTGGTTTCTGGGGTATTTTGTGTCCTCGGTGACTTTTGGGTCCTCGGAAACTTTTCAGCCATTTATTATTTTGGTTCTCGGGGTCTTTTAGGTTATTGGGGTCTTTTCGGTCTTTTGGGTCCTCATGGACTTTTGGGTCACCTGCATCTTTTGGGCCTTTTTGTTCTTTGCATCTTCAAGGTCTTTTGGTTATTTTGGTCATTTTGGGTCATCTGGATATTTTTAGTCCTGGGGGAGTTTTGCGTCATCTGGGTCTTTTGGGTCTTCTGGGTCCTCGGGGTCTTTTTAGTCTTGAGTGTTGTTAGGAGTTTTTGGGGTCTTAAGGATTTTGGGGGTCTTAAAGGATCTTCAAATTTTGACGGGGTCTCAGACTAAAGGGTCAAAAGGGTCCATTTTTCGTGTATACACCGTTTAATATAAGTCATTTTTCTTCATTTTTTTGACGGACGATGGACGGACGGATGGAATTTGTGAAATATTGAAGCAGCTTCACCCCTCAAAAAAAAAAAAAATGCAGTGTCAGGGTGTAGAAAAATAGGCTATTCGTTATAAAGTAGCCTCTTGTAGTCAAGGGGTTGAAATAGATTTGGGACATGGCAAAAAACATTTTGGGCACGTATCCCATGGGCCTGTGTCCATCGACACCCCTGGATATTAGCATTTTATTTTTTCACGACAGTACCTGGGATTTTAAACTTGGACAATTGCTCAAAAGGGAGCTTCAAAATTATTTTGCTCAGCCATCGATAACATCCCATACAAAGCAATATTGAAGAATAGATACTTCTGATGGGTGATCCAGTCCGTCTGTAATGTGGCTCAGATATTCAAGGGATGTATTGCAGCCTTTAGAAAGGACCAGGAAAACGAATGTTTGCTATAAAACACTCCTTTGTCCATTATTCTACCTTCAATAGATTTCACAGCGGAAACAATGTCATAATGAGGGCCGATCGCAAGCCCTTTTCCATTTCATCCAATACATTCTGACTGCAGGTCATTTATCGATTTGTCCCACAGAAACAATGGTTAACATTTGATTGTTACGCTGCAATCAACTTTAGATTGGATCACAAACAATAGATGTGTAAAGGGAACATTGCTTTGAAATCTTATATCTACCGGTGAACCATATCTGTGCAAACAATGGACATGTACCGAACATTGAAATATTGATTTGGTCTGTATATTGCACCTTTGTTTCCCTGGTTGTTGAACAGGGATGAAGGCAGAATGCTCCACGATGCACTGCCCTCTGCTGGCACTTCACCAGACAGCGATTTTATAGTTAAATTATTTTCTTTTCTTTTCTGTTTTTCTTTTGTGGAAAACAACCAAGACCAAGTAGGTGAGAAATAAGCAAGCTAACTTTGACCTTTCCTGTCACTCTGAATTCCTGGAGGCTGTTTATTATTATTTTGATCCTCATCTGATACTTGCATCATCATGATGCATCTATACTTGCATCGTTACATCATCAACACCTGTAAAGGTGTGTAATGCATTGTCTACAGTAGAAAAGGTGCAGTACGTGCGTGCGTCCGTGTGTGCATGCCGACACCACCCATTGGTCGGACAGTTCGTCTGACCACCCACAATTTCTAAACTATGGCCCCCAATTTAGGAACCCTTTCGAATTACCCTTGATAACACTTTAGAACCATTTAGAACTACCTTTTCGCTCAAGCAGCGCATTTACTGCGGAGGTTACGCGGTTTGCAAATATTTCCGACTATTTTCTCTGAAAATTGTGATGGGTCTCTGTGAAGTTGGTGATCGCATGATAGGGGAGCAGACAGCGTAAATGTATTATGCTGCTTCGACATGGGAATGCTCGTTTACTTTTATGAATGGGAGGAGGATGAGAGTAAAGATCAGACAGCTTTGGAAGGGGTGGGGGGTTGAGGACTTTCGGTGGGAGGGGGCGCATTGGGGGGTATTTGAAGATTTGAGTGTAGGGAAGGCATCAGTGCCTCAGGGATATTAGGGGAAGGGTGAGTAGTTGGGGCTGGGGTGGGGGGTGGGGGGAGAGCAAAGATGATACAGAGTTGGGAGAGAGAGGCTGAGGCTTTTTGTTGAGTTCTCACAATTGCATGTGTGAGTTTACTCACAATAATAATGTAAATGTGTGAGTGTCACTTTCTGGAGATTGGGGTTGGGGGAGAGGGGAGGGGTGATGTAAAGACCCATCGGGTAATGTGCTATTGTTGATTAAAGTGTAATGAGATTAAGTCATTCAGATGGTTTGCTGTGACTTTTGAGATCTGTCTTTATCCTGTTCATGAATATTCCTGGTGTTTACTTGACAAGCAATGGCTTTTTACTCGTTGGTTAACCTTTTCTTTTGAGATGTATTTCACATTTATTTAATACAAATATATTCCATGACGTTATTGTTTGTTTTTTTTATTTCAGTAAATCTAGTAAACTGCTCTTAATGAGTTTTATGACTTTATTTGTGCTCAATGAGTTGATTGCTTAATCACTGAAGAAAACAGAAACACAGAATACTTGTTTACATTATTATTTCCTTTATTGCGTGTTCATAGCAACATTGAAAAATGAAGCAATCCATCATTGATATCAAACCTCGATTCAGATTCTGCAACTGGTCGAAACGGCATCAGCCCACGTGTCCTAAAAACCTGCTCCTCTGCTCTTGCTCACCGTCTCTCTGCTATATTCACTCTCTCATTTGCTTAAAGTCATCTGCCATCTACTTGGAAATCAGAAAGCATCACCGTCCTGAATAAAAAAGGTGCAAAAACAGATCCCTGCAACTACAGACCAATCAGCCTTCTCCCAATCATCAGCAAAATTATGGAATAAATAATCGCTTCAGACATTAAATCCTTACTCTTCTCCAATGGCGTGATTTCCGATCATCAATTTGGTTTCAGACCAGGTCACTCTACCATGGATATGCTGCTTATGCTCTCCCAACAATGGATGGAGGTACCCAATTCCGGATATGAAATCAGAGCCATAGCCCTAGACATATCACATGCTTTTGACACGGTCTGGCACCCTGCCCTGCTCACCAAACTCTCTTCCCATTGTGTCAAGGCAATTGCCACTCATGGCTTGCAGACTTCCTCTCCTGTCGCAGTTAACGTGTGGCTCTTAATGGAACTTTCCAATCTCCTCTTCCTGTCCATGCGTGAGTTCGCAAGGCATTGTCCTTGTACCTGTTCTTTTTTTTGGTTTTTATCAATGATCTCTCCGACTTTCTGGAAAATCCTCTTTCTCTCTTTGCTGAGGACTCCACCCTTTACCGTACCATCTGTCATCCCTCAGACCGGCAAGCAGCAGCTTCGTCGCTCTCTGCAGATCTGGGTAGAATCACAAACTGGTCCAACACATGGAACATGTCTTTCAATCCTGACAAATCGCACACTCTCACTATGTTTCTCCGAAAGGACCATTTGGAACCCCCCCAACCCCATCCACTTTCTCAACAATCCTCTGGATGAAGTCCTTTCTTTCAAGCTTCTGGGTCTCACTATCTGCCATGATCTTTCCTGGGAAAGCCACATTTCCAACCTGGCCTCCAAAGCCAGTCACCGACTGGGAATCCTCCATTTTTCAAAATCCTTCCTCGGCCCATCTGAGCTCCTGACCACGTACAAAGCTCTTTTCTGCAGCATGATGGAGTACTGCTCTCCACTCCGGCAGGGCCGGATTAAGACCTTTAGAGGCGCTAAGCACTGAAAATATTATGGTACCACCATATATATGGAATCCAAAATAAAAACAATCCTAAACCGTAAAATGAAATTTTATTTTTTCGAAATGAAACAAAATTTACAGTAAGTTTTATTTACTGTAAACGCCACGGCATCAGTTTTACATTGCATAAAACAATGTGTAAGAAAATAATTTTTTTGTGTATGTATTTTTTATTTATTTATTGTGAGTCTCCCTTTTTGTGGGCCCTGGTTCAGCTGCAACATTTGCACCATGGTCCATTGTAAATTCAGCACTGGAAAAAAAAACTCTATGGGGCCCCTCTTCCCTTGAGGCCCTAAGCACGTGCTTATATTGCTTAAAGGTTAATCCATGGCTGCCCTCCGGGCTGGTGCTCCTGCCTCTCACTTTTCTCGGCTTCACGTTGTGGAAACCAAGGCAGTTGGGATAATTGGTATCTCCCATGATGAGACCGAGTCTTTGGGCCTCTCACTCCCTCACCACAGGCAGGTCTGTGGTCTTTCTGTGTTCTACCATCTCCTCTCCAGTTTTGCCCCCCTGCTCTATCTGTGATATGTCCCCCCCCACCCTATATTTCAGCAGGGCACTCAAGTCCGCAAGCAACCCCCTTCTGGTAAAACTACCGGAATCACGAATCATGACTCACCTTCACTCTTTCCTTCTTATTTTTCTGGCCTTTGGAATAAACTCCAACATTCTCTTCAAACCCATTCTTCCCTCCAAGTCTTCAAAGCAGTTGTTAAACCCCACCTCTTATCTTCCCCCATCCAAAACCAGGATCTTTTCTACCCCCATTAATCCACCCCAAACTCACCTCCTTCAAATTCTCTACTTTACTTCCTGAAAGTCCCTGCAATGTCCATCTTATTTACCCCCATGTTCCCTGCCCCATCCCTCTCCCTTCCACAGATCTCCTAATGTCTCTGTTCCCCACTGTTTTGTCATTCCCACTCCCGCCCCTTTTGTCTCATGCCCCCCCGCCCCCCCCCGCCCTTGATGTGCGTTGTGTGTTAGCTCTCGTACGAGCCTCGACAGGGTATACAAAAAAAACAGCCAATCATCAATCATGATCCGTACAATATATTGCCCATACAATCTACCTGATGTCATTATGCCTTTTATCACCTTCAACGTGATTTTACTATCACGGTTGGTACAACGAAACGAGACTTACCTGAGCAAAGGGAAACATCAGGGATATCGTGGAGTGGGGAGATGGGGGAGAGAGAGTCATGTAGTAATCAGATGGATTGAACAAGTGGATTTAAGAGATTTCCCTGAAAAATATGTCACATGCATTTCTCATGGGATCTGTTAAAATTCTCATCATATGATATACAATGCGATTAAAAAGCATAAGTTGTGTTTGAGGGGTTTGCGAAAAACCGAGAAGCCCCCGCTCCCGATGGGAACTGCCATGGAGCCAGGAGGGCAGGGTCATGTGTCTGATATGGAGACATACGTGCGCACCATGAATGATATGATTCTCGCAAAGACGGGGAATCGCATTTCATCCAATCTATGATCATCATTTTATGAATCATAAAGAAAACCTCATTAATCCTGATTTAGAACCAAATCTTTTTATTTGTTACACCCAGACAACCATTCCTCTGTCTTTGACTGTGCTTTATTGGTGCAAATATGAGTGCGTATGATGAGTTGAGATGGGTGTTTACTGCCATGCTTTGAACATTGTGTCATATGAGTTACTGTTTGATGGAGGTCAAGCTCGACATGCATCTCTGACCTCTGTCCATCCCGAAATGTTTGCACGCTTCTCTTTTTGATGATAATTTTCCCTTCATTTTCTCGTTGCTGGGAGGTAAAGTGCCGTTCAAATTAATCAATTTCATCGACGAACGGTTGCTTTTTGTAATGTCAAGTGAGGAATAAATCATTGTTAACTTTCAATGATCAATCAGTTGGAATTGTTTTGTGATTCTGTTTTTAAAAATGTGTTATTTGATTTTTTTTTTTTGTGATGTCTTTATCCTGTTTATCTATCCTGGTTTTTACTCGACACAAATTACTTTTTAATTTTTTTTTTGTTTACCCTTTTTTTTTTAATTGCACATTTACTTTTTTATTAAATACAAATACATTCCATGATGATGTTTGTTTTTTTTTAATCTCACTAAATCTACTCAACTGTTCTTAAAGAGTTTGGTGACTTTTTTGTTCTTTATTAGTTGATTGGTTAATTACTGATTAAAAGAGGAACACCAAATACTTTTATTTGATTATTTCCTTTATTTGGTAAAACTATTTATAAAAGTTGAAATATTTGTTTTCTTTACATACAGTATACTCAATGTCAAACTTAATTTAAATGTTTTCAGATAACCTGCATTTCCTATGTTTGGGAAACTTTCCATAAGTGCTGCAATTTTATACTACTTCGGGCATTTCATCTCACATCACATGATAAACCCAACATGCATCTTTAGCTCAGAACGAAAGCAGCTCCAACAGGGTGGATATGTGGCAATAAGGTCACGACCAAGCATTAAACTTCGAACACCCAACCCATGTGTTGTCTATCAGCACGTGCCTGACATATGTCCATTTTACGAACAGGAAAAGCATTTGACATCCTCCTGTGCTTTACATTTTTGGAGCAAAATTAAATAACATATCAAGCATGAGGAGAGAGGCTCATTGCCTATGCTGCGAATGTTTGGCTGAATTAAAACATTATAAGAATGTAGTGTCACGATTTGTCCATGGAACACAAGTCGTCGAATGTAAATGGAAGGACCACTGAACACATTGGTGTATTTCGAAAATCGAGAATATTCCAGAAAGCTGTGCTTACATCACTGTTGTACACCCTTGCATTTATTGCACCTGATATATTCCAATTGCAATCCTTTTATCACCAGTGTTCTGCCTGCTGTTTCATGGTTTTCTCCAGATCTTCATCACAGAAGGTTTGAGACACTTTCAACGGCTTATCCACTTCCATAACTGATAGCTTAGCTGCCCCAACTCCTACTACAAAGCCCCTTGCTAATTTACATAGATTATACTGTTGTGATCTAAGACTGAGAGGATGGCCTAAACATATGCACACTCACCTTTAAGCTGTCTCGCCTGGGTTTGAATCTTGGCCCAGCTATAAACTGTCATCCTGGTGTTTCACGGAGCGGGGTGATTCATGACTGTGTGCGCCGTCCCTCAGATGGACGTTAAACAGGGCCTGTCTGCTTGCATTAGTTGGTGGATGTTGAAAGGTACCATGGTGTCCTTCGCGAAGAGTAGGTGAGCTATTGCCGGCACCCTGGCCAAATTCCAAATACCTGTCCTAACCTTAGTCGAATGTCAGATATGGCCAGCCGGTTCGTGAAAGACTTGCACCAAGCTTCCTCTAAGGAACTCCACGAGAACGTGGGAATAATTGTAGCCATTAAAGAAGACTCAGAATAAGAAGATACTGTTGTGATCGAAATGATGTGTACTGCTGTAACCTATCTTTATGTGCACTTGAGACTTGCATACCATTTGACCATCACAACTTACAATCTCCTTAAATAGAGCAAACTAATATGTTGGAATCTGCTTTCATACAGCAACTGTAAGTCAAGAACCATAAGCTTTGCATTTTGTGGAGCGAGGTACTGAAAATACAAAAAAAACTTTATTTTCATCCCCCAAATCCACTAAGCATCATTCTATGGAGAAGTCAATATATTGAAAATTCGATCTCCCAAGGAATGCACGGGCCAATCACCCTATTCAAATGTCATGATCTCGCCTTTGTTTCCTTTACTGAGGACCTCAAACTGCCCCGATTGTTCATCCATCAATCTTTAGCATTCCCAGCCTATCTCTCTGTTCTAGTTATCGCATGAACTCTGCCTTTGCATCCTCTACCAGTCTCTCTCTCTCTCTCTCTCTCTCTCTCTCTCTCTCTCTCTCTCTCTCTCTCTCTCTCTCTCTCTCTCTCTCTCTCTCTCTCTCTCTGTCTCTGTCTCTGTCTCTGTCTCTGTCTCTGTCTCTGTCTCTGTCTCTCTCTTCATTGGTGTTTATCATGGTTGCATATATATTACAATAAACCTAAATCCTATTGATCCTTCCTGCCATTAAGCAAGTCTTGCCTCTATTTCAGACATCCTTTAATTTGCAGGGCTTTTTTGATCCCTCCTTATGTAAGGGAGTGCAAGGATCTTTAAGAAATTACCTAATTTTGACCTCCCCCTGGGCTGCATGTACTACATTCTGTCAAAGCCTTAATTCAATCCAAAATCTTCCTATCATATAATTAATTGCCTTAAGATGCACTCTAAGTTTTTTTTTTCCCCCCCACAAATTCCTTGGGATCTATACTCCTCAAGTGTCCATCTTGCTTTGTTTTCCAATGCTCATTTGCCTCACCGAAGGGTTGGTGTTTTGTAACTTTCCCAAACAAACCACAAAAAACTTGTCCCAAAACATTGAAGTTAAACCTTTAATATCTTTTAATAGCTTTGTTCCTAGAGCACTTGTGGAAAATGAGTTTGGGTGAGTTTTTTTTCTGATCTCACTTATTGATTAATTAATTAATTTAAATTTCTCACAAATATCAATCTTTCATTGTTCAAAAATGGTGACTTTCTTCTACTTTTCCTGCCTCTGAATAGTTTAACTTCTTTTTTTTTGCATGAAGACATTTAATAAAAAGAAAATATTTTTGTTGATCATCAATAATTGTTCAGATTAAATAATAATTCATTTAATTTTCAAAAACTTGCAAACAGTGTTACATTGATGGGCATAAAATAGCCAGGGGTCAGTGGTCCATCTGACGTTTTAGTTCCAATAAGTGTTCCAGTCAGTCCTGAGATTGCTCCAAGCTATCCATGAGACAGTTGTCCACATACTGGGTGGATAAGTGATTAGAGTTGAGGCTTTGTGGTGGCTGGATTAATGCCAACCACATACGGAAACCATTAACTTCACTGAAGTAGCTTGTGCAGAACAATGTTCTATGAGGAGGAGTCTAAAAATAAACGAAACAATGAAGAGCTTGTTCTTTAGAGTTCAACATTTACTGAATAGAAAGGTTCACAAAGCTCAGGGCAGTTGAAGGGGTGGGAGGGTGGGGGGGGGGAGGGGAGGAATTGCATGACCTCAGCAAACATTACCCTGATTTTGTCAGCAGAAGTTTAGTGCTGAGGAAGTCTTCTGTTGTAGTTGTAGATAAGATGGTCAACCATTAGATATGCCACCAATAAAGGGCCAGTTTGCCATTTCTTTTGTATTCCTGAAACAGAATTGCTTGGTATATGAAGTGACGAAACAGGACACAGACCTGGGGAAAAAAATGAAATAATTTTAAAGGAGACAATACAAATTATGTGGCATTACCAGGATTTGGGTCTGGTGCTTCAAGAAAAGAAGAGTTTAGATTGGACTGACTCATAAATGGATATTTACTTCAGCAAATAGTAACATGTGTAGAGATGTTGAACGCGTCTTCAACCATTTCTCGGACATGCATTTTCCAATGTTGTATAAACTTGGCACACACATAAAGAATGATGACTTACATATGAACGTCATCTTTTTTTTTTTCGAGATCAGATCCAAGTTGGCCGACTGGTGGCCATTTTAGTTGTTAAAAAACCCGATGTTCAACATGTCCTCAACCATTTCTCAGAGATGCATTTACTGATCTGGTTCAAATTTGGCACAAATATAATGAAAGATTGTTTACATATGCACGTTATTTCTTTTCGAGATCAGCTCCAAGATGGCTGTCTGGCGGCCATTTTAGTCGTAAAAAAAAACCCGGTGTTGAACACGTCCTCAACCATTTCTCAGACATGCATTTACCAATGTTATTCAAACTTGGCACGCAGATAAGGAATGATAGCTTACATATGAATGCCTTTCATTTTCGACATCAAATCGAAGATGGCCATCTGGTGGCCATTTCAGTTGTAAATAAAACCCCAATGTTCAACATGTCCTCAACCATTTCTCAGACATGCATTTTCCGATGTGAATCAAATTTGTCTCACTGATAAAAAAAAACAAAAAAAACAAATGATGCCTTGCATATGCACTTCACGGTTCTTCCAGATCAGGTCCAAAATGGTCTACTGGCGGCGATTTTAGTTGTATAAAACCCAATGATGAACATTTCCTCAACTGTTTCTCAGACATAGATTTAGTCATGTTATTCAAACTTGGCACACATATCAAGAATGATGGCTTACATATGCATGTTATTTCATTTATAGATCAAATCCAAGAGGGCTGACTGGCAGCCATTTTGTTACTTAAATGTGTCCCCAACAATTTCTCAGACATGCATGGTCCGATTTTGTTCAAACTTGGCACAAGAAGAATACATTATTGCGTACATGTGCACCTCACTTTAATTTGCAATCTGATCAAAGATTGCCAACTGTTAGACTCTTTTTTTTTCTTTCTTTTTTTTGTATACCTTGTCGAGACTCATGTGAGAGCTAACACACAACACACAGCAAGGGGGCATGAGACAAGAGGGGCGGGAGTAGGAAGGACAACACAGTGGGGAACAGCGACATTAGAAGATCTGTGGAAGGGAGAGGAATGGGACGGGGAACATGGGGAATACAAGATGGATGTTACAGGGACTTTCAGGAAGGAAAGCAAGGAATTTGAAGGAGGTGGGCTTGGGTGGATTATCGGGGGTAGAAAAGATCGAGGATTTGGTTGGGGGTGATAAGAGGTGGTGGTGAACAGCTGTTTTGAAGGCCTGGAGGGAAGAATGGGATTGAATTGGAGGGAAGAATGGGAAGAATGGAGGGAAGAATGGGCCTGGCGGCCATTTTAGTTGTACATAAATATGATATGGGCTAGTCCTTTAACTCAATACAGCAAAATTACTAAAACAACAGGGGCTATGACATTTTATGTTTATTTTACTTGTTTGCAATGCTTTAAGTGGCATTCGAGTTTTTCTTTAAGGTTGATAAGGTAATTTTCATAATTATGGGTGCTCTCAAACAGGAAAACAAATGGAAAACAAAACCATGCCATCTTATGATGTGTGAAGCAGAACTATTGATAAAAATGCTGCACATACCTATCCCTTGCCATGTGAAATAACATACCAAGCCTTCATTATTACTTAGGTTCTCTAAAATAAAATTTTAAAACCTCTATCATATATTACCCCCTTATTTTGCTTGCCTTTATTGGTGAATATCTCTAAATCTGCTGATTTTGGGATTATCACTCTTCCATTAATTTTGATCAGTATCAAATTTTCTTTCAAATTATGTACATTTCAGCCTATTTTGTGACATATACATTTTTTTGGGTCACTGTGGATCAAAGCAAAAATCCGCCATTTTTCATTTTGCCCTCTATAATTTTTCCCCATGAGATTTGGAAAACCCCCACGCAAATTTCATTCTACCAACCAAGACCTTGTGAAAAATACATAGAAATCTAATTCCTGATGATTTGCCCATGGATCCTGGATTTTGGACTCCAATAAACAAGATGCTGTGACCAGGGAAACTCTCAAAGACTTATTTCTCATCTCAAAGATCAAATAGGAAATTATTTGTGATGCACATTTCATAGCATAATATGTACAGTATATTACGCATTTGTTTATTTAATATTATTTGATAGTCCTGTTTGTGTGCTATCATGCACATAATGTTGCTGCATATGCATTGGGATGTGATGCCACTGGAATTTTCAAATTAAACGGCTCATTGATTTAAAAAAAAACAAACACAACAACAAACTTTATGTATAAAAGGTGTTTAGTTCATTGTAAATAATCAGCAATTATCATTATTAAAACCAGCTGAACCTCCTGGTTCCCATGACATTATAATACATATGGTTTTGAAGTCGCATGAAGGTGGTAAACAACTTACCTACATTATCTTTATGAAGATAAAGTTTCATAATTAGGAGAGAACAGCACGAAATACTGACCAATTATGATTGTGACACGTCACGGTATTATGTGACAAATCAATCATAGAGTGTAACTAGAGAATTCATAGAACACCTTACCCCACACAGTCTTGAGAAAAAGCACATGGGAAGGGTCTTTTCAACTCTTGCTTTGCATTTCCGAGCACAATCTATAATTCATCGCACATTTCTGAAAATGTTACCTGTGTTTGGCTTGTCTCCATACAATTAATCATTGCATTAGTTTACTTTACATATCCCGCAAATTGTTTTTTTTTTTTTTTTGCTCGAGTTTATTAACATATCCCCTTATATATCCATCCTTTGTTTCTTGTTTCTTCCGTCGATGGAATGACCTTCCAAAGGCCTTCCTTTCCCACTCTTCCCTCCAGGGCTTCAAGCAGGCAGTGCACCTTTACCTCGTGTCATTTCCCATCCTAATCCATGATCTTTATTACCCCACTGGAAAATACAACCCATCGCTTCGCTGACTGGAATATTAATGGGGGAGGGGGGAGAAAAATAGTGATGGGAGGGAGGGAGAAGGGAGGGGAAGGATAGAGAAGGATGGGGGAGAGGAGGGTAGTGGGGAGGGGAAGTGGGACATTGGGACATGCGTTTGATAGGGGGACTTGTTGGAAAGCCAGGGGTAAAAAAACTGTGAAAAAAAGCTTTAATTTGTCCAATTCACACAATCTTTGTCACCCCTTATTCTCCTCAGCCTCCAGAGAGTTTCATGGTGAGGGAGGGAGTTTGCGAGGGGAGTAGCGTGAGAACAGGAAAGGGAAGGCAGGGCAAGGGTGGGGAGGCAGCGTGAGGGTGTGGAGGCAGTGTGGAGGGGGAGTCAGCATGGGTGTGAGGCAGTGTGAGAGAAAGGGGAAGGAATGGGAAGGAAGCACAAGGGGAGGAATGGGGAAGGCAGCACGAGGGGAGGGAATGGAAAAAGCAGTGTGTGTGTGTGTGTGTGGGGGGGGGTGGATGCAGCGAAAGGGGGGTGGAGGCAGCGAGAGGGAAATGGGAGGGAATGCAAAGGGGGCATGAGGGGTGGGGAGGGGGAGGCAACACGAGGGATTGGAAGGCAGCATTGGAGGATGGTAAGGTAGCACGAGGGAAGGGGAAGCAGTATTGGGGGGGGAGGCAGCTTGAGTGAAACGGGAGAAATTGGAAGGTGGCAGGAGGGGTTGTTGATGGGAAGGCAGCATGAGTGGAGGGTAAGGGAAGGCAGCACGAGGGGAGGGCAAGGTAAGGCAGTGTGAGGGGATGGTCTGTCCAGCCATAAATAACCACCATCCAGATAAATCAAGGTAAGGCAGCGTGAGGGGAGAGCAAGGTAAGGCAGTGTGAAAGAAGGGTCCATCCGGAAATACCCACCATCCAGACATGTCCAGAGATGACGACCGTCCAGACAACGAATATACTAAGGGGGTGGGGGGGGAGAAAAAGAGGGGAGAAAAGAGAGGGGTTGAGGAGCAAGGAGGGATGGGGGAGTAAGGAGGGGTGGGAGAAGGAAAGGCAGCATGAGGGTGCAGCAAGAGAAAGCAGGGTGAGGAGATGGCAAGGGAAGGCAGTGTGAGGGGAGGGTCTGTCCAGACATAACCGTTGTCTGGACACATCTGTCCAGACACATGGATAACCACCCTTCGGACATAACAACTGGATATGTATGGAGATAACCATTTTCCAGGCATACCCACTCTCCAGATACATTCGTAGACAGATATATATATATATATATATATATATATATATATATATATATATATATATATATATATATATATATATATATATATATATATATATATATATATATTGTTGCGGTTCTATGAACCACATCCCTCAAAAGCAATAGCAACCATCATAAAGCGATCCCTAGACAGTTATTCCATTAAATTACGTTCAGATAGTCCCTTCCCTTTTGTCTTGCGGGACAACGGGACAGTGCGTTGAGTAAACTTCATAGCTTGGTGTGGTTAAATCTCTGCACTCATTCCCATTCTTTTTTCCTACTCTTATCCCTGAGGTAAATCCCAACCACATGCACCCTTCACTGTGAGATGGGTCCTCAGCGAAGGCCAAGCAGACATTACTCAGGACACCCCTCTGCAGAAATCACAGACTGCCAAATGCACGTGCAGCGTTAATTTCCACCCACTGGACAGGAGGTGATCCCAACACGATGCCCACGCTTCACGGAACACGTACCGAGGAGATGGAAGAAATGGCACCCTAAATGCTGGCAACTTTCAGTACACACTCGGCACACACTTTTCCACACATTTCTCCATTTAATAATTATATCTATCTTCTTCTTCAACTCAACCCTACAAACATAATTACATGAAAACTTTTCCTCAATTCCCTGACACAGATCAGAGACGGCACCGTGCATCCTACCTCCTTTGATAACCGTGAACAAGATGCTCAATGGCGGGGGAACCCACGCTGGCCACCTGCTTAATGGCGGACTCTCGCGCGGCCGTGATACCTTATCATCATGCAGAACGAGACAAGAAAAACACACATCTTTGGTCGGACTGCGCATGGGGTTACAATAACATTTTACAATAGGTCTTCGCTCACCACGATGGCAACAAATGTCTTCCATGGACAGCAGACATCCTCCCGCACCTCCGCCTCGATGCAGCTGCTACCAGGCAGAGGCATTCAATGCGGACGGATCGCTCCGGCCGCGTGGTGTACCATGGAGCAGGCACATTGACCAGCATGGGTCGCCGGGACTTTGTTCCCAACGATCTGTTCCTTTAAGCCAGTATATCCGTGGCAGTGTCGCTCGGCTGCATCGGATCTGGTAAAGTGATCTGATCCAGTAAAGTGATCCGGTTCAGACAAGGTGTTCTGAGGGTTTTTTCCCCGGTATTTAAATCACGTGATTAATGAGGTAACCCAGTTAACTCATCGACAGGAGGACCCTAGGTCACACAGTTGAGTTATTGGCGTTCACGGTCGGTTAGCGACCCGCCGCGTCACGGCATTATCCGTGTGTGATGGCCTGCAACTCCGGGGAGTCTGGTGGGAACCTGAGATAGCTCCTCCCTCCCCCGCCGGTAGTCTTCTCACCCGACCCCCAGCCTGCAACAATATATATATATATATATATATATATATATATATATATATATATATATATATATATATATATATATATATATATATATATATATATATTATCCCTGTGTCGTAAGAGGCGACCAGTGTTGCGTCAGGAAGGGCATCTAGCGTAAAACCTGTGCCAAATCAGTATGCAGATCATAATCCGCTGTGACGACCCGTAACGGGAGCAGCCGAAAGGAGAACAACATCTATCTATCTATATACATACACACATATATATACATATATATATATATATATATATATATATATATATATATATATATATATATATATATATATATATATATATATATATATATATATATACATATATATACATATACATATATATATATATATATATATATATATTTATATATATATATATATATATATATATATATATGTATATGTATATATATATATATATATATATATATATATATATATATATATATATATATATATATATATATATATATATATATATATATACATATATATATATATATATATATATATATATATATATATATATATATATATATATATATATATATATATATATATATATATATATATATATATATATATATATACATATATATATATATATATATATATATATATATATATATATATATATATATATATATATATATATATATATATATATATATATATATATATATATATATATATATATATATATATATATATATATATATATATATATATATATACATATATATATATATATATATATATATATATATATATATATATATATATATATATATATATATATATATATATATACATATATATATATATATATATATATATATATATATATATATATATATATATATATATATATATATATATATATATATATATATATATATATATATATATATATATATATATATATATATATATATATATATATATATATATATATATATATATATATATATATATATATATATATATATATATATATATATATATATATATATATATATATATATATATATATATATATATATATATATATATATATATATATATATATATATATATATATATATATATATATATATATATATATATATATATATATATATATATATATATATATATATATATATATATATATATATATATATATATATATATATATATATATATATATATATATATATATATATATATATATATATATATATATATATATATATATATATATATATATATATATATATATATATATATATATATATATATATATATATATATATATATATATATATATATATATATATATATATATATATATATACATATATATATATATATATATATATATATATATATATATATATATATATATATATATATATATATATATATATATATATATATATATATATATATATATATATATATATATATATATATATATATATATATATATATATATATATATATATATATATATATATATATATATATATATATATATATATATATATATATACATATATATATATATATATATATATATATATATATATATATATATATATATATATATATATATATATATATATATATATATATATATATATATATATATATATATATATATATATATATATATATATATATATATATATATATATATATATATATATATATATATATATATATATATATATATATATATATATATATATATATATATATATATATACATACATATAAAGAGCCTGGTTTTGGATTTGTGGTTAGGGTGGTGGATTGAGATCCTCAGGCTCCTGAGTTTGAGCACCACTGGCCACTGAATTAACATCAGGGGGGTTGACTCAGCCTGTCATCCTTCCGAGGTCGGCGAATGAGCACCAGTATACTGGTAATTATCCCTGTGTGTCAAAGCGGACTGAAGGGTTGGCGTCAGGAAGGGCATCCGGCCAAAAAAAAACGTTGCCACAAGAAAGGGTACCATGATTGGGGCCCACAAAAAGCTGACCCCTGCTCAGGGAAAAAGTCTTTAAAATGGTGTCATTTTATATATATATATATATATATATATATATATATATATATATATATATATATATATATATATATATATATATATATATATATATATATATATATATATATATATATGAAGTTTGGGGAGGTACCAGAGAATGTTATGCTTCATTAACAAAAAACACATCTGGTTTTTTTACAAACAATTCTATCACTCACACACACACACACACACTCACACACACACACACACACACACACACACACACACACACACACACACACACACACACACACACACACACACACACACACACACACACACACAATAATTGTGTGACAGGTGGAAAAAATTTGGCTCTGTAATTGAGAAAACAGGTTAATATGGACAACAGTTCAGAAATTGGGTGTTATCAAATATATTTTGCTTAAAAACTCAAAAGAGAAATCAGATAGCCTTTGCAAAGCGCTGCACTGAAGCAGGAGTATTTGTCCATATGTTCACGAACAACACCCTCAGTTTTAGGGCTGGCCCCGCCAAACATTCTGTGTAACGTTTTCGGGTCCCAGTCAGTGTCCTTCAGTGGGTGGGAGGTTTTATAAGTACCTCAATACAATTATGATTTTGACATAAGATAAATACGAAGATGCTCCCGATCTGGATGTAACATCAGAATGGCATTTCTCTTCGTTTAACTCACAAGTGTTTTTCATATTGTATTTTGTTATATTTGTGGTATAGTATTAATTTGTGATTGGAATGAAAATATAGAGAGGTTGAGTTCAAAGCAGAATGAGGAAATTATATCAAGGGTTCCACACGCAACGGTGCACCCGGAAACACCCGTGGAATGTCCGAATCAGACAAATGAACACTTTTTTTAGGAGTTGGAACTGCTGGTAATTTCAAATCTGTTGCTTTAATTTTGGAATTCCTCTTAGTTTAAGAGATTCTCGAGGTTATTCATATGTGGAAACGAAATATAGCCATGAACATTGGTGTCTCCGGGTGTTTATAAGCATTGCAATGTACCCAGCAATTCTCAGCTATGATGAACAGACATTCGATAATAAGAGTGATGAAAGTGAAAAAAAAGAACTTTATCGTTAAGAAATCATTGCAGCCTGTTCCAAGTAAAGGCGTGGTTGAGCAGGTCAAAAAACATGGCAGCTTCAGACCCCAGTGAGCTTACCCAGGAAACGCTTTAATACCCCATGGAGAACGAGATGCCCAGGATCACCTGATAAAGGATATAATTAAATAAGGCCATTAATTATCTTCAATCGGGTGTTTTAATTAATTCAAACACCCAATTTTCACTCATGTACTTCCTTGGAGTTCCCTTAGTTTGCATGCAAAGGTTCAGGCTGCTAGATTTCATGGTTTTGGAGTGATGGAAGACACACACACACACACACACACACACACACACACACACACACACACACACACACACACACACACACACACACACACATTGAGATTAACCCTTCCTAACAAAACCCTCTTGCTAATTTTAGTATATCTCCCTTTTTCTCTTTCACTCTTCCACTCTCTTCATTTCCTGTTCGTGTATTCTCTTGCTGGTTGTGCCTAATTGTTATCCTGCCACCACACTGCGAATTCAACCTTGCTCTTCCATGAACTCACTCTTGTGGAGGACAAAAAATGATGCAAATGACATTTTGAATCATTCAAAATCTTACAAAACTTTTATCCGTGTGAAAGGAAAGAAGGCCTCATGAAAGCCTTGTCTCCACTTGCAAGTTCAGAACTTCTCTGTGCCAGAACGAGGAGGAGGAGGACATTGGGACCATCCTCTGTGCAGAGCATTGGTGTTGCTTAAGCAGTCTCCTTGGCTAATGGGCACAATCCTGGACGGGTTGCCACTCCGACGTAGTATACCAGCAAGCTGGCACTCATTTTGCCGACCTCGGAAGGATGACAGGACGAGTTAACCCCACCCGGTATTAATTCACAGATGAGCAGCATTTGATCTCAGGACCCTAGGATCCAAAGCCCACCACCTTAAGCCAACACCAGGCATGCCAGAACTGGGTCATATCAGAATCAAGCTGTGTGTCTCCACTATCATTAGCAGAGGTTTGAAGCAAATGACATTCTATAATCCATCTAGAAATAATTTTAATAACAGATTTACATCTGCAAGGCTTGTGATGTCAATATATTCATCCTATATTATTTTGTCTGGAGAGTTTTTGTCGGATTTTTGAACTAAGAAAAAGCAGTGGCTGCTGCATCAGTTACACACATCATAATCATATATCGTGTACACAAGCCAATGAAATGAACACACTTTGACGTGTTGTCTTTTTCATTCGTTTTAAAACTCCAAATTCAACTCCCAAAATAAAGATTATTTTCTTTTTTTCAATCTATAATAATCTTGTTCGAGTTTGCAATGAGCTATAACGTTAGCTCACATCAAAATCAACAGGAACTCCCTTCCTCTTGAGAATTCTATGCAAACATTCAACAAGTTTCCAAGAACTGAGAAAGGGAAACAAATGATCAGTGTGCTCCTTCCAGAGTGCAACTTGAGGAATTCTGAAGCTAAACTAACAAATTCAACTCAACAAGAAGGCAATTTATTGAGTCACATTTGAGTGGAATCGCTGTGTTTGTAAACCATGACAACCACCTTGCAGCAGCTTCTGTAAAAGCGCACAAAACCATGGGTTGGGCAATTTGCTTCAATGCACTTTAACCTTTTCTGTCAGCTTGCATTGCGATGACTACAAACGTTTTCATGAATTTCCTTGTAAAAGAAAAAATAATAAATCCATGAAATAGGCGATTATTGCACTGCTCCTCACAATTGAGTCATTGATGCAACCCGAATGCTGTGCAGTTTATCCATTTATAACATTGTGAGTTTATATTAAAAAACAAAATCCAGTCGAACAGTGAATATTTTCAAACACCACTCTGAGAATCACACAATTGTGCTTTCATATTTGTTCAAAAAAAAAAAAAAAGAAACAACAACAGCAACAACAAACAACAACTGTGTTGATTATTAGATTTAGTTCTAGTTAAAACGAGAGCAGCACTCGGTAGAGCACATCCCTCCACCAGACCGGACTGTTTACGTTTTGGATCCCACTGATACGCCGGATCTGGATCGAGACCTAAACTAAAATCAAATCGTCTTGTTCTTGTCACATGACCAACTCATCCACCGAGTTGTGCTATAATCTGTCCACAACTTTTTGAGATATTGTGCTACATAACGTTTTTGGCCCGATCTGTCAATGGTGAAGAATCACTTACAAAACTCAAGAAGCCACATCGATTGTCAAGTCAAGTCAGATCAGATCTGTGACTTGATTCAAGTACTATTTAAACCCGTAGCAGCCTGTTTCGTGGTGAGGAGGTTGTATGCATATGGACACCCAGCAGGATTAAAAACAAAACCTGTCAAAGGGCAGAGGAGCTCCTTGTGAGCCAACCGCCATTCATTTGTGTCTGCGGACATTCTCCTGCAGTTGGGTTACCTCTTTCTTGGAGGTTGGTGGAAGGATTTGCACAGCGGCCATCGTAGAACGCTTCATTCCACAAAATCGCAAAGAAAACTGAAAACCTACTCTGTGGGAGTACCTAATGTGCAGCTGCCCTTCGTAGGGCAGCTAACCAGATGACGGGATTGGGGCAAGGCCTTCAAGACCCCAATAAGTTGATGATGGGAGGAAAAGCACTGGAAAACATTCCTGGGTGGGATTGCGGAGGTGTCGGGTTCGGGATGATGCTGAGGTGTTGTCCACCAGAAGGCGGTCTCCTCGGGTTAACCTGAGGTGTTCCATTTAGGTGGGCGCCTGGAATGTCATATCCCTAAAGAGAGGATGATCACCTGTCTCTGCTATCATCTTGAGCTCCAGTGTTTTAACATCGGTAGTGCAGCACTCTCTGAAGTTCGGAGACCAGATACTTGTGAGATCATGGCAGGTGATTCCACCTACCACTGCTCTGGTCAATCTGATGATTGCCATACCCAAGGAATTGCTGTAGCTGTGTCCAATGATCTGGCTCAAATGCTAATGGAGGTAACACCGGTTAACGAGCAAATTGTGGGACAAAGGATTCATCACTCCTTGGGTGTTATTTTCTTGATCTCTGAATATGTTCTGACTCAGAAGATTGATCTCACTGTGAAGGAGGCATTCTATGCTGCTATTGAGTCTGTATTGTTCGCTGCCCCAGGTAAGACCTGATTATCATCTTGGGGATTTCAATGCATCGACTGGCGATGATAGGGATGGTCACGAGACATGTGTTGGTCTGCATGGGTCTGGAACTATGAAACAGAATTGCACTAAGTTCCTTGACTTTGCAAGAAGTCATGGATTTACGGTGGCTGCTTTATAGTTTCAGTGCCCACAGGCTCATTGCTGGACTTGGTATTCCAACGCTGGTGGTGTAGCAAAGGAGTGTGCTCGTCAATGGGCACTGGAAGATGTGTAACCAGTTAAACGAGTTCGGGAAGGTTGTGTCGAGGATCTCAATGGTGCCGATGCGTCATGTTAGCGATAAATTTAAACACGTCATGTCCTTTAAAAGAGAGGTTTATATGATACTACCTGAAAATGGAAAAACACTGAATGTTCGACTTAGTGTAAAAATCGACGGGTTTGAATATAAAATGTTTGCCTCCTCAGAGGTCATGACGTGTTTTGGGTGTGGTGCTTATGGGCACGTGAAGAGTGTTTGTCCCAATGCGATTACACCGCAGGAAAGTGAAGGTTCGGTGAGGAACGATTCTTCCTCACCACAAACTAATGGGGAGAAGGTGAATCGGGAGCCTAGCCCCGCCCCCCCCACCACCGGCTGAGGTGTTCGACGAATTGGACTCGTCCACCCCGACCGGCGCTGGAGAGAGGGTGTGTAATCGTGACGTAAATAATCTACCCCACCAAACGAGGAAGTGAAAGTGGTTGCTTCCTCTCCTTTACCATCCACTGTACAGGACAGTGTGGACGATATGGAGGTATCTGTTATGGATACCGGGAAAAAAGGCTAAAAACGGTCAAATGTTGATGCCTTTGATGCTCAGGAGCAGAATAAGGTCCAGATCATGTCAGGCTCGGTGGACCTCCAAGGTGCGTCTGATATTGGAAACCCCTTGGTGGTTCCGGAGTCGTGTACGGATGCGGAGACCCCGCTTGTTCCACTGGCCGACTCTGAGTGGGACACAGAGAACAGTAAAGTATCTCAGGATGTTTTAAGTGTTTGTCCTGTTAGCCAAACTTGTTCAGACGAGTTAACAGCTATGTCTGACAGTGATGGAGAAATAAATAAAGGGGAAAATCCCTGTGAGTTAAATGTCAACCCTCCCTCACAGATGATGATGTAAGGGTTGTGGAGGGGAAGGACATGCACAAGGCAAATTCTGAGGGGTCCGTAAACAGAGCAGAACTTTCTGTTGAGCCAAAAGTAAATGTTCCACAAGTAATAGGATAGGTTATAGATGAAGCGCTTGATTCAGATGAAACCTCTTATACCCCACATTTTAGTGCTTTAAGCTCTCAAGAGGATGAAGGGGGAAACGACACAACCTTAGTGTCTCAAGAAAATGTGATTAAATTCCTGGATGATACATTCAGGAAAAGATATGTAAAAATCAAAAATTACTTCCCGAATTTACACGATTTCATTAAAACTGCAAAGAGTATGATTCGTGATCCTTATCAGGTTAACATGTCAGATCCTCAATTCCAAAGGTTAAGGAAATGTGTTACTCGGGCTGGTAAAGAGCTTCAAGAATAACGAACAGAATGGAGAGAAAAGTAGCATCCCTGAACATCAATGGAGGACGCAGTTGTGTGCGTCGCCTCCAGGTATTTCAGCTCTTCCAAAATGAAAAAAAATGATGTGCTAATACTATAGGAAACGCATGCAAATCAGTCTTCTGAGGATGAGTGGTGTAAAATCTTTAAAGGTTGTCTTTTTTTTCTCGAGTGCGCTTGTTGAGGCCAAGGCTGGTGTGGCAATAGTGTTGCATCCTCGACTCCAGCCTTCGGAGATAACTTGTAAGGAAATTTGCAAAGGTTACTTACTGTCTTTGCAATTTGTTAGTGGTAACCTAAAGATTTGCATGACAAATGTTTACTGTCCTCATGCTAACTCTGAAAGAGGTGCCTTTCTGTACAAGTTGGCAGAGTTTGTCAGCACCATTGACTTAACCATGTTGTTGTGTCTGGGGATGACTACAACTGCACCCTCAACCCACAACTTGATCGGAACACTTGTGAGCCTCATCCACCCAGTGCAAGGCCTTTGGCACAGCTCGTCAAAAAGTTTAAACTGGTGGATGTGTGGCGGGTACAAAACCGTAATATCCATTAGTATACATGGGTTTGTGCATCAAGAAATGTTTTGACGATGGCTCGCCTCGACAGATTTTATGTTAATCATGAAATGGTAAACATTGTTAAGACCTCTTATATAAGGCCGTCTGGTTTTTTCCAATCATCACATGATTGTTATGGTGTGTGGCTTTCCTCATCATGTCTGTGGAAGTGCATATTTGACTTTTAATTTGAAACTTTTACAAAGTGCACATTTTATAGAAGCTTTTAAAATGGTATGGGAAAAATGCGAGTCAAAAAAGGGTTCATATTTGAACTTAAGACAATGGTGGGACTGCACAAAGTCCCAAATCAAATGTTTTTGCCATCAATACTGCTCTTACAGCAGATACAACGCTTTTGGTGTGATATCTGCTTTAAAAAAACGATATACTTATCTGTGAGCAGAAAGCTGGATGGTCTAGCGTGAATGTCCAGCAGTTGTCGGAGAAAAGGACCCTTCTGGCTGAAATGGTGAAAGAGCAGGTGGCCGGTGCATTCGTCCAACTGCGGAACGAAAAAAATCCAACTTGACACACCAAACAAAGGGTTCTTCAATTCGGAAAAAATGGTCAAGACCTCTCAACAAATCCATGCTTTGCGCTCTTCTGGTGGTGATTTGTTGACCTCCCAGAGTGATATCAAGCATGAACTACAAGACTATTTTTCTAAACTCTTCGCAAAAAGAGCTGTGAATGAGGAGAATAGGAATACGATGCTTGAACAGCTAAATTCTCTGTCTGAAGACCAACAGCAATTGCTTGAGCCTGACATTTCTCTTGGAGAACTTACTGCTGCGCTCAAGGATAGCAAGGATGGGAAAGCCCCTGGACTAGACGACCTTCCGGCTCAATTTTTTAAGGCTTTCTGGGACATTCTAGGCCCTACTCTTCTTGAGGTCTTTCAGGAGAGTGTTGAACAAGGTGAATTGCCATTGAGCTGCCGGAGGGCAGTTTTGTGTCTCCTTCCGAAGAAAGGAAATCTACATGAGACCGTGAATTGGCGGCCTGTGTCACTCCTCCACACGGACTATAAAATATTGTCAAAAGCACTTGCAACCCGTCTAAAGGAAGTCATCTCCTTCTTGATTGGCACTGAACAATCATACTGTGTTCCAGAATGTTCCATATATGATAATATTTTTTTGGTGAGAGACTTGATCAGTCTTGGTCGAACTACATCTTCTGGTTCTGGTTTATTACTTTTAGATCAAGAAAAAGCTTTTGACAGTGTTAACCATTCTTTTTTGTTTGATGTATTAAGGAGAACAGGGTTTGGGGAAAAATTTATTGCTGATGTTAAGTTATTGTACAAAAATGCATCTTGTCTGCTGAAGGTTAATAATAGTCTTTGTTAACCTTTCCCCTTTCAGCGAGGCATCCTTCAGGGCTGTGCGCTATCAGGCATGCTCTACAATCTATCCGTTGAACCTTTATTAGTTTTACTTCGGAACTCAGTGTTAGGAGTCTCTCTTTCACAAAACTCCAAAGTCGTCGTTTCAGCTTATGCTGATGATATTTGTGTTGCTATTGCAAATCAAAAAGATGTTTCTGAGGTCTCTCGTTGCCTTACCCAGTTTGAGCTTGCTTCTACTGCAAGGGTAAATTGGAAAAAAGTGTAGCTTTCTGGGTGGGCCCCAGATCGCCTTCCTCGTCCCTGCCTGGTTTACCAGGAGGAATACAGTGGAGTAGTGAGGGGTTTAAATATGTAGGCTTATTTCTAAGAATTGAAGCGTATGAACAAAAAAATTGGAAGAACTTCCTGGAAAAAATTAAATTGAAACTGGCAAGGTGGAGAAGATTGTACCAACTTCTCTCGCTTAAGACACGGGTATCAATCATAAACAACTTGGTGGTTCCATTTATTTGGCATTGAGTTATCCCACTTGAACCTCCGAGATACTTGATCACAGGCATTCAGAGGGTTCTGACTGATTTTTTCTGGGGTGGTCACCATTGGCTGGGCCCAGACGTGGTCTGCAGACCCCGAAATATGGGTGGTCAAAATCTGATGCATATCCCAAGTCGGATAATGGCATTCCGGATTTCCACGATCAAGCGCCTACTGTACAGTGAGTGTGTTCCTTGGTGACCTCTCACAAACGCCTGTTTGCAGAAAGTGGAAGGTCTGAAATATGATCGTGAACTTTTCCTCATCGACCTGCAACATGGTGACATGTCTCAGCTCCCCAGTTTTCATCAGAGCCTTTTGAATGCTTGGCAAGTCCTGGGAGTGCAACGTTTGGAGGTATTATACGATGCCCAAAAGTTTATACATGAGCCATTAGTTCGGACTCCTTTATTCTCTAGAATTTCAACCTCCAGGTTGTTTATGCATTGTTTCACCAGTGTTGGAATAAACAGAGTGCGAGACCTGTTGCAGCCATCCTTGAATGCCTGGCTACCTGTAAGCTCACTTTCATCAAAAACTGGTGTTCGTTCTGCTCGTATTGTGGAAAATGTCTTGAAAGCAGTAATTCAAACCTTTCATAGACTAAACATCGGGTGGACTGGGGTGGATGAAGTGGGAGACTCACGTTTCTATTTCCCTGAACTTCAAATTGCCTCAAAAAAACAAGAGGGTGTGTTCTCCTCAAACTTATAGGAAATTGGTGTGTTTCACGTCATGGGGAAAACGGCTATCTACAACATATGTCTGGAAGCATTTATACCTGGTTTTACAAAACTGTTGAAAAATCGGTGGAATGAGACTTTACCCGCTGGAGCTTTTTTAACTCCAGTGTGGAACAAAATGTATAGTTCTCCAACTCTTGGGCGAACTGGAAACCTGAATTGGAGACGAGCACATCAAGCCCCCGGTCACACAGACATTACTCCATAAGTTTAATTCTTCTGTTCCAATTTCTGGTCCTTTTTGTGATTTAATTGAAAATGTTGCCCACGTTTTCATTGAATGTAAGAGATTGGTACCCCTCTTTCTCTTCCTTCAACAGCTTTTCTATAAATTTAAATTTGTTTTTTCCTTTCCAGTCTTTATTTATGGAATCGGGCGGAATTATAAAAGTAAACCAGTCCTCTCATTTTTGTCTTTTCTGTTGGGCATTGCTAAACTGGCAATTTTTAAAACCAGGAAAGCAAAATTGAGGGGGGAAAATGCAAATGTGCTTTTGTGCTTTAAAGGTATGGTTTCGGCACGAGTAAAAATAGAGCAGGCTTATCTTTCGAGCCTGGATATTGTGGGTGATCAGTGGTACACTGATGAGGTTTTGAGTTTCTTTTTCGTGAGAAATCTGTTTGTAAAAGTGTAATACTGTAAAGTACTTACTTACTTTTTTGCATATATGTATTATTCTATGGTGTGTTTGACATGAACAGACACCCTTGCTTTTGTTGAATTTATTTTTGGTGTAAAATTGTTAACCTCCGCCATCTTTGAAGGTGGATGGAGGTTACTGTTTTCACCCCTTTCTGTTTGTTTGTTTGTTTGTTTGTTTGTTTGTGAACGGTATTACAGAAAAAATTCTTGACGGATTTCGACGAAACTTGGTGGGGGGGGGGTTAGGTATGGTCCAAGGATCATGCCATTAAATTTTGGACTTGGTCCCCCCCCAAAAAAAAATTGTTAGAGAAAAATTTTTTTTTTTGCATTTCTACATGTATTAAGTGATTTCCAACCCCCCCCAAAAATAGTTAGAGAAACATTTTTTTTGCATTTCTACATGTTTTAAGTGATTTCCAACCCCCCCCCAAAAAAATTGTTACCCCCCCCCAAAAAAAATTGTTGAAGAAAATTTTTTTTTTGCATTTTAACATATTTTAAGTGATTTCCAACCCTCCCAAAAAATTGTTTCCCCCCCCCCCAAAAAGATTTTTTTTGCATTTCTACATTTTTTAAGTGATTTCCAACCCCCCCCCAAAAAAAAATTGTTAGAGAAAAAAAATTTTTGCAACTTTTTTTTCAACATTTCGATTTTTTTTTTTTTTTTTTTTTTGCATTTTTACATGTTTTAGGTGTTTTCCACCCCCCCCCTCCCAAAAAATGGAGAAAAGAACTATAACTCTCAGCACTATTGACATCAAATTTAATGAACAAGATATAAGGTTCACTTGAGTGACCCAGCAGTATTGGCGGCGGAGGTTTTGCACTCTCCCGAGTGCTCCCCTCTAGTTTGGATTAGTTTTTATGGAGTGTGCTTTTTTCTGGTGTGTTTTGATGCTTTTATAATAAAAGCATACAAAAGTCTCTCTCTCTCTCTCTCTCTCTCTCTCTCTCTCTCTCTCTCTCTCTCTCTCTCTCTCTCTGTCTCTGTCTCTGTCTCTGTCTCTGTCTCTGTCTCTGTCTCTGTCTCTGTCTCTGTCTCTATCTCTATCTCTATCTCTATCTCTATCTCTATCTCTATCTCTATCTCTATCTCTATCTCTATCTCTATCTCTATCTCTATCTCTATGTCTATCTCTATCTCTATCTCTATCTCTATCTCTCTGTCTCTCTCTGTCTCTCTCTGACTCTCTCTCTGACTCTCTCTCTGACTCTCTATCTGTCTCTGTCTCTGTCTCTGTCTCTGTCTCTGTCTCTGTCTCTGTCTCTGTCTCTGTCTCTGTCTCTGTCTCTGTCTCTGTCTCTCTCTCTCTCTCTCTCTCTCTCTCTCTCTCTCTCTCTCTCTCTCTCTCTCTCTCTCTCTCTCTCTCTCTCTCTCTCTCTCTCCTTCTCCTTCTCCTTCTCCTTCTCCTTCTCCTTCTCCTTCTCCTTCTCCTTCTCCTTCTCCTTCTCCTTCTCCTTCTCCTTCTCCTTCTCCTTCTCCTTCTCCTTCTCCTTCTTCTTCTTCTCTTATGTCTCTTATGTCTCTTATGTCTCTTATGTCTGTCTCTGTCTCTGTCTCTGTCTCTGTCTCTGTCTCTGTCTCTGTCTCTGTCTCTGTCTCTCTCTGTCTCTCTCTCTGTCTCTGTCTCTCTCTGTCTCTCTCTCTGTCTCTCTCTCTCTGTCTC
This sequence comes from Eptatretus burgeri, assembly GCF_056783735.1. Lineage (NCBI taxonomy): Eukaryota > Metazoa > Chordata > Myxini > Myxiniformes > Myxinidae > Eptatretus > Eptatretus burgeri. The sequence goes on along the minus strand of NC_140961.1, from coordinate 112,631,954 downwards.
TCTCTCTGTCTCTCTCTCTCTGTCTCTCTCTCTCTCTCTCTGTCTCTGTCTCTCTCTCTCTGTCTCTGTCTCTCTCTCTCTCTCTGTCTCTCTCTCTGTCTCTGTCTCTCTCTCTGTCTCTCTCTCTCTCTGTCTCTCTCTCTCTGTCTCTCTCTCTCTCTCTCTCTCTCTCTCTCTCTCTCTCTCTCTCTCTCTCTCTCTCTCTCTCTCTCTCTCTCTCTCTCTCTGTCTCTCTCTGCATCCACAACAATCAACATTCTTTAAAGCATAAGGAATGTTGATTGTTATAAATCAACTGAATCTTCTTCTCATGTTCAGTTGAAATGTAATGTGAATCTAAGCATTTTGATCAACAGTTAAGTACAACAATGGTAACCTGTTGCACACTGATGTGATTCGGATGCTTTTTTCTAGAACCTGCTGGGTCGTTTTGCTTCGTTTACTGGATATTAAAAAAAAATTCCCATTACAGTGTCAGCCACATCTGAGCCCTTTTGTGCAGATTTTCAGGACACTGAACATATAACCAGGATGGAGGTTCGTCAGGGTTCAAGCAAGAGCTCAATACCTCATCAGTGATACCATCGCTTGTGATACCATCAGTGATACCTCATCATGTGGTAATAACCATAAGCTCAGATATGCTGAAATTACAAAGTAGTTAACATGGACAAATTACATTTAATGACATCTCATTAGTCATTAGATACAAAACACTGCAGAGGGCTTGCTACTCCCAGAGCTAACCAATGGATTGGAAGAGGAAGAAGGAAAAAATATTCTGACCATCTAAAGTCGATCCTTGATTGCTTGTACAACGGGGATAATGAAAGTTTGTAAACCTTCGTGGTGAAATGAAGTTCATCGGATGATCCAGTCCGTCTTAAATTATTTTAACTGAAACATCACTGTTTATTGCAGGTGCCAGGAATTTTTATGATTCACATTGTAAATGCTTGAAATTCATCTAATAATCGAGTAAAAAAATTTCTTGACCTATGTATAAGCTGTTGCGGATGATTGCTGATGGAGTTTCTGGATTCTTCTCTTCAAGCTACTTTTATTTTAAATGGAACATTCACTCTTTACTTGATGCAAGTGATCGACCTGTGATGAGCCTTCTATTTGGACAATGCTCTTACCCGAACTACAAATCTTGTCTAAACTGTGTTGAATTGTCCACTTTTTACCCCGTACACATGAAGTGAAAAGCGGGGTTAAACAATTGGTTCATGTCAGTTAGTCAGGCTGTCCATCGGTCCATCTTATCACTTTCTGATCTTCAATTTATGACCGAGGAAAAACTTTCTTAAATTGAATGTTATACACTACGTGGCCAAAAGTATGTGGACACCTGCTCGTCCAACATCTCATTCCAAAACAATGGGCATTAATATGGAGTTGGTCCCCCCTTTGCTGCTATAACAGCCTCCATTCTTATGGGAAGCTTTTCCATGAGATGTTGGAACATCGCTCTGGAGATTTGCTTCCATCCAGCCAAAGAGCAGAAGGGAGGTCGGGTACTGATGTTGGATGATTAGGACTGTCTCACGGTTGGCGTTCCAATTCATTCCAAGGGTGTTCGATGGGGTTGAGGTCAGGGCTCTGTGCAGCCCAGTCAAGTTCTTCCACACCGATCTCGACAAACCATTTCTGTGAGGATCTCACTTTGTGCACGGGGGCATTGTCATGCTGAAACAGGAAAGGGCCTTCCCCAAACTGTTTCCACAAAGTTGGAAGCACAGAATTGTCGAGAATGTCATTGTATGCTGTTGCGTTAAAATTTCCATTCACTGGAACTAAGGGACCTTGCCCGAACCATGAAAAACAGCCCCAGACCATTTTTTCTCCTCCAGCAAACTTTACCGTTGGCACGATGCATTCAGGCAGGTCGCGTTCTCCTGGCATCCACCAAACCCAGATTCGTCCGTCCGACTGCCAAATCGTGAAGCATGATTCATCACTCCAGAAAACGTGTTTCCACTGCTCTAGAGTCCAATGGCAGTGAGCTTTGCACCACTCCAGCTGAACCCCCACCCCCCCCAAAAAAAACCAGAACCACCCACTACCTTATTCAGTGTCAGCTGCTCTACCATAATGCACAGCATCACTTGGCTGACATGGCTTTAGAATTTTTTTTTTTTTGGCAGGATTGTCAATTCCACAAGCAAGTACCAAGTATTGTGCTTCAGGAGTTATTTTTCACAAATGACATAAACCCCAAAGAAGGAGGGAGGGTAAACAGGTTTTTGTTTCGCTGTACATACTCTTCCAGAGTTTATAGGTCGGGATATAAAGGGAAGGAGTCTCTGTTCAAACGGGGGTATAAATAGGTAGAAGAGGGTGGAGGGTGCAGGGTAAAAATAAAATGGGGGGGGAGGGTAAAAAAAAAGAAAAGAAAAGTTTTTGCTGCCTAATCGAGGCTCAGGTTAGAACTTGATCCCAGAAACAATTTCATGCAGAGAAGCTGGTACAGGATGAGTGGAAGAGGTGGGGAAGCAGAAGGAGAAGTTGGTGCCAGAGGAGATGTGTTTGTTAGAAAAAATTCACTCCTTTTTATTGATAGGGTCAAATAGGTTTTTTCCTGAGTTAACATTAGTATAAATGGGGGAATTGGGATAGTCCCAGAACCAGCAAAGTTCCCCTTTGAACAAAGATATGAAGATAAGTTTCTCATTTTCCCATACTTTGTTTCTTAATTTGTCCTGACCGCACATGTGCAGACAAGTGAGATAATGTTTTTACTCTGCCTGTCTGGCAGTCAACAAAATTTAAAATCATTCCAAACAGGAAACATTGTTTTTGAGGACATCCTGAAGGACACAAACAACAAGCACAAATAACTAATCATAACGTGTTTGATAGGGTGGTGTAACAGACACTGGGTAAAACGGTGATAAACCCAGAATTAATTGATTTAATGTCTTTAAATCTCTTTAAACCTTTTATTTAAAATGAATTGTATTGTTACGGTTTTGGGGGTAGATGGAGGAATTTCATAGCAAAGTTAGGATAGTATAGAGTTGCTTGGTCCGTGTAGGAGTGGATGTGTGGGAGACATCTCTATGTAAAGTTAGTAGGGAAACTGTGAGCTTAAGTGTTGTCACCACACGGGGGTGGTGCTGCATTTATTTGAGAGGGATTAAGACCTATTTTCCCCAGTATGTAATTGCCACCCTGTGACCTTCTCCTGCGTTTTTGTATTTACAAGCCAGCCATGAAAGAAGTGCATTTTTATCACAACCACAACAATAGCAACAAGCAAGCCAAACCTGCCGAGCAGGCAGATGCCCCAACTTCCTGGGTTTCGTGCCAGCAAGCCACGCCCGGAGGTGGATGATTGATGGGTGTGATGTCAGAAGATAAGGTGTTTTGGTTTGGTTGGTTTGAGTTTGGTGGAAGGGACACACATGGTCAAGAGACAAGGGAGCTAGGAGATGGTGTGTAAGATCAGGGCATTATGGCCGGCTTTCCTTTGATGCGTGCAGATGAAGGCACAATTCTTGAATTCGTCCTGAGATAAATTGGCTTGCATGGTGGAGCAAGACACTGGCCATTGACTGTTGGCTGGGACGTGAGAGACCGACCTCGAAGCCTCGTGTATATCACTGAAGGGAGCGCCGTCATTCTGCAGAGCGCTGCGGTGTCGGCAAGCACTATCGACGAGGAACCCGCACAGCGGTTGGTGAGCCCTAGTGTAGAATACCACCTCACAAATTACCTCACGTGCTTTTCCAATCCAAAGAGCTGCTCAGCACCATTTTGGGGCACGTCTTCCCACGCAGGACGAAGTGGTTCAATCGCAAAGTTCAATGGAGACCACCTCTGGCCAAAGCTAAGTGCCAGAATAAAGGGAGGATTTGCTTTTCTTTTATTTTCCCCTTGTCTGTATTAAAGTCCGTATGTAGAGACGCCTCAACTTTAGACCTTAATTTACTTCATTTATTATTATTATCATTATTATTATTATTTTTATTATTATTATTACATTTTGAATAATTACTCTTGTAAATATTACTTATATTTTCATTAAATCCCCGTGTTTATTTTAAGTGGATGGTGTCCATGTATCTGTTGTGGGTTTGAATATAAATCCTTTTGCTGTGCTTCCGTCGCTCTGCCCCTCCCACATGCGCCATAATCTCTGAGGATCACGTGTCCACCTCTGAAGGAAAACTGCTCGGTGATCCGGGCCTGGTCGGTGTTAACCGTCCGTCCACCACAATTGGGTCGGGGGATTAACCTAACTGGCCAGACCTAGGACAATATACTTGAACACTGTAGAACACAAATAGCCTTCTATACCAATATATAGCACAAGAGCCATGCTATACATCAATATGTAGCATGACAGTGCATGGCATGTGAGAGGGACAGTATCACGGTAAAGTATGTGAGAGGGACAGTATCACTCTGCCCCATGGCTGGAGTATGTAAGTATGATGCCGATTGATGTCTTGTTCAAATAGTGATCAATAAACCCTCCATCTCCTTAACACTGACTCGATGTCGTCTTATTGCAGCGAATGAGGGTGAGGTATAAGACTGCCTCAGTGGTACTAAACTTCCAGATTTTTATAATCTATCTTGAAAACCATTATTTTATTAAAATTAAAGTATATACTTGAAAACCGCAAGTGGTACCATGTTCTATGAACGAAGTTACGACACGGTGTCCTAAAAGTCTCCATACATTGTGAAAATTAACAATTTCAGCAAAACGTCTCCTGAAAGTCTTCATACATAGCTTATATCTTCTTTTATTTCAGATTCCCTTCAAGAATGCCTTTGTCAAAAGAAGAACATATTGAAATCATTCTCATGGCTGGTTCGGGAAGCTGTCAAAAGGTTGCAATCGACTTTAACAGGAAACATGGCAAGCACATCACACACGACACTGTTGCCAAAGTTATTGAGAAGTTCAGAAAGAATGGTAGTGTTGCGGACCAATGGAGAAGTGGACGTCCACGAACATCCACTGACGAAGGCACAACCGACGTGGTGCTGGCAGCATTTGCAAGGAGTCCCCAAAAAAGCATACAATGATTGTCTGCAGAAAGCGGTGTCAGCAGATCAAGTATCCAGCGCATCATGAAAAAAGAAAAATGGCATCCATACAATATGCAAATGTTCCGCCATCTCAGTGAAGACGACCCAGATATGAGGTTGGAATTTTGCGAATGGGCTCAAAACAAATTGGATGGTGATGCAAACTTCACAGCTGGGATCCTGTTTACTGATGAAGCCAATTTTTATATCAATGGAGAAGTCAATCGCCAAAACTTATGTTACTGGAGTGGTACCAACCCGAACTGGATGAGTCCGTCAAAAATTCAAGGTTCCGGAAAAGTGATGATATGGGGCAACAAAATTGTTGGACCTGTTTTCATTGAAACAAATCTTAATGGCGACATCGATCTGAACATGCTGCAAGACAACATCATGCAGTCCCTCTTAAACGAGGCTGGAGAATTCCCACGCTATTTCCAGCAGGACTGTGCACCACCTCATGATGGTATCTGCGTAGGCCGATGGTTGGATCAACAGTTTCCGCATTTTTGGATTGGTCGCCGTGGCCCCGTGGAGTGGCCTGCAAGATCTCTAGATCTCAACCCACTCGACTTTTACTTGTGGGGGCACTTGAAGGCCATGGTGTACAAGGAAAAGATTCATAACACGGATCATTTAAAGGAACGCATTTGAAGTGGAATTACTTGCATAACGCCAGATGTGTTGACACGAGTTCACCATGAGTGGGAGAGACGACTTCATGTGTGTTTACAAAGAAATGGCAATCATGTAGAGAACGTTTTGTAAATAAAGTTACATTTTGCTAAAAGTGTTAATGTCCCCTATGTGTGGAGACTTTTGGGACACCCTGTACTATTCTTGTCGTTCATTTAAACATACGATTGATCTCTGCATGTCCTTGTCCAAAATGTGGTATTTGTGTAAGCTCCACAAGCCTTACTGGAGAAATAAAACTGAAATAAAGAAATTAAAAAAATTGTCAATGATGTGTTTTTTGTTTTTTTTATTATATTTTTTTAAACCATTTTTCTCAAAACCATGATGATGGATGGATGTTCAATTTATGATCTGTAAGCCTTTATCATGAGCATGGGCTGCTTTAGAATGGCCGAGAGGTAAGCACACTCACCTCTGAGCTGTCTCACCTGGGTTTGAATCCAAACCCAGCTATAAACTGTCACGCTAATTTGTCAATGTGTGTGCCGACCCTCTGATGGATGTTAAACTCGGTGTTCCGTCTATGAGCATTTGTTGGTGGGAGTTAAAGATCCCATAGTGTCTTTCACGAAGAGTAGGTGAGTTATTACCGACACCATGAACAAATAACAAATTCCTTCCTTGACTGTGGGTAAAAAGTGTTCTGGTCTTCTTTGAGGTTCCTTGACATCTTGGTTCCTCTCTTGGCAGCAGGTTCTGCATTATAAACGACTTGACCAGCTAGTTCACATATTTAATATGAACACACTTCTTTAATATGAGGGACAATGAACACACACATACACATTAGCTCCATTATATTAAGATGTACCAATCCTGAACATGGAAAACAGTATCGAAGATGGAAAACAGTATCGATGGAAAAACAAATAAGTGCTTTCCAACAAGATTTACTAGCATCCGTTGAAGACAAAGACTTCGATATCCCCCGCCATAAAAAAAAAATATTTTTTTAATCTATAAACATCAAAAGGCACGAGTTCACCACTTGCTTGATTTGTGTCCCAAATTTCGTAAATATATCTTGAGGGGATTCGTAGTTAAGCTCCGGAAACGAAATGTGATGGACGGACAGAACCCATTTCTATATCCCCCGCCAACTTCGTTGGTTGGCGGGGGACAAAAATAAAAATTACCCCCGTGCGGGAGTGACAGTCATCTCTGCGAGAAAATATATCGCCTCCTGAAGCTAGGGCAGTTTTTGCAAACTTTGAAGTCACATGACGCGAAAACGAAAGCGAATATCGAAAATCCGGCCCGACAAAATTTAGATATTGTCCCCTAGATTTATAGGCCACAATCAAATTCAAGATCGCTTGAGAAATGTAGGAGGAGATAGATTTTGAAAATCGTCATTTTCGCATTTTTTGCCACCTTTGAAGTCACGTGACACGAAAACGAAAGCGAATATCGAAAATCCGGCCCGACCAAATTTAGATATTGTCCCATAGATTCATATGCTACAATCAAATTCAAGATTGCTTGAGAAATGTAGGAGGAGATAGAATTTGAAAATCGTCATTTTCGCATTTTTTGCCAACTTTGAAGTCACATGACATGAAAGCGAATATCGAAAATCCGGCCCGATCAAAATTTATATATTGTCCCATAGATCAATATGCCACAATCAAATTCAAGATCGCTTGAGAAATGTAGGAGGAGATAGTTTTTGAAAATCGTCATTTTCGCATTTTTTGCCAACTTTGAAGTCACGTGACACGAAAACGAAAGCGAATATCGAAAATTGGGCCCGACCAAATTTAGATATTGTCCCATAGATTCATATGCTACAATCAAATTCAAGATCGCTTGAGAAATGTAGGAGGAGATAGAATTTGAAAATCGTCATTTTCGCAACGGACGGACGAACGGACGGATCGAAGGACATCTACACCCATATTATTAGGTCATGCTCGAATAGATGACCTAAAAAGGTTAATATCTTCAACTTTTCTTTTCAGTGTTAACAAAAAAGGGGAGGAAGCTCAGAAATGTGCCAGTCAGACAGATCAGGGATGATTAAAAAACATTTTTGGGGGTGGGAAATCTCTAAATATCAAAAGGCACCAGTTCACCACTTGCTTGATATGTGTAGCAAATTTCGTAAATATATCTTGAGGGGATTTGTAGTTAAGCTCCGGAAACGAAATGTGACGGACGGACGGACGGACGGACGGACGGACGGACGGACGGACGCAACCCATTTCTATATCCCCCGCCAACTTCGTTGTTTGGCGGGGGATAAGAAAATGGAGTGAATTTGCAGGAACAATATGTCCAACAGGACTGTGCAGAGGTGGACATTTGTCTTTAGACATCAGTCTTTTCTGTGTTTGATTCCTGACCCGACGATAAACTGTAAAGTTTGGTATTTCGCAGGCAGTGAGTTTTCATCAAATTTATGCTGTCTCTCGATGGGGGTATTAAGCTGGGAGCCTGTCTGGCAGAATGAGTTTATGTTTGATCTTAAACATCCGATGATCTCTTTCACAAAGGCCTCGAGGTGTGCCCACTCGCCTCCAAGCTGTCTCGCCTGGGTTTGAATCCCGACCAGGCTGTAAACGGTCATCCCGGTGTTTCACAGGCAGGGCGATTCATCAATGTGCGTACTATCTATCCCTCGGATGGACGTTAAATGGGAGTTCCATCTGCCAGCATTCATTGGTGGATGTTAATGATCCCTCAGTGTCCATCGCGAAGACGAGGTGAGCTATCGCTGGCATGATGGCTAAATTCCAAATTCCCGTACAAACCAGCAGAGGGCATTGCATGATGCTTCGACAGAGCCTTGCACTGCATATGAATAAATACATAATAACAATAATAATAATAAGAAGAAGAACACTGCCACCCTGTACAAATGACAAATTTCTGTTATAATTTTAAAGGGCACTGCCCCAGCAACACAGCCGTGCCTTCGTATTGATGCAACCATCAAGCTGAATTTATAATTGAATACCCGTTCAATCCGCATTCACAATAAGAAATGCTGGAATAAGAGAATGTATTAATGTGCCTTTGTCCAATCCCTAGTTGACATCATTGTTCTGTGCCACTAGGAGAGTTGCATTCACTGCTTCTGTAGCTTCATCTACAATCATATAAATACCTTCAATGCAAATGTATTATCTCAACCCAAGGGTAACTATTGATGATCGATAATCGAATATTCCATTGGGTTTGCACATTATGATAATGCTCATTTCCCATAAACTATAACTAAAAGAAGAAATTATTCATTGGAACAAGTCAGTGATTATTTTGACAGTTTCAAATGCCTTTCCAGCAGAGTCATTGCTGTGATATCGTTATTGATGGACAATTGAAAATTGACATGGAATGGCTGGAATGACTATAGTTTTAGAGAGTGAATGGATTATTACCTCTGCCATCGAAGGTGCAGGAGGTTATGTTTTCACCCCTTTCTGTCTGTCTGTTTGTTTGTTTGTGTGTATGATATCTCATAAAGTTGTGGACGGATCTGGATGAAATTTGTGGACAGGTTGGGTGTGTGACAAGGAGGGACTGATTCAATTTTGATGAAGATCTGAATCCGGATCTAGATACGAGAATTATTTAATTTTTAGAGTGATTCTTCACCATTGAGAGATAGGGCCAAAAACAATATAGTACTGTACAGCATGATATTTCAAAAATGTATTTGGCCTGATATGTTCTAATGGATCAGGCATTACGTGGCAGAGGTATGCACTCCACCGAGTGCCCTTCTAGTTCGGATTGAGTTACTTAACAAAACCATCACCTGTGAGTACATGGTGGTTAAAAGAAGCAGGCTTCCATTGTAGACCTGCTGAGAGATCTAGTTGTACTGTATGTTTTGAGTGCACTCCTTTTAGAGTAAATCCAGCATGTGTCAAAGCCGGAAAAGCACACACAGGAATGTTTAAAATTGAGGAAAGTCAGCACAAGGTCAGCATATCGTTTTCACTCAGGGTGTCCAGTAGCCAGAGGAGGAGAATGCTTTAGGCTTTGCGATCACGTTTCAATCTGCGATCCAAACAAAAGAGAAAGGACATCTTGAGTCACGACTGAAATGCTGAGAGTAAATTGTTATGTATTTCCTCGAAATAGCAGGAATTTGAGATGGGTTTATGCCACGAATGACTTCATGCTGACAATGATTGTAGTTTCTTTTCTTTCATGTAGTAAGTGGAGTTTGGGGAAACAAAGGTAGGCCAAGAAAGTGGAATTTAACGTCATGTTTTCGAAGGAATGCCGAATTGGAGAGACAACTGAGAAATCTTTTTTCCTTGTGGGGCTTTTTCGATATTTCAGACATTGGGTTTTCAAGATGCACAACTACCCTCACACCCAAGGGTTACCAAACCCAGAGCATCGAGCAGGCTTGTGTTATCATTGAAAATATCAACTGCTTAATTACTCTCACAAAGCATACTGTATTAAATAGATTCTGATCAAAAGTCAAAACAATTTATGATTAAATTACTTTAGACATTGGGAGAAGGAAATTTCTCGATAAATTGGACCCTTTCTTTCCAGAAATATTTGCTGAGTTTGTGAGAAAATTGTGCAGATAAAATAATTTCTGTATTATTTTGATATATCTGTGAAAGATCTGAAAAACATGATTGACATTGAGAATACTGAGGATTACATCGAATGGTAAACTCAACAGAATATATGGATTGTATGTTCTGATTGGTTTAACTCTCCTGGGTTCAATTTAAGACCTGACTTTAAACTGTCTGATTGGTGTTTCACAGGCATGGGCTTTGCATCAACAAGTATGGTGGCCCATCTGCTGGCATTACCTGGTGGACATTAAAGTTCCCATGTTGACTTTGCGAAGAGTAGGCAAATTAATACCGACACCTCGAACAAACTACAAATTCCTACCACTCTCGGTTGATTGTTAAGCTTGGCTCTCCAGTTTGTGAAAGACTTGGTCTGAGAACCTTCTCTGGCCGATCACACAAGAAAAGGAGAATTATTGGCGCTATGAAAGAAGTAGTATTTGTAATAATAATAATAAAAATTGAAAGCAATAATACAGTCGTAGTCGATTTTATCATTTTCTTAAGTGCATGGGGCAGAAGTGAGTGTGTGTGTGTGTGTGTGTGTGTGTGTGTGTGTGTGTGTGTGTGTGTGTGTGTGTGTGTGTGTGTGTGTGTGTGTGTGTGTGTGTGTGTGTGTGTGTGTCTGTATATACAGCTCTGGAAAAAAAATAAGAGCCCACTCCAAAAAAATTAAAATCAGCACCTCTACATGTATGGCAGCCATTCCATTCCAGTGTCTGTTGAATTCCAACACAGGCACACCTCATTCTACTTAGTGAGGTACTGATTAGGTGATCATCTGAGCCGAATCTTATTTGACAAGGAAAAGTATAAAATTCACTGCTGTGGTCATCACTATCCTCTTGCAATAGGACCAACTGGATGGCAAAAACAGTGCTAGTAGTACCTCAAAAGTAATTGGGAAAAAAAAAAACTATTGACCATGCCAAAAGAGTTGAAAAGAAACGTTTTGAGTGAGGAAAAGAAGGGTTCAATTCTGGCTTTACTGGCAGAGGGATACAGTGAGCGTCACGTTGCTTCCATCCTTAAAATTTCAAAGATGGTGGTTCATAAGAACAAGGTCAAGCAGCAGACATTGGGAACAACAAAGCTACAGACTGACAGAGGGTGAAAACGACTTTCCACTGACCGGGATGACCGCCAACTCATTCGAATGTCACTCAACAACCGAAGGATGACATCAAGTGACCTACAAAAAGAATGGCAAACGGCAGCTGGGGTGAAGTGCACGGCGAGGACGGTTTGAAACAGGCTCCTTGGGGCAGGGCTGAAGTCGTGCAAAGCAAGAAAAAAGCCCTTCATCAATGAGAAGCAAAGAAGAGCCAGGCTGAGGTTTGCAAAAGACCATAAGGATTGGACCGTGGAGGACTGGAGTAAGGTCATCTTCTCTGATGAGTCCAATTTTCAGCTTTGCCCAACACCTGGCCATCTAATGGTTAGACGGAGACCTGGAGAGGCCCAGAAGCCACAGTGTCTCGCACCCACTGTGAAATTTGGTAGAGGATCGGTGATGATCTGGAGGTGCTTCAGCAAGGCTGGAATCAGGCAGATTTGTCTTTGTGAAGGACTCGTGAATCAAGCCACGTACAAGGTTGTCCTGGAAGAACACTTGCTTTCTTCTGCTCTGACAATGTTCCCCAACTATGAGGATTGGTTTTTCCAGAAGGACAATGCTCCATGCCACACAGCCAAGTCGATCAAGGTGTGGATGGAGGACCATCAGATCAAGACCCTGTCATGGCCAGCCCAATCTCCAGACCTGAACCCGATGGAAAACCTCTGGAATGCGATCAAGAGGAAGATGCATGGTCACAAGCCATCAAACAAAGCCGAACTGCTTGAATTTTTGCATCAGGAGTGGCATAAAGTCACCCAACAGCAATGTGAAAGACTGGTGGAGAGCATGCCAAGACGCATGAAAGCTGTGATTGAAAATCAGGGTTATTCCACAAAATATTGATTTCTGAACTCTTCCTAAGTTAAAACATTAGTATTGTGTTGTTTAAAAATGAATATGAACTTGTTTTGTTTGTATTATTTGAGGTCTGAAAACACTGAAACTTTGTTGTTATTTTGACCAGTTGTCATTTTCTGCAAATAAATGCTGGAAATGAGAATATTTTTATTCAGACTTTGTGAGAAATGTTGTCAGTAGTTTATAGAATAAAACAAAAATGTTCATTTTACTCAAACACAGACCTATAAATAGTAAAACCAGAAAAACTGATAATTTTGCAGTGGTCTCTTCATTTTTTCCAGAGCTGTATATATATATACATACACACTAGTAATGCCCGGCGTTGCTCGGGCTTTCTTGCAAATTTCCTGAATAGCTGTTAGCGGTAAGCGGTTATGGGTTAGCGGTTAGCAGTTAGGGTTAGGGTTACGGTTAGGGTGAGCTGTTAGGGTTTGCTGTTAGGGTTAGGGTTAGCTGTTAGGTTTAGGGTTAGTGTTAGGGTAGCTAACCCTAACAGCTTGGCGTAGCGGAGGTAAACAGCGCCCGGGGCAAAGTGGACATTTTCGTCCCTGTAGGCCTTAAACTTGAGTGGATTTGAATGGAAAATCCCATAAGGGATATCGATTTATCGATTTTTTCGAATATGGGAAGTGTTATGGAAAATTTTTTATAGCCAATGACCTAAGTTGGACCAAAAGCCATAATCGTTCCGAATTTGAATGGAATCCGTTCGAGTTTGTGAAAATGCACCAAAACTAATTTTGAGGGGCCTCTTCAGGAAGACAATAATATCATTAGTATATGTGCCAAATCTTGTTTCATTTCATGCAGTAACAAAAATCTGATGGTGGAACAAAGAAAGGGGCGTGCCGAAATATTAATATAGATATGGAAAATATATACCGGGCGTAGTGGCGTGCGCCTGTAATCTGGCTACTCGGAGGCTTGGGTTGGAGGATCGCTTGAGGACGGGAGCTCTGCGCTGTGCCACGCTATGAGAGGGTTAGGGCAGCCTGGAATCATGGCGAAATCCAATCCTTATCCCTGTGTCGTAAGAGGTGACCAGGGTTGCGTCAGGAAGGGCATCCGGCGTAAAACCTATGCCAAATCAGTGTGCGGATCATAACGAATGATCCGCTGTGGCGACCCCTAAAGGGAGCAGCCGAAAGAACAGCAACATATATATATATATATATATATATATATATATATATATATATATATATATATATATATATATATATATATATATATATATATATCATGTCATTATATACATATATTGTTATGAATGTAAGAATTGGATCTGATGAATGCATACAAAAATTTATGTCCTCAGACAATTATTTCCCTAAATGCATGTCCAAGATAGAACCATCCCCATGTCTGGTGGGATTCTGACTTTGATGAGTTGTGAAGGGTATAGAATTGATTCCATTTCTTTTGGGATGGCCTTTTTGGGATCGAGAGCGACAATAGGGACTGTTTAGGTGGAGACGATGAACATGTAGTGGGGATGTAGAGAGGTATAGAGGGTCGAGTTAAATGGGAGCATGCGTAGTACAAGGGAAGACGAGGGTGCACGAGGTTGTTCGGGGAAATTAGTTAGGTGATGCTGTGTAGGTGCGTGTAAATGTGTTTGTGTGTGGTTGATTAATTATGAGTGTGAAGGCAGGGCAATGGCCAGTATGAGCGTGAGTAACGGAATGCATGGTGTGAAGTATTGAATGGGGGGATTGGATCCCATCCAAGGAAACCCAGGGGTAAGTTTAAAGTTAGATAGGGGGATTAGGTAAATTTACACATGGATGTCGTTCGGCAGTTGGTGCTGATTGTGGAAAGTTAAAAAAAAAAAATTTGTGTGTGCAGGGTGCAGGAGATAATGGACCGGCTGGGGGTGTGGCTTGTAAGCAGAGTGTTCTGATAAAGCAGGCACCCCGGGTGCTGGGGATTCGTCGGCCAGGTGAGGCCGTAGTAGTTCCAGTGGGCCAGTAGTGTGTTAGTGGGCGCAGGTACCCGAGGAGAGGGGCCCGGCATGCCAGTGTTGTGTTTTGTGTTGTGTTCAATGGGCCCGGGTTCTCGAGCAGCGGGACCCAGTGCGCCAAAATGCCATGTGGGCATCGAGGTGGGGGGGTGTCAGTGAGGGCATCCCCCATGTTAGGGTGAGGAGCAGGCGAGCTCAGAGGTGGCTCCAGCGTCTTGGGGGTGCTCACAATGAGTATGCAGGTGGCCAGACCTGCCTGTGGAGCCACACTACCCAGCGACAAAATTGTGCGATAGCACAGAAAGAAAATTTGGTGGGCAAAGGCCAAAATTGTAAGAGCACCAACATGTAGGCGATGGGAATTTGGGTGTTTAGAACCCCATAGTTTAACAAAGGCTTCTTGGTAAGGTATAACCCCGGGGACAGTTTAAAAGTGCAACAATATTAGCATAGTTCGGATTGATGAAGACCCCTTCACACCATCCACTGTCGGGATGATCCCCGGTTGCTGGACTTGCCCTCCCTAAGGACTTGAGAATGAGATGTGTCATGACGTAAATGTAAGATTGCATGTAGTTCTGCTTTTGTTTTTTTCCTTTCCATAGAACCTTGGGGGGATTGGGTATGAATTTGGTAATGGGGACAGTGGGATATAGGAGACAAGACGAAGCAACGAATTGTAAAAAAGGGGGACTAGGGTAGTGTATATGAGGGAAAAGATGATGGATGGGTGCAGACGAATCAGGCCAACCTCGAGCTCTCTCTCCCGCCACCACCGCCACTGCCCCAGGTATGTGCACACCAGGGATCGGCTGACCATGTTGGTTGGACCTGGTGTTTGATGGCATTACCTGGTTTACCTTTTTCTTTTTGTGCTGTTTGCTGTTTGCTTTGCTGTTTTGCTTTGTCTTGCCATCCCCAGGACTATCATTGCATCACTCACCTTGCTGGATCACTTGCTCTGCATCCATTGCATCACTCACCTCACTTCACCATTTTCTCCATGGCCTGTGTTCCACCCCTACCTGTTCTGTGGACTGCTGCTCGCTGCAGCGTCATACCAGGTGACACCGTTCCAATTATAATAGTGGTTTTGTTTTCTTTTCTTTTGTTTGAACTGAATTTACTGCAGCAGCATCCAACCACACTTATGGACTGTCCCGCGGATAACTTCGGATAACTCCGAAGCCGGCGGGTCGATTAATCGACCGTGAAACGCCAATATCTCGACCACGTGGTGTAGGGTTAATTGTCTAGATCCCAATATACCTACATAACCACGCACTCTTGGCTACTGGGGATTCACACCCTCGGCACGTCTCTCTCGAACTGGGTCACTCTACCAACTGCAGTAGAGCTCTAACTACCGACTACCAACTCCAGTCCAGCTGCAGCTGAGCGGAAACTTCCAAAGCCGTGCCGGCTACGATTAACGGATTATCGGGGATGAAACCCCATCTGAACTCAGACCCGGACCATGCTGGACCAAGTAAAGAAAGGACGGAAACGAGCTGGGAACATTTCCAATAATTTATTTACAATAAAAGACAAGGAGGCAAGACTTGAAGCGATTATGTAGAGCAGGAATTTACAATGATTCAAAGCACTTACTCAATTCCACTTATAGACACACACACACACACACACACACACACACACACGAAAAGGAACCCCAGAGTTTTTATTGGACCCTCCAGCCGATGAGAGAGACGAGCTGGGGGTCAGAGTTTGGATGGACACCTGTGGGTCGTCAAAGGTCCCAACCACACGTGTGGGACTCGTGGCTCATGGCAGCAGCCGCGTGGAGCAATCGCAGCTCTGGGGCAGTGATCACGGTCATGGACGGGGCCCAGCAAGGCTCCATGAACAGGCTGGTTCACTCACTCTCCAGCCCAACCACCGTCAACCAACTTGTAACCACTCAAGTCCTCCAGATCTCCCAGTGCCAACGCCAACGACAACGACAACCGAGTCTGCTCGGGGATATATATCTCCTCCCACACGGGGAGGGGCCTTGGCGAGAATCATCTCGCTGTCCGTCCCTCATTGGCCTAAGGCCGCACCCTACCGGGACGGAGCCGTGGCCCTTGTTCGGAGACCCCATATTCTCCACGTGGCTTCGCTCGCGAAGAGTAACAGGGTCAACACTGAAAAAGCCATACAAGAACTACGAGCCGAGGACTGGAACAGCGAGGCCCCCCCTCTCGGCAAGTCAAGGTACGAGCAGCCAATGGGTGGTGATGGCGCGTGATGGTCAGGTTGGGTTATGCAGATGGGATGGTTGTTGGTTGTTAGATGGCTTGTTGGAGGGTTCGTTGGGTGTAAAACCTAACTGAAGACGTCACAATGCACACACTTAATCCTCCCGCTAAACAAAAGGACGGGGTCCTGACTACACAGGTACTTACCGGCATAACTAACTTTGGGACCTGAATATTGAGTGCGCATGGTTTCCAGATTCGTAACAATATATATATATATATATATATATATATATATATATATATATATATATATATATATATGTATATATATGTATATATATATATATATATGTATATATATATATATATATATATATATGTATATATATGTATATATATATATATATATATATATATATATATATATATATATATATATATATATATATATGTATATATGTATATATATATATATATATATATATATATATATATATATATATATATATATATATATATATATATATATGTATATGTATATATATATGTATATATATATATATATATATATATATATATATATATATATATATATATATATATATATATATATATATATATATATATATATATATATATATATATATATATATATATATATATATATATATATATATATATATATATATATATATATATATGTATATATATATATATATATATATATATATATATATATATATATATATATATATATATATATATATATATATATATATATATATATATATATATATATATATATAGCATGGTGGCTGGTGACATCCTTAGGCAACCTGGTGGCTTCCTCAGGCAAAATAGGCCTCTATTGTGCTGGAAGAGCTCGGACACAGAACAAATCAGGACACGACATAACAAAGGGAACAGCAGAAGAAAGAAGAAACACCAGCAGCAGGACGGAAGGAGAAAATAGATGGAGACTGACAAACAAGGGATGCAGGTAATGGCGAGGGAGAATGCAAGGGTTGGAGAAATGGATGTATAAGCCAAATTTTGGGAGGGTTGGGAGATGGTTTAACGGGTGTAGAAAAGATCATGTTTTTGAATGTGGCTGACTTGAGATGGTGATAAACAGCTGTCTTGAAGACGTGGAGGGAAGAATGAGATTGAAGAGAGTGTGGAACGTGGATCTATCGGCAGGAAAAAGGAATAAATTAGTGAATGTGAGCATTGGTTCTGGAAATGGAAGTTCTGGAATTTGCTGTCTGCCAATGACCTTGTCTTTCCAATGCACCTTGCCAATGTATTGTGCACCTTGCCTTGCAAATGCACCTTGCCAATGTATTGTATGTGTTGGGTCAGTGCTCATACTAAATAAAATCGGCAGAAAACAATGCAATCTGCAACATTCCCATAAAAATAGAGGGGCTAATTTTCAGTTGTTACAAAGGTATGTAAGGCATATGAGAGGACAATGATCAGAGAGAATAAAGATCTGGTTTATTCACTTGAACATCTGATCTTTTTTTTATCTCCTGATATAAAATAATTTGAAAATTTGATCTTTTTTTCTTTATCTTAAAATTTATTACAATTTTCCCTTTTCACCACAGGCACGCAAAGCAAAAAGTGGGGTTAAACACTTGGTCAATGTCCGCCTTATCAGTTCATGATTGAGGAACAACTTATTTAAATTGAATGTTATATTTTGAACACGAAAATGAATTAGAAGACGAGCTTACCGTTTTACAGAATTTTGACCCTGAATTCGTCCCGATCACACATGTGCAGAGTCGGGAGATAATATTTTTACTCTGCCTGTATGGCAGTCAAACAAAATTCAAAATCATTCCAAACAGGAAACTTACTGTTTTTTCGGAACGTCATAAAGGACACAAACAACAGGCATGAATAACTCATGTAACGTGTTAAATAAGGTGGTGTAATAGACATTAGGTAAAATGTCGGTAAAACTCAGAATTGATTTATTTATATGCCTTTAAACTAGTGGTTCTCAATGTGGTCCCTACCGCCCCCCAGTGGGCGCTGGGAACTTTCAGGGGGGCGCTCCAGACTCCACGAGTGGTCGGGGGCACTGGCAATGATTTGGGGGACACTGGCGATTTTGAGGAGCAGCGGAGATTAGGAGCGCTCATTGGGCTTCCTGCAGTCTGAACAGGTTACCCGGCGCCATTCGGCAAATTGGCCATACAATGCCCGTTGCGGTCCTCCCCGTTTGCCGTGGCGCCGTCCAGAGAGAAATTAAAAACAGGCAATGGGACAGGTAGGCCTTTTTGTAAATAATGAACACATTTTAAAATATATTTATTCTGAAAATCATTAAGTTCTTCAAGCATATTACAGACTTGTTTACCAACAATGCAAGTCAGTGTTTTTTTTAATACACACATGGTGTGAATACCATATACATGTGTTATGATCCGGCAACGCAATTCCCAGCGAGGCTCGAGTACTGAGGCGGCGCGGCATTGTGTTTTAGGCGCGTCCTGTTGTAGCTACCGTTGGAAATGTGAAGAAAATTTTTTTTGATGTGCAGGGTGAAAATCGATGCGCGCGCTGACCAGAGACTGGAAATATATATAATTATTGTTTGGCCTTATCACTGGTGTTAGTCTTCTGACATCTTGGCGTATTGATTTTATTATCAAAAAAGCTTCACGTCCGGTCGGCTTCAAGATGTCGGCCTCAAAGAAAATGTGTCGTCAGTATTCCGTTGAATACATCAAGTATGGATTCATTCCAACCCTGACGAACACGCAGTCACCGATGTGTTTGTTGTGTGGTATCACGCCGTCCAATGAAGCAATGAAACCATCTCGACTGAGCGAGCACCTGAGTAAAAAGCACAGTGATAAGACTCGCACAGAGGTCAGCTATTTCCAATCGCTGAAAGAGAAATTTGAGAAGCGATCCACGTAACGACAATGTTCAAAGCCAGCCAAAAGCTCGTGGATAAAGGACTGGAAGCGTCGTATAAGCTACCATTGCTCATTGCCAGATCTGGAAAACCGTATACAATCGGCGAACAGTTGATCAAACCGGCTGTTGGGGAAGTGATAAAAACTGTTATGGGCCAGGATCCGTATCCAGTTCTCTCGTCGATTGCGCTCAGCAATGATTCCGTGGCCAGGCGGATTGATGAAATGTCATCAGAAGATAAGCTGTGTTGTGAGCTGAGAAGCACGCATTTCGACATCCAGCTGGATGAGTCCACTTTGCATGACAGTGAAGCTCTGTTACTCTGCTACATTTGCTTCATCCGTGATCAGGAAATGGTGGAAGAATTGTTGTTTGCACGCTCTCTCCAGACCGATACGAAGGGTTCTTCCATCTTCCAAACGTTGGAGAAGTTCTTTACTGATAAGAACATACCGATGGAGAACATTCTCGCTTGCACGACGGATGGGGCACCAGCGATGGTTGGCCGCCAGCATGGTTTTATTGCGCTTCTGAAGAACCAGGTACCGTCCATGTTCGCCATTCACTGTGTCGTGCACCGCCAGCATCTTGTAGCAAAAGCTCTCAGCACCAGACTTCATACATCACTCCAAATAGTAATCAAAGCAGTGAATAAAATCAAGGTGTCGTTTCTGCATGATCGGCTGTTTCCTCAGCTTTGCCAGGAGAATGATGAACCATTCGAGAGGCTCTTGTTCCATCCCGAAGTTCGATGGTTGTCCAAAGGCAATTGTTTGACCAGTTTCCATGCCCTCTTCTCGACAGTGGTCGAGTTTCTGTCGGAAATTGATACAGTTATCGGAGAAAGTGAATGTGATTGAGCATGATGTGGCTTAACTCGCAGACATATTCAGTACACTGAATGATGTCAACAAACAACTCCAGGGTGACCATATGACGCTGATTAAAGGAAAGAAAGTGATCGGCGCGTTCGTAACCAAGGTGACTCTGCACAGGGAAACCATCGGCCGCAGAGATATGTACCACTTTCCCCGGTTGGCAAAGGAAACTGCTGTTTCTGATGACGAGCTGCTCGTTTATTGCAATCACCTTGAGAAGATTTGTGGAGATATGGAGCAGCGTTTCAGAGACATGCTGGAACTGTCGGTGCCAGCATGGGTGATCAACCCATTCAAATGTGACATTCGAGATGTGAAGCGCGAATTACAGGACGAAATTATCAACTTGTGGAATGATGATGAGGTGAAGGCAAGATTCTCGCAGCATGAATACGGCAAATTCTGGATTCTGGAGCGGGGCGAATACCCCGCAATGTGGACAGAGGCAGAACTGCTGCTGATGGCGTTCCCCACATCATACCTCGTTGAAAGAGGGTTCAGCGCTGTGATGGTGCTGCTGACCAAGTATCGAAACCGCCTTGACATTACCAAGAGGGGCGATCTGCGTCTCTACCTCACTGAGATGGAGCCAGACATTCGTAATCTCGCAGCGAGTCACCAGGCCCACCCTTCACACTAATGGTATTTGGGCCTGTGATAACAGATTCCCAGTTTGCCTCACCTGGACTTGTTCTGCTGAAACATTGTAGGTAGTACAAAATAAAATAGAAAAGGAAAAGTAAAGTAAAATAAAGTAAAATATTATTCAGAAATTATTTGGCTTGTTATTTTTACTTCCGATCTACATAAATTCGGACTATCCTATTGCCCACTGGGTATCCGACCACGAACGATAGGACAAGGGGGCATTGGGCCGGTCCAAGAGGGCAGAAGGGGGCGGTAGTCAAAAAAAGTTTTAGAACCACTGCTTTCAACCTTTTTTAAAACTTTTATTAAGATTTAATTATATACTTCAACATTGAAGAACACAAATCACCTTCATAATACTTCCAATAACCTCCAGTTTTGCAGTACTTGGACAAGTTCTATAGGCTATGAATAATGACAACAATGTAAAGCTTCAGTGCAATTGTTCTTGGGTATTCCACGTATGGCAAAACTTGAAGACTGTGCTGGTGTTTGTCTGATATGGTATGGCTACCTGAAATTAACTGTCACATCATGAAGGTGTGATGTGACGAAACAATCGTGTATATATGTATATGTATATATATATATATATATATATATATATATATATATATATATATATATATATATATATATATATATATATATATATATATATATTATAATCCCAAGCTTGCACACTAAAAACTCGGCTCGCCATCACACGATCCCTGTGAAATTTATGTGGCACTTAGCGGACATGCCGACAATGTTTGGGAAGTCTTGGCGTTCCATAGTACCACTTGCATTTTGCACAATGTGTATTTTTGTCATTCCCCGTGTACGGTCTGTCGTCTGCTACCAGCTATGTTGTACTGCTATCCTGTGCATGTGCACGGGTATCGCTAGTGTATATATATATATATATATATATATATATATATATATATATATATATATATATATATATATATATATATATATATATATATATATATATATATATATATATATATATATATATATATATACACACACACAAGCCAGTAGGCGACATGGGTGGTCGCTACAAAATTGCATACGAGTCATACAGTTTTTGATGGATCGGGCTGAAATTTTTTGACAAAGAGGTTGATTATACTGCGCATAAAAGCGCGGAAGCCGATTTTTTTTTATTTTCGAAAAAAAAAATATATAAATATTTTTCAGCTTTTTTCAAAAATTTCAAAGTCCCGTTGCTAGGCAACGGTGGTGTCCATAGCAACAGTGCTCAAAAGCATACAACTGGATCCTGGTATGAACCTACCAGTAAAGTTTTATCAAAATCGGTTGACTCCTCTGGCCTCCAGAGCTGTCCATTACATCCATACAGACAGAGGGGAAACCTGAGAATAACGGTAGTCTAGCAACCACCCAATATATGTGTATACATGTATAGGTGTACATATATATATATATATATATATATATATATATATATATATGTATATATAAATGTGGGTGTGGATATATATATATATATATATGTGTGTATGTATGTGTGTGTGTATATATATATATATATATATATATATATATATATATATATATATAT
>NC_140961.1:112589460-112606960 GCF_056783735.1 Eptatretus burgeri | reverse complement strand
AAAGATCCCCATGGTGTCTTTCGCGAAGAGTCGGCGAGCTATCGCCGACTCCATGGCCAAATTCCAAATTCCTGCCCTCACCAGCAGAGGGCATTGCATCTGTGGGTCAGCTGAGCCCTCAGCCATTGATGCTATGCTACAGCCATGTGCTGCATTTGAAGGAAGAAGAATTAAGGAAACAAAAATGAATTTTATTTTACAATATTGATGCATGAAATTTCAATATTTGGTGTGACAACCTTGTTTGGAATGCCTACGTGCAATTTACGGAGGAAAAAATCCATTAGGAGGTTGCTCCATGTATTCTGCAATATTTTCTGTAATTCATCTTTTGATTTTGGTTGTTTTTCATTTTTTTCTTCCTGTCCAAATAATCTCAGACAGCTCTGTGATGTTAATGTCAGTACTTTAATGGGGACATTCTTATAATTGTTGAGTTCCCGAGTCTGCTTTTCTTTGTAAACGTTTTAATGACATTTTCAATGTGTTTGGGGTCGTTTTCGTGCTGGAAAACAAAGTTGTGACCAATTAGCCTCCTTCCTAATGGGATACCATGGTGGATTACGATCTGCTTGTACTTGTTAGCATTCATTGTTCCTTCAATTCCCACCAAATCACTCCGCCAGCAGCAGAAATACATCCCTAAACCTGAACAGAGCCTCCACCATGCTTCACAATGAGCTGTAGACATATATCCTTTCACTTCTCACTAACCCTCCTTCTGGCATCCTGTTTTCTCTGTTCCAAAAATTGCATACTTTGGCTCTTCACTCCGAAGTACCTTTCCCCACTGATTAGTATCCTAACTGGGACTATCTCAGTCTCTCGGCTTTGTTACCTTTACACAGAAAGGACTATTTGACAGTAACTCACACAGTCAGACTACTTTTGTGAAGTGACCGTGTGACAGTGGACGAGTTCATTTGAAATCTCTGGGGTATGTGCCATTTCATGTGCAAGTTCAGCAATACCCCTGCCGATGGAGAGGGTATTGCATTTTGGTCCGTTTGTTTGTTTGTCCTCACAGAACTTTCATCTTTTACTCCACAACCCCTTGTCGGATGGAAATGAAATTTTCACCATTGGTGTGACCACTCGTGTAGAATGTTTTAATGATAATTATGATGTCATCGGTCACATACTGTAGCAGCCATGTTGGAAAACCGGAAAATCTTTGGACCTCTGTCGCTGAAACCGTACGAAGGAAAAATTGAAACATGGCACATCCTCATGGGGTATGAGTGTGACATTTTTATGACGTTATAGGAGCCATTTGTATAACGCTACATTCAATCAGTATGAAAATGTTTGAGTCGTCTCGGGATAAAATGGTCCACCATTTTTTTTTGATGACATCATCCGTCACGTGATTCGGCAGCCATATTGTTTTTTGTTTTTTTTAACTTTCAAAAATGTTCTCTGAAACGGCAGAAGAGATTGAGGCGAAACTTTGACCGTCTATCCATGAGGAACAAAAGGGTCACACATATGACATCATACGTCACATGGTTTGGCAGTCATATTTAATTTACCCTGAAACCTATAAAATACACCACTCAAAAGAAGTCCTGGCAAGATTCTGCAATCTCTTATTGCTCTTTTTCTTGCTGATTTTGTTTTCTATTTTTTAAGGAACTTACCTTTTAAGTGGTGTTTATCTGTTTTGTGGAAAAGCCCCATTTCATCAGTGTTAAACACCTGTTCAAGGGCATTGCCTTTTTTTCTTTTAGAAACTCCCGGAAGTCAGGCTTGAATGAATGGTGCATATTGTTGACTTGTTCACATGGTACTCATAGTCGACCAATGCTACACTTAACCCGCCATGCAACTTTTGGAAAATCACGATTTTTCGCTGCTAATGTCATAACCTTATGGGATTTATTCACTCCACCACCACTTGGAGAGTCTTGACATGTCTGTGCCATACTGTACTTGTATTTAACAGTACAGTATGTGGATAAAATGTAAGTGAAAGAAATCTCGCTCCTGTGCACAAGCTCACTCGACCGTAGCATTATGCAGATTGAAAACAGTGTGGGTAGTGGAAGATGGTGGGAAACATCACCTCTGCTCATGACGTGGTCATAGTGCCACATTCAAACCCGCATATAATCAAGTTTTGTGTGTGTTCAGGAACTGAGCGTCGCATTTATTCACACGCATATTATTGGATGCCTGGTGTTGGCTTAATAGTTCGGGTGGCTGGCTTGAGATCTAGGGTCCTGAGTTCAAATCGTGCTCAGCTGTTGAATTAATACCAGGTGGGGTTAACTCGGCCTATCATCCTTCTGAGGTTGGCAAAATGAGTGCCAGCATGCTGGTATACTGTGTCGGAGTGACCACCCGTCCAGGATTGTGTCAAATAGCCAAGGAGACTGCTTCGGCAGCACCAGCAACAGCACTGCTTAGAGTATGGTCCCAATGAATGGATGGATATTATTGAATCTTTTTTGTGAAGACCGGTGTTGGACGAGGGTTTACTGTACACTTGTTTCATCGGATATTTCTCTCTGGGAATTGCTTTATTGCTCTGAAACCATTATTTTGAGTCTGATTGAATTTGATATCGGGCAATGGTGTGGGTTTATATTACCTGCAAGAAAAAAAAAATTACAAATTAAGATTAAAAAGTGTGGTGGCCGAAGACCTTTGATTATTTTGATCAGAATGAAAATGAAAAAGAACCAGAATCAAAAGGTGAATTTTGCGAATTATGGGAAATATTGCGGAATTCATTAAATAACCTCCCAATGGAATTTCTCCTGAAATTACAGGAAAGCATTCCAAAACAGATCTGCTGTTTTACATGAAAAAGGTGATCATACCAAGTATTTAAATTTTATGCATTAATATTATAAAATAATTCATTTTTATTTCCTTAATAAAACAAGATCATTATAACACCTTTATATTTATCAATATGCCAATCTGACAGTACAAATGTTTATTTTCCAGGTTTCCTCAGACTAACTGTACACCATATGTCTTTTTTTAAGTCAATAGACACAGCTACCTTATAAATATTCCTCAGCACTATTTTGATGATTATTAACCAAAAGACAACCTCAGGTGATGTTTGATTTGTGATTCACAAACTTTCTCAGTCCAATCAGGAAGTTTATGCCCATCTAAGTAGCTTTACTTAAATGTCAGGTATATCCAGCTATTTCATGAAAGCCTTTGGGTGAAAGAAAATAGCAGCCGACCACACAAGAAGGTTGGATTTATTGGGAACATTAAAGTAGTAGTTGTTGTAGGAGTAGGATATTATCATATCAAATAGAGGATTTGTAGCAAATGAAAAAAGATTAATTGGTGGTTTTGCAATTACTTTATCAATGCAAATACTATGTCATTTATTAAAGACCTGAATCTGGCTGTTTTATTGATGTGTATTAACTTGTTGATGTCATTAATACTCCCAAGAGATCAGCGTTGCTCTTTTGAGTATACTGCACCTTGGTCGAATTCTTCATTCATGAGAGGTTTCAGCTAATGACTATAAAACTCTTGTTGGAAGTTTATTTGAGCCATTGTTTTATTGCAATATTAATTGTATCAACTGTGGCAGGAAATTTAAACTGCCAGTTCAGCAAAACATCTGATAGATTGAAAAAAAGTTTCAAAAACCTTGCTTGAATTTTGAGGAAAAGAGATAAAACACATTTGTTTTGTCATTTGTGGGTTTTTTAGTGCTGAAAAGTAAAGCCTCGAACCTTCTCTTTTACATTTTATCTTTTTACGGTTCAGAAAAGGTGGACATTCCTCCGAATTAAGGGAAACGGCGATTTTGCACGCCAATTGTTCAAGCTGCCCTGGGGCGTAGAACAAACTTAGCGTCTCCACAATCTTGCGTCTCACGCCTTGCACAGGCCACCAGACTTGCTGCAGCCAAGGGGGTTGTAAATTTTGCTAATTTCTGTGTCAAATCTGAACCACGAATCCCCATCCCCCTCCATCCACTTCCTCCTCCTTTCGGCCTCACCTCATCCAATTTTTATCGATAAGTCCTCAATCAAAACTGTCAATGCAATAATTGTGAACGAAGTACATTTCTGAAATAGCACACATAAAATGAAAATTATAATTTGTGACTCATGTATTATTCAGCTTTATGTTTATACTTTCTTCCTTGTTCACTTTCTTGATACTCTTCAGTGATATAAAGTTCATTGAGGAGTGTGTACATAAAACCACATGTAGGACGAAGACATTAGTAGATCAGTTTCCTTTAATATGAATTACAAGGACATTAACAGACAATGGACAAACACATTTGGTGTCCTGGGTTTGAAAGTAGGTTCCCAGCATCATGAGCCAGAGGTTCAAGTAGGAACACAAACAGGACAACTGTTGCCACCAAAGGTCAATCTATAGAAAATCCATACTCTCTACAATAATAAAATTGCAAACCAACTTTTAAAATTGGAATTGTTTAAAATATTTATTCCAAATGTTTGGTAAATTTCCAAATTTTGTATGTCCTTGCCTTGTTTACATGCAGCTGTATTTTGGATAATCAGATTTTCACTGAAGCAACAGGCGGGGAATTGCATTTCACGACGACTCCCTCATTCATCCATCCCATAGTTAAACGTTCAACCATAGGCTTGCTGGTTAAACTTTTACCTGCACAACAAAAAGCTTCATCCGGAAAGTGAAACAACGAGCAATGCAGAGCCCAGGAGGGGTGTCCTGTTGGAGAGTGTGATGGACGACATTATGAGACAGGCAAGGAGGAGGTGATATCTGAGTGCAGCATCTTGGGTCAGAAAGAATGGAAAGCACGCGGCAGGATTTACTATGATGGTGTTCTGTAAACTGCAATTGTTGATACAGTCACCGTCCAAAAAGATTAAGCATCTCATCTTGTGTTTAGATCTGATCTTGCTCTTGTGGATATCTTGTTACCGTGTCTATTGTTGAACATTGATGTGATTTGTTTGACTGTCGCATGCCTGTGGAGGCATTCAAATATCAGTGTGTCCATGTTGAGTGATTAATTTTGCCTCCAGAGTTCTGTTTGCTGGCGGATGTCTTTTTTCCGTTTCTCCATTGCGAGTTGACCTGAGATCAAACAGTCTTGAACACCCTGCTTAGCTTATCACCGTCTTTGATAGCCAAACCGCACACTTTTTTTTATTTTATTTTATCCCCCCCCCCCCTCGGGGGCTAGTTCATGAAAGACTTAGGACAAAAGCTTTCCTTTGGCAAGCTGATATGAAATTTGGAATAATTGTAGCCATTAAAGAAATTGGGAGAGGAGGTTTTTTTTTTTTTTTTGCATATATAGTCAGAGCTCATGGAGGAGTTAGAACATAGAATGGATCAGGACATAACAACATAACAAAAGTAACAGTACAAAGGAAGATTGGGGAGGGAAACACACAAAAAGCAGGATTTGAGGGACAAAGTAGAAGGAGACTTGGAGAAATAAGGGATGTGGGTAAAAATGAGGGCGAGGGGAGGACACAGGTTGAACAATATCGATGCAGGAGCAAACTCGCAGGAAGGAAAAATTAGAAACTTGGAAAGAGGTGGGTTTGGGGGAGGGGGGTATCGGGGTATAAAAAGTCATGCTTTTTGATGGGGAGGGGGGGGAGGTGATCCGAGATGGTGGTGAACAGATAGCAGTCTTAAAGATCTGGAGAGAACAATGAGATAAAGAATGTAAAAGTTGGTTCCACAGGCAGGAAAAATGAGGAACGAATGAGTGGAGGTGAGCAGTGATCCTTGATTTCGGTAGTTTCACGAGAAGGTGGTTCATGGTAGATAGCATGCGCCCTGCAGAAACTTGGGGAGGGGGCGATGGAGAGGCAGAGCAAGGAGAGACAGAAGGTGCAAGCTAACCCCAGACAAAAATGCTACAGTGAGAACTCTAGTATACTATTGGGGAATGAACAAACGATTTAACATGAACAAATGAACATACAAACCGTGCTTCCCCTTTGTTTCGGGTCACTCACCTGCATTTGATTTTTCATTTATTTATTTTCATTTGTTTTTTTTTCAGTTATTTATATTTTCATTTACAAATGCTTTCCGCTGGTTCTGTTTGTTTTTTTTTCCCCTGGTGTATCGGCTTTGATGTCCAGTGGTACACAAAATTACCATACTTCCCCATTGTCTCGGGTAACTCGCCTGCATTTTTTTCAATTTTTTTTTTTTATTTATGTATATTTTAATTTATGGATGTTGTCCGACAATTCTGTTATTTTTCTTTTTCCCAGTGTACCAGCTTCAATGTTCATTGACACACAAAATTTCAGCTTTCTCCATCACCCAGAAGGTACCGATGTTTAATGTCAGTCAGTGAGTCAGTCCCTGGTTATAAAGAGCTTTATATATTAGATGAGAGCTGTACCCTCATATACTATAGTTGGTAATGAGTCCAACTATAGTAGTCTGCAGAGAATTACTGTAGGGAAGGAATGCTATTTTTGCCTGGGGACCAGAAAGGTGATGGTAGAAGACAGAGCCCACCGACATGTCTGGTGTGAAACCAATAGGGCCATCGACTCAGTTTCATTGCAAGAGATTCCAATGATATTGAAGGCCTTGGTTTCTACGGCATCAAGCTGATTGAGTAAGGTGTAAGGTAGGGGCTCCTACCAAAGAGGAGAGCAGAACTCCATCAAGCTGTGGAAGAAAGCCTTGTAGGTGGATCAGAGTTCAGGTGTGCCAAGAAAGGACATTGCATGACAGGATGCCCGGTCAGCGACTGGCTTTGGAGGTCAGCTTAGAAATGTGTGTTTGCCCAAGAAAGATCATAGTTGATAGTGAGGCCCAAAAGTTTGAATGACTGAACTCCCTCAATCGGCTTGTGAAGATTGTAGATGGGAGAGTTTGTCAAATGTTCCTTTCGGAAAGAGATAGTGAAAGTGTGAGATTTTTTTTTTGGGGGGGGGGTAAGGGAAAGCCATATTCCACTGTTTGACCAGCTTGTGATTCTATCAAGGTCTGTAGAAAGGAAAGAAGCTGCTGCTTGCCCATCTGAAGGATGAGTAATGTTGTGGCAGAGGATGGGGTCATCAGCAAAGTGATAAAGAGGATTTTGAAAGTTATTCACATATAAGGGGTTCTAACTTTTTAAAAGTTATTATTTCACAATAGTTGACCCATTTTCTGCGTTTATTTTTCTGTCTTCATGTACGTGAGCATCTGTTGATGCAACCAGATACATTGGTGTGCGTGTGTGTGTGTGTGTGTGTGTGTGTGTTTCGTCAATGCTTGTTTAAATTGCCGTACTTTACTGCATTATCTGTGACCAAAAAATGCAAAGTTATTGCGACTCGCTCTGCAGCTGATACGACGCCATTGAATGACATGTTTCTCTTCGTTATTTGCCAAGCTCCACTAGCTCATTAAATAGTGCCAAATGCATTCTATCGAAATTGGCATAACTGCTCATCTTCTGTGGCAAGTTCCTCTCGCGTGTTGTTGAATGCTCCCTGAGCTCACTTCTCCACCCAGGGCTTTACCCACAGCTGCTTCTTTCTCATGGCACGATGTCGATGACATACCAGCACTAGTGCCAAAGTAGCAG
The DNA here is from genome assembly GCF_056783735.1 of Eptatretus burgeri. Classification (NCBI taxonomy): domain Eukaryota; kingdom Metazoa; phylum Chordata; class Myxini; order Myxiniformes; family Myxinidae; genus Eptatretus; species Eptatretus burgeri. The sequence continues at coordinate 112,599,414 of NC_140961.1, read as the reverse complement.
TACTCAGAGCTTTCACCATTTTCATCCTCTCCTTGCATTTCTTCTTTCTTGCCATTTTGTTTACCAAAAACAGACAGACATCGACAGTCGCATCATGTGAGTCAACTGTGCGGCAGTGCAAGACAAAATGAGATTTGTCGCCGACGTTGTTCCATTGCCTCAGCAAACATCAGCTAGTGTGCAGCAGCCTTAAGTCTACTTGTATTGCTTTGTAGCAATATATCACAACCTGCTAGACTCAATACAAATTTACCACCTGTTCTGTTTCTAGCTGTGCTTGCATATTCTGTGAAATGATCTTTACCTCTGTGTTAGTTTGTTTGTTAAGCCTGGTGTTGGATTAGTGGTTAGGGTGGTTGCTTGGGATCCTAGGTTCCTGCGTTCAAGCCCCGTTGGCCACTGAATTAACATACACCAGGAGGTTGACTCAGCCTGTCATCCTTCCGAGGTCAGCAAAATGAGTACCAGTGTACTGGTAAGGGGGACATTGCTGAGTCCCAACCAATGATGCAACCAGCAGCCACAGGTTGCACTTGATAGAGAGAGGTTGTTTGCTTTACATTTGCGCCTGCAGATTTTCAGGCGTCAATACATTAATCCTGCATCCTAAGTTGTGAATATATTTTATGGCAACTTGTTTGCAAAACATTATTGAAGCCAAATTTCAGACCATTTAGCATTAATTGCAAAATTGGTTCAAAATACTTTCAGTATTCTGACCCCTTCTGAGTGCATCAAATAAACCAATGCCTGTAAAAAATAAAGAATAATAAAATTTTTCGTTTTGGCAATGTGGCTTTTACTTGGAACTTGAATGTGGATTAATTTTGTCACTAAAATCAAGAATGAAAAATCAGGTGGATGTTATTATTTTCTTTTTCTTCCTTCACAAACATTTGCACAGTCAACAAATAATGTTGACTTCAACTTGACTTTTCATCACCGGTTTGACATGTCTCTCACTTTCCTTCCCCTTTTCCTTTTTCCTGTCTCAGGCAGCTTGCAATAGAGACGAAGTACAGACCGGATCTCAAAGCTCCTGCTTGAGTGTCTGCTCAGAGCAATCGCCCTCGTGTCCGGCACAGCTGGCCGGCCCACCTGCCTTTGCCGTTTGCTCAGCATAAATTCACTTAGGTGTTTCCCATGAGTACAGAAAAATAAATAATGATATTTGCGGTTAAGTGGGATGAGCATGCTTCCCTTTCGTCTAAACCTATTATTTCATTATCTTGGTTACAAAGACCATGCTTGTAATATATGATATTACACCCGATATTAACTCGTAGTATATACATTTGTGAGAATCAAAGTAGAGGTCCAAAGTAAATGGTTTGATTCAATTAAATGCATCGATTATTGTAAGCTAAAAATATTCTATAATATTAAATGTCTGTGTGTGTGTGTCTCATCCATAACTCCAAAACCATGAAACACAGCAGCCTTAAACTTTGCATGCATACTCAGGGAACGCCAAAGGAGTGCATGAATGAAAATTGGGTGTTTGGGTAAATTTAAAACACCTCTTTTGAAGATGATTAATGGCCTTATTCAATTATTCTTCAGCAAGGCTCATCATTGGTCAACTTGCTGTCCCTCGCTGAGGTCTTAATTATCCCCCGCCAACCAGCGAAGTTGGCGGGGGATATAGAAATGGGTTCCGTCCGTCCGTCCGTCCATTCGGCCATCCGTCACATTTCGTTTCCGGAGCTTAACAACAAATCCCCTCAAGATATATTTACGAAATTTGGTACACATATCAAGCAAGTGGTGAACTGGTGCCTTTTGATATTTAGAGATTTCCCCCCAAAAAATTTCTGTCACTTCCCATGGAAACAAGTCGGGTATTAAGAAATAATTGAGGTTAACCTTTGTTTCCAGTGCATAGTTGCAAAACTATTAACTATTTATTTATGAAATTTGGTACACACATGAAGAATAAATTTAACTGGTGCCTTTTGCTACTTGTCCTCATTTACTATGGTGGGGGATATCGAAGACTTTGTCTTCAACGGGTGCTAGTTTGACATTGTTTTTGGCCTTCTTAACAATGCCTTGACTTGAAACAGGGCGCTACGATTTCTTAACGACAAAGCACTCAATTTTTTTTTCTCACTTTCCTCACACAAATCATTGAATGCTTCATCTACATACCGATGAATCGCTGTATACATCATTTTTTAAAGTGCTCTAGTCTTCAGCTTAGGAGCTTGGATCAATTTCATGCATTATATGATGCAATTTTCCACAATCTACTCTTACAGACGAATTAAAGTATATAATTTAAATATAATTTGAGTTTGAAGGATTAGATTGCGTGTACTAAAGAACTGTCAAAATCTGGAGTGAAATCTGAAAATATTAAGAAATCAGTGATATTTTGTTTTTTTGTGGGTGTGTACCTTTACCAATCAGCTTGCTGTCGCTGGCCAAGCCAGTTCCTTATCAACCATTTCATTGGAGTGCTTGCTTGAGTACTTAAGCCACTTGGCGAGCACCCGACCATCGATTATTAGGATGACACACTCAGTTTGTGTCCCAATCAGGAGGTACAGTTGGCGGTTGCTGCAAGGTAGAAGTACGTAGACAGCACATTAAAGTGGTACAAATGGGTAGATTTGGGTTTGTAAAGGGATTTTTCCACAGGTGTGTGTGTACGTGTGTGTACGTGTGTGCGTGCGTGCGAGCGTGTGCTGGCATGCTTTGGTTACATCTGTGTGGTACATGGGATTTGCAAACTGAACTCTCACTCTGGCCAATGCTCTGTGCCGCGGTGACGTTGCCATCTCGCGAACCATGTTCCACGCAGTGCGGGTGTGGATGCGGTTGAGCATGCTGGGGAGAATCCATGCGAGTGAAAGGATGAGTATATTGCCGGTGTGCGTGCATGGTTAGCACAAAGTGTGAGGGGGTTTGAGGAATGATTATGTGTGTCGGGGAGGGGGGGAGGGGCTGTTAAGGATTGATGGTTTTGTTTTGGAATTAAAATGGTACCCAGAGAATGTAGCACGTATGAATCCTATTTGGAGTGAGCCGACCAGAGGGGGGGCAAAGGTCGTTGCATGTGCAAGCATGAAGAGGTACATAGACAGCACACACTGACATGAGATGGGGGATTTGCGTGCGGTTATTTTTTTTTAAGTATATTCAACTGATTCGTTGGAGTGCTTGGTTTAGTACTTAACCAACTTGGTGAGCACTCTTCAAGCTTTGATCTCGACAAGCTTCCATGGCTGTACCATGGCTTGGTTCTTCGTGGGGACATCACTGGAGTTAGAAAGGCAAAATAAATTGGAGAATTCCAATGAGTTCAAGAGAGAGTTGAAAAATGTTTTAGTGGCTATAAAATACAAAGCAATGAATCCCCATACCACGACAGGATAGCCGAGAGGTACTCCACTCTTACCCCTCTTCCTCTCTCACCCCGCTCCCTCTATCACCCCTCTCCCTCTCTCACCCTCTCCCTCTCTCACCCTCTACCTCTCTCACCCCTCTCACTCTATCACCTCTCCCTCTATCACCCCTCTCCCTCTCTTACCCCTCTCCCTCTCTCACCCCTCTCCCTCTATCACCCCTCTCCCTCTATCACCCCTCTCCCTCTCTCAGCCCTCTCCCTCTATCACCCCTCTCCCTCTCTCAGCCCTCTCCCTCTATCACCCCTCTCCCTCTCTCACCCCTCTCCCTCTATCACCCTCACCCTCTATCACCCTCTCCCTCTCTCACCCCTCTCCCTCTATCACCCCTCTCCCTCTATCACTCCTCTCCATCTCTCACCCCTCTCCCTCTATCACCCTCTCCCTCTCTTACCCCTCTCCCTCTCTTACCCCTCTTCCTCTCTCACCCCTCTCCCTCTATCACCCCTCTCCCTCTATCAGTCCTCTCCCTCTATCAGCCCTCTCCCTCTCTCACCCTTCTCCCTATATCACCCTCTCCCTCTATCACCCCTCTCCCTCTCTCAACCCTCTCCCTCTCTCACCCCTCTCCCTCTATCACCCCTCTCCCTCTATCACCCCTCTCCCTCTATCACCCCTCTCCCTCTCTCACCCCTCTCCCTCTCTCACCCCTCTCCCTCTATCACCCCTCTCCCTCTATCACCCCTCTCCCTCTATCACCCCTCTCCCTCTATCACCCCTCTCCCTCTATCACCCCTTTCCCTCTATCACCCCTCTCCCTCTCTCTCACCCCTCTCCCTCTCTCTCACCCATCTCCCTCTCCATCTCCCACCAATTTCTCCCTCTCCTCTTAATCTACCTCCCCTCTCCCCCTCTGTTAAGGGGACTGTTAAGGACTGACGGTTTCGTTTTAATTTAAAACTGCTTCCTCAGAGGATAGCACGGATGAATCCGATTCGGAGTGAGCCGACCAGAGGGGTACAAAGGTCGCTGAATGTCCAGACATGCCTGCATGCAGGCAGGCAGCCAGGCAGGTAGGCCTTTGCCAGGTCGATAGCGGGGGTTTTAAATGCTTCCATCCAGTTTTATGTAGAATCCGGCGGTGAAAAAGAAAATGTTGCTGTTTGGTTGCCTTTTATGACCCTTCACTCCCCTCATGCTGCCTTCCCTTCCCATCACACTGCCTTCCCTTTCCCTCCCCTCACGCTTACCTCCTCACAAACCTACTCCCTCTCCACTCCACCCCCCCCCCCATGGACATATCCAGGTGGTATCTGTGTGCTGTATTAACGTGCTGTTTTAACGTACTCCATTTTGTTAAATCCTATACTGCCCCTCCCCCCCAAAGTCTGACTACGAAACGCAAGTCCACAACCCCCTCCCCTCACGCTTACCTCATCCCAAACCCACCTTTCCCCACTATTCCCACCCCCGTCTGCTCTCCGCCATCCTCCTCGCTCCCATCCCCCAACACGGAGCATATAGTGATGTTTGGTGAGGCAGCGCTCTTCCCTTATTCCTCGCTCCCTCCTCCCTCCTCTCTTCCTCTCCCCCCCCTTCCTTAATATTCCCATCAGCGAAGCGATGGGTTGTATTTGCTTGTATCTAATATATTGTTACGGCTGTGGAAATTCGCAATACACCATAAAGGGTCCTTAGATCAGTTATGACGCTAAGTTTATGTGCAGATAGGTCCCCATCGTTGTTTAAAGCGATTTCTTCGTGTTCACTGGGCTGCGACCCTTTGAGATAGCCATTTTTCTTTATCTATCGTTATTTTGAGCCACCATTGCAAGAAACCTCCACGCAAACAACAACGCTACCAACTACGCCACAACGCCCACCATGCTCACACCACCTCCACAACAATCACCACCATCTTCGCCACTACGCCCGCTTATGAACGCCATCCTCCGCGGACCACGGTAAGACGGTTTCCGCGTCGGAAACTGTCCGAGAAGGATTGGCAGAACAAAAGCTCCTGCGAGCCTGTGGGGTTTTTCCCACCTGTTTTCCCCACGCTTGGTGTAAAGGAAAGGGGGAGGGCAGCTCGCCGCCGATTGGTGGATGCACGGCGTGAGGCGGTCGGGGTGAGGGAACGCCCCTTTTCGGGAACCTTCTCGAAGAGAGGCGGAGCCGAAAACAGGGAGGAGCGAAGGGCGGAGCCCCGCACTATATAAGGCGGACAGGACGTGGGGCTTGCTCTCTCTTGGTGGTCGGGGTCGGGCTTGCTCTCTCTTGGTGGTCGAGGTCAAGTTCTTTTTTTGTCTGGGTCATTGACGTCATCCTCTCTGTTGGGGTCATGCTGGATCTCTCTCTTTCTTTGTCGTCGAGGTCGAGTTCTCTCTCCCTCCCTCTCGTCTTGGCGTTGAGCAACCTGTCAGTGAAGGCGCGGGCCGGTGGCAAGTCCGGGTGACGCCTCGGAGACGCGGACGGGAGGCGCCGCAGGCGGTCTGTGGTGGACCTGCGCGTGCGGACGAGGAGAGTGCCGGAGAGGGTTCACCAGCCGCAGAAGGGAGGTTTTCTTTTCTTTGGGCTTTTGTATGTGTGTTTGTGGCGCCAGTCCGTGAAGTAAACCTGTTTAGGTGCCTGTACATTTAATGCTATAGTCGTCGCAACATCTTTCATTTCTTGCTGCACATATTGCATGACTGCCCTTGCTTGTTTGTGTTATATGTGAAATAAATGTGCTTGTGAAATGTTTCCCATTTGTTGCGTCCTTCCCCTCTTTTGAAAGTGCCATCTTGAATTGTGGAATGATTGGTAGTGGGTTTTAAACACCCGATAAATAATCTGAACCGCCGAGGTCGGCGATAACACCGCTCGGTTATCCCTGTAGTACGGAATGAACCACTTAAGCGGTTCGTGTCCTAAGCCGACCTGCGGCGTGGTGCAACCCCTCGGTAGGTTACCCGCATGGGTATTTAGGTATATCGACATTCGGAAATTCACCCCATTTCGCGCGAGTAGAATGCGGACTGGGTTGTGGTGAGGTTAAACCCCCACCCGTGACTGACTCCTGGCTGTAGTTCCAGGAGGGTCATGACTGAATTGTCCGTCCGGTGGGCGACGCGGTTGCGATTGGAGTTACACGGCCGATCGCACGCCAGGTGGGCCAGAATTCATAACAATATAAAGGACAAACTTTGTTTGTTTGTTCATTTATGCATTCGCACCCTGCAGGAACCAGTGCAACCAAACTTTGCATGGCCTCCTCTTTCATCCAGAGGTACATCGAGGGTTATGATTGGATTAAAAATATATATAGAAAAATTAAATTCAGATAATTGGCCTTCAGGTCTCAATCAGGTCTTGTGCTAATACACTGCCTGTGTTTTTTTTTTTTCCTGGAAGCGATGAATTAATATGTATTCTGAAGAATGTATGTTGAGGTTGTAGTGATTTGTTGTCAACAACATAAATTTAATTATCACAGTGCTAACATGCGTGCCTGCTATTAAAAAGATTGCTTGACACAAGTTTATTGCAACACCTCTATGTTCAGGCATCGAGTAAGTATGTTGCTTGCACACTGCCGCAATCGAGTAATATGTATTATTAAGATCGTATGTTGAGGTCATATTATGTATGCAAGCTAATAACAGAAACTGTTTTCCTTTAGTACGTTTCTTCTCTCCCTCTAATCCTCCCTGTCTAGGTATGATCCCTCTCTTGCTTTTCAGCTCACCTGGTACGTAGTTGTGGGGAGTTTGCGCATCGTTGGTCCAAATATACTTGCAACAACTTCTCTGAAACTACACGTACAGATTTGTTGAAACTTTACCACAACGTTCATCACCGTGTCTGTGCCAAAGTTTGTTCATGGCAGTAAAAAAAATCTGGCCCGAACTGGTCTACCAGGGTTGCCCCCAAAAATTGGTATTTGCTTTCTTCTCAGAAACTATACATGCAATTCTGATGAAACTTGACTGCAACCTTCACCACCCATGATGTAACAAAGTTTGTTCATGATTTCAGAGAAATCAGGGTCTGAGGTGGGTTGCCCCCCAAAATATGGATTTGCTTTCTTCACTAAAACTACACACACAATTTTGATGAAACTTGACCACAACCTTCATCACACATGATGTACCAAAGTTTGTTCACGGCATTAAAAAAAATCAGTCTGAGGGGGTCTACCCCCCGAAAGAGGTATTTGCTTTCTTCTCAGAAACAATGCACAGAATTCTGATGAAACTTGACTGCAACCGTCACCACCCAGGATGTAACAAAATTTGTTCATGACATCAGAGAAATCAAGGCCTAAGGGGGGTTGCCCCCCCATCCCAAAAAATGTATTTTCTTTCTTCTCTGAAACTACACACACACAATTCCGATGAAACTTGATGACAACCTTCTTCACCCGTGGTGTACTCAAGTTTGTTCACAGCGTTGGAAAAAAAACATTCCATAGGTATTTACTTTCCTCTCTGTTACATATTTGTGGGTCATCCATGCCTACCAGGGTTTCCCTGGCTATATTACCCAGCTGCTACAAGTTGAGCATCCAGGGGTATTGCCCCTATGTTTTAACTTTATTCAAATGTGTCACAAAAATCAGCACAGTAAGATGTCCAGTGGAGCACTTCTGGAACTCTCAAGGGAACACTTCCATTAAGAAATATCTTAAGCTACCTTACTTGCATTATAAATACTGCTACAGGCCACCAAAAAGGATCCATGCTGGGCAGAAACAAATCGGATGCAAAGAATATTGCAGTCTACAAGTCACTTGAGACTTGAGTGCAGACACAAGCTTAGTTTGAGGATCAATGCACAAGACAAGCAGCCTCAAGGTCAGCTGAGACTACAAAGCAGACACAGGCTCTGAGTGGAGGATCAACGTGCAAGAAAAACAGCCTCCAAGGCAGAATTTGGATCATCCTTAGAAGGTGAAGCATGTCGATAAAAGTCCAAGCTCATCTTGCAACACCAAGGATTGATAAGTCATACAAAACATAAGACCAACATTCCCCAATTTGTCATACAGAAAATATTTCAACACAAATTGCATTGAATTTCCACAGGCAATGCCGCGTACTTCAGCTTTTATATACAGTTTCACATACTGTCTGACTCCATACCATGAGTGGTGAAAGCACCGGCACCAAGTCCCATAAAGCCCTTGCTGTACGATACTGGATACTCTTAGGACAGAGAACGACATTTACACCACCGGTCCAAAGTTTTAGAACACCACCATTTTTCAGTTTTTAATGAAATTTAAGCAGTTCAAGTCCAGTGAATAACCTGAAATGGTACAAAGCTAAGCGGTAAACTGCCAGAGGTTAAAAAACAAAAAAAGTTTGGGTTACCAAAAACTGAAAAATAATATAAATTTCAGAGATGTTAAAAAGGCCCTTTTCAGGGAACAAGTAAAGGGTTCGCAACTGCAGCTGTTCTGCAGCAATGGAAGTAAATTAAGTGTTGAAAGGTGATGCAAACAATTCTTACAGGTGTCCCAACTTTTGTTGATTAGTTACAAACCCTCTGTCTGTATAAAAGCAGTGTTGGAACAGACTGTGTTGCTACACCCTCTGAAGCATTATTTGGACAATATTGCACGGCAGGAAGTAGTATATTGTTATCATAATGGTGAGAAAAAGACAATTAACAAAGGAGGAGACAGACCATTATAACCCTTAAAAGTGTAGGTTTTTCCTTTAGAGAAATATTAAAGAAGTCAAGGTGTCAATGAGTACAGTTTCCTACACTATCAAAGGGCACTTGGAAACTGGAGGAAACTCTGACAGGAAGAGGTCTGGCAGACCCAAAGCCACAGCACAATCAGAAGACAAGTTTCTGAGAATCAACGGCTTGCTTGATGGGCGGCTCACATGACAGCAGCTTCAAGCACAGCTTAACACTGGTAGAAGTAAGGAAGTCTCAGTTTTAACTGTGAAGAGAAGACTTCGAGCTGCAGGTTTGACAGGTCGAGTGGCAGGAAGAAAACCATTGCTAAGATGGCAAAATAAGAAAAAGAGGTTTGCCTGGGCCATGAAGCACCGCCAGTGGACCACTGAAAACTGGAAGAAGGTCTCCTGGACCGATGAATCAAAATTTGAAATCTTTGGTTCATCATGCAAGGTTTTTGTACACCGTCAAGTCAACGAAAGGATGGTTCCTCAGTGTGTGACACCAACTGTTAAACATGGAGGAGGAAGTGTGATGATCTGGGGCTCTTTTGCCGGATTCAGAGTTGGCGACTTGCGCAGAGTGACTGGCACCCTGAACCAATAGGATTACCACAGCATTTTTCAGCGCCATGCAATACCCTCTGGTCTACGCCTAGTTGGTCAGGGGTTCATCCTACAGCAAGATAACGACCCAAAACCTACCTCCAGGCTATGTCAGAACTACCTTAGAAGAAAAGAACAAGACGATAGGTTTCAAATCATGGAATAGCCAGCACAGTCTCCAGACTTAAACCCCATCGAGCTTGTTTGGGATGAACTGCACAGAAGGGTGAAAGCAAAGTAACCTACAAGTCCAACACATTTGTGGGAACTTCTGCAACAGTGTTGGGAAGAACTTTCCGAACAATATTTGATTTTCATTGTCGAAA
>NC_140961.1:112506960-112586960 GCF_056783735.1 Eptatretus burgeri | reverse complement strand
CACCTTGCATCGGCCGCCTTGCTGATATCACCTTGAGACCTTGGATATCATCTTGGAGTTTCCCATACACCTTGTTGGACCACTTGCTCTGTGGGTCGTGTACCACTCACCTTGCTTTTCTGTTTAACTGGACCACCTTATTGTAGTGGCTGTGTTCCCCCAAGCACCAAAACTGCTCCGTACATCAGCTCGGTGGAGGATGCTTGTTGTTTTAGAAAGGCCACCCCAAAATGGCCTGTATGCTGGATCATGACCTGCCGGTTTTTGTTAGCAGAGTCTCCAGCCTGAATATGAGCAAGATGAAGAGATGGTGACGACGGCAAGCAGGTGTCCTCCTTCTCCAGCATGAACGATGTTTGCTTTTATGTTTTCTTTTCCTTCAGGTCATGAGTCAGATTTCGTAAATATTTGCTCATGACCCTCACCGAAGGAGAGGATATTGCATCTGGGTCAGTTTGTTTGTTTGTCTGTCTGTCTGTTTATCCGCATAGAACTTTTGTGTTTTTCTCCGCAACCGCTTGTCGGATTGAGACAATTTTCACCATTGGTGCGATGACTCGTGTGGAATGTTTTATAATTGTGACGTCATAGGTCATGCAGTGGGGCAGCCATCTTGGAAAAACAGAAAAACTTTGGACCTCCATCTCTGAAACCACGCCAAGGAAAAATTGAAACTTGGCACATAGCAACTACTCCTCATGGGGAATGAGTGTGATTTTTTTTTTTACAATATCGGTACCTTCGTTATGATGTCATAATTGCATATGTAGAACGCTACGTCTGATCAGTATGAACATTTTTGAGGGTCATCTGGGTATAAAATGGTCCACAAATTTTTTTTTGAAGACGTCGGTCTCCTAATTCGGCAGTCATATTGTTTAACAAAAAAATAAAAAATAATAACTTTCAAAAATCTTCTCTGAAATGGCTGACCCAGTCATCACTGCCAGCATTTACAAAGTGGCAGTTCGAATTATGTCTATTAATTATGCAACACACTAGTACACAAACGCCACACAAAACAAGTCCTGGCGAGGGTCTGCAATCTCTGATTGCTCTTTTTCTTGTTGTGTATAATTGTTTAGAATTTGAAAGCCCACCGGTTATGTGTTTTAGTTTCAAAATTCCTGCAATTTTGGTGTTATATAAGGTCGTGTGAGTCAGTTAGGTAGCTCCCAACACATTAGGTGGGCCATATCTGGTTTAAATCGTCACACGGACAGGGGAAGCTAAGTAGGTATTTGGGGGTAATTGCACATATATGGCACACAGGAATGTTAAATTGGCTGTCCCAGACTCCGGGTCAAGATTGTGTACGACTCAGGATGAGTCTGGGAAAGGGAAGGAGGTAATGTTGCGGTTTTGCAAACCACTTGCTGAGATTGAAACGTTGTCAGCATGTCGACCCTTTGGAATAGTTAAATCCGTCATGAATGTTAAGAATCGTGCCTTCCCTATCAGGGTTATTATGTAATTAAATGCATTGGGTTGGGTATTTATCACCCCCTCTCAACCTGTTGCGATAATAGAGACATCAGCGCGTGATGACGTGAGCTGTGAGTGCCGTCATCATATAGGGTGTGCGTGTTTTACTGCCATGGCGTTCAACGTGTGTGACTTACACCAGCATTCTGGAACGTGTGCCAAATTCTCGAATTCCCATTTATTGTTTAAAGCCCCACAAAGTCCTTGTTTGTCTGTTCGTCTGTATGGATGTTGACCCTGTAATGTAACTTACTGCAGTCTACCCCTGTGTTGTATTCCCCTCCACCCAAAATTACCAGTAAACAGACCAGGACACGACCCATCTTCCCTGAAATTATGGCCCAATTCCCTGGCTTTGTGCCATGGACATTGTTGGATATTCAGGTTTCGTCCGGGGAGTATGAGGGTAGAAGGGGCGATTTCCCATGTTAAATGCGGAGCTATGCTCATGACGCCAGCCAAAGGGCCAAGTGAATGAATATCCGGCCAGGCAGCAGAATGAGCGGGGTTGCAGGGAACCCTCCAATGGCTGGCATGGGGCCAGCTTGTCGGATCTGATGTGGCTCAATTGTTGGTTCCAGGCCGACTTGGAAGATCTGACATGTAGCTCATTGGCCCCTCCTGCCCCAGAGGCTATAAAGCTTCGCTCGGTACTTGGTTCGCTCTCTTTTGCCTTGAGCTCTCTCAGTCCTCATTGTCGCACATATATATATATATATATATATATATATATATATATATATATATATATATATATCTCTCTCTCTCTCTCTCTCTCTCTCTCTCTCTCTCTCTCTCTCTCTCTCTCTCTCTCTCTCTCTCTCTCTCTCTCTCTATCTCTCTCTCTCTCTCTCTCTCTCTCTCTCTCTCTCTCCCCCTGGTCCCGGACACTCTGCATCACCCTCGCTTCTTCCCTTCCCCTGGACGCTTTGATTCGTGCTCTTGACTGAGTTTGTGGACCCTTGGTTGTGGGGAGCAGCATCGGGACCATTCCCGAGAGCGGTACCAATCTGGGGAGGGTGACGGTGACGTATATACTGGTAGGCTGAGGCCACCTTGCCCTTCCCAATTTGCCTCCCCGTGTGTGTGTGGTCTGATGGGTACCCTGTTTTGTATCTGGTCCGTAAGGCATAGGTTAAGCTAAGTCTACAACTTGTACCTTTTCTTTTCTTTTTGTAACTACACATCTTGATTGCACTTTTCATTGCATTGCCCCTTTTCCTGCCCCGTTTGCCCTTTGGCGTCATTAAAGCCTTTGAGTTCCTTTCCCTCCTTCCTGTACCCTTCATCGCTTGTTGCAAATAAATTATTTTTGTTATATTTCCAATCTGCCCATGGTTGTCCTTTCTTCTATTGGTCCAGCAATGTCTGTAAGCATATTCGCCGGGAGGTTATAATTCCCCAACTAATTGGCTCTCGTATCAATCTGGCATTGTGCTTGCGGAAAGCTCAGCTGCATTAATAAAGATAACAGCACAATTGTCAAGGGTGTTGTTAGGGATGCAAGGGTGCTTATTTAAGGGTGCCAAGGGTGATCCTGTGTTTTTAGGTAAACGGTTGTCAGATGGAGGACCCTGAGTCGTAGTCAACTTATTGTTGTTAGCAGTCGATTAGTGACCCACCGCGACACAAAGTTATTCGTGTGTGACGGTCTCGATTCCCAGTGAGTCCGGGGAGAACCAGGGACCCCCCCCCCTCCCCCCACGCTCGTTCCCCGCGACTACCAAACAATGTCGATTCAATATAGAGTTGCCAACGAATTAGAGAACATAATTCAAGATACCTTTCCAAAACGATATTACATCGTCACAAGAGCTTTCACAAGTTATCGACAATAAATGAATGAGGTGTGTGTGTGTGTGTGTGTGTGTGTGTGTGTGTGTGTGTGTGTGTGTGTGTGTGTGTGTGTGTGTGTGTGTGTGTGTGTGTGTGGGGCATGTTTTTTTTTTTTAAAATGAAGTTCTAATGGAGCCTTCTGATGTAGAATGTAATACACCCAAATGATCGTCATGATCTCCTGACTTGATGAAGCTAATTAACTACAAAGAAACCAGAAGAATTCCCATGTTTTAAACACATGCCATGTTGTGGTGTATAGTGCAGCTCAATAGGTCCTTCCACGGCATGGCATTCTAATCACAAAATAAATAACCAAAAAAAGAATGATAACATTGCAACAAAGCATATATTAATGAATACTAATAATACGAACATCACTAATAATAGTAGTATAATTTAGCATTAATAATCACGAACGTATAATCCCCGTTCTGGCCCAACCTCATCTTGGCTCGGTGAAAGGGAAGGTAAATGCTCAAGCAGTGCAGCAGCCAGGAATGTCACAAGGTCGTGAATTCGAATGAAAATTTAGTCCGACGGACAATCGAGCCCACTAGTCATATAAGAAGAGTTTGATTGCAAATACCCACGGAGCCTCATCTCAATTAATTTATTTAGCGAAAAAAAAGGGAAATGTACCAATTGAACAAACGGTAGACTTATATACACCTTAAAAAAAAAACACACGTGTTTGAATAATAATCTTTCAAGAAACCCTCCACCACGAGTGGAAAACGTCCTGCAAATAATCCGGATATTCAGCAGCAAATTGTAAGACTGGCTCAGGGAGATCGGCTTCGATGAGGTGGATGAGGAAGAAGCTGAACTGCAGACACAACCTTCAAAACAACCGACAACAAAAACCATGTCAAGAAACCTACAAACATCTTGAAAAAGCGATCGCCTTCCTGACAGACACCGATTCAAGTCTGGAACGAAGCAGAAAGTTCAAGAGAGCAATCAAACATGGCGCACGCTGCGGCAAGCACAACAGAATTGCATTGACAGATTCTTGAAGTGTCATATGAAAGCAACTGCACTGGCAGCTCGTCGTCCATCAACCTCAGTAGAGGACAGTACGTCGCCATTCTACACCTTCAGCGCCAACAGAACCCAGGAGGTCGATTCCAATACGAGGTGTCGACTCTCCAGCACCAATGCTCAGGGGACGCATCTTCAGATGATGAGGCACACAGGCATGTATGGGCGTCGATTGGTGGGGGACATGTCCCCCCCCACTTTTTATCAAGGGGGGGGGGGACAACATATCGATTGTCCCCCCCCCCACTTTTTTCATTGAACGTAAGTTACATAACACTGGAGCCTCTCTGGATCTTTACTTTTTGCCAAAAACAACAAAAGAAAAAGAACCGTTAGTTTTATTGGTCTATTATAGTTCGATTAAAGATGATGGGTTAACAATTCAACATTGAGAATCCGTGCTTCCCAAGCCATGGTCTCCCACCGGCCAAGCGTCCATAGCGACGTCGCTTTTTGATCCTTCAATGTCGGCTCTTGCTATCATTGCGAAGCAGAATTCGCCAAGCGTTGGATTGTTCACCCACTAACAGGGAACGTGACCTGGACATTTTGAGGTATGTTGGGACGTTTTCGGACTTTGTATCGTCATTTTATGAGTTTAAAGAAATCGCGGATTCATGGCCCGGAGCGCCACGCCTCGGCCAGTGTTAGGCCGCAACGGCTCGGGGCCCCTTTAGCGACCAAAATAGTTTATTTCACCTTTCTAACTTGTATCGCCGGATGCCTGATGTTATTACCTGCACGATGATGTGTGTGTTTAATTTTTGCGACTTTGCACCGTCGAGTTATAAGCCAATAAAAGATTTCGCGGCCTGGTATGCTGATTGAGATGGTGGAGCTTGTGCAGGATGACGCGGTTTCACTCTACCGGCTCGCACGAACGAACGGAAAGATATTTTGTAATTCTGTTTTCATATTTCGCAGTCGATAACAGTGGCCTATCTCCAAACGTTGAAAACCGGCTGAAAATCGAAGGAAATTGGGTATTTTGGCGACTAAATTAGCTTTGAATACTTGGGAAACAAAATAAAATGCGCTGATTCACTCGACTTTGCGGCGTAGGGTTCGTTCGGAGGACCCATCCTCTGTTTGCCGCCAGCCCCAGCTTGTTGGTGATGGAAGCACGGGTTGAGGGACCAAGACCTGCCCCCAGACATAGCCACCCTGGAAGACTGGTCTCTTCACATGCTGTTCCAAAGCATCGTAGGTAGGTGGGATGCACTGGACAGAGTTACTCTTGGCGAAGAGTTTCTTTCTGGCCTCTTTGACATCCGTATATGGACTGGTGCGGTCATAGAGGAGCACCACAAACCTTTCAATGCAGTGCATTGTGTCATCCTGGATGTTGACTGGTGTGGTGGTCATGGTCACAAGAGAATCTGTCAGTTCTGGAAACGAGTTCCATGTGGCCCAGGCAGATTTCTTCCCATGCCCCATGAATGCTGATACCGTGTCACATCCGGTCATGGCGTGGAAGACAGGGAGGGTACGTGCCTTCTGTGGACCGAGGGAGGCAGCTATTTCATGGGCAGGGATATAGCGGTAGTTCTTGCCCATCCCAAAGGCAATCCAGAGTTCATCAACGAAGGTAGTGCCTGGGGTACCATCACCGCGAAGATGACAACGATTCGGTGTCTACAGTTCGAACTTGAATTCGACGGTGGTCATGTTCTGCAGCATGGGCCACAAGTAGCATGATGCGAGTGTCAGCCTCTTCTTGACCGCATGGAGGCAGAGAGCTTTCATATTCCTGCCTTGGAAGGCAGTTGACTGCTTCACCATCAGTGACTACCAGTTCCTTTGCCTCGTCATGGAAGGACTGCACCAGCACATCGGACAGGAAGGTGAAGAGCTTTAACTTTTTTGCGTCAACACGTAGGAAACTCTGCCAGTTTCCTGGTATGGCTACGGTGCTCACCACGCGCCATCGTAGCCCTTTTCCTCGTTTCTCCCTTGTCGCCGTCTTCAAGGAGCCATCTTTGTAGCTATCCCAAACGAGGTCGAGATGTGAAGGACAATGCAGCTGCCCCTCAACGTATGGGATGAAGACTTGGTGGGCATATTCTTCAAATGTCTTGGCAGTGCCAGGCTTCAACATCTGCACAATGACGGTGCCGTCAAGGACAACAGAAGTGACAGCAGGTGCATCATACTGAGCTTCAGCAACGCCTTCAAGTCACACCAGCAAGTCGCTTTTGCTACCCAGGTGTAGCTTACCTGTATCAGATAACGCGGGAGGGCATGCTTGATTTTCATTTTGAGGGCATGCATGCTTGATAACCTCGTCCAGGTTCCCATCGCGGTTCTGGCAGCCTATGTAGAGCCTTGCAAATAAGGCCATATCATTCTTCACAGATGCTTCCTTTCCTATGGGTGCTTTTAGTCTTCTGTCTGTTCCGAAGAGGGGGAGTTTTTTCCTCTTTATAGGTTCGTCAATAGTCTTGGTTCTGTCGATGAGGCAATCCTTTGAGTATGCCTGAAACTGTTCTTGTCCAATCTGCTTGGCATTGCGAACTGTTTCAATCACTGCAGGATTGGCAATCTCCTTGGTGTCTCGGACCAGCAAATCTGGACTATCCTCCTCCAAGGGATTCCCCAGCTCTTCAATGACAGCCACAAGTGATTGTACATCTTTGGCAAATGCTTCCTGTGCATGCGGTGTTTCTTCATGGTGACGTGTCTCCTCATTGGTATTTGGATGCATGTACGCCTCCTCAAACTCCATGATCACTCTGGCCACCTCGGGTCCGGCGACCATCCAGCGCCTCAGAGCACTGGGATTGTCCGTCAGGCCAACGGCACCTCCGTCACCCTTGACACCGGCATTGTTTTGTTCATGCGCTTGGTCAAGAGGAATTTCTGAGAATGCCCTCTTGGTCTTTTGCACTGTGAAGTGGCCTGCCTTGAACTCATTGTAGATCATTTTAAACCTACAAAGAGAATAACAATGACATATCCCATGTTGTTAAACTAGAATGGTGGCCATTTTGGAAAATGGCTGCCAAAGCTGACCAAGGCAAAATCTCGAGTGGCTCCATATCCAGAATTGTTCAGAATACATTAGTCAACATATGTAACAATTTTGGTGCTTTTATGAAAAGTCAAACAATTAGTATGCTATGCTGCAGTACTTGTGCCAGGTAGTATCTTGCCCCGGAATACAGTATCTATAGGGTAGTAATGAGATTACCTCAAAAATCCGTTTAAAAAAGGCTTAGGCTTCGGAGCTTAGCCACGGCTTGCAATTTTTCGAGGAAAAATAACGTTCCGGAAGGAATTTCTCTTCCGCCATCATCCGAATAATTTCCCGTTTGCAGGAGGACAAAGACAAAGATAGACAGACAGAATAAGGTGTCTCATAAAACTGTGTGATTTAGAATGATTAAATTAGAGATTTTAAATGCAGCGTTGAAAATAAAATAAAGAGTATTTTCAGCTTCTTCTGGTTCTGGGCCCCTTTCACGACCAAAATGGTTTATTTCACCTTTCTAACTTATATCGCACTATACTTAAACAAAACGTACGGGCACGCACTATACTTAAACAAAGGCACGCAGTTTCAAAGTCTTTTTTTTGTTTGTTTGTTTTTTTCATGTAAGGCCACGCACGTACGGGCACGCACTAGTGGAAATGATGGACGTATTTAGAAATAAACAAACTATGTACAATAATTGGAAAGAAGAGAGTGCACGTCTGAACGGCAACAGATCTTAATCCCTCGTCTCCTGGTCTCGTGCTTTGTGAGAGGTAAAGAATTACATAAATGTTCACATTACAACTGATTTTAGCTCATTCCTTTGGTGAACCCTTTTGATGGCATGCAAATCAAGAACACAATCTTTAACGACGACGCTAACTATGAAGCAATAATATCATAATCATCTCACTCAACTTTAGCTCATTGGTTAATTAAATGCAGATTAAATAAAATGATGAATATTAATAATACCAGGGTATCTGACCCTAAACAAAAGTAATAAAAGTAATAAGCGCGTAACCGGGAACTAAGCGAGTAATGGAATGCTAAATTGGGAGCTCAAATGCTAAATTAAGAACTGAACTCGCATTGGCGCTCTTTTAGTTATACATGTGCTACGCAAAGCTCATCACATGTCAACATTGTGCGTGGAGGTATAGTGACTGAGCCAAAAGTATGTTGACCTTAAAACTGCCCTGTTACGCAAAAATAACCCTTATAATTCACATGTCAAAATTTATTCAACTGAAATGTAATTCCCTTCTCGTTTCATAGAGGATATGGATATCAAAATGTTTTTCGCGACAGCATCAAGTAGCACATCCCCGACCACTCTCCTGGAGAAATCAAGTTCCCAGAAAGAGGTGGACGATTCAAAGGAGAAAATAGCAGAAAAGAGTGCATGTGCGAGTACTCGGCCTAATTTCCCAGATCAGCCTTTTCAACCTCATGATGTCAGTTGTATTCCAGTCCAAATACTGCCAAACCGAAAGTTGAAGTTTCAACAACAGTGGTTCAAAGATTTTCCGTGGCTTCATTTTGATCAGAGCGTTGGCAATGCACTCTGTCACACCTGTACGGACGCTTCTCGTGAAAAACTTACCAAACTTGCCCGTTGTGCAGAAGACACATTTGTGTCAAAGGGCTTTCGGAACTGGAAAAAGGCTACAGAAAAATTCAGACAGCATGAACAATCAAACACACATAGGCTTGCCTCTGAAAATCTGAAATGTCGCAGAAGTCAACCTGGAGTCCATGTGCAGCTGAGCAGCAAACTGCTGGAAGAGCAAAGATCTGCACGGTCAGCACTTCTGAAGATTATCACCTCATTGCAATATTTAGCCTGACAAGGTTTTGCAATTCGTGGGAAGGATGCCTCTGAAGGGAATTTCAAAATGCTCTTACAGTTGTGGGCCAAGGATGATGTAAACCTCAAGACATGGCTGTCAAGGAAGACGATGTTCACAAGTGGAGAAATTCAGAACGAAATTCTACAGTTGATGAGTCATGCCATCCTCAGAAATATCTGCAGTAACGTGAAGGAAATGTCCACTCAGTTCGGACTCATAACTGATGGAACACAAGATATTCAGGGTAATGAGCAGGAGTCGGTGTGTGTGCGCTATGTGA
This sequence comes from Eptatretus burgeri, assembly GCF_056783735.1. Taxonomy (NCBI): domain Eukaryota; kingdom Metazoa; phylum Chordata; class Myxini; order Myxiniformes; family Myxinidae; genus Eptatretus; species Eptatretus burgeri. Next base: position 112,577,488 of record NC_140961.1, on the reverse strand, counting down.
CGGATTCCTTTGATGTTCAAGAAGATCTCATCGGCCTCTACCAAGTATCGTCAATAACAGGAGTATCACTTTGTAAGATGTTTCAGGATGTCCTAATTCGGTGTCAACTCCCTATTGAACACCTTAGAGTGCAGACTTACGATGGGGCAAGCAACATGTCCGGAAAGTACAAGGGCTGTCAAGTACAGCTAAAAAAACTCCAACCGCTGGCCAATTATGTTCACTGTGGAGCTCATGTCACCCAACTCATTACATCCAAAGCCCTACAAACTGCACCGTTCATAAGAGACGCCCTTGATTATGTCCAGGTACTCAGCAACATCTACAACAACTCTGGAAAATTCAAGCATCTGTACTTGAATATCCACGCTGACGATGCTGACACTCCTTGCCCAACACGCCTGAGGCCAATTTGCCCGACGCGTTGGCTAACTCGTTCTCCTGCTGTGAAATCGATATTGGATAACTATGAAGCGGTACTGGATGCCCTTCAACAAGCAAGTGATGACTTTGGTACGAGCACGGCATCGCGAGCCAACGGTATTCGAAGCTGTCTTTCATCAGGAAAGTGTGTTCTCGGTCTGTTTGCATCATTGCCCGTTCTCCGATCCCTTGAATACCTCAATAAGGCACTTCAGGGTTCACAAGTTACCGTCTCTGGTATGCTTACTCCTGCAAAGGTAACTGCACAGAATCGCCAATCTCTCCGTACCGACCAGACATTTAAGGAGGTTTTCAAAGCAGCACAACAGAAGCTCCAGCATTGCCAACTAGATCCAGTGAGCCTCCCTCGTAAGCGCAAGCTTCCGAAGAGACTTGATGGAGGCACGCAGGAATACACTGCCAATTCTGCAGAGGAGGTATACAGAGTTGAATTTTTCAAAGTCATTGACAGCGCATCCGAGAACTTGAACGAGTACTTCACATCAACCAACCTCATGGCGTATAGGGACTTGGGTGAAATGCTCCTGTCTGGGTCATTCAAACCACAAATAGTCCGCAAATATCCCAAATTGTCGGTTTCCCTAGAGCAAGAACTTGGCTTCTTTCGTAACCAGTTCAGTGGTTCATCTGTTGAGGATTACCGTAAGATATTTGTTGACATGGTGTCGGAAGTCCCTCATTTTCCCACAGGTAAAACGTTTGCTTGGGCTTCTATTGGTTTCCCCAGCAAGTTCATGCGAAGCTGAACCATCATTCAGCACACTCAGACGTATGAAGACTTGGTTACATTCCACAATGACCCAACAATGCCTCAACCATCTCATGATCTGTCATGTTCACCGAGATCGTCTGACTGCACTTGACCCTCAAGACATTGCTACAAAGTTTTTAACTGGATCGGCAGACAAGAGGGTTCATATTTTTGGCAAGTTTTAGGGTAAGTTGACCGTACTCGTGTAATATCAATTTGTATGTCAGTCTAGTTTTATGTTTAGTGAATCAGTTCAAGGGTCGTGAGAAGGAGGCTTGATAAACTATTATATATATATATATATATATATATATATATATATATATATATATATATATATATATATATATATATATATATATATATATATATATATATATATTCCTTTGATGACACTTGAAACTTTGAAATGTGTATGATTAATGTTTAATTAATTTCGCTCCGTCTGCTTACATTTGATAAAAAGATGGTCGATAGATGGTCAGATTAATTTAAGGGATTTGTGTGATCAGAAGGCAGCATGTCAACGAGATTATAAAATCAAGAATTCGCAAGGGTAGACTTGCTGTGTCCACGCCAGCACGAAGTGGGCTTCCTGGTCTGGACATGCAATGCCCCCCCCCCACTTTTCAAAAGCAATCGACGCCCATGCAGACATGCCTCACACTCCCTGTAACCACTCAACCCCTCCACTCACACCCTCCCGTCTTGGACAAGCAATCTCGGCTTGACATTTTGGTGAATAGCCCCAGAATTAATTTAATTGTCGATTTGCATTTTCTTTGTGCTCTGTGTTTATTTGTTTAATAGTTGTCTCTAATATGTCGTTAAGTGAAGTTTAAGTTACGTTTGGGTGACCGAAACGTTGTCATGGTGACGCATCCCGTCATTATAACATGAGGGTCTCCCACGATGGGAATATCACATCTGCCTTCCCCCTCCCCTCTTCTCGCACTACCTTCCCCTCCCCTCCTCTCGCACTGCCTTCCCTCTCCCCTCCTCTCGCACTGCCTCCCCTCTTCCCTCCTCTCGCACTGCCTCCCCCTCCCCTCCTCTCGCACTGCCTCCCCCTCCCCTCCTCTCGCACTGCCTTCCCCTCCCCTCCTCTCGCACTGCCTTCTCCCTCCCCTCCTCTCGTGCTGCCTTCCCTCTCCCCTCTTCTCACACTGCCTCCCCCCTACCCTCTTCTCACACTGCCTCCCCCTACCCTCTTCTCACACTGCCTCCCCCTCCCCTCTTCTCGCACTGCCTTCCCCTCCCCTCCTCTCGCACTGCCTCCACTCTTCCCTCCTCTCGCGCTGCCTTCCCTCTCCCCTCCTCTCGTGCTGCCTTCCCTCTCCCCTCCTTTCACACTGCCTTCCCCTCCCCTCTTCTTGCACTGCCTTCCTCCTCCCCTCTTCTCGCACTGCCTTCCCCTCCCCTCGCACTGCCTCCCCTCTTCCCTGCTCTTGCACTGCCTTCCCTCTCCCCTCCTCTCGTGCTGCCTTCCCTCTCCCTTCCTCTCGTGCTGCCTTCCCCTTCCCCTCCATTCCCCTCTTGCTATCCTGCCAAACCCAGCTATAAACTGTCATCCGTTTCACAGGCAAGGTGATTCATCAACCTGTGTGCCGTCTCTCGGATGTACTTTAAACTGGGTCACATCTGCCGGAATGGGTCACATCTCCCAGAAACTGGGTCACATCTCGGATGGTCACATCTGCCGGAATCCCCCACCTCCCCTCTCTTACCCCTTTCCCTCCTCCTGTTTCACCCCTTTCCCTCCCCCTGTTTCACCCCTCTCCCTCCCCCTGTTTCACCCCTCTCCCTCCCCCTGTTTCACCCCTCTCCCTCCCCCTGTTTCACCCCTCTCCCTCCCCCTGTTTCACCCCTCTCCCTCCCCCTGTTTCACCCCTCTCCCTCCCCCTGTTTCACCCCTCTCCCTCCCCCTGTTTCACCCCTCTCCCTCCCCTGGTTTAACCCCTCTCCCTCCCCTGTTTCACCCCTCTCCCTCCCCCTGTTTCACCCCTCTCCCTCCCCCTGTTTCACCCCTCTCCCTCCCCCTGTTTCACCCCTCTCCCTCCCCCTGTTTCACCCCTCTCCCTCCCCTGTTTCACCCCTCTCCCTCCCCCTGTTTCACCCCTCTCCCTCCCCTGTTTCACCCCTCTCCCTCCCCTGTTTCACCCCTTTCCCTCCCCCTGTTTCACGAAATATGTATGTATATATAATATATTGTATATCTACCCAGCATTTGTGGGCAATGTCGGATCCCTCCGACCGCCTCCCACCCCTCCCCCTTCCTCCTCCCACCACACCCCTCTCCCTCCAGACTTCCACCCCACCCCTTCCTCTCTCCTTCCAGCTCCACCCTTCCCCTTTCACACATCTCCCGGAAAGGTACCCGGTGTTGCCTGGAATCCAACGTACATCTATTGGACAACCACAGTTTAGAGCCAAAAATTTTATTCATCAAGCTGAAAAATATTGAACAGAACTGTCAACAAAATTGAACACATTATTGTTATGCCTTTGGGTGGACAATATTGAATTTTCTTCCATCGAGGTTCAGAACATATAAATTGTTTGGTGTTCCAACTCGAGAGCATCCCACATACAGTTGACCATGTGAAAAACATGGAGGAGACAGATGTAAGCCAGCAATCTTAATTGATTGGCCTTGCACTTTGTTGATTGACATGGCAAAACTGAGTCAAACTGGAAACGGAAGTCTCCTGAATTCAAATGGCAGATCAGTTGGGATGATGGGGGTTCTTGGTATAAAGACATCTCCTTGGCATTTCCAGTGTTTATGGTTGCTTCAATCACATCACCTGTTTCACACTTAGTCTTGTTCAGTTACAGAGTTTTGAAGCATCCAAATTCCTAAAGGCCCTGTCACACCTTGACGTTTTAGCCAGCAATGGCAACGTATCAAAATGTATGTAAAACGCTGGCGTACGCTGAACTTTTGATGTTTTTTTTTTTAAGATTTGGACGTATTCATAACGTGTTGGTCGTATGCATAACATATTAGTAACGGACACAGAACGTTTCGTTGTCTTATAGATAACTTATACCAACGAATGCTTAGCCTGTTGTCGGCGTTCACAACCTATGCCCAACGATAGTCTAACTTATGCATAGCGCGCTGCACGTATCGCCGACGATCACATGGCGTAGCCTATTAAAAGGCTGCCGCACAATGATTCAAATCATAACCGCCAGAGAAATGGAACTGTCAACATCGCTGTCACACCTTGGCGATCTTGCCAGCGTATGCCGACCTCTGCAAAAATGTGTCTAAAACGCTGGCGCACGTCGAATACGGTATGGGTAAGTTTGGTATACGTGAATAGAACACTAAAGTACGCTATCATACGTCTTGTACTTTTAAACATGTTAAACATTTTACGACGTACTTGCTGTATGCCTCACACGTTCTGCATGCGATGGGAATACGTTGTACGCACGAGATGCGATCGTTGACACACGTCGACAAAAGTTACTTGTAAGTTACTCATAAGTCGAAACACGTCAATGTAATGGTTCGCGTCAGTGTTCCAGCACCCCCGGGTTTTTTTTTTTCTTCGGTATGACGGTGATGTTGACACTTCGATTTGTAGTGCGGTTATAATATAATATAATATTAATAGGCTGCCGCTCAATGATGTAAATCATAACCGCACTAGAAATCGAAGTGTCAACATCACCGTGATACCGAAGAAAAAAAAAAAACGCCAAAAAACCAGGGAGTCTGGAACACTGACGCTAACCATTACATTGACGTGTTTCGACTTATGAGTACCTTACAAGTAACGTGTGTCGACGTGTGCCAACGATCACGTAACATGCCTACAACACGTTACTCATAGGTTAGAAATAAGTTTCGGGTACGCTAAACATTACCTCGACGTGTTTCGACTTGTGATTAACTTACAATTAACGTGTGTCAACGATCGCATAACGTGCCTACAACTTATGGCCAGCATAGCGGAACGTGTGAGTCATACACTGGCATAAGTTGTAAAATTTCAAGCATGGAAAATTTGAGGACAACCGCAAAGTACAACGATGAAAGCCAGCGTACTACGACGTATGGCAGTGTTTTTCAGCATGCTCTCAATGTTTCCAAAACTTACCCATAACGTATTCGACGTGTGCCAGCGTTTTAGACAAATTTTTCAAAAATCGGTATAAGCTGGCTAAAACGTCAAGGTGTGACTGGGCCTTTAGCAACATTTAGGGGGCCCAATTTTGAGTACCTAGTTGTGACGTGGCATTCCAGGAGGTTCCAGTGAGTTGAGAAATTCAGTAGGATAATGCACAGCTTGGTCTGTTTCTTGGGCCAAGTCAACAGATTTATATGTCCTTGAATTACTTGGTATTTTCTGGAACAGCTGGGAATTTATGACCGTCACAGTTTCATTCATTGGGGCAAGTATTTCACGTTCACATAGCCATTTGTTATCCTTACTATATCTCACGGACCGGTGTTTGTGTGATTGGTACTTGGCAAAAAAAAAAAATTCACCAGGTAGGTTGGTTTGTAGCATTTGCCTGTTTGGCTGACTGTTTGTTTGTCACACATTTTTGGTGACAGTTTTCAAGCAATCGTTCTGCAATTTTTTTTGTGTAATGTAGGTGACCATCCAAGGACATCAACACATAATTTTGGTGAAGATCTGAATCCTTATCTGGATAGTGGATTTTTTAAAGTGATCCTTCACCATTGAGAGATGGGGTCACACACTGTGTATAGGATGTTATCTCAAAAAGTTGTGTCCGAGTTGTGACAAAACTCGTTGGATGAGTTAGTTAGGTCGTGACAAAAAGGCAGTGATGCATGGCCACAGACTCTATCTTCATCAAAAGTTTGAGCACAGAAATTTGATTGCAGGATTAGCCAAGGGATCTTAGTGTCGAGAAAAAAGTCGGAATGCCAGACTTTCCAGAATTGAATTACGTATTTCAGGTGCTGTTCAACATAAACCATATCCTCTCAAGATCAGCAGTCAAGGAAACAGCTGCAGCCTACCTTTCAGTGGGATGAGGAAATTTCCTGACACAGGAAATAATCATCTGCAAAATAGTGGAAAGGGGTTTCCAGTGAGAAACGTCATTCATGTCCAGCAGAAATATGAGAGACCAAGGATATTGTCTTGAGGGACACTATCTACTAATGAAGGGCAGGGGAAAGGATTCCATCCAGGAAACCTGTTGCTTCTGTTAATCTGTTCACGGAGGAAATCCGCAAGCCAGTTAACATTGGATTGTAATTGGCGGACAGGTTATCAAGCAGAGATGGATGTGTCAAAAGGTCGTGAAATATTCAGAGGGTCTACCGTGGCCTGTGTCGCTCAAAGGTTTAGGGCACCCGTTCATTGCTGATACAGCATCAGCTTGTGAAATGTTGGAGGAGCCACCACAGATAGCAAACAGGTGCTTTGAGATTATAGAGCTTGACAAGAGAAGCAATTTGAGGTCAGCACCAAAATGCGATTCCATTACTTTGATTATAACTAACTGACAATTAAGTGGATTCATCTTGGAGCCTTCATGTGAACGGGGGGGGGGGGGGGGGGGTAATGTTTGTGATTTTGGAGGATGAAACCTGGCAGCCTTCTGTGAAGGACCTGCAAAATAGAACAGAAAGCAGAAAGGCCAATGCAGATGCATTTTTTTTTTTTAATATTAGGGTGCTGATGACATAATATTTCGATATCTTCTTTGTACAATGATTTTTATTTAAATAAATATAATTTTTTTACCATAACCTTGAAGGTGAACAATCAGTTTTGTTCTTTTTTGCTTATATGTCAAGCCAGTCGACCTTTCTGTGCATCTCTTATGTTTTGGATCGAGACGTTTTGGATCTCATGTTCAACATTAAAGTTAGAACCACAATGACAGAACTCATGAAATTAAAGATGAATACTATTTTGACACATGAATCTCAAAACTATTTCAATAAGCAAAGTTTTGGCGATTACAGCTGTGGTATGAGCACCATTCAAAACTCTCTTTTTAAGTGCAAATGTAGACTATAGTATTAGTATCATTGAAAACCATTACCACCATATCGAAGAAAAATCGAGCATTCATGAGTAGAGTCCAGCACAAACTTATAATTCAAGGAAACAAATTTGTTCGAAAGGCTGAAAAGGTTTGTGATGTCATAGAGACGTCTTTATCATGGAGTTGGTCCATCACTCACTTGTATGATAAATCTTTTGGTGGATGTCAGTGTGCTTTAACATCTATCTATAATTCCAGCAGTGTGTGTGTGTGTGTGTGTGTGTGTGTGTGTGTGTGTGTGTGTGTGTGTGTGTGTGTGTGTGTGTGTGTGTGTGTGTGTGTGTGTGTGTGTGTGTGTGTGTGTGTGTGTGTGACTGCTGTTTCTCGACAACCACTGGACCGATCTAATTGAAACTTGCCAGGTATATTGCTGGGGCCCTGTGGATGTGCGTTTTCAACGTTTGATATTAATCGGACAAGTGCTTCCCAAGTTATGGCCATTTATTTAGCAACCAATGAAAGGACACATTGCTGCGTAGGCCGGTGCGCGGCTGGCCAACGATGAGGTCACGGGCCGTGCCGGTTACGATAGGGAAAGGTGCCTTAGTTACCGTGGCGTAGGAGTGGCAATGGTCAATGGCAGCAAATGTCATGGCAAGCAAAGACAGGGAGGTAAAGTTGATTTTAATTTGGATTTTAATTAACTCTGTGTGTGGAAGTATCACAGCAGTTGTTACTTCAATGCAAGCGATAATTCGTGGAATGCATGTGAACATTCTGTACGGGCACGCACCACTTCCGGATAGTGATGACTTACTGTATTCTAATAATTTCTCGATTTCTTATCCGCATTTATAGATAAACACAATGCCCCAATCCAGTCGTCGTTTACGAGAGCGAAAGAACGGCCTGTGTGGTTGTTTGAAAGTTTTTTTTTTTTTGGGGGGGGGGGAGTTTGCACGTATGGGCACGCACGTACGGGCACGCGAAAGCGAAGGAACGGCCTGTGTGGTTGTTTCTGGCTCCTGGTTTGAAAGTTTTTTTTTTTTTGGTTTGCACATATGGCCACGCACGCACAGGCACGCGAGAGCGAAGGAACGGCCTGTGTGGTTGTTTCTGGCTCGCGGTTTGAAAGTTTTTTTGGGGGGGGGGGGTTGCATGTACGGCCACGCACGGACGAGCACACACGTACGGCGACGTACGTACGGACACTTGAGAGCGAAGGGACGGCCTGTGTGGTTGTTTCTGGCTTGCGGTTTTAAAGTTTATTTATTTTTTTATATTTTTTTTTTGGTTTGCACGTGAAAGTTGCCCCGTACATGCCCGTAATCACAAGTAATCACTTCTTCGAAGGTTTTTTTTTTGCACGTACAGTACGGGCACATACGAGTTATTTAAAAGGACATTATTGGACAATGGGAAAATACATATGCCATATGGTTTAGTCACATCTTCAGCCTTACATCCGATGGGAACACTAAACAGGCCAACCTCGTTGATGAGCAATTTAGAGAGTAAATATACTTGTGTTCATTTTTCATTGGATTACAATCTCAAAAGCAATTGATCATTAAAAGAATGGGAACTACTAAGAACAAAGAAAAATGATTGAAAAACCTGTTGGTTGGCAGGACAACTCAGATGTGTGTGCCCATGTCTCTGAACAGGGAAGCCTGGGTTCAAATCTCAGCCCAGCTATAAACTGTCACCCTGATGTTTTGCAGGAAGGGTGAGGAATTGATGTGTCCATCGGAGGGACGTTAAGCGAGGTGTCCCGTCTGCTGGCACTGGAGGCATTGGTGGAAGTTAGAGATCTCATGGAGTCCAATGGAAAAAAAAGTAGACGAGTTATTACTGCTACTTCCAGTCTAACGTCAGTTCCAGATAGCTGGTTCCAGCGCCAGCATGTTCCAGCAAGACGGGCCAGGATCGTTTCCACCGGCCAACTCTGCAAAGTTAATTGGGGTCATCAAAGATGAAGTAGAATAAAAACTATGCATTGCCAATCAGCTGTAGCAAATAATTAATTCATAATGACCATGAATTAACAACAGTTATTTGCAAACCACAATGTAAAATGAAGGTATTCTTCCCTCTCGGATTGCAGAACAGCACAACTGATGTTTTGGGAAAGGCTACAATAGCCATCAGGTATTTCAAAACTTGCCGACAGGTATGGTTTGAGTGCAAAGTTTAATGTCGACTTTAAATTCCATTCCAGATGTAATTCCATGTGTGTTGTTCTTCTGCTTTGGCCTCGTTTCTGTAAAAATGTTCACGAATGGGTGTATAGTACTAGTGTTTGAAAATAACATCACAGTACATCTCTCGTTACCTCCGCCACCGAAGGTGAAGGAGGTTATGTTCTCACCCCTTTCTGTCTGTTTGTTTGTCTTTGTTTGTGCGCAGGATATCTCAAAAAGTTGCAGACGGATGCAGATGAAATTTTGTGGACAGGTTAGGTGTATGACAAGGAAGAATTGATTCAATTTTGGTGGAGATCCGAATCTGTATCCGGATCTGATAATTTTATAAGTGATTCTTCACCATTGAGTGATGGTGTTCAACTGATTATATAGCACGATATCTCAAAAGTTTGGACGGATTCGGATGAAATTTGGTCGGCAGGTTGGGTGTGTGACAAGGACGAATTGATTCGATTTTGGTGAAGATCCGAATCCGGATCTGGATACGAGAATTATTTAATTTTTAAAGTTGTTTTTCCACCATTGAGAGATGGGGCCAAAAACGATGGAGTACCGCACAGCATGATATTTCAAAAATGTATTGGGCCAGATATGTTCTCGTGGATCAGGCATTACGTGGCGGAGGTATTTGCTCTACCGAGTGCCCTTCTCGTTTATATCATGTGATCAAAATATCAAAACGTTGTTCAAATACTTTTTTTTTTCTTGTTCTATCTTCATGCCTGCTCAATTACTGCCACCTGCTGAACAATACCAAAATAACACACTGAGTTTCACCTGTTTCCATACATAGTTCCAACCTCATGATATTGGGATTGATCAATAAGTCTGTGTTTCTGATGTGTATAGGTGCTGCGGTAATTAAGGTTATATTTTTTTAATGAGTACTTAAAATGTAAAGAGAATGATGTGTTAGAAAAATACCATATCATCAGTGGTATTTGCATATTCTTTTTGTTTTGTCAGGTAACAGTTCGATGAACTCTCACAACACCTGTTTCGGTTGCTGCTTTCGAGATGTTTTTCATGAACCATTGAAAGTAATAAAATCTATTATGGAATATATGTGACGTCATATTAATGTCTGGCTTTGGGAGAGTCTAGGTGGTGATTCCATACTTGTCCAACAGGTAAGAAAGGCCTTTGCATCACTAATTAATAGATTTATGATGTGCCTGGCATTGGTCTCAGGAGCTTTTTTTGGATACAAAGTCAAGACTCATGAAAAAGCGAGAACACAGAACAGTTCAGGAGGCAACAGAACAAAAGGAACAGCAAAAGGAGAGGAGGTAAATACCAACAGCAGGGCTAAGGGACAAAATAAACAAACGCACAAACAAGGGATGTGGATAAGAATGAGGGATTGGGAAGATGCAGGGAGTGGTCAAGATGAATACAGGAGTAAACCCCCAGAAAGGAAAAACTGTAAATTCTGGATGGTGGAGGGGTAGTTTAACGGGGGTAGAAAAGATCATGCTTTGGTTGAGGAATGATATGAGATGGTGATGAACAACAGCCTTGAAGATTTGGAGGGAATAATGACATTGAAGGGGATGTGGAAATTGTTTCTACAGGTGGGAAAAAACAGAGGAACGAGAAGGGCACTCGGTCGAGCGCATACCTCCGCCACGTAATGCCTGATCCACGAGAACATATCGGACACAATACATTTTTTAAAATATCATGCTATATGTCGTTTTTGGCCCTAAACTATCTCAATGGTGAAGAATCAGTTTTAAAATTAAATAATTCTCGTATCCAGATCCGAATTCGGATCTTCACCAAAATCGAATCATTTCTCTGTTGTCACACACCCAATCTCTCCTTCCAGTTTCGTCCGAATCCGTCCATAACTTTTTGTGATTTCGTGCTATATATAGTTTTGCCCCCAATCTCTCAATGGTGAAGAATCACTTTAAAAATTCTCGTAGTCGGATCCGGATCCGGATCTGCAGCAAAATCCCATCAGTTCATCCTTGTCACACACCGAACCTGCCCATCAGATTTAATCTGTATCCGTCCACAACTTTTTGACATATCCTGCACACAAACAGACAAACATATAGAGAGGGGTGAAAACATAATCTCCTTCACCTTCGGTCACAGAGGTAATAAATGAGTGGTGAGCAGTGATTCTGGATTTTGGGAGTTTTCACCAGAAAGGGTTTGATGTTGGACTGCCTGCACCCTTCAGAAACCTGGTGGAGGGCACGGGTCAAAGCACAGAATGAGCAGTTTCATCTACTTTCTGGCCAACTCTCCCATCTACTTTCTTAACAACTCTTGAGGAAGTTCATTCATTCAAACACCTGGGTCTCATGATCAAACTTTATCTCTCTTGGGCAAGCCACATTTCCAAGTTGACCACAACCCAGACAGTGCATTTTCCTGAGTGAAAAGGTTGTTTGACCACTCGATCTGGGAGTGTCGATCCCAAGTATATTCAGTTCTTGGAGTTGATGTGTCCATGGAAATAGGCAATCAGAAAACCAGACATCGTCACGGAAGTCAGGTTTTTGTTCAATCTTGTCTGCAAGCCTCTGGCACAATGTCATTCTTTTTCTGCATATGGGCTGCAGTCAGTATGTGGTTTAATCTGAATTCTGTATGGATACAGTTTCACATCATGGATGAGAATTCTTCTCACTGATTCACGTGAAATTCCAAGCGGATCTTGACTCCGATGCCTGAGAGATTTTTAAAGCTTCACCAACTGAATCATGAACGTGGTCGATGTTCTCAGGAGACCTTACATCTTGAGTACGTCCTGAAATTGTTGGTCCTCCGGCACTTTTCCTGTTGAGATTTGCTACAGTGCCCTTTTCTCTGAACTTTTTAATCCAGGAAAATATCCATGACTTGCAGGGTATAGTGTAAGCTCATGTTTAAACTCGATGTGAGACTTCTTGTCGGAGGCCATTTTAAGAAAACGCTCCACAAACTAAATTTTTTTCCTAATTGTCCACAGCATCTTTAAAAAGTGAAGAATCGTCACGAACTTTTGTAATCTATCTTGTGGTTCACTCTTCTTCAATCATCTGAAAAAAAAAAAACCAGTGATTGTCATTAGTAAAACGGAAGATATTAGATAAATGGTGGGTTCCGATTTTTTTTTTTTTGAGGGGGTGGGGGAGAGGGTCACCCTGTTCAAACTCCACTTTGAGCCTTAGCTTACTGCTAAATGCATCCAATAAATTATCAGCTAAACCCAACAACAGCTTTCATCCTAAAGTATTGTGACACATCTGTCTTCATGGAAAGAAGAATGATCTGTGCAAGCAGTAAAACAAGCAGGTGGGAAGACTATATACTGTTTGATGTCAAAATAGTGCAGGCTATTGTCAGCAAATGCATACACATTGTAAAGTGTGAATGGAGCTAACTACAGGTATAAAGGTGGATGCAGTACATGCACATGTGAATACTTGGGTTAGCTGGATGTATTTTTGACTAGTTGGCTTCGAAGGTCTATCAAATCAATACTACACAAGTTACCCTGCACCTCTATCATCGACTGGATTTATGACCAAAAAGATAGAGAGTTTTGGTCAAGGTGGTACAACCAAAGCATCACCAAACAACTCGGCTTCTGGTTCAGGGTCTGAGCTTGCTGATGCATTGGATTTTTCTTGATACAAGGGATACATTGGAGTCGAGATGAGCTCTTAAAGCCATAATGATGTCCTTCAATCCATCCTTCCATGGGTTCATTAACAATAATTCGTTTTTTCCCCTTATTCCTCCGAGGCAGCTCGAAGGATTGTTTTGAATCTAGGCATTGTGAATCATGACATCAATGCACAAAAAAAAGATAATAAAGCAACCCTTTTTAAAATTTCAATCCACGTGGTGATATTATCAGCCATTAACTCAAAATGTAATCTATGTTTGTATCTCCATCACATAAGACTATATTCCCTCATTTCACGGGATTGTGAATTAAATATAAAAATGATGTTTTGTCGTTTAATTTTAATCTCCTTAATGCCTCTTAATTTAACCTCTAAATTTAGTTTGATCTTAATCATAATTTATATTAACCTCACAATGTCATAAAAGCCCTCTTGCTTTGAAGAATGGGAAATAAATGGGGAGGGGTGGACAGAGAGTTTGTTTGGAGGGGGGGGGGAGCAGGGAAGGACAGCTCTTTTAGACATTTATTTATTCTTTATTTATTTATTAAGTCCCTTTAGTCATTTTACTATTTTAATCCTTTTAAGATACTTTCGACACTTTAGATCCCTTGAGACCCGATATTCCCCAACTACTGTTGGAATGTACTCTTTGGACCTTTAGACCCTGTAGACACTTTAATCTATTGGATCCCTTCAGACTATATGACCCCTTTAGGCATGTTGGACCTATAAATATGCAGACTCCTTTCGACATTTAGATGTAGACCCCTTTTAGTCCTTTTCAGACCATTTTAGTCCTTTTTAGACCCTGACATCTTTTAGACTTCTTGGACCCTTTAGACCACTTTTGACCCTTTTACACTCCCTGAGGGTCTCAAAGTGTTTAAGGGTCATTTCACTGGACAAAAACTAATAGAACGTTTTTCATCAATTCAAGACCCGGTCATTCTACATCGCTTTCACTGCAAGAATACAATCATCTTATCAGGCCCTTAAGTCTCCTTGAGCCCATAATTTTCCATTGAATAAAACTGAAAATCAATTTTATCACCTAATACACCCCAACTATGACCACTCTCCATCGGGAAACGAGCATCTGTATTCATTGTGACTATTCATTGTTATGTATTGTCAAATCTAAGTTGTATGTCTGGCTGAACTCCAAAGGCTTCAGTGAGAAAGTGTATCTATCCCATGCCTCGTCAGGTTTTTAGTTTTTATTTTACTTTATTATTTTATTTTATTATTTAATTTAATTGTTTTTTTAATACTTGGTGTTCTTTTTCAGGCTTCTCGACTTTCTATTTTACTTCCTCCTCTTCATTAAATACCCCCCCACCCCCCAAAAAAACAACAACAAAACAAAACTTTATATTCCTCTGAACTTATAGCACGACTTTGTTTCATACTTTCAATAATCCTCCATTTCATCTCCGTCATGATGTCTGTCTTTGTTTATCATAATTAGAGATCATTAAAAGTCCAGTTACAGACTATTAGCATTTCCCAGTCTATAGCCCTCATATGTCCCACATCCTCAGCTGCACATCCCTTTCCTCCCCCCTCCCCCCACACTATGCATCCCTCGCCCCTTCCCACTGCTGCATGTCCTACTATCCCGTCACACATTTTGCTACCCACCCTCCCCACCCCCTCCCTGCTCTCACTTTTTCTGCCATGTGTCCCACTCTCCTTTCCTCCATTATACACCCCATTTTACTGCTGCATGCCCCATCTCACACTTCACCTGCTCCTCAGCTCCTGCTACCTACTCCCTCACAGTGTGGTCCTCCAATATTCGAGGTCTCCATTGTAATCTCTCAGATCTCTCCATTCAGGTTTCTTATGCTGCTGCTGTGGACATTGTATTTTTAACAGAGGTTTTTCTCACTGGATGTTTCCGATTCCTTTGTGTCCCTCACTGGCTATTTGCTTTTCCGCTTTGACAGGCCTCTCCCCCACTTCGGAGGTGGTATTGCTGTGTATGTCAATAACTCCATTGCTTGTTGTCCATTGTCCTCACTAACACCCCAAGCCCTTTGGAATACCACAGTGCATAAACAGTGCCTATAGAAAGTCTACACCCCCTTTCAAAATTTTCACCATTTCTTCCCTTATCGCCTGGAATTAAATTTCATTTAATCAGACTTTTTCCACCTTTATTTACACATCGTAACCCACAACTACCAAGTGAAAAACAAATTCTACAATTTTCAGCAAATTAATTAAAAATACAAAACTTGACGATCTTGGTTGGATAAGTTTTAATTCATTTTTTGAAATCTGTAGAATTTGTTTTTCTCTTGGAAGTTGTGGGTTACAATATGTAAATAAAGGTGGAAAAAGTCTGATTAAATTTAATTCCAGGTGAGATGGTGAAAAATTTGAAAGGGGGAGTATAGACTTTCTTTAGGCACTGTTCCTCTTTGCAGCAAGGTACAGTTCATTGGTGTGCTAAACTGTGCACCCAATGGTGATGACTCTCGAAAATAACTCAATTTTGGCCAACAGGGATCAACTCGTAATCACCCATCCCAGTTGTGTTTCTCATTTGCGGCAATTTCAATTGCCATCATGCCAACTGGTTGCGTGTTGGCTTGGCAACAACCAGCCATGATATTGCAGCAAAGGCCTTCTGAAACTCTGTGGGTTTGACCCAATTTATAAACTTCCCAAAGTGGATTTCTGCTCCTGGTATGTACTCCACTCTGGACCTCATCATGACATATTCCATCCAATCATTCTTGCTCATATTTTGCCACCTTAGCTATTCTGATCACTTTACTGTCAAAGCCCATATCTCTCTGGCCCTGACAAGGGAGAAACCTTAACGATGCAGGATATGGCTGCACAGACCAACTGGCAGGGACTTCACTCTGCCTTCTCACAAAAGGATTGGGCCACCATCTCTACAGCACCTGATATTGATTCCGTCTGGAAATGCTTTCACAACATCTCTCTCTCTCTCTCTCTCTCTCTCTCTCTCTCTCTCTCTCTCTCCCCCTCTCTCTCTCTCTCTCCCTCTCTCTCTCTCTCTCTCTCCGTCTCTCTCTCTCTCTCTCTCTCTCTCTCTCTCTCTCTCTCTCTCTCTCTCTCTCTCTCTCTCTCTCTCTCTCTCTCTCTCTCTCTCTCCTCATTTATCATCTGTGACTTTCCTATCCATACTCTGAACCCTGTGGGGGAGGTAGTTGCAGGCAACTAGCTTGCTTTCTCAGCTTGGAAAGTGAACCTGTCTGAAGTTAACTTTCGTTCTCATGTAATAAGGCTCACAATAGCATGTGTCCATCTTTAGACAAGCCAAAAAACATCGTCTTGCAAATCTCAAGGCTGAACTCTCCAACCGGTCTACTTCTTCCACTCCATGGCGGTACCTTATCAAATATGTCTTTGGTGTATGCTTGGCCCACTCCATCCCTTCTCTCACCTCAAATGGCAGTACTGCAAACTCTGCCCGGGATAAGGCAGAATTTCTAAACTCTGTCTTTACTTCCAAACCTCATATTCCCTATCCATCCTGTTCGGTCTGTCCTGATCTTACCTCCGCATGCCCACTATCTACTGGACTCTGTGTCCTCAATCGAGAAGGAAGAGAAAGTTCTGTCCGGCTTTGACACTGCTTCAGTGAGGGGCCCAGATGGTATCAATGCCTATGTTCTCAAATCCTGCTCTGCTGTTTTTGCTCCCCCTCTGTTTGCCCTATTCAGTCTGTCCTCCTTTTACTCCTCCCCTCTATGGAAGCCAGCAAACATCACTCCCATCTCCAAGGAGGGTGCAAAAACACAACCTACCAGCTATAGGCTAGTGAGCATGCTTCCAATTGTAAGCAAAGTCATGGAATCCATTATTGCTTCCAAGCACAAATCTTTCCCGTTTTCAAAAAGTCTTATCTCTGCCCATCAGTTTGGTTTCTTTCCCAATTATTCATCGAAAGAGATACTACTATTTCTCTCAGCAATGATCAGAAGCCATAAATCTCAAACGAGAGGTGTGGACCAATTTCCTGCGCATATCTCAGGAATTCGACATTGTGTGGTTTCCTGCTGTTTTGGTTAAGCTTGCTGCCCACGGCATACTAGGTAGCCTTCACACCTGTCTTTCTGAGTTCCTTGACTCATACAGTCAATGTGTTGCTGTCACCTGAACCCTCTCCTCTACTCTCCCAGAGGAGGCTGGAGTGCCTAAGGTAGTTTCTTGCACCCAGTATTGTTCCGAATCAACATCAACGACCTTTCCAGTGCTCTGGAAAACCTCTTTCTTTGAGCAAATGTCTCCACATTGTGTCTTACAGTACCCCTCTTCCCACTGACAGCAGCTGCATCACTGTCTGTTGATGTGGAATTAATTAGATGTTTGTCTGGCGAATGGAACATATCTTTAAATCTTGCCAAAACTCAGTCTTACCTTGTTACTCCAGAGGGATTGACAAATGGATGCACCTGCTGTATATATTTCCATGGTTAGCTACTGAAAAAGGTTCAGTCTGTTGAACTTTCAAGCTTCACTTGCTCACCATGGCTGATCATTTTGCCAAGTAGGCATACAAAGCGAGCTGCAGATTAGGCATTCTCTGTACTTCAACTTCATTCCTTGATTAATCAGAACTATTTGCAGCCCAAAAAGTCTTTTTCTGTGGCTCAATGAAGTGCTGCTCTCCCCTTTGGACTGGTATCCTCGCATCACATCTGACTCTCCTGAAATCTGTTGAATCCATTGTCCACAATATTATTCCCATCTCACACAATGAAAAGCACAATGCCTGTTTCTTTCATATCGTAAAAATACAGGTCGGTAACCTCTCTGTTTTTTTTCCTGTCTGTGTTATGGTCTGGCGCCCTCTGTTCTCTCGAGTCTCTTACCTTCTCAAGCTCCTACAGAATGTACATATTATTTCAGTAACCCACTAGGCTACGATATAAATTCTAATAATCCAGGATTTTTGTACTTCATACTTCAACTCCTTTGTTCCTCTCTTGTCGTGTTTCCTCTACTCTCTCTGAACCCTCTCCTCTACTCTCCTAGAGGAGGCTGGAGTGCCTAAGGTAGTTTCTTCCACACAGTATTGTTCCGAATCTACATCAACAACCTTTCCAATGCTCTGAAAAACCTCTTTCTTTGAGCAAATGTCTCCACATTGTGTCTTACAGTACTATCTTCTTGAGCATCTTCAATCCCCACATTCCCTCTATGCTTTGAAGCATGCAATACACTACCATCGATCAGGTCATCCCCCATCCTTGGAATCACCGGTGATATTTTCTACCACTATTAACCATATGTAACCAAACCCTCTTATCTGCAGTTTACTATCTTTCCTGCTTTCCCTTCTCCCTTTCCTGTTCATCATTCCCTGCTTGTTGGGTCGACATGTGGTCCGACTGCCTAACTGTGAGTTTGCTACCTTTTTACCCGTTGTAAGCTCACTCTTCAATGAGCCTCAATTTTGTGTATATCATAAGGTGGTTGTTATATCCTGTCGAGAATTAGGCAAGGCAAGATGTTATTTGCTTTGCCGGCATGAGTCTAATCAATATCTGGAGGCACCTTGGACAGCAACGGAACCCTTTTTGAGATAAACTGCTTTCCCAATATGAGCAAGAAAGGACCAAGGTAAAAATGGTATGCTGAGCAATACTGATTCTGCTAAATGGATCCAATCAGCATAATATAGAAAGCAAATATTATATTTCAACAGGCCAAAAAAAAAAGAACAACTACAAGTGTATCTTGACTAAACTGGAATGCAGTGGTTGGAATTGATTGAACATGGACAATGACATGGATTGACAACCATGGTGGCAAAGCCCTGGTGGTATATAATATTGTCCAATTCAAACTTGATCTGGCAGCCTTGAGGAAAAAATCACTTCCTTCCTTACAAAGTGAACTTCCTGAAATTGTTGCACTTTCCACCAGTCACGAGTGCACCTGAAGTTTGGCACACATCTTGCGTTAGCTTTGCAATTTGATCTGAAATAACCAAATACCTTGAACCACTCCTTCGTCCATAAGTTAGCATCTAATGATATTAATCCCAAGGCTCCAAAAAATGGCATGATACCATTATTTCAGTTTCCATTCTGACAGTGACCAAACGAAAAAGATGTGTTTGAACAGTTTACTTGTTTGTTATTAGGATCTCACCGCAATACTCTAATCAGTTTCAGCAACAAAATAGATGATTCTCATGTAAGATTTTAATGCTCAAATTGGATGTGAATGCAAAACCTGGCCGGTATTATTTACCCAGTCTGGTATTGGTAAATACTAATTCCAAATGTGTATGGAATAATAATCGGCCATCACCAAAACGGAACTTCGATAATGCAATTGATGTAGCGATTGGAATCAACCATGACAGAAACACTAGCATATGCTGGAATACATAATTTGTAAATAAATTGCCTTGTGAGGTGTCGGCAAAATCCACGACCTTTCACAAAAACTGTACTGGTCAAATTATCAACTTGTGCAAGAAGAAAAGCTCCATTGCAGATTCCTCCGTTAACTTCCCATCCATCTGCCCAAATGCCTTGATGCCAGACAGCTCTGGGAATACTGATCAGCTGTCATTGATACAAAACCAGTTTTATTAATTTATCTACAGTCATAAAAGAACATCAAAACAAATGATAGTTGTGGAAAAAAAAAATACTGTTATGATAATTTCGAGAAATTACTTAAATTAATTATCTCATATGTTTTATATAAAATTACAACTAGTAGTACTAATAAAGCTTTTCCTCTGAAATTCCACGCAAGGAGCAGCTTGAAAACATTTGTAATTGTTCGGCTTTCGAACTGTTTACCATTACATTTCTAACTGGTGACCTTTACATGGAAAGACCCCCAAAATCGTCTCATTTAGGCAAAAATGCATCTTCCCTAAGTATCTCGTGCTGTTGTTGTTTCCGAGTGAAACCAGCAAGTGAATTTAGATTCTATTTCTGGATGTCTCTTGTGTTTTGCCCCTCCCTCAAACGGTTTCCCATTCCCTCCACCCTAAGTAAAAGACCATTCTTGTTTATAGGGTCACAAAAGGAATGACAGAGGGGGGAAGCAGGGCATCCGTGCAAGATTGCCTATGTCCTGCAGGGTGACTGTTGAACAAGGAAGGAAGCATCCTATATGCAGCTTGCTGAGCGTGCAATAAATCTGAGAAAATGCTTTCTCATTCAAGCTCAGTTGTGCAACTATGCAATTTCTGTGCCTCTGTGAAGTTTCTGTTGCATTGTTCACCATTGTTCCAACAGGATTTTGTGTCGGTGGCAATGATCCACATATATATATATATATATATATATATATATATATATATATATATATATATATATATATATATATATATATATATATATATATATATATATATATATATATATATATATATATATATAGAATCAACTTGTGTACATATCACTTGTGCCTAATGTTGCAGCAGATAAATTTGAACCATGTCCTGCATCTCTTGCTGGGATGTGCTGAGAATAGCTGAAAATTGTGCAGATGAGCAATGTATTTGACTTGGGAATGCTTTGAGATGGACGACACTCAAATAACTCACCAAAACACCATTGGGCAAAAAGAGAGAGCAACGGCCGTTTTTGTCCCTGTCAACCTCAAATATTTCAATGAGCGTTTGTCAATTGAGTGTTACCATCAAACTCTCTCTGGCCCTCATCAATATCATGATATCTCTTCATGGGGAAATGAAGGCAACATGGAGTACCTTTGAAGGTGAAGGTCTGGTGACCATATGGCCCCATGTGGCATGCTGCTTCCAGCAAAGGTCAAAGGTGGGAGTTTGCCTGCAAGCTGAACAGTTTGGCCTCAGCCCGGGCGGTCCAAAATTAACATGCAGTGCAGGGCCCAAAACGAATGAAATTAGCATGAAGGACCGCATAACACTGCAAGTGCTAGTTCCCAGTGAGGAATCAAACTCTGATTCACATTGGAGTTATCGCTTCGTTGCCTAATTTCCCTTTCTTTGATACGTTAGAATTCAGAGTATTATTTTCCTAATAAAAGCATTGTTTTTGGTTTAAATTGAAGCTTTTTGATCATTTTCACTAATTATGCAAGCAATAATGTATTGGGTAATATAATGTTGAATTGACCCTGCAAGATGCTTGATGATGTTTCCTGTAATTATGCTCACCCAGTTCTCAGCTATGTGGTAGCTCAATTCGATTCCCAGCAGTATCAGATCTCAATGACCAATTCAGCATTTTAGGAAGCACCGTCATTCAAAGAAGAGTAAAAGCAGTTGTACCTTAGTGGACATTGAAGCAGTCAAAAAGCACAGCAGTTGCTTCTTGTGCCGGTACCCTTGTCAACCTCCTATATGGGATCACCATGGGGTTTACAACCTTGTCTCACGGGAACCTTCATATAGTGTATAAGTGATAAGTATGCCTGAAAGTAAAAGAGCGAAGCATTGCGGATAATTAATTTTCATCTTTTGAACAATATTGTATCGATGTCATGTGCAGTTGTTGCACTGTATGCCTTTGTTGGTACTATTAACTCACCACACGAGTTCTTAATGAGGTTAAGGTACTTGGATTGTAGTGATTGAGAAAGATTTTTGAGCTCTAAAATTATGTTCTGAAATGCAATTATGAAGCCACATTGGCCTAAAAGACAGTGATTTCTCATTTTGAAATATCCATTGCTGTTGGGAGCATTTAGAGAATACATTTGATCTGCAGCTTGATGCTTCAATACATATATGAGGATAAAATGATGATGTATAGTTTGAAAGCAACCAATGTAAAGTACATGGAGGATTTCTAAGTACGTCATATGCAGGCTATGGATAATACAGACGTCAATGTACTTTTACATGAATTGCCTACCTCTTAATCAGTTGGATAATAGTGAGAGCGAACCAGACTCGATGGTGTCATGGTTGCAGTGTCTGCTGCGAGTCTGGGCAGCCTGTCATACCAAAAAGCTTAAAAATGGTATGTGCTGTTTCCTTGCTTGAAATTCAGCATTTAAAGGATAGAGCACAGACCAACAACCATAAGTTAGCAATACTCATGCAGGCTTTGATGGGCCTAATGACCTCCTCTTGTGTTGAACTTCATTGTAAGGGAATTCATTATTATCATGAGACAATTAACAAATCAACATTATTGCAAGAGTACTGCAAACTTAGCATGACAATATTATAGGACTTGTGCTCAAATACGAATACCATTTAACATGCATCATCCCTGTCATGCCATATCCTGCTTTGTTCACATAGATCATTCAGCCGTCTATTGAATGATTAATTTGTCCTGCAATCATATCAGTAACCGAACCAAATAACCATCATGATTAGCAATTATTTCCACCATAAAAATTGTAAAAATCAATGTCCAACTTCCACACAATAATGGAATGATGATTTCTTGTTCAAGACCCCACCTCTTTGTTAGGTCAGGCCATATTAGATCTGTAACTTGCGTCAGGTATCATGCAAACCTGTACTAACCTGTTTCATAGTAGGGTTGTCGGCGACTAAACCGTCTCCCCCACCAGGTTTCCTGGTGAGGAGGGTGTATGGATATGGACACTCAGCAGGATTAAAAACAAACTTGCCAAATTTCGGAGGAGCTCCTTGTGAGCCAACGGCCATCCATATCCGGTGCTGAACTGTGTCTGTGGACGTCGTCCTGCAGTTGGGTTACTTTTTCTTTTTCTTTTTTGTTTTAGGAGGTTGGTGGCAGGATTTGCACTCTGCCCACCATAAAACCTTTCATTCTGCAAAACACACAACAAAACGCAAAGAAAACCAAAAACCCATTCCGTGGGAGTACCTCCTGTGCTGCTGCCCTTTGCAGGGCAGATCACCAGATGTCGGGATTGGGGCAAAGCCTTCGGGAACTCCATTCCTTGATGATAGGAGGAAAAGTATGGGGTAAATATCCAGGGTCAGATTGCGGTGGTGTTTGGCGGAGTGGTGCTGAAGTGTCTTCCACCAGACTGCGGTCTCTTTGGGTTAACCTGAGGTGATCCCTTCGGGTGGACGCCTGGACTGTCTTATCCCTAAGAGAGGATGATCACCTGTCTTTTTTCATATGAGCTCGTGTTTGAACATCGGTATTGCAGCACTCTCTCAGGTTCGGAGATCAGATAGTGGCGAGATCATGTCGAGTGGTTACACCTACTATTGGTCTGGTCACTCTGATGGTTACCATGCCCAAGTTGTTGCTGTAGCTGTGTCCAATGAGCTGACTCCAATGATAATTGAGGTAACACCGGTCAACTAGCGTATTATGAGATGAAGGATTAATCAATCCTTGGTTATTGTTTCCCTGGTCTCTGTATATGCTCCGAATGAAGCAAGTGACCTCACCGTGAAGGACACATTCTATGCCGCACTCAAGTCTTTGGTTGATAATTGCCCAGGCGAGATACTCTTCTCGTTTTGGGGGATTTCAATGCATAGACTGGCGATGATAGGGATCGTTATGAGACATGTGTTGGTCGCAATGGGTCTGGAACTCTGAACCAGAATAACACTAAGTTCCTTAGCTTTGCTGGAAGTCATGGACTTGCATTGGCTGGTTCATGGTGTCAGGGCCCACAGGCTCATTGCTGGACTTGGTATTCCAACACTGATGGTGTGGCAAAGGAAATTGACTATGTGCTCATCGATGGGCACTGGAGGATGATTCAGAACTTCATGGTCTCACGGAGTGCTCAGTTTCTCAATACCGACCACAGGCTTGTTGTAGCAACTGTGATGTTGCTGCTGAAATCTGGGAGAATGGTACCATCCCAGCCGAGGCTGGATGTTTGTGAGCTCAAGGAAGAGAGGGTTGCTGAGGATTTTGCAAACAGTCTGAGTGGGGATTTGGGTTCTTTGGGAAATCCTGAAGAGTTGTGGCGTGCCCTCAAGATCACCATCCTTGATGATTCCCGTGGATGTCTTGGAAATCACTGGAGGGCAAAGAAGAATTTTGTCTCTCAAGGGACACTGGATACCATTTATCAGAGTCGCAGGACCAAGCTTAATGTCAGAGCTGAGCTATTCAGGGAGTTGAGGCATAAAAGTGTGTGCGCTGAGGGAGGACAACGAAGCCTATGTGCGAGGAATCTGCGAGGGGGTAGAGCAACACCTGTTGTTCAATGATTCTCCTCCTGCTTGCAGGGCGATTCGTGCATTGTATTCCTCCAAGCCCATCCCTTGGTGCACTCCAGTTAGAGAGTTGGGTGGTGTAATCTTGAGAGAGGAGGTCAAAGTGAAGGCCCGCTGGGCCAGTTACTTTGAGAGGTTGTACAACACTGACCCACCACCTATTGAGTTACATGTCAGCGGTGTTACTATCCCTATTGCTGACCCTCCAATAAACTGCGATCCACCTTCATTTGTGGAAACGCAGGCTGTGATGAACTTGTTGAAATGGGGATAATGCTCCTGGCCTCTGCGGCATCCATGCTGAACCTCTCAAGGCTGGTGGAAATGCTGCACTCGTGTCGTTGCATGCAGTTTTGTGCTCTGCCTGGAACACAGGCATCATCCCAACTGATTGGAAGAGAGGCCTTCTTGTCCCTCCTCTGGAAAGGGAAGGGTTATCGCCAAGACTGCAACATCTACCGAGGGGTGACGCTGCTCTCAGCGCCAGGTAAGGTCTTTGCTCAGATAATTCTTGATAGGGTTCGCCACCATCTGATTGAGCACCAGCAACCAGAGCAGTCAGGCTTTACATGAAAGAGGTCAACGATTGACCATATCCTTGCTCTTCGGGTCCTCAACAAACGCAGACGAGAGTTTTGGCAGGGGCTTATTGCAGCCTATGGTGATCTCTGTAAAGCGTTCGATTCAATGACTCAGGATGCCCTCTGGAGGATTCTCGGTCTTCGTGGGATGCCACCAAAAGTGATTAATCTGCTGTCTGAGCTATTATACTCTGGTACTGAGAGTGCTGTGAGATGTGGTGATATCATCTCTGATTTATTTCCAGTTGTTACTGGAGTTTGCCAGTGGTGTGCACTGTCCACCACACTTTTGAACACTTGTATGGACTTGATTCTGGGGAGGATATCAGAGAGATTAAGCTGCAGTGCATCGTTTGGGAATGTCAAGATCTCTGACCTTGGTTTCACAGATGATATAGTCATCATTGTGGAGACTGGATATCCATTTGAGGGTCCTCGAGGTGCTGAATGAGGAGTGGTAGCTGCTGGGATTATTGGTTTCCTGTGTCAAAACTAAGATCCAGGCTTTCAATGACATCTTGGATGCTACAATCTTGACTGTGCCTGTTTGTGGTGAGGATGTTGAGGTCAAAGAGAGATTCACTTTCCTTGGCAGTGATATACATATATTCGCTGGCTGTGAGACAGAGGTCAATAGATGTCATGGATTCACTGGATCATGGGATGTGGTGCTATGTGTTCCTGTGCAGGAGGACGAAAGTCTGAGTCTTCAGGTCCTTATTGCTTCCAATTTTTGCCTTACGGATGTGAGACTTGGACTCTGATTGGGGATCTGAGACTGAGACTAACTTAATTGCTTTGGTACCAGGTCTCTTTGGATAATCCTTGGCTGTCGTTGATCAGACTTTGTGTCCAACGAGCAGTTTCTGAGAGACTCAAATGAGATTGGTTGCCTGCATAGTCCGTGAGAATCAGCTGCCGCTGTATGGACATGTGGCTCATTTTCCTGACGCTGATCCTGCTCACCAGATTCTCTCAGCGAGGGAGCCCCGTAAGTGGAGTAGGCCAATGAGCTGACCACGTGCCTCGTGGTTGCAGCAGGTTGATCAGCATCTCAAGGAGATGGGAATGGGTTAGGCATCTACCTGCGGGATGGCCAGACAGAGTCCTTTCGAGTACCGGTGGAAAGTGTATGCATCAACGTGCTGCTCCAGCGCTTGCTGCCATCCCTGACCGGGCCTGACTCCCACCTCCCTCTCATCAACAAGTGTATTTCTCTGGGTTGTTTTCATCATTCCTCCTCCTTTTCTCCATGACTCTAACCATCAAACCAACTCTTCTTTTTCATGCATTTGGTTCTGTTTGCCTTCCATTCCTGATTTAGTAATAACTAAGGCCTTCCAAGGTCTTCAAGATCATTGGAATCTCCCTCACTGAAGTTGAGTCTGGGTCTATCACATCACCATTGCAAATAGGTCGGTGGTCTATCTTTATTCTTCCACCTCCTTTCTGGTCTTACACCCTCTGTTTTCTCTGTGATTTGTCCTTCTCCCTTCCCCAGGTTTCTGCAATGTGCACATGGTCCACCATTAACTCCCTTCTGGTGAATCTCCCAAAATCCAGGATCACTGCTCACCTCCATTCTTTCGGTCGTCTTTTTTTTCTCCACCTGTGGAATCAACTTCCACATCCTCTTCAATGTCATTCTTCCCTCTTGGTCTTCAAGACAGCTGTTGAGCACCCACACAGGTCATCCACAATCCAAAATGATGATCTTTTCTACCCTTGTAAACCACACCGAAATCCCTCCTCCTTCCAATTTACCAGTTTTTCCTCCTTGGAGTTTCCTTCTGAATCCATTTGGTCCACCCCATGCATGCGTGTTTTGTGTCCTGTTTTTGTCTGTGACGCTTCGATCCGTTCAATGGACTAGCTCTTCAATGAGCCTCGACTGCATTAAAAAACCCAAAAACTAAGATGAAACAAGAGTGAGAATTGCTTTGCAATCCATGTCCCTGACCAGTGTGATATTTTCTCAGTCGAAAAAGGGCAAAACTCTGAAAAATTGACGAAACGTCCTGAAACTCAAACTTATTCTGTAACTTATTATAATACAGCCATGTACTAAGTTTCACTTGAATATGTTAGAGTATGGGACAAAAAAGACTGGAAAACCACAGGTGTGACAGATGGAGAGCAAACCTATAATCCCCTCCGGTGAAACCGATAGGGGGCTAATAATGGCATGCCTTGAGTAATCCCAATTACAAATGCAGTACATATATATATATATATATATATATATTATGTGGCCTTACATGGTACACATCATATATACATTAAAAGTTTGTTTGACAAATGTATTTTCCATCAACCATTCATTTTAACAAATTCTTGTCTTTCCTGGAAATCTCTAATGTATCTTTCATTTAACATAAATTTATGGAAAATAGCTTGGTACATATTTTATGTACATACCAGACTCTTTAAAGAGTGTTGGTGCTGCCAAAGTAGTTTCTTGGCAAGGGTTAAACTGGCTGGTTTGCCATTGCCATCACAGCAATGATTGTCCATGCTCTATTGTTTAAAATGCTGAGTGCAAGGAAGCAGGAATACGATTTATATTGTCTTTGGTATGACTCAGATAGGGTTTGAACCACTGACTGAACCACCGACCTCCCATCATCAAAGGAGACACTCGAACCATTCCACCACCAAGTCTGGCTCGCTTGGTACATCCACAAATTTATATTATATAATAATTTATATAACCCATTTCAAAGGAGCACAATAGTTTCTTATTACCTTCAACAATTATGAAGTTTTTATTTATTTATTTGTTTATTTCAATAA
Organism: Eptatretus burgeri; assembly: GCF_056783735.1. Taxonomy (NCBI): domain Eukaryota; kingdom Metazoa; phylum Chordata; class Myxini; order Myxiniformes; family Myxinidae; genus Eptatretus; species Eptatretus burgeri. Next base: position 112,549,955 of record NC_140961.1, on the reverse strand, counting down.
TTATGAAAAATAGCACAATCGTTTCTTCTTACCATTAAGTGGGAACATGGGACTTAGGCCGAGCGACCTCTGCTTGTCTTGTGACGACCTGAGTTTTCTGTAATGTGTGTCTGAGGCCTTAAGGCACAATTTAGGTAAAGTTCCTGTTCGTGATCGGTAAGGGTAATTATTTGGGTTTATGAGTTGCAATCGCTGTCTGTAAATGCATGCTTTCTTACATGACACAAGTACACTTGTTGAACCTGACTTGATCTTTGACTTGTCCTGCTTGCTTGCGACCATTTCATCTGGCAGCTCTGGGGGGAAATGCGATTGAGACAGAGATTGTCCGCAGTCATGAACGCTCGAGTTTTGACCTCACGCTGACATTTGGTTGCTCGGCCAAAAGGTAACATCTGTCCCGTGAGTGCATCAGCACATCACTCACCGAGCACTGCAGACATTTCCATCGGCACAGTAATGCGACACTGGGAGTGGGACCTGACTGGAACTCTCTCTGGTGAGGGGGCTGATGTGGTTGCTAAGCGACTCATTGGATTCAAACCATGTAACTGGGTCAGACCGATCGATGGACCGTGACAGCACAAAGGGTCGTGATGTGTGCTGTTTCAATGCCTTGAATCTGGATGCAGATGCCACTCCCTGCTCTAAAAATATCTCGGGAATTTTTCTTCAGAACCTCCCATTCTCATTGTAAACCTGATGAGGTGTGTACCTCAAATGCAAACATGGCGAACTTCTCCTCAACGGGTTCGAGTGCAGTCGTCTTTGTGTTGACAATTTCTCCTTATACCAACATAGAAGGAAGAGGAAGTCCAGGCTGAATCTTAAAGTGGATAACCCATCCTTAATCCAAGTACAGAGATGGTATTTCTCCCCACCCCAAATGCCCTAAGGATTATTCCCCAACCACACCCTCCCATTGCCCCTTAGATAAAGGATGTGATTTATTCCCCTTTCAACCCCTCCCCCTCTCATTTATAACGAGTGCATTTCTCATTTTTAAAGTAAATAATTCCTTCCTCTTTTCTCCATGAATCTCACCTTTTAATAACACCTCTATTTTTGCTTTCTTAGTTCCCCTTGCCTTCAATTGCTGAGTTACTGATAGCTAATGTGAGATAATATTGCTACGGATGTTGGGGTTGATGGAGGAATTTCATAGCAAAGTTAGGATTGTTTGGAGTTGCTTGGTCCTTGGATGTGTCGTAGACATCTCGATGTAAATTAAGTGGGGAAATTGTGAGCTTAAGTGTTACTTATCATCACACAGGGGGGTGGTGCTGTATTAAGTAGATTGGGATTAAGGCCAATTTCCCCAGTATGTAATTTCCCCGTGTGACCTTTTCCTACGTTTATGCATTTGCTTATACGTTGCAAATTTTTGTTATTATAACAATAACAACAATGCCGCACCTCCAAGCAGGCGAGAATCCCCACCTTTCTGGCTTCGTAGCAGCAGGTCACGCCCCCGAGGCTTATGATTGGTCATTGTATTGTGAAAGTGGGGGGGGGGGCACGACAGGAGAATGGGAAGGACAGTTGTCGAATATCAGACAGTCGTGAGAGGACGGAGTTGGTGGAGGATATGATTGACGAAGAGGATCTCAATTTTACTCTCCTCTCAGCATGACAAAATGGCTGCGCGATTCTCCTGTTTGTGCTGGTGAACTTGCAGCATGCTGGACAAGACGCTGCCCATTCCTGTTTGGCCGAGTCGCGAAATTATACAATGATAAAAAAAAAGGAAGAGGCGTGCACCTCTCAGCAAACTCGTCGTTATCCCATTGTGAGTTCAAGGAGGAAGGTGGGCGATTGTTGTCAGCAGACCTCTTGTAAGAGAGGCACATTCGATAGATTCGTTCATGAGAAGAAACTGCCTGGCGGTTGGTGAGCCCTGATGTTGAATACCGCCTCACAAATTATCTCATGAATGTGACCGCAGAGAGTGGCTCGGCACCATGTTGGGCGCATCTTCCCTTGCAGGACATTTTGGCTCAATCGCCAAGTTCATAAAAGACCATCACTGGACAGAACTAAGTGCCAGACTAAAGGGAGGATTTTCTTTTATTTCGTTTTGACCTTGTCAGTATTAAAGTCCGTGTGTCGAGGTAGCTCGACGTTAATTTACCTGATTTTTTATAATGACATTTTAAATTATTACCATTGTAAATATTTGATCTATTTTCATTAAACCCCCATGTTTATTTTTAGTTGCTTGTGTTTTCTATTTGCTGTGGGTTCGAGATCAACCTCTTGTGCCGTGCTTCCATCGTGTACGCGCATTTGCCGCCCATTCCCCTCCCACGCACGCCATAATATCCGAGGTTCACCTGTTCGCCTCGAAGGAAAACCGCTCGGCGATCCGGCCTTGTCGGTTGTCGGTTGTCGGTTCACCGCCCGTCCACGGCAATTGAGTCGGGGGATTACCCTAACCGGCCATGTCTGCGATGATATTGATGGCATGCCTTGAGCAATCTCTTTGGCATTACATGCAAGGAAAAGTTGATTGTACATCACATGTGCAACATCAGATATACAATCAACTTTCGTTTGACAAATCGATGTTTTCCATGGACCATTTATCTTCACAAATATTTGTGTTCACTTGAAATGCTGAATATTAATTTATTTTGTCATAAAACATAAACAGGACAGTACCTTTCCATACATACACAAACATGATCAGAATGATATCCTCATGCACCACTCAATGACATGAGCTACTTCGAACCTGAAAATAATTATGGGGATGGATAATGAAATGGAGACATTTCTTCTTTTTCAAAAAAAGGCTTTCGACCGTCTCTCCTCACAACATTGGGTACAAAGGAGTAGTGACAGGTGCTGGTACTGATGCCGAGAAGCTGAATGTGGAGGCTTTTTCCTGTACCAAAAATCTCATTGAGCATTTTCTTCCAGAACAGGCGAGTGTTGTTGTAAACTTTATGAGTTACGTACTTGATCACAAACCTGGAAAACTCCTCCTTGCTCACAATTGCTGAGCTTCGGGTTCCATCACAGCCATCTTTGGTTTGGCAGTTTTACCCAGCATAGAAGGAAGAGGAAGTCCAGGCTGAATCTTAGTGGGTTAACAATGTTGAACTTGTTATTTGTATTTGCCAGAAGGAGAATTACCCAAGAGTTATGTGCAATTATGCCCTGCTGTAAAATAATATTCTCGTCATTTATTTATGGCTGACAGAGAGGTACGCACACTCCTGTTTGAGTTGTCCAGCCTGGGTTTGAATCCAGACATAACTATAAACTGTCATCACGGTCTTTCACAGGCAGGGTGATTCATCAATGTGAGTGTGGCGTCCAAGGGACGTTAAACGGGAACCTCATCTGCCATCATTTGTTGGTGGACGTTAAAGATCTCATGGTGTCCTTCGTGAAGAGTAAGTGAGCTATCGCTGGCACCATGACCAAATTCTAACTTCCTGCCCTAACCAGCAGAGGGCATCATATCAGTGGGGCATCTGCGCCCTCTCCCAATGATGTTACCCTGCAGCCTTGTGCTGCGTACCAAAGAAGAAGTTATTTTTGACTCTTCTCAGTTATGTTCATTGGCTTTGTATTTGCTTTAATGGATATTACATTACATATCATTAAGTGCATTGCAGCTTTATTGTAGTACGAGCTGAGATACTCGTTTTTTGCCTGGTTATAAACTGTATTTTAAATAGAATGAGCAGGGGTACCAGTGTATTTTTGTGGGGGCCTAAACACTTCCGTGTACCCACGAAGGAATTTTACCTTTCACATACTAGCTACAAAGCTTAGGCACGATAGTGATTTAAAAATAAAATAAAAATCTCCCAAAAATCGAACTTTTTTGGGGGGCACAAAACTCCCCAGAACTCACTGAAGAACCTCTGAAAGTTTGATGAAGATCCGTTCAACCATCTCTGGGGAAAATGGCGACACGCACGCACACGGCTGTCTTGTACAAATATAATAGGACACCCAAAACCTGGTGAATAGTAGAAGAATGTTTTTATCCCCCGCCAGGTGGCGGAAGGGGGATATTGTTGTCACCTGGGTCGTCCGTCCGGCTGTCCGGCCATCCGTCCGGCTGGACGTCAACATTTATAGCTGTGAGTGCGATAACTCATAAACTGTTCGTCATATCGATTTGAAATTTGGGTCACACATGAACCACCTAAAAAGGAAGAACCCTATTGATTTTGGGTGTGGCCGGATCCAAGATGGCCGACTGGGGCGGCCATCTTGAAAAAAATGTTTTTTGTAATAAATGGAAAACCGCTTATCTGATTTCAATTATTTTTGGATAATACGTTCCTCACTCCTGGGGAACTTTTTATAGATGACGACCAAATGGTGTCTTGTTTCCAATTCACCTCCCTCATTATCTGGAATATGTATGACCTTTTTCATTCAATGGCGGGGGATTCCCCATCTCTGATGGTATATTTATTATGTGTATCGCAATGACAATGACTACTGAACTGTGAACTGAGGTGAGACTGCCTCTTCTCATGCTGCATCCCCCTCCCCTCACGCCGTCTCCCCCTTCCCTCATGCCGTCTCCCCTTCCCTCACATGATCTGCCCCTTCCCTCACGCTGTCACCCCCTTCCCTCATGCCGTCTCCCCCTTCCCTCATACCGTCTGCCCCTTCCCTCATGCCGTCACCCCTTCCCTCATGCCGTCACACCCTTCCCTTACGCCATCATCCCCCTTCACTCATGCCATCACCCCCTTCCCTCACGCCGTCACCCCCTTCTCTCACGCCGTCATCCCCTTCCCTCATTCTGTCACTCCCTTCCCTCACGCCGTCTCCCCCTTCCGTCACGCCGTCTCCCCTCCCGTCACGCCGTCACCCCCTTCTCTCACGCCGTCTCCCCCTTCCCTCACGCCGTCTCCCCCTTCCGTCACGCCATCACCCCCTTCTCTCACGCCGTCACCCCCTTCCCTCACGCCGTCTCCCCCTTCCCTCATGCCGTCTCCCCCTTCCCTCATGCCGTCTCCCCCTTCCCTCACGCCGTCACCCCCTTCCCTCACGCCGTCTCCCCCTTCCCTCACGCCGTCACCCCTTCCCTCACGCCGTCTCCTCCTTCCTTCACGCCGCCTCCCCCTTCCTTCACGCCGCCTCCCCCTTCCTCACGCTGCCTTCCCACCTCACTTCTTCCCCTTTCCTTACCCCACCTTGCTCCCCACCCCTCCTTGCTTTCCCCCTCTCATCCCCTCCTCTTTCTCTCTCCCCCTGCCTCACCCCCTCCTCCTCCCTCTCTTCTCTCTTTCCCCCTTCTTTCTCTCCACCTCCCTCCCTCTCTCTCTCCCACACTCTTAATATTCCTGTTAGCAAAGCGACGGGTTGTATTGGTGAGTGTAAATACAGTCGCAGCCAAAAGTATTGACACCCTTACACTTTTTAAAAACAATGCACCATTTCTTCCAGAAAATTGTTGAAAAAAATTAAAATCTTTTGGTTTCTCCAATTGTATTTCTTTGGTTTGCAGTGAAACAAAACAAAAAAAAGCTGAAAAAATTACTAAAGCTTAGGTTATTCCACAAAGAAATCCTAAAATGGCATGGAAAATATTTTTGGCACCTTTTAGAAGTTGTTATAAATAATTAGATTTCAACCAGGTGATTCAGCATCATCAATGCTGATTACATAATTATTTTCTTTTATAAGCGTTGCAATGTTCCAGCGTATTGTAGGTATGATAATTATCAAGCATTCGATGATATGAGTGGGGAAACTGAAAAAAAACACTTTATTGTTAATAAACCATTGCAGTCTCTGTTTCAAGTCAAGTCATTGTTGAGCAGGCCAAAAAAAATGGCGAATTAAGACCCCAGCGAGGACAGCGAGTTGACGAAAGATGAGCCTCGATAAAGCATAATTAAATAAAGCCAAATAAATTAATCATCTACAAAGGGGCTTTTTAAATGAACCCAAACACCCAATTTACATTATTGCACTCCCTTGAAGTGCCCCTATTATGCAAGCAAAGTTTCAGACCACTAGGTTTCATGTTTTTGGAGTTATGGAGGTGACACTCACACTGACTGGCTGACTGATACACTGACATTTATTATTATAGGTAGATATTGTTCCTGTGAGGAAACTGATTCTCCTGTTTGGAAATTTATGAATGTTCTCATGTTAAAATTGACTGATGTGCACCCATGAACTTTCAATATCAGGCTTAATGATCAAGAGCATTGAGAATCCTCTGTAAGAAAAAATAATAATATTAAACAAGAAAAAGAGCAATCAGTGATTGCAGACCCTCACCAGGACTTTTGTGTGGTGTTTGTGTAATTTTGTGTGGCGTTTGCGTACTCGTGTGTTATGTAATTAATTTGAGACATAATTAGAACTGCCACTTTATAAATGCTGGCAGTGATGACTGGTTCAGCCATTTCAGTGAAGATTTTTGAAGGTTTAAAAAAAAAACAACCAAAAAAAATAATATGGCTGCCGAATCACATGACTGATGATGTCCTCAAAGTATTTTTGTGGATCATTTTATCCTGAGATGACGCAAAAAAAAATTCATATTGATCGCATATAGTGTGATACATATGCAATTATGACGTCAGTAGGGTAAGAATACTGATTCTGGCTCACTTTTCCCCATGTAAATGAATGGGGGATTTTCAGCGATTTATATTTTTTTTCCCTAAAAATAAATCCCCTTTTTATCCCAAGGTATATTTATTTGTCTCCCCTTTTAACTTGGAGGTTGAACCTCATTGAATTGAACACCTGAGGGTTGAACAGCTCACTCATTGAACCTATAAAGATTTGTTCATTCTCAAATTCCTTCAATAGTTTAATTTTCTTTGCACAATAATCCCCATCTAAAATATTGACAAACAAAACATTTGAATCTTTATATTTTTTAAGATACCCCATTTGTGCCATTACGAAATGATAAACTTCTCTTAATGCTCTCATCTGACCACCTCCTGAGCCACATATCATTTTGAGATTATAGTAAATTGTTTTTTCATTGTTCAATTGATAACCATCAAAGTTTTCAGTCCATTCAAGGATATTCATTTTTTTCTTTACATCCTCTAACTTACTAGTTTTTAAATTAATTCGCTTATTTGTTTTATTTACCTTTGTTTTAGTTATTTTTTCAATAAGACTTATTTGATATTTTTCACATTCATTATGTTTTCCATTTATATACCAAGACTGAGATTTTCTCCACTCTTTAGTTTGATTAATACTTGGTTTAACCATTTATATATTGTGAAAAACCAGCAGTGTAGCCCTTGAAAAACCCTAACCCATCTTCCCATCGTTAAAACATAATCTATTTTATACACTCTATCATACAATATCCATATGGAACACAATCTATTCCATTATCTAAAATAAATCTCTTATCATCAAAGGCTCCTAATGCCTTTTTATTTACTTCTTCACTATATATGTTATGTTTATAACTTCTTATTGTATTCATTTTCCTATATTCTTCTTTCTTATTCATCAAACAATTATAATAATTTCTAAAAGTTATTGATTTCTTTATTACATATTTCTTTATTCCCTTTAACCTCTTATCAATCTGTTCACCATACTTATAAGCATATGCCTTTGCTCTCAATCCAATAAACTCACTCATTACTTTTCCACCCAACTCATCCTTAAACTTACCAATAACCTTTTCATTCTTTTTGGAAAATAACTCACTCTTCTTGCTGAAATTACTTGTATCATATACTCCAATATTTTTCTTCATATCTTCATAAACATCATCAGTTTTTATATCTAGGATAAAACTATCAGTATCCATATACAACAATGAAACATTTTCACCATACTCTTTCTTTAAGTCATTATACAAATAATCATACATCAATATCTTTGATAAATCAAGAACTGCTGTTCCAATATAAATTGGTTTATCCATTACAATACTTTCCTTTTTCATATGAATTGCAGAAAAGTTCTCTGAAAAAACCTCTTCTCTCTCAAAACTTGGTTTATTTATCAATCTCGAAGCTTCTTTCCAAGATGTTGCGAATCTAATGTTTTGCCTGTTTCTAACATTTTCCATAGTCTTTCCAAATACAGCATTATTCATTAATTTATAAAAGTCCCCTTCAAATTTTACTTTGGTATTTGCTCTCATATCTGTATTGAATTGAATATACTTTTTCACCCAAGGACTTTGTTTAAATTTTAAAACTCTATGAATTTTAGCTACTCTCAATCCTTCTCTCAAAAACTGTTTTAAGCTTCTCTGATGTAAAACATATCCCTCTTTATCATAGAATGTTGTTAATAACTTTTCTGTTGATTTGCCTTTAATATTAAAACTTTTATGATAATCACTTAACCATTCTTTCTTTGGAGTTTCTTTCTCACATGCAAAAGGAAGATCTTTATGCTTATTATGAAGATCACTCGGGTACCTCAAATCAACTTCAAAATAATAACCTTCTTCTTCGTCATTCAATTCCTCTTGAGAAGAAATAACAATATTCATCAAAGCCTTTTCATAATCCTTTTCTTCCACCCACTCTAATTTACCATAAGGCAGAGATTGAGACATTGCCCATCCATACAAATTATTAGCATCAAAATACATCAAATAATTACTATCTTTTTCACTATTATAATTTGGAAGATATTTATTATTTGCTTTAGCATATCTTTTTGAACATACTTGTGATATTCCACCTCTCTTGGACTTCTCAATCATCAAAAGCATATCAACATCACTGATTAAATCTATATCTTGTTTTGTCATTTTCAACATTGCACTCCAAGCTAAACCAGGAGCTGTGAAATAGTGGGCAGGGTCTAATCCATAACAATTTTTATTATGACAGAGTGTTCTAAAAGCCTCAAACACATCAGCTAACAATAAAACATCTGTTTTTAGATATAAATCATGATATTCTCCAAGGTTCTTTATCTTAAATATTTTCCATATTTCTTGTGCGTGTTTATATTCCTTATCACTTATCTCTTCTTCATAAAGGTTATTATAGAAACTTTCTTTTGAAGGAAGTTGTGTTTCTTTAAATCTCATAAATGAATCCATATAATCATAAGGATAAATTCCCTTACTTGTAAGAATTTTCTCTTTACTTTGAATTTCATTCCTTGTTTGAATTTCCTCTCTCGTAAGAATTCCTTCTTTAATCAGAATTTCATCTTTAATCTGAATTTCCTCTTTAGTTCGAATTTTCTTTATAATTAGAATTTCATCTTCAGTTAGAATTTCCTCTTTACTTTGAATTCTCTCTTTAATCTGAATTTCCTCTTTAGTGAGAATTTCCTCTTTTGGAAAGAATGAATTAAGATTTGGAAAAGAGTCCGTGGAGCTTAGATTTGATGCGAGGTAGGCTAGTGGTGTTCCCATAAACTTGTAAGAATCTAAAACCTAATACGAGTTATAGGTTTTGTGAATATCATTTTTGAAAATGAAATATACTTTTGACTTGTGTTTGTTATAGCAGAAATATTCCCTGGTGTTTTTGAAAGTTCATTTATAAATAGATGTGTATCATAGTTGGCGCTGTTGTGAAGAAAGACTGGAATAAAAGAAGGTAATTTATAATTAAGATTACAACAGGAATGAGCGGGACCTCTATATTTACCAGTAAGATGACAATGGTCTCTAACTTTAAACTCCTTAATTTCCCCCTCACAAATATGACAGATATTGTTCATTCTAAATTCTAATTTTTCTTCTTTGGTTAATTTCATCGGTTCATTTGTTTCTTTCATTAATTTAGTGAGTCTTATACAATCCTTTTCTAATCGTTTTACAAACTCTTGTGAAGCATTTTTTCCACGATAATGTTCAAGTTTGTTATACTTTTCTCCAACAGATGATTTGATATAATAACAAAAACCACAAGGAATATGTTTTTGATATTTATTTGTATATGGTTCTTTTGGATTAGGAGAAGCAGTATTTATCTTTTTAAGGATACATTCAAAATCAGCGTATATCACAAATGGGTGCATGATAGATTTATTATAATCTTCAAAATAAATCTTTTCACCAGGTTTAGGCATTGTAATTACAGCTGATTTATGATTACTACAATATTTTGAATGTTGTTCTAATCGTTCTTTGTATGAAATGAATTAAGACATCGCTTACAAGGATATATTTTGTTTGCTGTTCTGAATACCTGAGAAGAGATTAATCTTGATAAATTATTGATGTATGTGTAATGTGAATTCTTTCCAACACTAAAATATAAAAGGTCAATGTGTGTTTCTTCATTTTTATAGTTGTTTGAAATTTTTAATATTTGAACTTTGTTTGTATCCGTTAATCCATATACATTAATAGAAAGATTATTCTTTTTCTCAAATTTAGGAATATCTGTTAGTGGCATTGGGAATTTAAAATCTTTAATGTCCAAGGTATTCTCATATTTCATATATTGTTTTACTCTTTCTGAATTACATTTTGGTGGATGTAAGTGAGCAAGAACAGACCAGAGAAAACATTTATTATCATTGTTCTTAATATTAACAACTGCCTTCTTTAGTTTTATTTCTTTTGGTAATTCAATATAAGAAGAAGCTTTAAGAGGGTTTGATTTTAGAATGTGTATATCTAAAAAGATGATTTTTTTAATATTGAATCCACTTCCTACCACTGTATTATCAACATCCTCCTCTTGTCTTGATAGTTCTTCATAAACCCCACTATTCAAAAAATCTTGAAATGATGTTATAAAATGAAGATCTGTTCTCATATAAGGAGTTTGTTCTTCATCTTGTCTTTTCATATTCATTTTCACTCCCATATAAAACTTTAAAGTTTTTATTTCTTTAATGTCTTTTTAATAAATTTTTCAACATCGGGTTTTACTATTTCAATTGATTCAGCTATTGATGATGGACCGGGTTCTCCAAATTGAAAAATCCTTATTTTTATATGCCCTTTAAATGCCTCATCAGTGTTTTTAATATAATAGTCTCCCTTTACTTTAAACTCATTTTTCTTGTGTTTTTGTGATTGAAGATGTTGATTATAACTACTCTTCAAAACATCCTTTGAACAGATATCACAATGTTTTCTTTCCAACTCAAGAGGAGATATTTGATGAAATAGATTAAATGTGTGTTTGTTGGTTCGGAGGTGTTTTCTATAATGTTTATATTCGTGATTACAAACATCGCAGCACGTTGTATTCACCATATTTATAGAATAAAACTTTGCTTGAACTAAAATTTTCTTGATGAAAATTTCGTTTAATTTATAGGTGAATCTGTGCTTAAAAACATTTTATCCTCCAACTTTTTCACTTAATAAATACAATGTTTCAAGACACAAAAGACAAGTTTCAATCAATCTCTTCATCTGTTAAAGATACTGAGAAATATGTCAAGGATGTAAAATTGAACAAAGATAAATATAACAACTATTGGATAAAAACTATTATGGTAAATAATATGAGTTCTTCAATTTCCTTCAGTGGAAGGGCTTTTAGTATACCTGGTAGAACATCAATTAAAGTATCTCCTCTCCTTCTAGTAATATATTCAAAACTAGAAAAAGCAATGAAACAAGAAAAAGTATCAAAGAACAAAAACCTTATGGATGAAGCTTTAGAAAGAAAAGATAAGACCATCTGTAATATGCAAGGAGAAATTTGTATTTTTTTCAACAACCCTAAAGATGTAAATCTTGATGAAATAAAGGATGTTAATATATCAGGTGAAATGACATTTAGTTCAATAGTAGTTAACGATAATTTTAAAATTACCTTTAATATAAAAAATGTTGTCGTTGAATCTGATAATGAAAAAAAGTATATCGATATCGATGGTAATATACAACTGAAAGTATAGATGAATTTCAGTTTAAGTAAAGTTTTACTTTATAAATATGCTAGACTTTCCTGATTCTCCATATGACAAATTTGAGAATTGTCCTGCGTGTGAAAGACGGTGATTAAACACAGAGTCAAAAGCCTATAAACAATGTATATTCTGTGATTATCTTCTAATTAATGATAATAAAAAATATAAAAAGGAAAATAATTCTTTTAGATTTACACCAAAAATGAATTACTTTACAAGATTGATTAGAGAAATGAATGTAAAGTATGAGGATGATAACACACCTTTCCTTACAAGGGAAGAAACTGAACGTATAAGAGAAATGTTCAAAGGATTGTTGTTGTATATTATTCATGGATGTAATTTTCAGGGAAATATCAACACAAGATATTGTATAAATAAAATAATGGATTATCTTGAAATTAAACCTGAACTTAGGATAAAATATAGAGTTTCTAAAAAAGCCAATAATAAATTAAATAACCTGTTTTTCAAATATATAAATGAATGATTTTTTACCTATTTGGGAAAATAAGATAAAATTTAACAACCATAAAAATCTCCCAAATTCATTAAGATGTCTCATAGTTGGTTCAAGTGGATGTGGAAAACCTGCTTACTTTTAAAAATGCTCCTCACTCCCAACTTTTTAGATTATGATAATTTAATAATTTTCACAAAGTCGAGTTTTCAACCAGAGTATCAACTACTCTCACAAGGTTTTAATGCTGGTCTTCAAAAAGAAGATATAATAGGTTTATTTAAACGCCAAAAAACCCTAAATGATTATAACATTGAAGATATAATTCAACTATTTTGTGATACACAGAGATGTAAAAAGAAATCAAATCTTATAACTTGTATTCTTAGTGATAATACGGATGATATACCGTCTCCCCAAGATTTGGATAAATCAAAAAAGAACCTCGTTATCTTTGATGATTGTGTTAATGAGAGAAACCAAACGGTAATGGACAGCTACTACACAAGAGGGAGACATTCTTCTTGTAATTGTATTTATCTTAGTCAATCGTACTTTCAACTTCCTCGCTGCGTTCCATCAGAAACAATGCCAATACTTTTATTTTATTCAAGTTAAATTCAATAGATATCAATAATTTTGGAGAGATAATTGTTCTACATTATGTAGTAAAAAGAAATTTGAGGATTATATGAAGCACACGACTGAAAAATATAAATATATTGTTGTGAAACAAGATGAGATATTAAGGGATATATTTTTTGTTTTATAAACAATTACATATATAAATGACAACTATTATTATAAATCTTGTGGGTAAATCTGCTTCTGGAAAAACTTTCATAAATCAAGGTTCTTGTGTAGTACAAATGAGAATATTGTAAATTTAGTTAAAAAACACTCCGTGATACGCATTGTATCAACAACAACTAGAGCAATAAGACCTGGAGAAGTAAAAGGTGAAGATTATCACTATATTTCAGTGGAGGAACATATGCGATTGAGGAATGAAGGACAAATATTTGAGGAGGTTTCTCTTGGTACAACAAAATATTCACATTGTAAGAGTGAGTTAAAGAAACTAAAATCTGGTGGTGTTGGGATATTAGAAACTAATCCAGAAGGAACGAGACAAATTATTAAATATCTGAGCGGAGTGAAGATTTTATCATTCGGTTTTGATGTTGATGAAGAAACTCAACACAAACGTATGAAAAGCAGAGATGCAAGGATTAGTGAAGAAGAAATTACAACTCGCATTAATGTTAATAAAGAATTTGATGAAATATTTAAAGAAAAGGATTTATTTGAACACATCTACTTGAATGATGAAGAAAAGGAAAATTTCCCTGTTGATCTTTACAATTCATTAAATGATATTTTACAATAAATAAATGGATACAAAAGAAAGAGCAAGAAGATTTAAGGAACATCAAGAGTTGGTTTCAAAAGTTGTAAAACAACAGGAAGACATAAAGAAGAAACGCAGACAGAAACTAACGGGCGAAGAAGCATTTGAAAAAAACAAGAGAAATTTTTTAAACCACTTTTAAAGACTTCCCAAGAAAAATGAAAGATGTTTCCACAGTTCCCACAGTAGAATATACTCCTAGAAAGCTTCAAATGTTAAAAGATTTCAGTCAAATGACGGAGGAAGAATTAGAGCATTTAGGAGAATTAGAATATGATGATGAAGGTTTATTTCAACAACTGGAAGAGATTAATCAACCCCCTGATTATATTGTGAATGCTGTTCAAAACAATGAATATTCAGCGGATTCAAAAACCAAAGCAGGACTCATTCCAACAGAACAACCAGCAATATTTCATCTTGTTCAAGAAAAGGTATTGATATTTAATGATGAATTAAGGTTCTTAAGTTCTGCTCAACCCCCTGTTAAACTAACTCCGAGATTAATGTTTCTTCTCACAAAAGATGGAAGACAAGGTTCAACTGTGAGGGATGAATCAAAGTATATTGATAAACCATTGGATATGGAAAATAATGATGATAGAGTATATATTGATTTGCTGAACACTCTAAATTATAAGGTTATTCTTTCTGGTAAAAGTAGGAAGAATGAGAAGGAGAAACACATTATTCAGGCTTTAAGTATCCTTGGTTCAGGTATTAGTTTTCTTCCAAATGACCCATCGCAATTAGTTAATAGACTGTTATTGTTGTTCGGCAGTAAGAAGGCTGGAAATAACAATTGTTTTAATGAAGCATCAGCCATTTTAGACCAGTTGATGAACATGAAAATAATTAATAAATCTCAATATAAAGACATTTTAACTCATATTAAATAAGATGAGAAGCACAATCCTGAGTTTTAATTTCACAACAAGCGACCACACATCTTCATTCCCATACCCACTACAACTTGACACAACAAAAGAATATGAGGCATCTTTATTGTCCATGGAGACTTATAATACCTTATTTAATATAACCGAGAAAAATGACAAGTTTAGTTATAATCCGGAAGTGGATACAAAGCGATAACAGTCTCAATTGAGTATACGAGATTTCTCAAATATCTTCCGAAATTGCTCGTCTTATGAAAGAACAGGGTGATGAACCAAAAAATATTGTTATAAACATTCAAAAACATACTTCAAAATCAACGATTAAAGTTAAAAATAACTACAAGGTTGATTTCACAATTGATAATTCATTTAGAGAGTTATTAGGTTTCTCCTCAAAAAAGATTGAAACTAATGGGACGTTTTACAGTGATAATGTCATTCAAATATCCTCAGGAATAAATTCGGTGTTAATTCACTGTGATTTGATTGATGGTGCTTATAATGATGGATTAAAAACAAATACAATATTTTCATTCAGCGCATACTCAACCCCAATTGGTTATAAATTCAATATGGAGCCTAAAAATTTGGTTTATCTACCTGTGTCAGGAAAAACCATACACAGAGTAAATTTTAGGATAACCGACCAAGATAATCGTGTGATTTCTTTTAATGGAGAAGTTATATCCATCAGAATTCACCTACGTGAAGTTTTTCAATAAATAAATACGATGGTTATTGTGAGGAAGCACGAGTTGGGAAAATATAAAATAATTACAGGGGATGGGATGTTCCTTTCCCCGTACTACAAGGGTGAAGGTATGTATCTTGGTAGAGGATACTATAAACCTAAGAGACAAAGGGGTGTTGGACATCAATTTAGAGGAGATGGGATAATTGATACTCTCATGGGTATTGGTTCAACTATTCTTAAACATAAAGACCTAATTGGTTCAACTGCTTCTGCTGTGGGAAATGTAGCAGGTGCTGTAAAGAGTATAAAAGATGCTCAGAAAGAATCTCATAAATTACAAGCAATAAAAGAAATTAAGAAAGGTAAAACTCAGTTGTCCCCCCAAGAACGACAGAAAATAATTCAAATACTTGGATCAGGGTTTCAAAAGTTTTAACATCTTTTTTCCTAAATAAATACAAGTATGGAAGCAATTGATAGTATCTATGATTTGGATGATACTATTATTATCTCAAACTCCACTAAAAAAGAAGATTACTTCAAGGTAAATGCAATAACTGGAACAGACTGGAATACAAATGGTACAAAAAGTTTTGAAATAAATAATCAACAAACCTATTTGAATCTCTCCGAAAGTTTCTTGTTGTGTAAATTTAAATTCACTAAGGCTGGGAATAACACAAACGCTACACTTGTAAATGATTTCTTCTGGAAAATGTTTGATAGTGTGCGATTGTATATTGGAACACAAGAAGTTGAAGCGGTTGATTATGTCTCTGCTGTATCTGAAATGATGAAATTTACACTCTATACATTCAGTGATAGAATGGGAAAGGGGTCTGTCGAAGGTTTTATTCCTGATATGTCAACGGGAACAAACACAGACCCTGGATATATTCAAAGGAAAGGAATGTATAATGATGATACAAAAGCAGAAAATAGTTTTACTGTGGCAGTTCCTCTTAAAGGTATATTTGGATTTTGTGATTATGATAAAGTTCTGTATGGTCTTAAAATTAGATTTCAACTACAAAGGAATGATAATGAAAATAGATTGCTTTTTGGTGTTGGTAATGCTTTTGGTGATCAGAATAAATTTGTAATTGAGGAGATGAGTTGGTATATCAGTGAATATACTCCTAATCTTAAAACAGAAGAGATGTTGAATCGAAGACTTAACTCAAAAAAACCACTCAGTGTATCATACCTCAAAAGAAGATGTCAACACGTTAAACTCAATCAAACTACTTACACGTGGAATTTGGGTGTTCTGGAAGGAAAGCCACGATATCTGTGGATGATTTTTAAAAAGCCAGATGGTGATACTGCGACTGATAAGAATAATGCATTGAGTGATAATGCTAAGGTGAAACAACTTCGCGTTTCTCTAGATGGAACATTTTATCCACGAGATAGATTGGAAATTAATTGGGAAAAATGATTTTGCTGAAGCATACAAGTCTTACCAAAAGGTGTGTGAAAGTAATGGAAATAAAGAACCTATTTTGGATATGACAGCATTTAAAAGTTTGTATACAATCTATACGTTTGACCTAAGCGCTCAAAAAGAAACTATAAAGTCTAATCGAGTGGATACTTCCCTATACATTGAAAGAGGAGAGAGTGAAGAAGTTGATACATATTGTTTGCTTTTGGAAGAAACAGAATTGCAGATTAATACAGATAATGGTGTGATGATTAGTCTCACATAATTTTTTGTTAAATAAATGAGTGGCAAAGTACCAACTGGGGTATATGTTAATCAAATCAATCTTCATAAACTATCATCTTGTGTTCAAAATCAAAAGCCTTGTACGATTAACGTTAATACAATTCAGAGAAAAGGAGCAGTAAGAATTGATGTTTTGCTCACAAGAGAACAGGTTAAAATCTTGAATGACACTGGCTCACTAAAAAATTAAAATGACAAAACCAATGTTGAAAAAATATTCAATAAGAGAGACGAGTGGAGGATTTCTCCCATTTCTAATTCCTTTATTTGCTGGTTTAAGTGCGGTTGGAGCATTGACGGGTGGTATTTCAACAGCGGTCAAAACTGCCAACGAAAGGAAGGCTCAACTCCAGGCTCAAAAAGAATTGGAAAGACATAACAAAGAGTTGGAGAAACAAATTAGTGGAAGTGGTGTAATTGTAGATTTTGCTGAAAAACTTGAAGGTCTGCCTGATAAAGCGAGATTGTTAGTTGGAGATATGCTTTCTTCTATAGCACAAGCAGGTGTAAAATTAACGAAAAGAGGTAATGGATTATATCTTTCTAATAAATAAATGAGTATTGATGAGTGGTTGAAAGAATTTGGAAAGAATACAACATCAAATTTACAACTTGCCAAATATTGTAAGAAATTAAAAATTCATAATGTGGTTATTTGTATGAGAGATGAATTAACAAATGTGTCGAAACATACAAAGAATATTATTATGAACTTAGAAGATAATGATGGGAACGGTTCTCATTGGGTTTGTATTTTTAATAGTCAAGACAAATATTATTTTGATAGTTTTGGTCTTCCACCACCTGTTGAAGTCATAAAATTCTTACAGAATGGTGTTTATCAAACATTTCAAGTCCAAGAATTAAATTCCAAGTGTTGTGGTCAATTATGTCTATATGTGTTATTTCAACTCAACAAAAATAAAAAATTTTATGATATTATTTTTAATCTAATATAAATGACTTATGTTGGTAAAGATGGTTCTATCTTTGGTGTATCTCAAGAACTGGATATTGATTTATCAAATTATTACACAAAGGCACAGGCTGAACGACATAAATATAATATAAACAAAAATATTAACATGAAAAATGCTTATAAATTAAAAATTATCCAAGCCCGACTGACGCGAATGACTTGGTGAGATTAAGCGATTTATCACAATATATATACTTAAATAAAACGGCTGTGTATTCTAAAGATACAGAAGTGTTGATATTATCTCCAGGTCATACAGAATTCACAGTTCGAATTAAAATAAATTTTTATAAAGAAGGGCGTATCGTTTGTATGAGAATAGAACAATGGGGGTATGATATGAATGATTTAGGGTATAATTGGTCATTTAAAATTAACCTCGAAGACCTGGAACAATTAAATCAGTCTCGTAAGGAAGAATATTATCCACTTGGTATCGAGAATGAGTTTTGTGGAGCCAATGATTAGTAAACAACAAATAAAAGAATTTAATAAGGGTAAATATAATAATGGTTTTGCCCTTGTTTATCTCATGAAAACAGAAAAACAGGATTATATATAATAAGTAAGGAAATACAAAATGATTTAACTATGGGAAGATGGGGAGGTGTTTCTTGACATAATATTATTCTAACATATATTTCTAATACATAAATGACAGCAAGAAGGCTTCAAGAAAATTATCATTTCTGTGTCCAAGCATACCTTCAAGAAAAGGGTATTCGGTATTTTAATAAATATGTTCTACAACATAAGAATGAGGTATTTTCAATAAAAAGATTGGCATTATGCTGATGTTGATAAACCAACAACTTTAGATTTAATTAGAATGTTAAATAATGAAAAAATTATAAGGTTAAGAAAAGGTAAGGCTCTTTTAGAAATTCAAAAGAAATTTTATTGGTATCCTGTTGTAAAAAAATTATTTTGGATACAGGAATAACAAGAAATCCTGATGAATATATGTATAATATTCTATGGGGTGTAAACGATTCAAGTATAGTAAGGGATGAGGAAGGAGTTGAAGAAGAGAGGGAAGAGGAGGAAAAGGAGGAGGAGGAGAGAGAGAAGGAGGAAAGAGAGAAGAGAGAGAGGGAGGAAAGAGAGAGAATGAATAAATATCAAAATATGGAAACCAGTGAGATTCAAAAAGAATAGAGGTATTAAAGAAATTAACTTATCTCACCAGGGAGGAATACAAAGAATTAAAAAGTCTATTTACAATACTTTCGACAAGACTATCGACATCGAGAAGACATGTATTTTAATTCAAGTTTTTTCTTAAATAAATGGAGGAGAGAGTGAAGGCATTTCTAAGGATTCTTTATGTTTTAAAAATTAAGATTCAAATGTGCATGTTGGAAACTAAAAAGGTTTTTGCACTCTGCAGAAATTTTTCTCATAAATAAATGAGTTATTGTCTCAAATGTAAAAAGAAAACTAATACTAAAAATATTTCATATATTAAAAGTAAAAATAACAGGGTTATACAAAAAGGTATATGTTCGGTGTGTGGTTCAAAAAAAAAATCAATTTATCTCCAAACACAAACTCGGAGGAGATATACAAAAGTTTTTATCAGGAAGTAAATTTACAACTACTGGAATACCAGGGGAATTACATCTTCCAGGGTATTCTTTCTGTGGTCCAGGCACAAACTTGGATAAAAGATTAGATGAGGCAGACAATCCTAAATCCTGGAGTAAACCAATCAATAGAGTTGATGAAGTGTGCATGAGACACGATATTGATTATGGGAATACCACAACGTTGGAAGAAAAGCATGAAGCCGATAGAGAAATGTTATATGATTTGTCTCTGATACAAAATCCAACCTTGAGAGAAAAAGTTGATAGGTTCATCGTGAAGAAGATGATTAGTGCTAAATTGAAACTTGGACTTGGAAATTCAAAAAACTTATAGGCTCTAATGATTCCATTAAGACTGAAGAGCAATTAGCTGATGAATTACATAAACCAATATTCACAAAGTTTCAGAGAAGGAAAGTTTATTCCAAGGAAGTTGATTATATCTGGTCTGCTGATTTGATTGAACTCAATAATGATAAGGGGTACAAGTATGCTTTTGACATTATTGATTTGAGGAGTAGATATGCGTGGGTTGTCCCTTTAAAAAACAAAACAGGTAATACTCTTGTGTTAGCTTTTCAACAGATATTTAATAAAAGTAAGAGAAAACCTAAGAAATTGTGGACTGATGAGGGTAGAGAGTTTTATAACAAGACATTTATGAATTTTTTAAAAAATAACAGTATTACATTATACAGTACCTTTAATGAAGGGAAGGCAGTTGTTGTTGAACGTTTTAATCGTACCTTAAAAGAGAGACTATATAAAAAATTCACACAACTCGGTTCACAACAATGGTTATCTTTTATTCAGGATATTGTGGATAAGTATAATGACACGATTCACACGTCAACGAATATGAAGCCATCAGAAACATTTACAAAATTAAAATATGAAAAAGAGATTAATGTCAGAAAACCTAAGTTCAAAGTTGGTGATATCGTAAGAATATATAGGTGGAAATCTCATTTTGAAAAGGGTTTTACTGAACGATGGACGAAAGAACTTTTTAAAATTGTTGATGTAATAGATACAGTTCCTTGGACTTATAAAATATATGATTTGGAAGGGGAAGAGATTTTAGGTTCATTTTATTCACAGGAATTACAAAAGACAAACTAAGCATATAATACACCTTTGTGGACACTAGAGGAACAAGTCCGAGGTGTATTACAGTATATAATGTGTGTCAAGGGGGACGTTCTTAGATCTGTGAACCCCAAACACAGAATCCTCAACTGAATAGTCAAGGCTTAACTTTTGTTTGTGTGTGTGTGTGCAATGGGAGCAATAGGTTGGCGCTTCACTCCCTCCTACTATACACCATTGTGGACACTCGAGGGCCAAGTCCGAGGTGTATAACAGTATATAATGTGTGTCAAGGGGACGTTCTTAGATCTGTGAACCCCAAACACAGAATCCTCAACTGAATAGTCAAGGCTTAACTTTTGTTTGTTGATGTGTATGTGTGTGTGTCCCAACCCTCACATTCAAAATCTCAACCCTAACCCTCACATTCAAAATCTCAACCCCAACTCAATCCTCGCCCAACACAATGTCTTTTTCAAAATGAGATTTCCACCTATATATATATATATTTTTACGTTTTTTTTTTTTCTTCTTCCAATTCTGTCTTTTAAGGCTTTCAGGTTTGATGACGTACAAAGAGGTAGTAAGCCTGCACTTTCTTCCCAGAACGAACAATGTATATTTTTTGTTTTTTTTTCTCTTCTTCCAATTCTGTCTTTTAAGGCTTTCAGGTTTGATGACGTAGAAAGAGGGAGTAAGCCTGCACTTTCTTCCCAGAACGAACAATGTATATTTTTTGTTTTTTTTCTCTTCTTCCAATTCTGTCTTTTAAGGCTTTCAGGTTTGATGACGTAGAAAGAGGGAGTAAGCCTGCACTTTCTTCCCAGAACTTTCTTGATCTTGCTCCCATCAAGCACCATCCGACAAAGAACTACATCGATAGGTTTAGATCCCAAAGAGTGATAGCAACTCCAAAAGTCTCCAAAATATAAATAAATAAAATAATAATAATAATAAATAAATAAATAAATAAATAAAAGCCCCCAAAAAAGTTTCAAGTGTCCAACATAAACCCAACTTTCCAAGTCTTCAAGGTATAACCACATTCCCGTTGAGTTTCCAAGATATGTATCACATTGTGAGTTATCAATCCAGAACCCACATTTCAAGTATTCAAAGTAAAACCAACTTACAAAGTCTCTTAAGGATAACTCATTTACTGATTTTTTCAAAATTTGTGAGTCTCCAAGGTAGGCCCCATATTTAGAACCATCTTGGCAGAACCCTTTTCCTGAGTCTCCAAGGTAGTTATTTAAACCATCAAGGCAGAACTCATTTACTGATTTTTTCAAAATTTGTGAGTCTCCAAGGTAGGCCCCATATTTAGAACCATCTTGGCAGAACCCTTTTCCTGAGTCTCCAAGGTAGTTATTTAAACCATCAAGGCAGAACTCATTTACTGATTTTTTCAAAATTTGTGAGTCTCCAAGGTAGGCCCCATATTTAGAACCATCTTGGCAAAACCCTTTTCCTGAGTCTCCAAGGTAGTTATTTAAACCATCAAGGCAGAACTCATTTACTGATTTTTTCAAAATTTGTGAGTCTCCAAGGTAAAACTTGTATTCTGGCTCATCAAGGTATAACTTGTTCAGTGGGTATTGTCTTGATAACTCACAATGAGTACTATTGCTGTAAAACTCTTTTTCAGGATTTTGCTGGTCTCCAAGGTATAACTCTTTGGTTGGGTCATCAAGGACCAACTCGTTCTGTGGGTCTTGGTCGTTCATACAGTCTTTCAACCAAGCCAACAATTTCGCCCCAAGTTGTAGCAAAGCAGTATTTTTCATTTCGTATTTCAGACACAATTTCCTGTGAGAGAAAATAATAATGTATTAATTAAGTTATTTAATTATTAAATGAGTATGCTTCAATCAAAGTTTGAAAATAGGAAAATAAAAAATCTTACCTCAATAGATAAGAGGTTTGAATCCAGTTCATCAACTTGAAGGTTTAGTTCCATAGAAGACAGAGAGTTCCAAGGAACACTAAAGTCATCCCACTCAAGGTCTTCAACCAAGCCAACAATTTCCCCCAAGTTGTAGCAAAAGCAGTATTTTCAGATACAATTTCCTGTGAGAGAAAATAATAATGTATTAATTAAGTTATTTAATTATTAAATGAGTATGCTTCAATCAAAGTTTGAAAATAGGAAAATAAAAAATCTTACCTCAATAGATAAGAGGTTTGAATCCAGTTCATCAACTTGAAGGTTTAGTTCCATAGAAGACAGAGAGTTTGAGACAAGCACACAGAACACCATTGCCAGCAAGAACAAATGTTTAAAATGGAGCCTGGGTTTGAAGCTTTTATAGAGAAAGACTGGTGGGTGTGGTTTCCTTTGGAAATTCCCTGGGCAAGCCTAGGCAAGCCTTCATTGGGAAATTTTTCAAAACCATAACATCCTGTAATTTTCTAGTGATTTCTTTGTGAGTCAGAGATGAACTGGAAATGATGTAAGAGTGGGCGGGGCTTAGCAAAAGTAGGTGGAGCTTAGGAAAAGTGGGCGTGGCTTAGAAAAAATACCTTATGAAAAGTGGGCGGAGCTTAGCAAAAGTAGGCGGAGCTTAGGAAAAGTGGGCGTGGTTTAGAAAAAATACCTTATGAAAAGTGGGCGGAGCTTAGCAAAAGTAGGCGGAGCTTAGGAAAAGTGGGCGTGGCTTAGAAAAATTACCTTATGAAAAGTGGGCGGGGCTTAACAAAAGTGGGCGGGGCTTAAAGAAAAGTGGGCGGGGCTTAACAAAAAATAACCTGTGGCTCAGGAGGTGGTCAAACAAGAGCATTAAGAGAAGTTTATCATTTCGTAATGGCACAAATGGGGTATCTTAAAAAATATAAAGATTCAAATGTTTTGTTTGTCAATATTTTAGATGGGGATTATTGTGCAAAGAAAATTAAACTATTGAAGGAATTTGAGAATGAACAAATCTTTATAGGTTCAATGAGTGAGCTGTTCAACCCTCAGGTGTTCAATTCAATGAGGTTCAACCTCCAAGTTAAAAGGGGAGACAAATAAATATACCTTGGGATAAAAAGGGGATTTATTTTTAGGGAAAAAAAATATAAATCGCTGAAAATCCCCCATTCATTTACATGGGGAAAAGTGAGCCAGAATCAGTATTCTTACCCTACTGACGTCATAACGAAGGCACCTATGATGCCATAAAAATCACACATTGCCCATGAGGAGTACTTGCTATGTGCCAAGTTTCAATTTTTCCCTTGGTGCGGTTTCAAAAATAGAGGTTCAAAGTTTTTTTTTTTTTGTCCCCATTTTTCCAATACGGCTGCCACATCACGTGCTCTGTGGTGACATAATTATTATTATAACATTCTATAGGAGTAGTCGCACCAATGGTGAAAATTTTGTCTCAATCAGACAAGCAGTTGCATAGGAAAACACGAAAGTTCTGTGATCACAAACAAGCAGACAAACGAACCGACCCAAATGCAATACCCTTTCCTTCAGCAAGGGTAATAACATCAGACCAGACCATGCTGAGTCATTGAAGTGTGAAGTGTTTCATGAGATGACGTGATTGTACTACAGCCAAGCTCTGGCTTGACTACTTACTGTGGCCAGAAACATGGTTTTCAGTCAATGATTTAAAATTTTTTTTTATTTGTAAACATGATTGAGGCTCTTGAAAGAGAATGGAAGTGACAAAATGAAAAGGGAGAAACACCAACAGCAGAGTGAGATGAGATCAAGTAAAGGGTTGGACACATCGGGGTGAACAAGCTGAATAAAACACAGCAAGAAGAGAAAGGGAACTAACAAACAAAAAGAGGTGAGGGAGAGGGGGAACAATCACAAGAAGAAGAAGACGTCATGCAGAGCATGATAATTGCAAAATCCATAAAACAAATTTAATCTCAAAAATAATTGGTGGTTGAATTCAATGATCAAATATGCAACTCATCTTCAAATTTCAAGTGAATCGGATGAAAATTGACTTTTTGAAATCAATCTGGTCTATATTGACCTTTTGGCCGATGCTGTCATCAAAAATAATTAGTTCGCTGAATTCATTGACATTAAATATAAATCCTCTTCAAATTTCAAGTCAATCGGATGAAAATTGAGGAATTTAGAAATAACACCTTAGTTGTTGACCTTTGGCCTATGTTGACCTTTTGACCTCAAGAACAATAAGCTTCTTCCTTATGACAAACTCTACCATGTGGTGAAGTTTCATGAAGATCGGTTTGAAATTGTGACCTGCAGGCGAGAAAAAACAAACAAACAGACAGAATAACAAAATCGACTGACCAATATACTTGAAAAATCTTCGATTTTGCAAATCATAATCTGGAAAAATGGAGAGTTATCAGAAATATGTGGAATAGGCCTCAACTATCTGGCCCTGACTGCAAGACTGATCCTGTTTTTGAAGGAAAAGGTTTACTGAACATTTTTGGTCCCAGCATTGTTCTCAATAGGAGTGCAAGGTACATGAATGCAATGACTATCACATTTCATTATTGGCTTCGTTTTGTGAATTGCATTAGCATCAATGAACTTCTCATCGACTTGATATTACCAGATTCATTTCAGTCCCGAGAACGTATTGTAAATGACCACAAGGAACAAATATGGAACGTTCTTATATGGGCCAACATTGTAAATGATAGACTGTACATGGACTTTACAGAAGGGTTTACAGATGTCCTGGAGCAGCACTTCGGGCGGCGCATGACCAACATGGTAGTAGTTAACTACCTCTGCCACCGAAGGTGAAGGAGGTTATATTTTCACTCCTTTATGTGTTTGTTTGTTTGTTTGTGTGGAGGATATCTCAAAAAGTTGTTTACAGATCGGGATGAAATTTTGTGGACAAGTTGGATGTGTGACAAGGATGAACCGATTCAATTTTGATGAAGATCTGGATACGGATCCGACTACTACAATTTTCAAGTGATTCTTCACCATTGAGAGACAGGGCCAAAATGATATGTAGCACGATATCTCAAAAAATTGCCTTCGGATTCAGACGAAACTTGGTGGACACGTTGGATATGTAACGAGAACGAATTGTTTCCATTTTGGTGAAGATCTGAATCCGGATCTGGATACAAGAGTTATTTAATTTTTAAAGTGATTCTTCACCATTGAGAGATAGGGCCAAAAAAGACATAGAGCATGATATTTCAAATATATATTGGGCCCGATATGTTCTTGTGGATCAGGAATTGTGTGGTGGAGGTATGCGCTCTACCGAGGTATGAGCTCTACCTCTACCGAGGTGGAGGTATGCCCTTCGAGTTGATGTGTTATGGCATCACAATACATGAAAGAGTCAAGCTTATCACTATATTTTGACATTTTACAGGTGGATTTTAGCAGCACATTATTGTGCCATTTTTATGGCATTATAATTAATTTTTCACATTGGTGAGGATCATCAATGCTGACCTGTACTAATGAAGACTTTTAACCAACAGAATGACCTTCAGACATTTCCATGGCCTGTGCTATATCCAGACAAATCCTGAATAACACCTGAAGCATATCCTGGCCTTCTGGGTCATGCTTTCTCATCAAATCATTTGGCTGTAGAATACATTCGCTTTTGCACTGGCTTTGTCTTTCTGTTATTTTCTCAATTTTTTTTTCACCTGCTTTTAGTTGCATTTTTGCATTACCTCTTATATCTTATTCTACCTCTACTTGTACATCAGTTCCTTCCTTTCTTTGGCATTAAAGATTTTGAGATGTACACTCTAAACCAACATATTTGTCATTTTCAAAAGGATGTGAATCGGCATGAAATTGATATCAATAATTTGTCTTGTTGATCAGTCAAAAAATTACTGCCAAAAATTATAGATGTTGACATCACTTTTGCAAATCCACCTGCTTGGTGATGGTCTGTGACGCTGCCTTTCTGGAGTTCTCGATTTAGCAATGACAAAGAAAGAAATATTATTAATTAAAATCCTGATATTATCATGACAAATTAAGATTCGTCTATTGATGGTAAAGCTGCAAGATGATGTTGCCAATGCTTGTCATGTTTTGTGGGTTGGGAAAAAATGGGGTTGGGAGGTGGGTTCTGATTTGAGATCAGTTATTGCGGACATTGTCATCACTGACGCATTTTTCGGAATGTTGGCAATTTAAAGTTTTCAACAATTTTTTGAAAGCTTCAGAAGTTTTTTTTGTTTTCTGTGTTGCAAAATTCTCTTTTGTTTGGCATAAAATTTCTGCAGAAATCAGGCATGCGTTAAAGACGTTTTAAGCCTCGGGTTCACTGACATCGTGACATACTTTGAAATTCCACCCCGAGGCTCAGCAATTGTGAGCAAGTCCAGTTAAGGACTGCAGGACAGGCCATGACAGGGCAAAGGCAGGTCGTTTTCTGTCTGGTTTAATCTACGCCAACAGGCCGAGCACAAACGCCAGCTTTGCAGCCAAGCGGAAATGAAGGGAAATGGTTTTCAGCTGGCATGGCCTTCCCGTTCACCTCTTGCAACCTTTTCCTGAACAGGCTGAACTGACGCCTGGGGAGGTGCGATAGAGTGGCGGAAACAAGGAAAGAGGGGTGCCTTCCGGGTAAAAAAAAGTACCTGGATACTTACATCATAGTACCTGGAAGCAAAGACACTGTGGCTTCACTCTACATACTGGAACATTCACAGGTACTCTAATACAGAGCACTAACCTCTCCATGTTGCAGCTGCATTGAGAATCATTACTGGGTGAAAAATCGTCGAGGATTTCTCATGAGATCTGAAAGAAATACTATGAGCATTTCATAATATATTGTTTTTTAAAATGACATTCAAAATTTTCATTTTTAAAAAACTTTATATATATCCTTCTGCCTCTAATATACATTTATGGAAGTTTAATATGCTAGAAATGTTGCAAGAGCTTTGTCTTATCGAAAGACAATTGCAATGTACCTTAGAGGGCAGTATGCATGTGGTGTCGAACAATTGTGTACATCACTTGCATTATAGAATGCACTTTTATGAGTGAGGCTTAAATAATTCAGCAGCATCTTTTGGCGTTTTAATGGATTCTTTTTCTCAATTAAGGTTATTTTTCTCCATTGCTCTCACAAAGCACAATAAAGTGGGGCTATTCATTTGCAATTTTTCAAGGGCTTTCATTGTTTACCAGTATTCCAGACATTGATTAGATTAATATAGTCTACATTTAATTACTTTTCTCAATTTGTTCTTGGGATGTGGTCCGGTGCTGTCTTTGGCCAGTGCCAATCTTGAGTGCGGGTCTTCTTTTTAAACTGATGCAGCCCCTATGTTTATTGTTTGCATGTTAAATAACTTGTTAGGGTATGTTTGCAGTCCGAATTTGGAGAACATCTGTATAAATGCTCTGTTACATTGCTTTGTAAACAAAACCAGTTCGACCTGCATGTTTGTTCGATTTGCAATTCGGTTTTGTGAGATTTCCAGATGTAATTACTAAGCCTTCCCGTTTAGCATTGGTGAAGGCTTATTGCTGTTGTAGGGTTTGTTTCTACAATTAACACCCCCAACTTTTAATGGGACCACAGAGTTTCTTTGACCTTTTTTTTTTCCTTTTTTCTTTTCTTTTCTTTTCTTCCTGCATTTGCAATTTCCTAGCTGTATCTTGGAGCCAGCAGGTATTTTCAGAATGAACATTTGCATCAATAATGGGAATATAAAGTATGTGGGGATTACATAATATTTTTGGCCTTGACCTAATTTTAAGGTCATGACCTAATTATAGATATTTTAACATTTTTTACCATAACTCCACTAAAGTTTATCAGATCAGAATAAAATTGCCCTCACTAGATAGACTAGAACAGGGTGCATTTAGGAATCATTTATATCATACCACTCCACATTAAAGGTCAAGGTCAAATGGCAGTCTGAAAAAAAAATACGCATTTTAGTCGCTCTATTTTGCCATTGTGGAATCTTACAGACTGCTTGGCCTTCCAATATGTTATTGTATCACAATCGTGTACCAGCACTGATGTCGTGCACCTGATATTTGTTTAGTGTTCTTGACCTACTTTTTTCAGAGTAACCTAATTAACAAAAACACCTTTTTTATCATAACTTGCATGATTTTCCTCTAATTTTTTTCATGATGTTGAGTTTTATGGATTGATTGGAGATGGGGAGACATTTTCTTTGTTTACACTCTATCTCGAAATGTTGGCCAAGGTCATATGGTGAGCTGAAAAAATATGGCCATCATTGGTTCATGGACCAAGGGTAAGTCGTGGGCAATTGTCAAGGGTATGCCTCCCTCGGTCAGAGTAGGCTTTGCCTTGGCAATCACTATGTGATCGCAGATATCTAGTTTTGATTGCAGTTTTTGATTTGACAGTGAATTAAGGTTTTGGGAACAATACTTGCAAATATAATTTAGTCGAGACAATTACATATATATATATATATATATATATATATATATATATATATATATATATATATATATATATATATATATATATATATATATATATATATATACATACACACACACACACACTGATGAGCCAAAACATTATGACCCCTGAGAGGTGAAGTGAATAACATTGATTATCTTGTTACAATGGCACATGTCAAGGAGTTGGATATATTAGGCAGCAAGTGAGCAGTCAGTTCTTGAAGTTGATGTGTTGTATTCAGGAGAAATGGGCAGGAGTCTGAGCGACTTTGACAAGGGCCAAATTGTTATGGCCAGACGACTGGGTCAGAGCATCTCTGAAACGGCAAGACTTGTGGGGTGCTCCCAGTCAGCAGTGGTGAGTACCTACCAACAGTGGTCTGAGGAGGGACAAACCACAAACTGGCGACAGGGTTTTGGTGCCCAAGGCTCATCGATGCACAAGGTTAACGAAAGCTATCCCGTCTGGTCCGAACCGCCAGAAGGTCTACTGTGGCACATCACATAAATTTTTAATGGTGGTCATGGGAGGAATGTGTCACAATCCACTGAGCATCATACCCTGCTGTGTGTGTGGCTGTGTAGCCACAGACCGTTCAGAGAGTGCCCATGATGACCCCTGTCCACCGGCGAAAGCACCTACAATGGGCATGTAAGCGTCCGAACTGGACCTTGGAGCAGTGGAAGAAGGTCGCCTGGTCCGATGAGTCCCGTTTTCTTTCAGATCACGTGGATAGCCGTGTACGTGTGTGCCATTTACCTGGGGAAGTGATGGCACCAGGATGCACAGTGGGAAGACGACAAGCCAGTGGAGGGAGTGTGATTCTCTGGGCAATGTTCTTTTGGGAAACTCTGGGTCCGGCAATTCATGTGGATGTCAATTTGACACGTGTCACCAACCAAAACATCGTTGCAGACCAGGTACACCCCTTCATGGCAATGGTATTCCCTGATGGCAGAGTGTCCTCTTTCAGCAGGAGAATGTGCCCTGCCACACCACACATTGTTCGGGAATGGTTTGAGGAACATGATGAAGTGTTCACGGTGTTGCCCTGGCCTCCAAATTCTCCAGCTCTCAATCTGATTGAGCATCTGTGAGATGTGCTGGACCGACAAGTCCGATCCACGGCGGCTCCCCCTCGCAACTTACAGGACTTGAAGGATCTGCTGCTAATGTTTTGGTGCCAGATACCACAGGACACCTTCAGGGGTCTTGTAGAGTCCATGCCTCGGCAGGTCGGAACTGTTTTGGCGGCACACAGAGGACCAACAGCATATTATGCAGGTGGTCATAATGTTTTGGCTCATCAGTGTGTGTGTATATATGTATATATATATATATATATATATATATATATATATATATATATATATATATATATATATATATATATATATATATATATATATATATATATATATATATATATATTTCCAGCAATGTGTGTGTGTGTGTGTGTGTGTGTGTGTGTGTGTGTGTGTGTGTGTGTGTGTGTGTGTGTGTGTGTGTGTGTGTGACCGCTGTTTCTCGACAACCACTGGTCCGATCTAATTGAAACTTGCCATGTATATTGCTGGGGACCTGAGGATGTGCCTTTTCAAGGTTTGATATTAATCGGACAAGTGCTTCCCAAGTTATGGCCATTTATTTACCAAACCAATGACAAGACACGTTGTTGCGTGGGCGTGGCCGATGGGCAAGGGAAGCACAGCCACGTTCCCCATTACGGGTTACAACGTACGGACTTCCGGAGAGTGATGACTTCGTGTATTCTAACAATTTCTCGATTTCTTATGCGCATTTATAGATAAACACAATGGCCCAACTTATGATCGTTTTCATATTAGACGGTGTATAAATTTCGGGAACATCAGAGTGCTGGTACGCTCCGAACCAGGAAGTAAATTTTTTCTCTCTCTTCTCTTCTCTTTTTGTTTTACCTTGCCACGACATTGCGAAAAGGTAAAATACGTTGGCGCTAATTGAATAATTGGGTATTAAAAATAAATAGCGAATAATCATAACTGCGAATAATATCGAACTTCTGGGTCATGCACGTACGGGCACGCGATAGCGAAGAAACGGCCTGTGTGGTTTATTACCTTCGCATTCTGCGAAAGGTTATGTTTTGGTCGGCGTGTATTTATTTATTCATTTATTTGTAATCTTGTGATTCGTATAACTCAAAAAGTATAAAACCGAATTGCATGAAATTTGGTGGGATGATTGGTTATTAGCCAGGAAGCATTCGATTAGATTTTGGGATCGTTCGGGTCAAAGGTCAAGGTCAAGGTCATTTGTCGTAATTGAGAGTCGGATTATATTTTCTAGCAATGCTCAAGAATCTGTCCAGATTCATATCATGTTCCCCCCGATCCTTACCGCACACCGTGACATTGTCCACGTAAACAAAAGTGTCTTTGAGGTTTTCATCCGAGATGATGTCGTCCATAACTCGTTGGAAGCAAGATACTCCATTAGTGACACCGAATGTGATCCTCTTAAATTGATAGAGGCGTCTACCTGCCTCGAACGCGGTGTAAGGTTTGTCTTCCTCTCGAATGGGAATTTGATGATTGGCGCTTCGCAAATTGATGGTGCTGAATATTTTGTAATTGGCCACGCGTTCGACCATCTCTTCTATGCGCGGCAAAAGGTAGGCATCGAGGTGGGTGAAGCGATTGACCGTTTGAGAGTAATCGACAACCATTCGTTTCTTATGGTTCTGGTTGGTGGTCACCAACACCTGCGCGCGCCATGGCGAATCGCTCGGTTCTATAATACCTTATTCCAGTACTCGCTTGGTTTCAGAAGTGATGAAGTTCATATCGGCAGTGGTATATCGTCGCGATTTGATCGCTATCGGTTTACAGTCCGGCGACAAGTTAGCAAACAGCAGGGGGGACGATACCTCTGCGGTGGTCAGAGCATTTAGAACTAGACGAGGTTTGCTTCCTTCAAAGGGTATTTCGACGCTCGTGTGCTGCTTGAGGACATTATGACCCAAAATTACATCTGCGCATAAATCACGAAGCACCAGTACCCTTACATCCCGATGCGTGTAGCCTTTTACATCCAACTCAACATTGCAGTACCCTCGTACGCGGGACTGTAGTGATGTGGAGGCCATGCATACCGTATTGTCTGTCGGGTGGATCTTCCATTTCCTGCCTTTCGCTAGTGAGCTGTTGACGAAACTTTCAGAGCTACCGGTATCGATCAGCGCCTCAGCCATATGCCCGTTAATTCGTACGTTGATGATAACTTTGGATAGATTCCCCGGTGAAGCTGCTGTTACTTTCTTTTGTGAGTAGAGAGCCGCAGAAGTGGGTTTATTTCTTCTAAGAGTAGATTTGCATACC
The DNA here is from genome assembly GCF_056783735.1 of Eptatretus burgeri. Taxonomy (NCBI): domain Eukaryota; kingdom Metazoa; phylum Chordata; class Myxini; order Myxiniformes; family Myxinidae; genus Eptatretus; species Eptatretus burgeri. The sequence continues at coordinate 112,517,512 of NC_140961.1, read as the reverse complement.
CTGGCATAATGCCCTTTCTTGTCACAGTTCATGCATGTGGCATCACTGGTGGGGCATTTGTTGCGGGGGTGTCTTTTATACCCACAAAAGAAACATTTACCAACTGAAGTAGTTTCTGAGGAGTTTGACGAGGTCTGGGTATCCGATTCCTCGGGTTTATCTCCATCCTCAGTGTCGGAGGTGTCACGGGAAGTTCTTTGAGTTTCCGCCGTAGCAGCGTTCATTAGCAACATCGGTGTCCCATATGATTCAGATTGCTGCTGTGCCGCATCCATAGCTCGTGCCTGGTCAGCTACCATTTCAAGATTGGGTTGTGCTTTTTCCAGTAAGCGTTGCCGAATGGGGGCTGACCTGAGCCCCTGGATGAACGCCTCTCGGGTCGCTTCATCTCAATGTTCCTCGGCGGTTACAGCCCGGAAATTGCAGTCTTTGCCCAACTGCCTCAGAGCTTGCAGGAACTGATCGATTGTCTCACCGGCTTCTTGCCTGCGTGTGTTGAGAAGATGTCTTGTGTATACCTCGTTCTTGCGCTTCACGAAGAGCGCCCGCAACACGTCGATCGCTGCGTCATAGGTGTCACACTCCGAGAAGAGCCTGAATACACTTGGCGAGACATGGTTTACAAGTGCAGCCAGTTTGTCGGCTCCCTCTTCAATGATGGTCAGATAGTGTGAGAAGGAACGGAACCAATGGGACCACTTCATTTCCGAGTCAGTAGCGTTGGGGTCCGCATCGAACCTCTCTGGCTTGTAGATCTTGTCCATAGTCGGTTGAGGCAGCCGAAGGGATCAAGTGAAATAAATTGAAGTGAATGCGAGAGAAAAACCTTCGGAGTATAAGGCTTTATTTCATTTGAATGAAGCCGTCTCTACAGACACAAAAGGAATACATGTGCAGTCGATCACCGCAAAATATATCGGCAATTAGCCAGCATAAGCACGGAGTCCGGTATACTCTCAATTCTCACCATTCAACGAACACCAAGTGAACCACCGCCGTAAATGACAATGCTCCAGGGACAATCCCACTGACCGCGCGGCATCTCGGTTTTATCTGTCCCGTGTGCGAGCTGCGCGACACGTGATCGCGCGTCACTTCATCCTTTATTTCATCACAGATGGTATGCTCTGAACCAGGAAGTAATTTTTTTCTCTCTCTTCTCTTCTCTTTTTGTTTTTCCTTGCCACGACATTGCAAAAAGGTAAAATATGTTGGCGCTAATTGAATAATTGGGTATTAAAAATAAATAGCGAATAATCGTAACTGCGAATAATATCGAACTTCCGGGTCACGCACGTACGGGCACGCGAGAGCGAAGAAACGGCCTGTGTGGTTTATTACCTTCGCATTCTGCGAAAGGTTATGTTTTGGTCGGCGTGTATTTATTTATTTATTTATTTATTTATTTATGTATTTATTTATTTATTTATTTGTAATCTTGTGATTCGTATAACTCAAAAAGTATTAAACCGAATTGCATGAAATTTGGTGGGATGATTGGTTATTAGCCAGGAAGCATTCGATTAGATTTTGGGATCGTTAGGGTCAAAGGTCAAGGTCAAGGTCACGAAAGGGTCAAAATCGTCTTTTTACGATAACACGGTCAATTTTTATTCAATTTGCATGCAACTAACGCCAAAATGTTCAGAATTCAACGCCTCATCTTGTGATATGCAATATGACACAATGACGCCCATACTCTTGTTACCGGTTAGGGGTCAAAGGTCAGGGGGGTCACGACCTTGAAAAATATGCGGTTTTTGTCATAACGCAGTCAATTCTTGTCCGCTTTACATGAACCCAGCACCAAAATGTTCAGAATTTGATGCCCAATCTTGTGAAACAATGACGTCATAACACATGTCACCGGTTGTGGTAAAATGTTGCGGGGGGGGGGTCACGCCCTTGAAAAATATGCGGTTTTCGGCATAACTCGGTCAATTCTTATTCGATTTTCATGAAACCAGCATCAAACGAGATTACCTTCTCTTGTTGAAACGTTGTATTCACCGAGCTTGTGAGTGAAGACTCGCCAAAACGACGTGAGTTGATTGTTGTTTAGTCCGTAGCCCCCGAAAGTCGGGGGGGTCATGACATTATAGATATGTGGTTTGTGTCGTAAGACCATTCATAGGAAACCAGTTCCCCACACTCATACCAAGAACAAAAAAGTAGTGGCAGCGAAGGTATGCGCTCTATGAGTGCCCGTTCTAGTTTATTTATTATTATTATTATTTTTATTTTTTATTTTTATTTTTATTTTTTTTACGGGCACGTACTGGTATATATAATTACAGCAGTGTGTGTGTGTGTGTGTGTGTGTGTGTGTGTGTGTGTGTGTGTGTGTGTGTGTGTGTGTGTGTGTGTGTGTGTGTGTGTGTGTGTGTGTGTGTGTGTGTGTGTGTGTGTGTGTGTTACCGCTGTTTCTCGACAACCTCTGGTTCGATCTAATTGAAACTTGCCAGGTATATTGCTGGGGACCTGAGGATGTGCCTTTTCATGGTTTGATATTAATCGGACAAGTGCTTCCTAAGTTATGGCCATTTATTTACCAAACCAATGGGAAGACACGTTGTTGCGTGGGCGTGGCCGATGGGGAAGGGAAGCACAGCCACGTTCCCCATTACGGGTTACAACGTAAGGCTTCCGGAGAGTGATGACTTCGTGTATTCTAATAATTTCTCGATTTCTTATGCGCATTTATAGATAAACAGAATGTCCCAAGTTATGATCGTTTTCATATTAGACGGTGTATAAATTTCGGGAACATCAGAGTGTTGGTCTGCTCCGAACCAGGAAGTAAATTTTTTCTCTCTCTTCTCTTCTCTTTTTTTTTCCTTGCCACGACATTGCGAAAAGGTAAAATACGTTGGCGCTAATTGAATAATTGGGTATTAAAAATAAATTGCGAATAATCGTAACTGTGAATAATATCGAACTTCCGGGGCACGTGAGAGCGAAGAAATGGCCTGTGTGGTTTATTTATTTATTATTGTTATTATTTTTTTAAATTCTTTTATTTTTTTTACGGGCACGTACTAGTATATATAATACATTGTCATGGATTATGTGTCGACCTTAGGGCATTGCAGCTCGTGCATCAGTGGCCCAGAGGGCATCACAGCAAAAAATATATCGACACTACTGCACCCTTGGTGTTGTTTTCAGGTTCAAACCAACAAATGACAGGAGACAGAAGAGTAATGTTACAAGAAATATTTACTATTCCTTAATGGATACCGTAAGTACAATAATCTATCTATAATGCCAGCAGTGTGTGTGTGTGTGTGTGTGTGTGTGTGTGTGTGTGTGTGTGTGTGTGTGTGTGTGTGTGTGTGTGTGTGTGTGTGTGTGTGTGTGTGTGTGTGTGTGTGTGTGTGTGAGTGTGTGTGTCTGTCTGCGACCGCCGTTTCTCGACGACCGCCAGTCCGATGTGATTGAAACTTGCCAGGAATATTGCTGGGAACCCGCGGATGTGCCTTTTCAAGGTTTGATATTAATCGGATAAGGGGTTCCCAAGTTACGGCCATTTATCTGTCGACCAATATCTGTGAGGAGGGGGACGGGAGAGGGGGGATGAGAGAGGAGGCGGGGGTGGAGAGAGGAAGGGCGAGACTCGGCGGGGGCAAGAGAGGGGGCAAGAGAGGGGGAGAGAGAGGGGATGAGATTGTGGGGGCGAGAGAGAGGGGGCGAGAGAGAGGGCATGAGGGGGGTGAGAGTGGGGGCAAGAGAGAGGAGCGAGAGAGGAGGGAGGAGAGAGGAGGGGTGAGACTAGGGGGGAGTGGGGATGAGAGATGTGAGAGGGGATGAGAGATGGGGTGGAGAGAGGGGGTGTCACAATTCTTCTTCTGCGTTTGATATGATGTCACAATTGTCGCTGGGGACCTTAGTATGTTTCCCAGGTGTTTCCCAAGTTATGGCCATTTATGATACGGTTGGTCCGATCTAATTGAAATAATTCCCCAATCCAGTCGTCGTTTACGAGAGTGAAGGAACGAAGCTGCACCTATGGGCCCGCACCTACGGGCCTGGACTAGTGTTAATTAAATGTAACAATTAATGACTTTCCAAAGAATCCCACATGAAATAAGTACAAACGTGACATAAAGTACTGCAACTATACATTAACAGGACTCGCGACATGCAACTCGGCTTAATGAAGCAGTTCACACATTAAACCCAGAGGATCATAAATGGGTGAAAGGTCAATGGAAAATAACGCTGGTCTTGCTGAAGTCCAGAGGGTGAGCACAAATCGTGAAGCCAACCCAGGCAGTCACATTCAATAAGTCCTCAGACGGTGAATTCTCGAATCACCGAAGCATAGTGGAGAATCCGATTCAGTCATTACTGCTGTACCACAGATAAAGACAGGAAGTCCAAGCTGAAAAGAATGATGTGGTTGAAGGACTGGGGATATTTGAGGGTCAATAAGCTTCAAAAGTAAGCACTGGTCAACACAACGATCACCTTGTCGAAAATGGTGCATAAATGACCAAACTGGCGTCACCGAGGATAATACAAGTAGCAGCGAGGATATCTTCACCGAGATAACAAGAGAAGTGCAATCTCCGACAGGCAGCTCCAACAAATATTTGAGGGAGCTCAGCGGAGAAGAATACCTCAAAGGGTAGATGTACGAAGATTAGCTCAATCTCATCCACGGACCAGCACACAGCAGGTTAAATTTGAGCTGTCATGGCAAAGAAATCGATGTCGGTAAACCCCCACATGTTCGCATGCAGAAGACCTCCGATCTCTCCTTTACTGTGAATGTCAGATTTAAATGATATGCACCACTGGAAACAGAGCATGGCAGCACAAGATGAGTCCCAATGCCTTTTCCTCTCCCTGTCCTTCCTTTTCTCCCTTCTGTTCCAAAATGTTGTTTTCAAAAATAATATTCAAAATGGCGGAATCGCATCTGATGTTTGAGCAACGTAAGTGGATTTTGAAGTGTTTTTGCAAAAAGGAGAATGTTAAAGAGGTTCAAAGACAGATACATGCATTTTAGATTGAGCCTCCAACATGTATAACCATTTCAAGGTTACAGAATTAGTTTGAGGCAGACGGTACAGTGAAAAATGTGCACAAGGGCCACACATCAACTGATGAAGCAAGTGCTGCCTCATGCTGCAAGTTTGAATGTGTGCTAAAAAAAAGTCACCAAAACAGTGTTCCCGTGAGACCAGTCCTTCATAAACGAGTGTGCACCGGATTCTGAAAGCTGCAAAGTGGAATTCCGCATCATCATGTACATACCGAGACTGGTGCAGGCCTTGAGTGAAGATGATCCAGATCGTCAGGTTGAATTTTGTGGATGACTTTTTTACATATGTATGATGATGATGAATCCTTTCCTGACTTAATGGTGTGGTTGGATGAAGTGACTTTTAAACTTAATGGCATTGTCAATCAGCACAACTGTGTTTACTGGTCCTCTGTTAGTCCACAATTGACTGAGGAAAAGGTGCCTTATCTTTTGGGGTGAACAATGTCTTTCAAAGGATGACCTTTTTTCTTTGAAGGGACTGTCGATGGTCTTTCCTAATTACAAGTGCTTCAGGAAAACATTATTCCTTGCATTGATGAGTTGTACAATGAGGAAGAGTTTTATTTTCAACAAGATGGAGCACCATTGCATTATCACCACGTTATGAGAGGTTATCTCGATGCTCATTTATCTGGAAGGTGGGTAATATGATGAAGTGTGTCGTATACTGCCTGTTCTCCTGATCTGACACCCTTAGACTTTTACTTGTGGGGTACTCTGAAGGACACTGTGTGCAGGAGAAAGCCAGCAATACTGGCAGAACTCAGGGATGGGATTGAATTAGCTTCCACTGCTACTTCACCAGCAACATGCGCATACATGTGTTGGTCTGTAGCATGGCGTTCTCAAGAGTGCGTTGAAGCTGGTTGTGGCAATTTTGAACATTTTTCTCCTTAAAATACATGTACTAATCTAACGTCATTTGTGTTCTTCACAAATAAATGTATATGTGGGTAGAGTGTGTGTACGTTTTTTTTTGGAACACCCTTTATATTTATACCCACTGCTGTGAAAAAGTCTTTGACATTTTTCATTTTTCTATTCTAATGAGTAAGGAAACTCAAACTTTGTGGTCAATGCAAATACACCTTTCCCAAAAAGAAAATCTTATTCCATTAAACAAATTTATACACGATATACCTTGATATTAGCTTATCGGGAGAATGTCCACCCTCTTCCTTCAAAATAATTGAAATACTTCGAGGAACACTCAAATAATTTTGTTACAAACTCTTATGGAATGGTGTTCCACGCTGCTTCCAAGACCTTGCAAAGATCATCTAAGTTGATGGAATTCTTTTACTTTTTCTTTTTCTCAATCGTCCGATACAGCCTCAATGATATTGAGATCTGGGATTTGATGGGGCCATTCCATGTGTTTAAGGACTCCAGCTTCCTCTTTCTTTAGCAGAAAAGTTTTAATTATTCCAGCTGAGTGTTTTGGATCATTTTCTTGTTTGGACCAATAAGTCTTGTACCACTGGGTTTAGCATGGTCGATTATGAAAAAAATTGTTTGTACCTTGCTGTAGTCAATATGCCATCAATCTTCAGCAATTTTCCAATGCTACTTGAGGATACAGTGTGTACCCACAAACTTGAACTGAACTTCCTTCATGCTTGATTGTTTGCATCAAGCAAGACTCTTGATAAGTTTCAGTTTTTTCTCGTCTCACAAAATCCAAATCCAAATGGAATCAATTAGATCCAAATAACAAACTTTGACCCATCTGGCCAAAGCACCTTTGTCCTATTGTTCCATTGTCCAATTTCTCTGTTTTTGTGCACATTTGAAACTTTTAGTCTTGTTCCACTTTCTTAAGAGTTAGCTTTCTTAACTTTTCTTCCTGTAACACACCCGCTAATTCCTGATTTCAAAATTGACCTTCGAACTGTTGATTAATCGACAACGACACCTGAGCCTTCTGCCATTTTTGTTGTCAATTCAACGCTTGTCTTCTTACAATTCCTTAACAATATTATCATGATTGCTCATTCTAGTAAGGATTGGAAAACCCCAAAAGTTGTCTGAGTTTGTCAAGTATAGACAATATTTATCTGTACTTGTTGATTGTGCTTCAGATACCATGCCTTAAAAATTGAGTGATCTGAGCTCCATGTTTTTCTTTCTTTATGCAGAAACACAATTCCATGGCCAACCTCTGCTGACATTTTAGCCACCTTAAAACTAACAGTTAATCCTGATAGATCTGCATTCGACAGTACAAAAAGTGGGCTTTTTGCTTTATGGATGTATTGAGCGAAACACCTTATGTTAATGATTAGGAAGTCATGACAATGAGCCATCAATGAAATTTGGTAAAAGTGATGGAATAGTGACAACACTTCATGTTAGCTTCTCATGTAAAGTTTACTCAGTGTTGTGGTCTTAAGTTTTTGAAGATTCTGATCAAGATTAATTAAAGATTGTTAAATCATAAGCTTGGTTTATTCTCACCCAATCTAAGCTGCATTAATAATGGCAAACATTGTTTAAATAAAATCGTAGAAAACAAGAGTGGAGCCTTTGAGTAAATTGTTGATGCTCATAACGTCTATCTGTTGTAACTCCTGGATGGGTCAAAGCCCCTCACACAACACCGTATATATGTATGTATTTATTTATCAGATGCACCTCCTGACTGTTTTGGTTAGCATCACCGTGGATTATGTCTCACATGGTAAGAGCACATATAGTAGGGTCAATATGCTGACTAACCCTAAAAAAATTGCAAGAAAACGTTTTATGGTGTTTTTCAGTAGTGTTTGGCCCAGAGAACAACATATCAAAAATTGGCTAAAATTGGACCATCAGAAAGGGTGTAAATATGACGTCAAAAAAGATGGCCGCCATTAGAGCAAAATACCTAATATGTATGCATACCTTTGAAACAAACAGTTCTCAACCACTTTAAAAGTGACAATTAACGATAAAACTTATTACCTTATAAGTACCAAAACAGGTGAGGTCGCTGGGAGTGTCCCAAAGTCGCATCATGACGTCATTCATTGTGGCATGACGTCATGAATGACGTCATGATGTAATTTTTATGTGATTTCATGGTAACTTCCAAATTTATGAAAACATGTTCACAAAAATAGTTTTCATCCTGTTTGATGACCAGATGACATCATAAATTAAATGATGATGCCAAGATCGTGATGCCACAACCATACCGTTTACTAAGGCGCAGTCTTATACACACAAAAACAACAGCCATGGAGACCAATGTGTTCAATTTATTTGAAATAATACCTGGGTAGTTGGTACCAAGGAAGTCATTCCAGTTGGGACACCCAGTACTGCTTTAGCAAAAAAAATGTCAGCATATTCGTCCTCGTTTTCATCTAAAATGGGTTCATGGTTCATATTTTCACAGTCACCATCTTGGCAAGGTCCACAAGCCCCTGTGCACTCAAGTCCGTACTTCTTACAACTACATCGAAGTGTGTTCCATCCAGCTGAGCAGTTGCAGTGAATCATTTTTCGCAGAATATCAGGAGCAGGGTTGTTGTCCATCATTACTGGTGTCAGTTTGTTTCCTTGAATGTCCCAGCCCCATTTTGTAATGTTCACATTATCACTCTGGCCCATCCATACCATGACTTGAAGATAAGTTCGTCTTGAGTGCTGTTTTGTAGCTGAAGTTGTGGGGGGGGGGGCAATATCTCTGGCGTTACGAATGTCTTTGCTGTTGCCACTTTTTTGCAGAGGTAACTATCGCAATGATGCTCACGAGTCAGACGTTTTCCCCTTAAACAATGACACCATTACCTTGCAGCCAGCACTTTCTACAGCATCTTGATCCGTATTTGGAGCACAGAAAATCTTTGAACAGGAATGCAAGACAGAATCACCTTTGATGAGTTTTTGGAACACTGATTTTTTCCAAACCCCAAATATTCTAGAAGTAGTATCACATCCAGTAAAGGCATGGGCAAACAATAAATCAGTACAAACATCATCTCCGAGTAACTGCTTCAGAACCTTTATATTGTAGACATTTGGTTTCCCTTTGTCTGACCAAAAGTAAAGTTCTTTACTATCCAATTTCCCATTATAGAGAAGCAATATTAGAAGATCCTGTATCTTCTCCGATAAGCGTAGTTGCTTTGAAAGTGGACATTGTGACAGCTGCTTTCACTATATCCGCATCTGCATCCCCCTCTGCCTGGACAACAAGGCAGCCTTTTTGCTTCAGGCATGCTGATATCATATCAATAAGTGACTTTTTGTTCTTTTCATTGGAAAGGAAATCATCCTTCTTCCCCACAAATTTAGTTGTCTCTGTAATGTTGACAGCATTTCTCATAGTTGTTGTCTTCCATCGCTGGTGGGTGTTGTTCTTTTTGCTTGGTCTCTCATATCCATCGAATACCACAGTGGCTTCTCCATACAGTTCCACTGTAAAAGATGCATAATCATCGGCAATTGAACTGTAGGTACTTCCTTCTGTCCATTTCAAGCGATGTAGAAGGGAACCTCCATCTAAGACATAGTGATCTGTCTTGGGAATAGACTGAAGAACAGCATCATCCACAGACGCAGCTTGGTTCCGTATAGCCTCGAGAAGCGCAGGTTTGTCTAGTTTCTGTAGTTGATGTTTAGCTTTGAACAAGGAGGGTGGATATGGCGAAAGTTCGTACTTCATCACCTCCTCTAAGCGTAGCTCTCCAGACTGCGACACAACCAGAAACCTGAAATAATAGTGCCGGATCATTTGTTCTGTCTTCAGCTACCTTGATCGCTCTTGCTGATGCTAAGGTTTTCACTTTAGTATTGCGTTTGTGCCAATATGAAAATATAAATTGGCCTTCCATTTTGGTAACAGTGTCCCTACCAACAGTGAAAAGGTCATGCACGTTCACGTCATCATCAGCATTTATCCCTGTTATAATGTTGCACAATGTTGTCTCATCTGAGAATGGTGTATAGTGTCCAAGCACAGTGGCATGTTTGGTCAGATCATCTATATCCCTGACTATTCTTACAATAGTTGATTCTTTGTGCTGTTCACTTATTGTATACTGCATTTCACAAAATTCCTGCATGGCAAAGTTGTAAGCAGAGGATACCGGAGAAGACATTGTCCAGATGGCCCTTTGGTGTTCTGACATCCCACTCCTTCTTGTTAAATGCCTGTGCTTTTAAGTGACCTCATAAGTGTCTGTTCAATGACCAAGTCACAACCAAGGCCAGCCCAAAATGTGTTGTTTCGCCAGATGACATGGTAGCCACGCATGAACTTCTTAAACAAGTCATGGTTTTCAATCTTCAAGCCTTCATCTTTTGGAGATACAGATAGGCGGATTTCAGGTATTTGGGTGACCTGCAGCAGGAAATATGGGCAAACAATCCGATACAGCATGGTGGTGCATTTCCCACGATCCTGTGTGATCAGCCTCAATGAGCTCCTGGGCCACTCCTAACATTTGTTGATAGTTCAACCAGAGTTTGCTCGTTTTGGAATTGTTAGATAACTCACACTTTTTTGAAGCT
>NC_140961.1:112386960-112499460 GCF_056783735.1 Eptatretus burgeri | reverse complement strand
GTATTTTGTTTGCAGGAATCAAGTCGGGCATTAGCACAGATAATTTATCACAAACCTGATACATCACAATGACGTCATATTCGTTTTTATGACGTCATCAGTAAGAGGACGAGGATCTTAGCTCATTTGAGCTTGTTAAAATGATGCTTTATATTCCTTTCTGCACAATTCTGTACATTTCTCGTCTTATTTTTCTCAAGGATCAGTGTTAGGAAAATTACTTGAGGGTTATTAATGGGGTTAATTGGGTAGTGATTTCACAATTAATGTTAGCATAAAGCACATTGGAAGACCATTTAACAACGCCCAGGATCGTGCATATTGAGAGCTCCCTTTCACCCTAGATATCATGTCAGTCTCTTTCCCATTGATCCCTCTGTATTTAGTGTTTCTTGGTCATTCCTCTTTGCACTTTCTTACCATCCGTGTGGTTGCAAAGCCGAAATGGTGCTTCCGTGTTTGTTTCCTCTGGGAGTGCTGTGGGGAAATGGCGCAACTGTGTGTGCCATCTCTGGAGCAATGGAGTTATGGTACATGGCGAACATACTTGTGTGATATCCAGTACGGACCGGGCCCAGCAGCAAATTATGTTGGGGCCACATCTATAAAAAGCAGACACAGAAGTGCTGAGTTAAGTTTCAGGATGAGCCAGAGGGTGATAGCTGGAGGTTCTGGCGTGTCAGTTGAGTTGAGTTTCACAGGGCCATTCATAGGAGTTCCAAACAGCCGGTCAAGGGAGTGACGGTATGGTGCAGAGTCTGGGACAGAAGGAAGTGCCAGCGGAGATTGTGAAGTGCAGTTGAGAGTACCAGCCTCGGTGTCAGCCACAGTGGTAGCCACAGCACAGGTCGTGGGGCTACTCACCTGCAAGTCTGATCAGCATGTGCTCACTCCAAGCACCCTCATCCCTCAAGGGAAGCTACCGATCTCTACATCCCCATCTGTTCCTCTTTCATATCTTGTCTTCCCTGTATGAGTCTGGTGTGATGAAGACCTTAGATTAAGATAGGCGATCAGTCTGTTTGTGTTCAGTTAAGCGAGACCAACAATCACACCATCTGCCTCTCCCGTTTTTTATTTATATTTGCATTGATTTATTGTTGCTGTGTCCCTCTTTTGATTATTTATTTAACCCACTATTTTAAAATCACTGTCCCTGTGGTTTCAGCAGCAGATTTGGCATAATTAAACTATTATTGAACCAAACCTGCTTCGAGCTTCGGTGCACACAACCAACTATTTAAATAACATCACTGTACCTCCGGCCTGCTTGACACATGCACAGAATGCTTCCGCTCGGTATTCTGGGAGTTAATATTTGGCAGTCTTGGATCACCCACAAGTGAGACCAGTGAACGTTATAGTTGATATATAATAATATGTGCTTTATATTCCTTTCCAAACAATTCTCCACAATTCTCCAAGCCTTATTGTTAGAATACACTTCAACTGCTTCAATCAGCATTTTTTCCTCGCCATTGACGAGGGCTGAGTTTGAAAAAAAGGATTGCCAAAGATGGTTTATCTGCCTTCTGGGTACTACCTGCATTCCATGCTTGTTTCTAAAACATTCCACACATGCACAGGCACAGAAAGAATCTAACCCAAACAGTTTGCATTGATGCAGTTTATCTGATATCCTCGTGCTAATCACAGGCTTTGACTTTTTTGGACAGGTTTTGAAAGTGCATTCACATCCTACAGAGAGAGACAAATAATTTACATCTTATTATGCTCTAAAATTTCTTACATTTGCAAATATTTAAGTTTATATTTTGACCACATTATCCTGCCAATGTTATTGATAGTGCATGAGCCTTTAATGTATCCTGTTCTTTATGTGTCCTACTCACAGCCAGTTCCTTTTCAATACTCAGTTGTTTTGTGATCCGAGCAAGTTCAAATCCAGAAAGGCTTAGGAAGGGTAATTGTGCAAATAAAAGTATAATATCGGGTCCATCAGAACATCTGAGTTACGGAAAATGAAGGGTCCGAGTTACTGTCTGTATTTAAGTTCAATAAGATGGGGGCTTACTCAGAGCAAAACTGGAGCCACAGACAACAATTCCAGTTTTGGACTTGTTTGCTCTTATAAAACTGATGCCCATCCAGGAATGGACTTCAGTTAAACAAGATGATAATGTATGATGAATTGTAAAATCGGTTGGTGAAAGGTGATAATATCTGCGAAGTATGTCTGCACACTCAAATTAATGTTTCAATGAATTCACGCAATGTTTGTATAAGACACCGTTGCATTGGAATTGGACACCATGGCATGAGCAGATCACACCATAGTGCTCAAATGAAACGATTCACAGACACCATCGTGCTTCCATGATGAAAATACTCAATGTTATTAGCATTCTGGTTTTCTGTCCAAAGGCAGGTTCAGTGCAACCGAAGCAGTTTCTTGACGAGGATTATACTGGGTGGATTGCCGTTGCCTTCCCAGCAGTAATTAGGACAATAATCTGGAATTTGTTCAAGATGGGAGCGATAGCTTAACTACTCTTCACGACGGAAACCGTGGGATTTTTAACCTCCAAAATTTCACGCAAAATGCACAAAAATGATGGCAGATCAGACACACAGTTTAACGTCCATCTGAGGGACGGCACACACATTGATGAAACACCGGGTTGACAGTTTATAGCTGTGTTGGGATGAAAACCCAGGCAGGACGGCTTCCAGCTGAGTGTGGGTACCTCCAGGCCATCCTGTCAGCCTAATGTACCCAACAAGACACCATAGTTTGTCAGATTTTCATATGCAGCGCGGGAAGTGGTCACCGTAAACGGTGGCCACTTGCATGGACAGTAAACGATGAATGCATGGACAGACACCATGGTTCGCAATATATTATAGATGACTTCCCTTCTAAGGAACTTCATCACCGAAAGAGACCATTTGGCCCATCAAGACTGCACAATGGTTGCCAACCTATGACAGTCTTTTTTGTACACAGCTGAGGTTTGTGGAAGAGCTAGAACACCAAATGGATCAGGATGCATCAGGACAGAATGAACAGTAGAGAGGGGACATGTGGGGAAAGGGGGTAGGGACACCAACAGCGGAGTTGAAGGAAAAAAATAGAGGGGGACTTTGACAAACAATGGGGTTGACAGGATGAATACAGAAGGAAACTTCTTCCCTCCTCCCTCCCTCCTCATTCCCTCCCCTCCTCTCTCTCTCCCACCTCCTCTCTCTCCCCTCCTCTCTCTCCCCTCTTCTCTCTCCCCTCCTCTCTCTCTCTCCCCTCCTCTCTCCCCTCCTCTCTCTCTCCCCTCCTCTCTCCCCTCCTCTCTCTCTCCCCTCCTTTCTCTCTCCCCTCCTCTCTATTTCTCCTATCCCCCCCTCCCCTCCCTTCTCTCCCCCTCTCTCTCTCTCACTCTCTCTCCTACCTCCCCTCCCTCTCTCCCTCCCCTCTCTCCCCCTCTCTCCCCTCCCCTCCTCTCCCCTCCCCTCTCACCTCCCTCTCAGCTCTCTCCCCCTCAGCTCTTTCCCTCCCCTCTCTCTTCATCAGCTCTTTCTTCCTCCATTCTCTCCCACTCAGCTCTTTCCCCCTCCCCTCTTCCCCTCAACTGTCTTCCCCATCCCCTCTGTTGCCCTCAGCTCTCTCCCCCCACACCCCTCTCTTCCTCTCAGCTGTCTCCCCCATTCCCCTCTCTCCCCATCAGCTCTTTCGCCCTCCCCTCTTTCTTCTCAGCTCTTTCTCCATCCCCTCTCCCCTCAGCTGTCTTCCCTTCCCTCTCTCTTCCCCTTAGCTGTCTTCCCTCCCCTCCCCTTAGCTGTCTTCCCCTCCCCTCTCTTCTCCTCCCTCTCTTCCCCTCAACTGTCTTCCCTCCCCTCTCTTCACCTTAGCTGTCTTCCCCTCCCCTCTCTTCCCCTCAGCTCTCTTCCCCACTCCCCTCTTCCTCTCCCACTCCCTCTCTCTCCCCCACTCGCCTCTCTTCCCCCCACTCACCTCTCTCTCCCCCACTCGCCTATCTCCCCCACTCACCTCTCTCTCCCCGACTCACCTCTCTTTCCCCCACTTGCCTCTCTTTCCCCCACTCGCCTCTCTTTCCCCCACTCGCCTCTCTTTCCCCACTCGCCTCTCTCTCCCCCACTCGCCTCTCTCCCCCACTCGCCTCTCTTTCCCCCACTCGCCTCTCTTTCCCCCACTCGCCTCTCTTCCCCCACTCGCCTCTCTTTCCCCCACTCGCCTCTCTTTCCCCCACTCGCCTCTTCCCCCCACTCGCCTCTCTTTCCCCCACTCGCCTCTCTTTCCCCCACTCGCCTCTCTTCCCCCACTCGCCTCTCTTTCCCCCACTCGCCTCTCTCTTCCCCCAGACCTCTTTCTTTTTCCCCACTCGACTCTCTTTCCCCCACTCGCCTCTCTTTCCCCACTCGCCTCTCTTTCCCCCACTCGCCTCTCTTTCCCCCACTCGCCTCTCTTTCCCCCACTCGCCTCTCTTCCCCCACTCGCCTCTCTTTCCCCACTCGCCTCTCTTCCCCCCACTCGCCTCTCTTTTTCCCCCACTCGCCTCTCTTTCCCCCACTCGCCTCTCTTTCCCCCACTCGCTCTCTTTCCCCCACTACTTCTTTCCCCCACTCGCCTCTTTTTCCCCCACTCGCCTCTTTTCCCCCACTACTCTCTTCCCCCCACTACTCTCTTTCCCCCACTCGCCTCTCTTTCCCCCACTCGCCTCTCTTTCCCCCACTCGCCTCTCTTTCCCCCACTCGCCTCTCTTTCCCCCACTCGCCTCTCTTTCCCCCACTCGCCTCTCTTTCCCCCACTCGCCTCTCTTTTCCCCCACTCGCCTCTCTTTCCCCCACTCGCCTCTCTCTTCCCCCACTCGCCTCTCTTTCCCCCACTCGCCTCTCTTCCCCCACTCGCCTCTCTTTCCCCCACTCGCCTCTCTTCCCCCACTCGCCTCTCTTCCCCCACTCGCCTCTCTTCCCCCCACTCGCCTCTCTTCCCCCACTCGCCTCTCTTCCCCCCACTCGCCTCTCTTCTTCCCCACTCGCCTCTCTTCCCCCCACTCGCCTCTCTTCCCCCCACTCGCCTCTTCCCCCCACTCGCCTCTCTTCCCCCCACTCGCCTCTCTTCCCCCCACTCGCCTCTCTTCCCCCCACTCGCCTCTCTTCCCCCCACTCGCCTCTCTTCCCCCCACTCGCCTCTCTTCCCCCCACTCGCCTCTCTTCCCCCACTCGCCTCTCTTCCCCCACTCGCCTCTCTTTCCCCCCACTCGCCTCTCTTTCCCCCACTCGCCTCTCTTCCCCACTCGCCTCTCTTTTCCCCCCACTCGCCTCTCTTTCCCCCACTCGCCTCTCTTTCCCCCACTCGCCTCTCTTTCCCCCACTCGCCTCTCTTTCCCCCACTCGCCTCTCTTTCCCCACTCGCCTCTCTTTTCCCCCCACTCGCCTCTCTTTCCCCCCACTCGCCTCTCTTTCCCCCCACTCGCCTCTCTTTCCCCCACTCGCCTCTCTTTCCCCCACTCGCCTCTCTTTCCCCCCACTCGCCTCTCTTTCCCCCACTCGCCTCTTTCCCCCACTCTCCTCTCTCCTCTCCTTCCCATGCTCTCTCTCCTCTCTTTCCCATGCTCCCTCTCCCTCTCTTTCCCTAACTCCCTCTCTCCCTCTCTCTGTCCCCCACTCCCCTCTCCCTCTCTCTTTCCTCCACTCCTCTCTCCCCTCTCCTCTCTCCCCTCTCCTCTCTCCCCTCTCGTTCCATAACTCCCCTCTCCCCTCCCCTCTCTCCCTTTCTTTCCCCACTCCCCTCTCCCCTTTCTTTCCCTCACTCCCCTCTCCCCACTCTTTCGCCCACTCCCTCTCCCCTCTCCCCTCTTTTCCCCAACTCACCCTCTCCCATCTCTTTCCCCCACTCTCCTCTCCCATCTCTTTCCCCCACTCCCCTCTCCCTTCTCCTTCCCCCACTCCCCTCTCCCCTCAATTTCTATCCCTCCTCTCCCTCTCCCCTTTCGCTATAAGTCTGTGCTCTGTCCTTTTGAGTGCAAGTTTAACTCTTAACGAACTTTGTCATCGAGTCCACCAATAATTAAATTGAAACTTATTTTGGACCTTTGAAGTTTATTATTTAACATCATTTTTAGGTGACAATGCTAAATGTCGGTTTTTCTTTAATTACATGATTAATACTTCAACCTTTGTTCAAAGACATTCATGGTTTGTTCAACTATTATTAACATTGATATGTTTTCATCAGATGTATGAAGTTTCAAATTTTTCGGATGATTTTGATTCAACCAATTATGGCTGGAATACCACTTCACTGATGACATAATCATTATCATATATACCACATGGGGAGTTGATGACATATGCCAAGTTTCATTTTTTTTTTCCGTTGATTGATTTTGGAGAAAAAGCCATGTCCAATTTTTCCCTTTAATCCAATATGGCTGCCATACCATGTGACCTATGATGCCAGAGTTATCAATTAAATATTATCCATGGGGAGTCTCTCCTATATTTATCAATATATTTATCGAAGTTTTGCATCGATTGGACAAACGGTTGCAGATGTCGAAGAATACTCAATTCCTCTTAATCGAGGGGCAGTCAATAAGTCACCTTAAAATGGTGATATAAATTCGAGAATGTAATGTGTGTAGTTGTAGACGACATATGTTATATCTATGGGTAAGAGTCATGTTTTGCCTGCTTTAGATCTGGCTACATTGAGCGTATGACGTCAAGAGAACAGTTCCAAGATGGCGGCTCCCTTTGAAGCATGCACCAAGGAGGAGCAACATTCTGTCATCTGTTTCTTGGGAAGCGAGGGTGTGAATCCCATTGAAATCCATCACAGAAGGAAAATGCAATATGGTGACGTACAGATAAGAGGAGGAAACATTTGACTGGCAAGTAAGAAGGCTGGGTTAGGTCGGGTCAATGGGGGTAAAAAAAAGATTGTGGGTAAGGAGGGAAGATGGCATGATGGTGGATGGCACTTTCTAGTGGTGCACCTCCTGCTTGAAGCCCTGTGGGGTGGGGGGGGGGGTAGTTTGATAGAATAACCTCAGGAAGGTGTTTGAACAGAGGGGAAGAGTTTGACGTCCATAAATATGGACTATTATCCATAATTGACGATTTGGAAATGTTGTTATGACTAACTGAGAAATCACGGACACGAGATAAAAGTCCACAAATGAATAAAGTTTGCATCAAAGAATGTCAACACAGATTCATTGAGAGGCAATTGTACAGCCAAATATTTGAGGAATTGCACGTGAAAGAGCCGAGTGACTTCATGTCCGATATGTGAACGTCTCTCGAAATGTTTGATTTACCTTTTTTTGAAAAGTGAATCCCATATTAACTAGAAGGGCACTCGATGGAGCACGTACATAAAGGCCCTGTCACACCTTGACGTTTTAGCCAGCATATGGCAACGTATCAAAATTGATCCAAAACGTTGGCGTACACTGAACTTTTTTTCAGTTTTGGGCATATAATAACGTGTTGGACGTATGCATAACGTATTAGTAATGTACACAGAACGTTTCGATAACTTATAGATAACATACCAAAGAATGCTTAGCGTGTTGTCGGCGTTCACAACTTATGCCCAACGATAGTTTAACTTATGCATAGTGTGCGACAGCGTATCGCCGATGATCACGTGGCGTAGCCTATTAATAGGCTGCCGCTCGACGATTCAAATCATAACTGCACCAGACATCTAAGTGTCAACATCACCGTCATGCCGAAGAAAAAAAAAAACAAAAAAAAAAACATGGAGTCTGGAACACTGACGAGTTCCTCCTGTGAACCCCATTTTTATATACCAATTCCCCTAAACGCTGCCAATACGCCATTATACGGTAGCTGTAAGTTAGAAACACGTTCAGCAAGTGCTGTGGTCGTCTGGAAGACGTCAAATACATCTACATACGTCAATATGCGTTGGAGATACGTTACTCATAGGTTCAAAGCACGTTACTCATAGGTTAGAAATAAGTTTCGGGTACGCTAGACATTACCTCGACGTGTTTCGACTTATGAGTAACTTACAAGTAACGTGTGTCGACGTGTGTCAATGATCGCATAACGTGCCTACAACTTATGGCCAGCATATGCGGAACGTGTGAGTCATTCGCTGGCATATGTCGAAAATTTTTGAGCATGCTTAAAATTTGTCAACTTGCTCGGCGTACTACGACGTATACCAGCGTGCTTCAGCGTGCTTCAGCGTGCTCTTAACGTATATAAAACTTACCCATAACGTATTCGACGTGTGCCAGCATATTCGCCAAATTTTCCATACGTCGGCATACGCTGGCTAAAACGTCAAGGTGTGACAGGGCCTTTAGCCACACAATACCCGATCCACAAGAACATATCGGGCCCAATACATTTTTCAAATATCATGCTATATATCGTTTTTGGCCTTTTCTCTCAATGGTGAAGAACCACTTTAAAAATAAATAATTATCTTATCCAGATTCAGATTCAGATCTTCACCATAATCTAATCTGTTCGTCCTTGCCACACACCCACAACATGTCCACAAAATTTCATCCGAATCCATCCACAATTTTTTGAGATATTATGCACACAAACAGACAGACAGAAAGGGTTGAAAACATAACCTCCTTCAGCTTCGGTGGCGGAGTTAATAAGTTTGATACAGATTTGAGGTATTCGAATCCACCTGTAGCCTGGCTTGGAGTTAATCTTGGATTTTTGGCAGGCTCTGCTTCGCTCATAATGGCTCTCTGCTTGAAAATTATGGAAGTGATTGATGAAAAACTAAACGCTATCAAAATATATTGGTTACAACTGTCATTCAAAAAGTGGTTATTCACACTGTCCTTCATACTTATCATTTATGAATGACCTGAGTTTGTAAGTTCGGAAAGATTCGACATGAGGTTAAAATGCACATTATTTAATTGTGTCTTCCTTTGCGAGCACTTCAAAATGCTTGGAAACTATTCCTTCTCACCAGGAGATGGCGACACGAGATTAGCTCGGAGAGTTTTCTTGAAATTCAGGTGTTATTTCAGGTCGACCATCAGATTATGAACATTTGAGACATTGTTAAAGCAGTCAGATTTCCGAAAGTCAAGTGCTTCAGTTTTGTTTAACATGTATTTCATTCTGTGCTTAAACAATGTACCCTTACAGCGTACACTACCAAGTGCGGTATTGTTCATGGTATTCTATTCTAAGTGTGTTCTATTGGTGACGATGCTGCATTTTAATGTTGAAGGTTGTCAGGTGAAATCTGATTTGTCCATCATATTTATTATTTTGACTCTCGGCTTCTGGAAATAGAGCGATTTTCATGAGAATTATTCTGTCACAATAAGGTTGTGTCGAATGTTTAAATATTTTATTATATGTATATATATATATAACAGATGGCTTATAAACTGGGCGTAGTGGCGTGTGCCTGTAATCCTGCTACTCGGAGGCTTGGGTTGGAGGATCGCTTGAGGACGGAAGCTCTGCACTGGGCCGTGCTATGAGAGGGTGTAGGGCAGCCCGGAATCATGGCGAAACCCAATCCTTATCCCTGTGTCGTAAGAGGCGACCAGGGTTGCGTCACGAAGGGCATCTGGCGTAAAACCTATGCCAAATCAGTATGCGGATCATAACGGATGTTTCGCTGTGGCGACCCCTAACGGGAGCAGCCGAAAGATGAACAACATAACAGATGGCTTATTAAAGATTTTCAAGGACTGGATAATCTGCCTGACTTATCTGGTGTACCTGAGATACTATTCCACACTTCGTTATTAGTCCCCTCCCGGTTTCACCAGAGAGGACTCAAGGATTGCTCTCCGTCTGTCCGTCCATCTCACATGTGGTTTTTTTAGACTTTTTTTTCCATACCCTTTAACATATTCAACTGAAATTTGGTGCATGGCTTTATTTCCTCCGCCACCAAAGGTGAAGGAGGTTATGTTTTCACCCCTTTCTGTCTGTTTGTCTGTGTACAGGATATCTCAAAAAGTTTTAGACGGATCCGGATGAAATTTTGTGGACAGGTTCAGTGTGTGACACGGACAAACTGATTAGATTTTGGTGAAGATCTGGATCCGGATCCGACTACTGGAATTTTTAAAGTGATTCTTCACCATTGAGAAGATTGGGCCAAAAATGATAAATGGCATGATAATGTCAAAAAGTTGTGGACATATTTGGACAAATCGTGGTGGACACATTGAGGGTGTGACTAAGAAGAATTGTTTCAATCCTGGTGAAGATTCGAATCCGGATCTGGATACGAGAATTGTTTCATTTTTTTTAAAGTGATTCTTCATCATTGAAAGATAGGGCCAAACACAATATATAGCATGATATTTCAAAAATGTATTGGGCCCGATATGTTATTGTGGATCAGTCATTGCTTGGCGGAGGTATGCACTCTACTGTTTGCCCTTCTAGTTATGATAAGTTACAGAACAAGTTCGAGTTTCAGGGTGTTTTGTCAATTTTTCACAGAATTATGCCCTTTTGGGACTTTAAAAATATCACCTCGGCCGGGAACATGTATCGCAAAGCAATTCTCGCTGTTGTCTACCTTTGTTGCCCTCAGGGTAATATGGAATGAGAATTTAAATGCTAGTTATAAAAAGGCAGTGCCAAACAAAACAGATTTTCTCATGCAGGAGCACCTAACTGAATCAAAATAATGCTATTAAACCGACAAGTTGAGATCAAGGACTGTGGGAATGACACGCTTAATCGCATATCAAGAAAAATGAAACAGTCAGCTCGAGCACAAACCTGCATGATACAATTACGAACGGTAGATGAACTCAAGAGTAGATGATGAACCATCATTTTGAAAGACTGGAGATAGAATAAAGTGTTGCCAGATGCCCCTGACCATACTTATTTTTATGAGGATGAATAAGCATGTGTAGTGGCATCATTTTCCCTTGGATTTTATAATATGTAAAATATGCTTGAGCTCTGGTTTATCGGAGGATTTCTGGCACAGTGTTTCCCAGAAGAAGGACAGATGGGTTGGACCTTGGCGGTTGAATGAAAGAATCGACTCGTAATCCAAAGGTCTTGGACGTATTTTCCTCTACGCTAAATTGGTCACTCCGACATGATCCAAATGGACGGACAAGGAGTTACAGGTGCACATCCAGTTGCTGGGAATGACCAAGCAGCCGTGCTCTTCTCACTTGCTCAACCAGCTTCATCTGTTGCAGTGGTTTCGATAATGCTGCCGCCATTTTGGCCTGATGAACCGCAGCTGTGGCTTACATAAGTCATAGCCCAATTAGACCCCCGAGACATTACTACCGAGTTTATGTGGTTGGCTCCTTATTGCCAGACTATGTGATGCAGGTGAGAAATATTTTACGACAACTTCCAACGACAACTTCCATATACGATTTTGATGACCGCACTCAAAAAGAACACGACCCCCATCTGAGCTCCACCACTTTCAATAACTCCTTATAGCCGAGGATTTAGGAGAGTGAAGACTCGCACAACTACTACATCATACGCAGAAGATACTTGGTGACTGCCACGCCACCTTCGACCAGTCACTCCTTCGTGAGTTGTTTACCAACGTTTACCACCACACATCCACATAATACATGCACCTAATGCAGAGCTGACACTACCCGTTTTTGTCGATCTGGGTTATCATCCATTACACTGACTGTGGTGAATGTGATACCTCCACCACAGCATGTCACACAACCACAATCTGGAATGGCAGACCGAACGAAGCTCGTTTGGAGCTTCATGTCATGTCCTGTCATGTCCATTTTTGTGTACCCCTTGTAGGAACAGAGAGAAACACCATACCTCGAGCTTCCATTCACCTTCACCTTCCGTGACCACTCTAGATTGTGTGAACTTCCGTGCTAATGCTCGTCAGTTTAGAGTACTGTGTTTGTGCCGGTTGTCGGGAAATGAGAGGCCCACAACTAATGGCAATGAGTTCACCTGGGCCATACATCAGTCGCCTTCTCTTCCTCATGCGTTGTACTTGCGGACTGCATTTGCTTATGGATGCAATGGCACAGGTGAGCATTGTGCCACCATCTGCCGCTGAATGGAAAAATTGACAGAAATATTCATGACATGCCGCTAACAACGGTGCTATTGCCACTTTCAGAGAACGTCACTCAATTCCATGGGTGTTTACTATTGCCGACACCAGAAACTCTATCCTGGGTATGCATTTTTTTCATCAATTCAATCTCTTCATCGATGTCAAACACCGCCGTCTATTGGATGCCTCAACACAGCTTAGTGTTCTCGATAAAGCATCCACCGTTTCATCGCTGAATATCGCATGTCTTCCATCCATTCCGACATGCCCCTTTCAGAAAGTACTCTATGACTTTCCGTCCATAACGCACCCATCGGTGACAATCCAGCCCATCAAACACCAGATAATGCATCACATTGAGACCACGGGACCCCTTCTTTTCGCATGTGCTTGTTGATTACTACACGATAAATTATGGCTCACCCGCCAGGAGTTTGACGATATGTTGCAACATGGGATCATCAGACCATCGTCCAGCAGTTGGGCGGCACCGCCACAAATGGTACCCAAAAAGACACCTGGGAATTGGCGTCCTTGGGGAGATTACCGGTCATTGCGGGGATTACTGGTCCTTAAACAACACGACTGTTCCGGTCTTACCACATTCCACACATTCAGAATTTTACCACTACACTCCATGGTGCTGCAGTCTTCTCCAAGGTTGACCTCATTCATGCATACCATTAAATTCCTGTTACCATGTTACCAAGCAGATGGTATTGTGGAGCGTTTCCACCGCCAACTCAAGTCTTCCCTGAAAGCAAATCACAACTCCACACACTGGATGGAGATACCTATGCTCTTGCTTGATACATGAACTACTCTAAAAGATGACGTTTGATGCTCCACTGCAGATACATGAGGATGTATCTGCACCGCAGATCTTGGTGAGGATTTGTTAGGGTTTCATTTGCCCTCACCAAATATGTTTGCCATATTTGATTTTAATGATACTCACCAGGAGAATTCTTCCCGGCATTCTGACACCTTGTCCAATGCCACCAACTATGCCAACCAACGTCGTCTGGCCATGCAGGGCCTCCGTGCGACACCGACATGTCATGCCCGGTTTTTATTCCCCAGGAATTTTCTACGTGCACCCACATATTTGTGTGGTATGACGCTATCTGGAAGCCCATGCAGCAACCTTATGACAGACCTTACAAAGTTCTCCAACACTCAGAGAAGACCTTCATACTCGATTTTAACCATTGTCAGCCAGCTTTTCTTAATGCAACACCAGAGCCTACTGACTATCCCACTGACTAATGGGTCGACACTTCCAACAACAATATCCTTACCACCATATACGACTCACTCTGGGAATCATGCACACTTCCCAGCACAATATTTATTGAAAGTACATTTTGCTTGTTGACCATTTCTCTTTGCTGTGACTTTTATGTATATGTGGACAGTCAACATCTCGTACTCTAGAACATTAAGTAGTTTGTTTGTACCTTCCATTTGATTACCGCACTCGGAGGGGGGAGTACTGCAGAGGCATCATTTTGCCTTGGATTTTATAATGTTTAACTATGCTTGAGCTCTGGTTTATCTGGGGATTTCCGTATTGGTGTTTCCCAGAAGGACAGGTGTGTTGGACCTTTGTGGTTGAATAAAACAATGGACTTGGAATCCAAAGTCTCAGATGTCTTTTCTTTCACCCGAAACTTGTACAGATCGATTTTTCTCTTGTAAATCGACTTCTCCATCATTTTTTTGAAAAAGACCAAATCTGAAATTGTTTTATACAACATATGAATAGTAAGATGTTTGTGGCAACATGAATAGCTATTTAAATGGCAGATCACAAAAGTGTTGTGATGTGCCGATTGTGCTGATTAACAGACATGAGATGTGCGAACTTAATATTTGAAAATAAACCAGTCTGAAATTAATCAGATTAGCTCCCACCAAGCAAAGGATATATCCCACGGATTTTAAAAAGCAATTAACACTTCAAATTCATTTTTTTTTAAATTGGAAAATAACATATAACACATCTCAGACAAAAATCAGAAAGCCCTCACCAAATATGTTTGCCATATTTGATTTTAATGATACTCCGACCATGTTCCCTTACCATGAATTTCCATGGAATGTTGAAATGTTTCTCTTATAATTTGAACATCTGCAAACTTTCTGTTTTAACTTTGTTTTTCTAATGTCAATGTTATCTCCTGACATTGTGTGACCAATGAATAAGGTTGGAGGTCAATGCCACTTTTTGCAAAAAGAATATGGAAAGAAGGGACACGGTACTTGCTAGGTCATTTGAAAGTGAATATGATCACTAAATTCAACACAAAATTAGCGGTCTGCATGGGCAGCAAAGAAGGCAAAACCATCTAGGACATTAGGTGTCTTTCTTCTGACGTCTCTTACTTTGTTCTGACGAAGGGTAAAGTCCAAAATGTAAACGCTGCTTTTATTCACGGTGGATCAACTATCATTTGAGGTATTCCAAGAGTTTAGTGGGATTCATTTGGTTAAGAACTCCTCTTTACTTCCCCCTTGAGCTGTCTCAATCTTCATTTAAGGAAATTCTCTGAAGTGCAACATTAGACTTAAGCTTCCATTACGGAAGAAGCAAGGCGGGGCTGGAGAAGCAGCGGCTATTTTTGATAGTCTTCTGCTAAGCCCACCTTGTCCTTGCTAAGTAAATTATGAAATTGTCCAACAACGAAATCACAATTGTCAGCCTTTCCCCCCGATGAGGACATATCACAAAGCTTGTTTCTTTTGCATAGCAAAAAGGTCACTGCCCTCTGTTTAGTACCACCTCTACTCTGATTTATCTCCCTCTGCTTGTCAGCACTCGAACCCTCACCCAGCTCTTCCAGGATGCGCACATTCTCCCAGAAATCCTCTTCTGGTATAACTTCCAAATTGCAGAATTACTGCCAACCTCCAGTCTTTTGTTTCTCTTTTTAGCCCCCGTTGGACTTGATCTGAAACGGGGGCTTATGGATTTGGTCTCCATTTTCGTGTCCGTGTGTGTGTGCATGTGTGCGTGTGTGCATTCGCAACCATATCTGATTTTATTTGTACTTGGCACAAAGACAACAGATGATGGCATACATATGCACATCATTTTGTTTCGCGATGCGATAAAAGATGGCCGACTGGTGGCCATTTTAGTTGTAAAAAAAAATTCCTGGTGTTGAACACGTCCTCAACCATTTCTCAGTTTGGCATTTACCAATATTGATCAAACTTAGCAGGCTGATAACAATGAATGATGTTTCACACAAGCACGTCATTTTTGTTCGAGATCAGATCTAAGATGGCCTACTGGTGGCCATTTTGTTACTTAAATGTATCCCCAACTATTTCTCAGGCATGCATGGTCCGATTTTGTTCAAACTTGGCACAAGCACAGTACATGATGCTATACACATGCATCTCACTTTATTTTGCGATCTGATCAAAGATGGCTGACTTGTAGATTGGTGGCCATTTTAGTTGTACATACATATGGGCTAGCACTTTAACTCCGTACAGCAAAATTACTTAAACAATGTGGGCTATGACATTTTCTGCCTTTTTTACTTGTTTGTTTGTGGGACTGCCTTTCAGAGACTTCAATTGCACTCTTCTCTACAGTGCTTCAAGCAAGTAATACACCACCATCTCACATTAACCAACATCGGTACCCGCGATCTTTTCTGCTGTCTTGTCATTTAGCTACTCGATGAGCACATTAAGCCTTCCTCGTCTTGGAAGTTACTGTTTCCTCTCTTACTCTCTCTCTCTCCTTCATTACCATGCATGGTGATTCTAACTGTTACCCCACTGCCACACTGACAGCACATTGTCACTTTCCCATTCAAGTCACCTCACTCTTCTATGAGCATCGATTTTATATGCACACAAAAAAAATTACAATTAAACTTACAGGTAGGTGGAATAAAACTTCAAGTCAAGGAGATTTTGTATCCAGTCCTGAACTGTAACTTCATGCTTTTTTAAGTTGAACGTTATCTCCACTTGAACACAGCAGACCACTCCAGTAAGCTCTTCAAGCACATATTCCCAGACTCTGCATGGAAATTTATTTCCATGTGGTCATGCTAACGTTACACATATCCTGCATAGGTCGACTGTGTTTGACACCACAGAAGAGCTCAAATTTATTTGCAGTAAAATTCATCGTTTGAGATTTCCATTGAGGATGATGACAAAAACCTAATATTGTTAATATAATTATTATTCAGTGTTCAATACAAGGGTCTCGGATCATAAAGGAATTAAACAACAAAGGAGAGCCGGTTTACAAAATACCATGGAGGAATAACATAAGCCTCTAACAATGGACCAGAGCAGAACAGAATGGGAATGAATCAGCATTTGTGGAAGATATCGTGGGTATACATGTGTAATTGCATGAGGAAGGGTTGGTCAATGCATTTGAAAGACTGAAGTGAGTTTTAGTTTCAGTTTATTATCTGTATTATTGCCGTTACAGTACAGTTGAACAGGAACATGTGTACGAATAACATTGGGCAACAAAAAAAAACTTTTTGTCTGCTACTAAAGGGAAATGCATGTGTTCTTGGCTAAATCTGGGCCGCTATTTTCAAGTTTGTAGTCAGAATTTAGCCAGCACGTGAGGTTTTCAAAATATGTACAGGTACATGTATTAATGATACCCAGCATGCTTTATTAGATACTTTATTATTGCAGATTGCTGCATTGTACATCTAATATCAGTGCTTCGTAATTACTTTCACGTTATATTTAGATAACAATGATTGATCTCCATGTAAAATGTGTAGTACACAAAGCAAGAGCACAAGTTGCAGAAAATGAAGTTAAGAAATCATTATAGCATGGTAATCTTAGGAAGGATGTGAACTTGATTGGGAAATCTGCCCCATTGTGAGTGATTCAGAAACAACACTTCAAGTTTACACTCTTCCTTTCGATATGGTCAGCATAGGAACTGTTCAGACGTGTTCAGAAGTGTGTGACATACTTGCTTTTGCGCTTGTGCGTGGAATTTGTCTCCCGTTGTAGAAACCAGCAGAAATCACCCATCATGTTTGGGGTGAACCGGCCTTGATACCAAGTTTCCATGACCGAAATGTCTTGGTGGAACCTTTTGCTATGCTCATAGCTTACATCACCCAGATTAGCTGGGAAGAAATCAAGATGAGAATGCAAGAAGTGCATTTTAAGAGACCTCCTACAGCCCATTTGCTGATAGGCCTTTATCATGTTATCCACTAATTCCACATACTGTTCAACTCTGGTTCCCAAGAAAGTTCTGTGCCACCAACACAAATGCTTCCCATGCTGCAAACTCGAGTGGGTTCAGTTTATTTTTGAACTCGGGATCACACATCAGTTCTCGGATCTGGGGTCAAACGAAAATGCCTGCTTTGAGTTTAGCATCGGTTTTCTCTGCGCCAAACTTCTCTCTGAGATATTGGAAGCCATCACCCTCGTGATCCAATGCCTTCGCAAAGTTTTTCATAATGGTTAGGGTTACTTAAAAACTGTAATACCACGTGGAAAATTTTACTGAAAACTTCATAACTTAAAATTTTCATCCATTTTTTTTTAATAATTCAAAGTGCATTCAAAAGCTCTTTTTATGAGAAATAATATTGTTATGGCCACAGGTACCGAGTGTATTATGAAGGGGTTAATCCTTGTTTCTCCTCGGAAGAACCGGATCTGGGGCTACCATTCACAATTAAGTTTGTGGTGCGGTGGGTTGCTGAACAACCACAAATGCCAATCAGTTAACCACGAGTTCCAGTGTCCACAATCTAATTTGCAGTTCAACTAGAGGTCACGTGGCATCCTGGCCAGAGAACGTGCCCCCGGCAATGCACCAATCTTATCTTGATTGAATCTAAAGTAATGCGGCTGAGCATTTACCGCTGGTGCATGCCGACTATGACAGGTTTATTAGTTTGGGGAACTATAATCTCCCAGTCTATCTCGGTTCGGACAATGCTTGATCAATGGAAGAAAATGACAATCATGCACAGGTTGAAACGTCAACAAGGAATTTATAATTAATAAAAAAAATAAATGAACTGAAGGATTTTTTATTTGCTTGTCAATTAAATGGATGAATTGAAATCAAATGTTCAATCAACAAAATATTCTCAATCAAAAGAAGAATTCAACAAGCATTTATAGAAAAATGGAAAAGAGCAGATGCTTTTCACTATGCCTAACGTAACAATTAAACTCCAGACACGGGTATCCATCAGACCATTCAGGCGGAAAAGAAATCCGGTCTCGGCTTACAAAGGCAGAAGTCGTCGTATGTCGATTTAAATTAATACAAAATGTATAAGCGTGGCTTAGTCTACCTCTTTAAATGAGCTCTCCACAGCTTGGCTCATTTAGTGTTGTTCACACTTTTCCTCGCCGTGCACCCACCAGCAAACAGGCTTGAATACCAATTGATGTCACCTCATCATTCCCAGGAACACCAAGAACCAGGAACACCAAGAGCCAGGAATGCCAAGAACCAGTTGGATCGAGCAGAACCAGCCGGAACAGTCCAACTGTCACCAACCGCTGTTGCTGCTGTCCCCAACTGTCAGCCGTCAGGAACTGTCACCAACCTTAATCAGGATCTCTCACCAACTGTGACGAGGATGGTCCTGCCATCCTTTTATAAGTGACCAGTGTGGGCGGATCCTCAAGCAGGACTTCAGCCAAATCCAGTTTGCTTATTGGCGCATTCCTGCATGAGACCTCCAACCGTCCTTTCTCGTGCTCTCGACCATGGAACGAGATGTAACTCCTAATCAACACAGGTCTGGCTGTGGGGTCCACTGGAGTGCTCATTTCCTCAATAACGACCACAGTATTGTTGTAGCGACTCTAAAGTTGAAGATTAAATCCAGGAGAATGGTACCATCCCAGCCAAGGTTGGATGTTGACAAGCTAAAGGATGAGAGGGTAGCTGAGTAGTTTGTGAACAGGCTGAGTGGGGATTTGGGGGGTCTGGGTGCTTTTGGGAATCCTGAAGAGCTGTGGAGTGCCTTCAAGACCCCCATCCTTGATGTTGCCATTGGATGTCTTGGAACTCACAGGAGGGCAAAGAAGAATATTGTTTCAAGGGACACTGGATACTGTTGACCAGAGTCGCAGGGCCAGGCTGAATGGCAGAGCTGACCTGTTCAAAGAGCTGAGGCGAAAAACTGAACGTCCCCTAAGGGTGGACAAGGAGCCCTATGTGCGAGGAATCTGTGAGGGGGTAGAGCATCACCTGTGGTCAAGTGATTATCATGTTGCTTACAGGAGAATTTGCGTATTGCATTCCTTCAAGCTTGTCACTCAGTGTACTGCAGTTAGAGTCGAGGGTGGTAGGCTCTTGGCAGGGGAGTCCAAAGTGAAGGCTCGCTGGGCCGTTTACTTTGAGCAGGCTGTACCAGGCTGATCCACCACCGGTCGAGTTGGATGTCATGGCTGTTGCTATCCCTTTGCTGACCCTCCAATCAACTGTAATCCACCTTCTTTTGTGGAAACATCAGCTGCGGTGGACCGGTTGAATTTGGGTAAAGCTCCTGGGATCTGTGGCATCTATGCTGAATTCTCAAGGGTGGTGGAAATGAGGTACTCATGTCGTTACATATAGTTCTGTGCTCTGCCTCTAACAAAGGCATCATCCCAACTGACTGGAAGAGGGGCTTTATTTTCCCTCTCTGGAAAGGGGAAGGGTGATCGCCAGGACTGCAACAACTAACGAGGTGTGATGCTGCTCTCAGTCCCAGGCAAGGTCTTTCCTCGGATAATTATTGATTGGATTTGCCACCATCTGCCTAAGCACCAGTGTCCAGAGCAGTTAAGCTTTCCTGCAAAGGTCAACAATTGACCATATCCTTCCTCTTTGGGTCCTCACTGAATGCAGATGAGAGTTTTGGCAGGGGCTGCTTGCAGCCTATGTTGATCTCTGCCAAACTTTAAATTCAGTCAATTGGGATGCACTCTGGAGGATTCTTGGTCTTTGTGGGGTGCCACCAAAACTGATCGATCTGATGTCTGAACTCTACTCTGGTCCTGAGAGTGCTGTGAAATGTGGTGGTGCCATCTCTGACTTATTTCCAGTTGTTACTGGAGTTCGTCAGGGGTGCGTACTGGCCCCCACACTTTTCAGCACTTGTATGGACTGGATTCTCGGGAGGATGTCGGAGAGATCAAGCTGCGTTGCATCGTTGGTGAATGTCAAGATCTCGGACCTTGAGTTCACAGATGATGCAGTCATCTTTATGGAGACTTTAGATATCCTTTTGGGGGCCCTCGAGCTGCTGAATGAGGAGTCGGAGCCGCTGGGATTACGGTTTTCTTGGGTCAAAACTAAGATCCAGGCTTTCAATGACATATTGGATGCTGCTGTCCTTTCTGTGTCTGTTTGTGGTGAGGATGTTGAAGTCATGGAGAGATTCACTTACCTTGGCAGTGATATGCATGTCTCCGCTGGCTGTGATTCAGAGGTCAATAGACGTCTGGGTCGGGTCTGGGGAGTCATGGATTCACTGGATCATGGGGTGTGGCGCTGCCGTTACCTGTGCGGGAGGACGAAAGTCCGAGTCTTCAGGTCCTTGGTGCTTCCAATCTTGCTCTATGGATGCGAGACTTGGACTCTGACCAAGGATCTGAGATGGAGTCTTAATTCCTTTGGTACCAGGTCTCTTCAGAGAATCCTTGGCTATCGCTGGTCGGATTTTGTGTTCAACGAGCGGTTGCTGAGAGAGACTCGGATGAGATTTGTTACCTGCATAGTCCGTGAGCGTCAGTTGCGGCTGTATGGATTTGTGGCTCATTTTCCTGACGCTGATCCTGCTCACCAGATTCTCTCAGCGAGGGAGTCTCGTGAGTGGAGGAAGCCGATAGGCCAACCACCTGCATCGTGGTTGCAGCAGGTTGACCGGCATCTCATGTAGATGGGGATGGGCCTGCCATCTGCCTGGGGGATGGCCAGACGGAGGCCCCTGGAGTGGAAAGTGGAAGCAGCGATGCGCTTTTCTGGCACATGCTCCCATACCTGACCTAATTACTGTCACCAGAGGAGAGGGTATTGCACTTGGGTCCATTTGTTTTGTGGGAAAAATCGAAGAATTTTCATGTATATTGGTAGGTCACGTGTGTTATTCTGTTTGTTTGTCTGTATATCAATCGCTTACAGGTCCACAATTTTAAACCAATCTTCATGAAACTTCACCAAATGGTCGAGTTCCTCATAAGCAAAAAGTCTATTGCTTTTGAGGTCAAAAGGTCAAAAACTTGGGGCTATTCATAAAATCCTCAATTTTCATCTGATTTCGTTGAAATTTGAAGAGGATTTGCATATTTTGTCATTGAATTACATCACCAAATATTTTTAAGGTCAAATTTCTTTATGGGACTTCACAAGTATGGTGTTATGCGTGGTCTTTCTTGTTATGACGAAAATCGAAAATTTTCATCACGTGTCGATCAGTCTCGTTTGTTTGTTTGTATGTTTGTCTGTGAGTGTGATACCTCACGAATGCTTTCAGCTATCTTCGGCAAACTTTACCAGAGGATTCAAAAGGAGAAAAGTGAGGCTGTTTGTTTTTGGACGATATAGGTCAAAATGTCAACATAGGCCAAAGGTCAACAACTTTGTTAGATTTCTAAA
Organism: Eptatretus burgeri; assembly: GCF_056783735.1. NCBI lineage: Eukaryota > Metazoa > Chordata > Myxini > Myxiniformes > Myxinidae > Eptatretus > Eptatretus burgeri. The sequence goes on along the minus strand of NC_140961.1, from coordinate 112,477,783 downwards.
ATCCTCAATTTTCATGCAATTAATTTGAAATTTGAAGACAATTTACATTTCAGGTCACTGAATTCAACCACCAATTGTTTTTTAGGTCAACATAGACCAAAAGGTGAACAAAGGTCAAAGGTCATTAACTTCAGTGAGATTGCTAAAATCCACAATTTTCATCCCATTGACTTCAAATTTGAAGAGAATTTGCACATCTGGTCACTGAATTCAATGAATAAGTACTTTTCTGGTCAACATCGGCAAAAAAGTCGACATCGGCAAGATTTCTAAAATTGTCAATTTTCATCCCATTGATTAGAAATTTAAAGAAGATTTTGCATATTTGGTTGTTTAATTCAACCACCAATTGTTTCTAAGGTCAAATTTGTTTCATGGATTTTGCAAGTATCATGCTATACACGACATCTATCTTGTTACTTGGCGAAAATGTTGGTCTCAGGAGAGACTTGTTGCGAAAAGGTTGGTTGATCTGTTGCGTTTGTCTATTTGTCTCTGTCATGCAAATTTTGGCCACAGTTTTCATGCAATCGTTCTGAATTTTTTTGTGTGTGTAAGTGACCAAGCAAGGACAGCAGCGCTTAATTTTGGTGAAGATCCGAATCCAGATCCGGATCTGAGTATCTACTAAGTGATTCTTCACCATTGAGAGATCGGGTCAAAAACGATATATAGTACAATATCTCAAAAGGTTATGGATGGATTTGGACGAAACTTGGTGGACAGGTTGGTGTGTGACAAAGACGAATTGATTACATTTTGGTGGGCATCCGATTCCGGATCCGGATCTGAGAAGTTTTGAAGTGATTCTTCACCATTGAGATCAGGTGGGGTCAAAAACTATGTATAGCATCATATCTCTAAAAGTTGTGGATTAATGACAAAAACTAGGTGGATGAGTTGGTTAGGTAACAAGAATGTGCCTATTCGGTTTTGGTTCAGCTCTGGATTCAGATTTGGCCTATCAGTGGGATACAAAATGTAAACTAGGGTGTTTCATATTGCAACTCTTTTGCGCTAGTCAAGTTGGCTCCATGTTGTAGCTTTCCAATATGGATAAAAACCCCAATCGCCAATTTTTAGAATTTTCCTCCCAAAAATGGCCACCGGCGGCTATTTTTTCCAAAATGGCGGCCTTTTCGCGTTTTGACACAGAAATCGACTCCTACACCTGCTAAAATACGTTAATGTTACTTGAAATGTGTATGTTTGTAGATGATTATGATTGTTATGTCTGCTAGCAGTCGGGGACGAGACATTAGGCATTCAATATGGCGGAAAAATCCAAGATGGCGTCCAAGATGGCCGATTTTTAGCCACTGGAAAGTTCTTCCCTCCGATGTGGGTTCTAATATGTCTAGCTATAGGTTTTTGGGTGTGCTGAATTCGTTTTTATGCTCTAAAATGCAGTATATCTGTCACAGAGACGTCTGCGGGGGTCATGCTCTCGCGTTAAGAAATAGTTCTTGCAAGTCCGAAGAAGAATTTTGAATATTCTCGCCCTCATTGATATCAGGTGTCGATTCGACACCTATGGTATTTGACACCGCAATTGGTAATTTTCACTCTTGCCGAATCCAACGTGCCTACAGATGAGCGAAAAACGATGGCAAACTGTTGCATCAGACACTGAGACTATCTCATGATAAACTCAGCTCAGGAAAGCCAAAATTTCCAGCCGTGGATGAGGATGAGAGTAGTGACCTGTGTCTCAGCAGTTTCATAGATGACGACTCGTGGCGGTTATTCAACCTTCTTGAACTATATGATGTACTAGATGTAGAATGGATGTGTGAGCCTGCAAGCACATGGCCAGAAAGTGATGGTTACCAAAAATTCGCAAACTATGTGCACAATGTTCACGATGTTAACGACCTTGCAGAATGTGGAATTAAGTTGATTTCGGATTTTATAGACAAAACAAGGGATGAACAGCAAAGGCAAGCTTTCCTTCAATTGGTTCTGTGACACAGGCAGAATTATTCTGGATACACGAAATCCACTTTTCAGAAAATGTAGATAACTATATGAAGTGAAGTGTGAACATTGATGTTTTTGAACTATGGAAATTTTAATTTGAAATGTCGCTACAGCCATGTATGCCATGCCATGGCCAATATTATTGATTATTGAGGCTGATAGGCATGCATACATGAATTAATATTAGAACATTCATTATGGCATGAGTATACTAGTAATTCGTGTATATACTGTACATGTTAAATAAATACATGTTTGACCATCGAATATTTAATTGTTATTTTCTGATATCAATGAGGGCGAGAATATTCAAAATTCTTCTTCGGACTTGCAAGAACTACTTCTTAACGCGAGAGCATGACGTCTGCAGACGTCTCTGTGACAGATATACTGCATTTTAGAGCATAAAAACGAATTCAGCACACCTAAAAACCTATAACTAGACATATTAGAACCCACATCGAAGGGAACAACTTTCCAGTGGCCAAAAATTGGCCATCTTGGACGCCATTTTGGATTTTTCTGCCATATTGGATGCCTAATGTCTAGTCCCCGACTGCTAGCAGACATAGCAATCATAATCATCTACAAACATACACATATCAAGTAACATTAACGTATTTAACAGGTGTAGGAGTCGATTTCTGTGTCGAAACGTGAAAAAGGCCGCCATTTTGGAAAAAATAGCCGCCGGCGGCCATTTTTGGGAGAAAAATTCCAAAAGTCGGCGAGTCGAGTTTTTATCCATATTTAAAAGCTATGAATGGTAGCCAACTTGACTAGCCTAAAAATGTTGCAATATGAAACACCCTACTATTGATTTTGAGGTCAAAATGTCAACCAACATAGGCCAAAGGTCAACAACTTTGTAGGAATTTCTAAAATCAACTTTCATCCGATTGACATGAAAGTTAAAGAATATTTGCACATCAAGTCAGTGAATTCAACCACCAATTATTTTTGAGATCAACATCGTGCAAAAGGTCAAGATAGGCTAAAGGTGAACAACTTAGGTGCAATTTCTAAAATCCTCAATTTTTATCTGATTGACTTGAAATTTTAAGATGATTTATATTTCAGATCACTGAATTCAAACAGCCAATTATTTTTGAGGGTAACATAGACCAAAAGGTCAACATTAGCCAAAGGTCAACAACGTAGGCGTTCTAAAATCCTCAATTTTCATCCCATTGACTTGAAATTTGAAGAGGATTTGCATATCAGGTCATTGAATTCAACGAACAAATATTTTTAAGGTCAACTTAGGTGAAATGGTCAACATGGTCAACAATTTGTGATATTTCTAAAATCCTCAATTATGGTCAAATTTGTTTTAGGGATTTTGCAAGTGTCATTCTCTGCAAGACGTCTTTCTTGTTTGTTTGTCTGTTTGCTTCTCCGCACAGATCATGAGTATGTGTATTAATTATATTAGATGCTTAAGACCCCCAAGATCCTCTCGACCCTTTACAAACATAAGACCCCCTAAGACCCCTTAAGAATCTTTAATACCCCCACCACCCTTGAGAGCAATTAGCAACCAAATATTTTTTTTGACCTGAAAGACCATTCAGAAACTAAAAACCCCAATAACACCAAAGACCCTTTAGACCCCAATGATGCTTAAGACTGCTAAGACCCTTTAGATCCCTAAGCACATTTAAGATCATTTAGACCCCTAAGACCCTTCTAAAACCGAAGATCCTGCAAGATGCCATATATTCCCGAGGACCCTTTACACCCCTAAGACGCTTATGATCCCCAAGACCCGATGGACATCTAAGAACATTTAAGACCCTATAAGATCCCCTAAAATGTTCTAGAACCCAAACACCCTTTAAGATCCTAAAGACCCCTAAGAACCTTTCGACCCCTAAAATGCTTTAGGCCCCATAGGCCATTTAAGACCAACTAGAACCCTAACACCCTTTATGACCCAAAAGAATCCTTTTAGACCCCTAAGGCCCCAAAAACTTTTTAAACCTCTAAGACCCTTTAGACCCATGAGACCCTTCAGAAACCTAAGCCCACTAATATGCCTAACACCCCTAAGACCCTTAAACATAGTTTAAGTCTCTTTAAAACCCTCTCGAACCCGAACACCATTTTAGATCCCAAAAATGTTTTGGGCTCCGAAGACACTTAAAGACACCCTAAGACCCCCTGGAACCCTAACACCCTGTATGATCCATAAGTTCCTTTAGACCCACAAGACCCCTCAGACCCTTCAGCCCCTTTTAAGACACCTTTGACCATTACGACCATGTAGACCCCGTTAGACCCTATATACCCTGAATACCCCACATATTCCCTGACTACACATACTCCTTCACACCATTTGGAATCCTTAGACCTCCTAAGACCCTTTAAATCCTCTTAGCGTCTTTTGGACCCCTTAGACGCCTTTCCACACTTTAGATCCTTTTAGACCTTCATATCTTTTGGGCCTTTTAATACCCTGTCGACCCCTTTGAGCTTTTGATGGTTTTTTTTCCATGTTTTAAGACACTTTAGACCCCTTCAGAAATTCCAACCATTTAAACCTTAAATTGCACCCTTTTAGACCTCTTCGACCTTTTAAGACCCTTCAGATACTTGAGGCCATTTCAACTCTTTCGACCCATTTAGACATTTTCAGACCTTTCCTCCTTTATACCGTTAGACCTTCAGACTATTTGACCTTTACAACTTTTCAGACCATTGACCCTTACACATTTACAACGAGACCATTTAGACCTTTCATATGCAATCAATGACTTTTAATTTCCTACATCCTTCCATTTATTTGCCACACAAAATACATAACACAAAAGTCCTGGCAAGGGTCTGCAATCTCTGGTTGTTCTTTCTAGTTTTTATTGTTGTCTTTATATACAAGGCATAAATATCGAAACATGTGGAGTGTGACGTATGACGAGCACTCTCCCCCAATCTCCATTAGACATAGTCTGACACCAAAGCATCACCTCCAATCCGGAGGCCTCAGCCCGGTGACTGTCAAACAGACAAAGATTGTCAAACAACAAAGATACCGTGTGAGAAATAATCCGCGGCGATTCTCACCATAACAGTCAGGAGGTGTGTCTGATTTTTACGCACACGCACACGCACACGTGTATATGTGTATATATATATATATATATATATATATATATATATATATATATATATATATATATATATATATATATATATATATATATATATATATATATATATATATATATATATATATATATATATATATATATATATATATATATATATATATATATATATATATATATATATATATATATATATATATATATATATATATATATATATATATATATATATATATATATATATATATATATATATATATATATATATCTGTCAGGTCAGGTATGTGAGCATGTGCCAGAACAGCACGTCGCTGCGTCCACTTTCCGCCGGTACTCCAGGGGCCTCTGTCTGGCCATCCCCCAGGCAGATGCCAGGCCCATCCCCATCTCCTTGAGATGAAGGTCAACCTGTTGCAACCATGAGGCACGTGGTCGACCCACTGGCCTCCTCCACTCATGAGACTCCCTCGCTGAGAGAATCTGGTGAGCAGGATCAGAGTCAGGAAAACGAGCCACATGTCCATACAGCCGCAACTGACGCTCACGGACCATGTAGGTAACAAATCTCATCCGAGTCTCTCTCAGCAACCGCTCGTTGGACACAAAATCTGACCAGCGATAGCCAAGGATTCTCCGAAGAGACCTGGTACCAAAGGAATTAAGTCTCCGTCTCAGATCCTTGGTCAGAGTCCAAGTCTCGCACCCATAGAGCAAGACTGGAAGTACCAAGGACCTGAAGACTCGGACTTTCGTCCTCCCGCACAGGTACCGGCAGCGCCACACCCCATGATCCAGTGAATCCATGACTCCCCAGGCCCGACCCAGACGTCTATTGACCTCTGACTCGCAGCCAGCAGAGACATGAATATCACTGCCAAGGTAAGTGAATCTCTCCACGACCTCAACATCCTCACCACAAACAGACACAGACAGGACAGCAGCATCCAAGATGTCACCGAAAGCCTGGATCTTAGTTTTGACCCAAGAAACCCGTAATCCCAACGGCTCCGACTCCTCATTCAGCACCTCGAGGGCCCCCAAGAGGATGTCTAAAGTCTCCGCAAAGATGACTGCATCATCTGCAAAGTCAAGGTCCGAGATCTTGACATTCCCAAATGACGCACCGCAACTTGATCTCTCCGACATCCTCCCTAGAATCCAGTCCATACAAGTGCTGAAAAGTGTGGGGGCAAGTACACATCCCTGACGAACTCCAGTAACAACTGGAAATAAGTCAGAGATGGTACCACCATACTTCACAGCACTCTCAGTACCAGAGTAGAGTTCAGACATCAGATCGATCAGTTTTGGTGGCACCCCACGAAGACCAAGAATCCTCCAGAGGACATCCCGATTCACTGAATCGAACGCTTTACAGAGATCAACATAGGCTGCAAGCAGCCCCTGCCAAAACTCTCGTCTGCGTTCGGTGAGGACACGAAGTGCAAGGATACGGTCAATCGTTGACCTCTTTGGTGTAAAGCCTGACTGCTCTGGACGCTGGTGCTCAAGCAGATGGTGGCGAACCCTATCGAGAATTATCCGAGCAAAGACCTTGCCCGGCACTGAGAGCAGCGTCACCCCTCGGTAGTTGTTGCAGTCTTGGTGATCACCCTTCCCTTTCCAGAGAGGGACAACAAGGCCCCTCTTCCAGTCAGTTGGGATGATGCCTGTGTTCCAGGCAGAGCACAAAACTGCATGCAACGACACGAGTGCAGCATTTCCACCAGCCTTGAGAAGTTCGGCATGGATGCCACAGATCCCTGGAGCTTTGCCCCGTTTCAACTGGTTCACCGCAGCCCGTGTTTCCACAAGCGTAGGTGGACCACAGTTTATTTGAGGGTCAGCAACAGGGATTGTAACACCCTTGACGTCCAACTCGACAGTTGGGGGATCAGCCTGGTACAACCGCTCAAAGTAACCGGCCCAGCGGGCCTTCACTTCAGACTCCTCTGTCAAGAGCCTACCACTCTCTGCTCGAACTGTAGTGCTCCGAGGGATGGGCTTGGATGAACGTAATGTGCGAATTCCACTGTAAGCGGGACGAGAATCACCTGTCCACAGGTGATGCTCTACCCCCTCACAGATTCCTCGCACATAGGCCTCCTTGTCCACCCTCAGTGCACGTACAGTTTTACGCCTCAGCTCCCTGAACAGCTCAGCTCTGCCATTCAGCCTGGCCCTGCGACTCTGGTCAATGGTATCCAGTGTCCCTTGAGAGACAAAATTCTTCTTTGCCCTGCGGTGAGCTCCAAGGCATCCACCGGCAACATCAAGGACGGTGGTCTTGAAGGTGCTCCACAACTCTTCAGGACCCCCCAAAGCACCCAGACCCCCCAAGTGTCCACTCAGCCTGTTCGCAAACTCCTCAGCTACTCTCTCATCCCTGAGCTTGGCAACATCCAGCCTCGGCTGGGATGGCACCATTCTCCAGGATTTAAGGTGCAGCTTTAGAGTTGCTACAACAAGCCTGTGGTCAGTATTGAGGAACTGAGCACTCTGGTAGACCCTGCAGTTCTGGATCATCCTCCAACGACCGTCAATGAGGACATGGTCAATCTCCTTTGCCACACCGCCAGCGTTGGAATACCAAGTCCAGCGATGAGCTTGTGGGCGCTGAAACCATGAACCAGCCACCTTAAGTCCATGACTTCTTGCAAAGTCAAGGAACTTAGTGCTATTCTGGTTCATAGTTCCTGACCCATGGGGACCAACACACACCTCATAACCGTCCCTATCAGTTCCAGTCGATGCATTGAAATCCCCCAAGACTAGAAGTGTATCTCGTCTGGGGCACTGATTAACCACAGACTCGAGTGTGGCGTAGAATGTATCCTTCACGGTGAGATCACTCGCCTCAGTCGGAGCATAAACAGAGACCAGGGAAATGACACCTAAGGAGTGACGAATCCTTAATCTCATAATACGCTCGTTGACCGGTGTTACCTCAATTATCATTGGGGTCAGCTTATTGGACACAGCTACAGCAACTCCTTGGGTATGGTAACCATCAGAGCGACCAGACCAATAGTAGGTGTAACCACCCACCATTATCTCTCCGCAATCCGGTCTCCGAACCTCAGAGAGAGCTGCAATCCCGATGTCCAAACGCTTGAGCTCAGATGATAACAGAGACAGGTGATCATCCTCTCTTAGGGATAGGACATTCCAGGCACCCACCCGAAGGGACCGCCTCAGGTTAACCCAAGGAGACCGCCGTCTGGTGGACGACACCTCAGCACCACTCCGACACTCTCCCGCAATCTGACCCAGGGATGTTACCCCGTGGTTTCCCTCCTATCAAAGATTGGGGGTCCCGAAGGCTTTGCCCCAATCCAGTCATCCGGTGAGCTGCCCTGCGAAGGGAAGCTGCACAGGAGGTACTCCCACGGAGTGGGTTTTCAGATTTTTTTGCGTTTTGCGGAATGAAGGGTTTTACGGTGGCCGGAGTGCAAATCCTGCCACCGACCTCCTAATAAGAAGTGACCCAACTGCAGTAGGACGTCCGCAGACACAGTTGGGCACTAGATATGGATGGCCGTTGGCTCACAAAGAGCTCCTCCGCCCTTTGTGTCTATGTCGATACATATATCTGTGTCTGTGTCTAGACACATATATCTGTCTATGTCGATATACACACACATACACATTAAAACGTTGCACATTTATTTTCACAACTCTACTCAGACCTAACGAAACACATCCCATTTTAGGTGAGCGTCGAAGATGTGCATGAAAAAAAAAACTTCACAATTTTTTTTTTTGAAACATTCTTACTAAGACGCACAGTATTACTGTTAGATGATCTTCTTTACTGATACTTAAAGTTTTAATATAAGGCAATATGGAATGAACACAAACAAATCTAGATGGTTTAATAATATGGCATAAACACAATTTTGCTTTTTTCTGTCTGGCATCACCCTGAAAGCATGAAAGGAAAGGTGAGGGGTGGGGGCAAGCATGGGTATGAAAAGCTGCTTTTAACCAGAGATACAGCGAAGAATGAAGTGCAGCATTAAGGCCTTTTGGCTAAAGGACCCAAAAAGTATTTTGGATCAGTGCAGAAAAAGAAATTATAAATCATACAGTTTATCAATAAATATTTCTCTATTATGACTGAGGTTGGTCATGTAGTAATGTCCAAGCCAATGACTTCCATTTTCTCTCCTTTCATGGACAACTTTCTTTACATAATGATAAGCTCATTCATTTAAAATGTATCTTATTCTTATATTTGACTAAATAAATGATTTCACATTGCATTTTAAGTTTTTTGCCAATATTGCCGGTCATCTTACATAAACCTTCTTCTCTACAAGTGAAGTGATTCAATCTTTAAAGCAACTGAAAACAACTGTTTGTATTTTTCAAATCTTTCCATATCAAGAAAATGTTCTGAGACCATGAAATAATGATAAACTTTCTAAGTATGATGGTTTTTATCTAAACTTTCATAATCTTGTTGTATGGGGTTTCCTGTGAATACAGTGCACTTCTTTCTGCTGTTGTCACAATAAGGAAATTACGCCTGTCAATTACAATATTGCCATCATAAGCAAATTAAGATCCACTCAAAACAAAATATCCGTTAATCGAATAACCAATCCAATGTTCCACAGCACAGAAACCCAGCGGGGATGTACTTTTTCTGGAAGGCTGCTTTCCTCTACTGCTGGTATGTTCCATTGAAAAAGACAAGAGTCAAAAGCACACGGTAATAATCGACTCATTCATTTGGCAGTTCCACGCCTGCTGCCTGGTCTCCGACTGGTGATGCGGTGGCTCGTGATGGTTCTTCCAAAGATCCCTCAGCAGTATCAGAACCTGAAACAATTTCATATTTCAATCCAGACAAGTCAAGGAAAGTTGCATTGTGATAAAACAATATTTTTAAAAAGTTAAAATTAGTAATCATCAGAAATTTAGTGTCAAGAACATTGGCAGATTATTTTTCTTCATTGTGTAAGGATAACAGAAGAACTATGGCATATTTTAAATACAGAATAAGGGAATGGAGGCTATCTTCACATCACTTTATCCATGCAAAAACGTTGACCTTTTGACCCAAACCATCTTCCACAACTCTGATCTTCTTCAAACCTCCCTTTGCTCCTCTCCTCTCCACCTCAGTAGTGAGACTCCAATTAAAGAGCACCTTTTCATTTCCTCAAGTTGCCATGTTTGCATACATAGAGTAAGTAGTGAAGATTGCCCCATTCAAGTAAGACAATAATATTCATTGAGGTTGTTTTGGTCATCTCTAAATGAAAACATTACAATAGTTGATTGTATAGTAGAGTAAACCACCCTAAAGCTGAAAAGATACATCACACATACCATTCAACTTAAATTTTTATATTGTCTCATGGATTGGCAAATTTATTAATTGACCGAATAAGAAATTGAGTGTATTCTTCAGGAATAATAAATAACTTCCATCAAGCAACATGCAGTATGTGGCAGAGGGTATTCACAAAAAATAAATAAATAAAAAATCGTGTGTGTGTGTGTGTGTGTGTGTGTAATATATATATATATATATATATATATATATATATATATATATATATATATATATATATATATATATATATATATATATATATATATATATATATATATATATATATATATATATGAAGATGGGGCAAGTTGTGGACAATGGTAGGCCAATAGCAAGAAAGAGGAGTTTATAAGGGAAGGGGATCTTACCCCACCTTTCTCACAGAGACACCTTGCTCCACTCTATCTATAAAATGATGCATACATATCAGTATTATAGCTCGACTATTTTATTACAATGCTGCACTGCCAGAATAAACATTTCAAATAGTTTGTGAAAATTGTTAGTCATGAAAAACATGAAAAGAATACGGAATAAATTTTGAGGTGGAAAAACAGTGGCAAATAACCACCTCTTGGCATTTAACTTATTGGCATGTCCAATCCACGGATAACTTACCGACTGTAGAGAAATGCAGTCCAATAATGAGTGTAGCATAGTAAAGGAGAGAACAGAGAATAACTGCAACAGCACTCAGTAGAGCGCATACTTTTGCCAGGCTGAACAGTTTACGTTTTATATCTCATTGATAGGCCAGATCTTGATCCTGACCTCAATCAAAATCTAATCCAATTGGCTTGTTCTTGTCAACTAACCAACTCATACACCTCGTTTTGTCAAAACTCATCTACCTCATTTTGTGAAAACTCATCTACCTCGTTTTGTCAAAACTTGTCCACAATGTTTTGAAAGTCATGCTACATATAGTCTTTCGTCCCCATCTCCAATGACGGAGAATCACTTAAAACTTAAAAAATCATCGGATCTGGATCTTTACCAAAATCGAATAAATTCTTCCTTGTCACACACCCAACCTGTCCACCAAGTTTCGTTCAAATCTGTTCATTACTTCTGAGATATCATGTTATACAAGGATGTTCCAAAAATACCTGGACAATTTTAGTTGTAAATATGTTTAGAACCACAAATGATACACCCATACCCCTTGGTTTATATTGATACAAAAACTCATCATGTTTTGTGCACACCATTAATACACTTTACTGTGAGCTCCGTTTGTCATGCGCAGGACATCAAGGTGGTTCAAGAGTTCTTGCCATGTTCCGCTCAGCATTTTTGCATCCAACAGTACGTGTGCAGCTGTGATCCGAGAAGGAAGATCCTGCAGATTTGCCACATTGGTGTTGTAGACAACATCTTTGACAAACAAATAGAATAAAATCGAAGGGGGGTTATGTCTGATGATCGTGGGGGTGAGGCTATTGGTCCGTCTCGGCCAATCTAGTGACCTGGAATTTTTTTCATTGAGGATGTCTCAAACGAATAAGGCTCAATGAAGGAGAGCACCATCCTGTTGAAAAATGAGATCGGGTTGCAGGTCTTCAATCTATTGGAAGGCGAATCCTTCCAAAATGTTCATATAAATTGTTGAGGTCACTGTATCCTCAGCAAAGAAAAACGGACCCAGCAAGCGGTCATGAAGAAGGCCGCACCACATATTGACCTTTGGACTATCATGTCTGTGTTCAATGAGCACATGGGGGTTTTCAGAGCCCCAGATCCTCACATTGCTCTGGTTGACCAACCCTGATACATGAAAGCAAGACTCGTCTGTGAACATGACCTTTTACAGGTATAATCATCATCATCCTCTATGAAACTGAGCATTTTCAAGGCAAATGCCTTGCGTTTGGGTCCTTCATTTGGTTGTGAGTTTCTGCAGGATCTGCACCTTATAGTCATAAATCTTCAGTCTTTTATGCACAATCTTGTGTACAGTGCTGGTTGGTAGTCACAGTTCTCTGGGTGTGCATCAAATGGATTTTCTGGGACTTTGTTGAAATGATTCACGCACTCGTTCAATGTCTGCTGTACTTCTGCTTTGTCCACCAGTACTTTTCTGTTTCTCACCACTTCCAGTCTCCTTCAACCTCCTGTCCCACTCTCTGATAGTAGTCCTTGATGGCAGATTCCTTCCATACCTTGTAAGGAAATCATTCTGAACTTGCCTGTCAGATCTTGTCTCGATGAACCATTCCATGCACTGAGCTTTCTCCTGTGGAGTCGCCATTTTCTTTTACATTATACCACCAGACCTGAAAACACAGAAAACTTTTTGAGTTTCTATATCATTCAAAACGAAGGATATCGTTGTATCATTTGTGGTACTAAATATATTAACAACTGTATGTATAAGTGTGTGTGTGTGTGTATGTGTGCTCTCCATCACTCCAAAACCATGAAACCTAGCAGCCTGAAACTTTGTGTGCATATGAAAGGGAATGGAATGTGCATATATGTATAAGTGTGCATATGAAAGGGAACTCCAAGGGAATGCATGAATGAAAACTGGGTGTTTGGGTAAATTTGAACACCCCTTTTGAAGATAATTAATGGCTTGCCTCCATGAAAGGCTTATCCTTGGTCAGCCCAACTTCACCTCGCAAGGTCTTAGCCCCATTTTCATTTGGCCTCCTAAAATGCTTTGCCTTGAAACAGGTCATGATGGTTTCTGTTTTTGATTGTTGATTATTGATCGCTGATTGTTGATCATTGATCGCTGATCTTCATAACTATGAGTCACTCAATATATTGCTAATTGCTTGACAAATTGCTAAATAGCCAGTTGACATCAAACACAATGTCTGTTCTCTTGTACTTAGAAGAGTATGCTTCTATTGTGGGAATAACGTCCAGTGCTGCATAATCCTCAAACCTCTTTGAGTTTAGTGGTGGCAGAGTGTTCACCAAAGCCGAACCATCAATGATGATGGCATCAGCCTCTGGTTTGGTGTCTGGTATTGTGACACGAGTCTCAAGAATGGCAGCAAGCTGAGACTTCTCGCAGGTGTGAAGCTTTCCACTGCCACTCAATGCAGCAGGAAATGATTGGGTTTCATACTGAAAAGATTCCTATAGGTCACACTCTCTGGCCTGGCATAAGATGAAGAGCTTGGAGAAGAGGTGGCAATCTTCTTTCACTAACTTTTGCTTTGGATCATCAGGAGCTGGTTCTTGGCTAAAGAAGTCCATCTTGTTCTTCATTGGCTTGTAGAACGTGCATTCGTCTTCACTTTCTAGCTCCTTCATGAATTCCAGAAGCAGATTCTGCCCCTCTCATAGTGTGCCAATAATTTCAGCAGCATTGGGGTTGGCAATGTCCTTTTTGTCCAGTGTAAGCAGGTCCCCAGTCTCTTCCTGGATGTGATTACCCATGTCTTTCATCACCTTGGTTAGCCTGTCTACTTTCTCAAAGAGCACTCTTTGAGCTCACTCGGTTTACTCTTGGTGTCTGTCGCGTTCGGTTATATCTTTGACTACTGACACTGCCTCGTACTGAGTAACCAGTTGCTGATTTCAGGGCCAGCCACCATCCATCTTCTCAGCGCTGATGGGTCTTCAGTCACTCCAACTGCACCCCCATCACCTTTGATGAAGGCATTGGCTTGCTCGTGAGCTTGGTCAATGGCCATTGCTAAGAATTCCCAGCTTGATTTTTGCATAACAAATTTCCCCCTGTGGAACTCGAGTCAGCTTGGGATGTTTCTGATCTCGAGTTGTCATATCTCAAAGATTAATGCTAAGCCACCGTGCATAGTTCATGTTGTTATTGGCAAATGTAGAACGGTATCAGCTCAGACAGCGCTTGACCGTACAGGGTGAAGTTGGCTTCCCTGAATGCCTGGATCAGTGAGAGGATCACCAGTTCCAGTGACAGCACCGTATTCAAGAAATGAAACTGGGCTTTGCAGTTTGTAACTCTCACACTAATCTTCAAAACTGAGCACTCCCTCAGAGTGTTTCTGTGCCTCTGTGCAATAATCAGTGTAGGCTGCCTTTAAGAGATGTAGAGACTGCAAGCTATAATCTTGTGCATTTGATGTGTTCTCATGGTGCTTGAAGCAGACAAATTATTCTGCCGGTCCAGAAGAGGCAACATCTACCTCAACAAGGGCTCCTGTCCATTCACTATCTTGAAGTAGAGTTCCAGCAGACTTCAGTGCAGCCATCTCAATATGAAGACCTCCAAACATGATGACAAATTTGTCTTCACCATAGCGCTCAGGCCAGTGCCACTGGATCTGCTTCACCATTGCATAGATTGGCTGGTCAATGTGATGACAGGACCTTGCCCTGGGTTGAGGAGTGCAACTGTGTCCTTGATCTTGTCCATAACATGTCGTATTGTGGCAATCGAGTGGGATTCATCTTGAAGAAGAGGTAACAGCTGTGGTGTATTGGCATACACGGGCAAAGCACAATGCGGGGAGCGTTGTGGGGGGTGTGGAGGAGTAATGTGGTGGTCACGTGTCTGCAAGGCATATAGGTGTTTGCGCCGCTGGAGGCGTGTGTGTAGTCTACAGTAGTGTGCATTCGGACGGGCAATAAACAGAGTTCGACAACCCTCACGACTCTCCGTGCCTCTGTGGGGGAAAAATTTATATTAATGTATTTTAAATTGCAACAAATGGAGTTTCAGAAATGTAACTTTTATGCTGCAAGTTGAATTGGCTGTCATTTCTGGCCAAAAGACTTTTGCCCTAAATGATAAGAAATGTGTTGTTCTGGAGCAGAGTGACCGAGCTGATAAATGAACCTTTGCTTAGAAATGTACGAAGTGGCTTTTTGTCTAAAGGACACGTCTACAGTCTGGGTGAATATCCCCCAACCTCTCTCTCACGAAAGTATAAAATGCTTTGAAATCTGAAATTGTTTTCAGTGCAAGCACATGAGGAATTAGAGTATCTCAGTGGCTTGTACTCCTTGGAACTGACCAAGTACCAAGTTAGAATAAAACTCTCTGATGTAATGTAGAAGTGAATTGAATCGGGTTGGTCTAACTGTTAACTAAAGTAAGAATAAATGAAATAGAACCAAATAATATTGCAATCAATATGGATTCTTAAGTTAATTGTACAAGGGTGAGAAGTGTATGGTGTATAATTAGGAAATAAATTGTTTCACAAGGAAGGACTTGTGTGGACATCAGTTTTATCAGTGTCGATAGGGTTTTTGTAGGATTTTATAATCAAATCGGACAAACGTTAAACTCTGTCTGAAGTCAAATAGGATTCCACAATCGGCCAGTTAGAATCCTTCATGAGGACAACGATCACAACAAGGTGGGTTTTAAAAAATCCACATCACCTCACTGCCCTCCGGACATTACAACAGCGATGCAAAGCTAACTTCAAATGCTAGACTTCTCTTCTTTGATGTGTGGTTGGCTGACCAAGCAACATTCTCTGCACCATCTACTTCTTCAATGATGCTGACTTTCTCCAGCCATTCATACTCAAGAGCCAGTTGTGGTCTCAGGAATGCAGTGACTTTGACAGTCAGACCATGGACTTTGGGAGGAGAAGGCTTCTTCTTTGTGGAGTTCACAGAGCGGATGTTGATGAAGGAGTGAGGAAGTTCTGGGACTGTCTTCACCTTGCTCTTTCCAAGTTGGAGCGTTTCATGCTTTTCAACTTCATTGTCTGAGGTTGGCTGCTTGAAGACTGAAATTCTGGTTCCATGGAAAGAGGTAGTAGCTGTTGTTGCAATTGGGTTGTGGTTTATGTTGTCCATGGCAGATGTGATGAACAACCCTCTTCGCAGAACTGGTGGAGATACCACACCATCTGCCATGTACTTGTTGACAGATGCATCTCCTAGCTGTGCAGAGACCGAGCACTCTGTCGTATAAAATGCTGATGCCATGCTCATAAAACATTTCTCCCAGAAGTCGCTTTCGGGTTGTCATAAAAACAGACATTCCCATGTAAACAGGGAACGGGGTCTCCTGATCTTTTGCATGCCGGTGAGTAGCTGCTCCTTCTTTGTACCTTGCATAGCAGTTGTACTGCAGCAGCTGCACCACTGCTCAGTCTGTCTTTGATGCCCCAAATCTCAGTTGAGATTTGATATCAGCCCCATCCATGTTCAATCATCCCCACAAGCTAGAGAAGAGTCGATGGAAAGGCTTCTTCAATGCATCCTCCATGGAAGGTCCCATCAAATGTGATTTTGTGGGCAAGATTCTGTCATTGCAAGATCTTGGCTGCTTTTGGCAAGGATAATGGTGTTGGATTAGTCAGTGGCTTGTGATAGCACTGAGCTGACATATTTTTGGTAAGCCAGGAGGATATCCCTTCCCTTCTTGTGAGCTTCTAGTTCAGGATTTATTGTCAACAGTTTGTCCTTTAGTCTGGTTGAGTTGATCCCAGGTTTTTTTACCCTCAGTTATCCAGGCTGACCATATCTGCAAGCCGGAATATATCTGGACCGTCACTGCTGGGTTTGGTTTCAACTTTGTAGGCGAGTAGCACAGAAAATGCCAATGCAGTAGTTGGTCATCCCTTCTCTAGCGACCCTAGACACTTCTTGTTCAGGCCGACCATCTCCTTGTTGTGCAGATCTGCCAAGCAAGAAGAGTGGTACTTCATCTCTTATGCTACAACATCTCCATCACTTAGTTTGTCCAAAAGCCTTCCATCGTTTAAGTTTTCGGCACATTCGTTCAGTATTTCATTGAGCCGCATGGTCATAGTTTGTCTCAGTTCTGATGCTGGAGCATCCTTCTCACATAAGAGGGACTCAGACTGCACACGGCTGGTTATTCGCATCTTGCTGCACCCTTCATCTGTACTACTAGCACTAGTTTCTCTTTTCCTTGCCTGTTGCAGTTTGCTGTTGAACTTTAGTCGACAGCTCTGATGGTATTTTGTATTGTTCTTTCTCAGTGTTTCTTTTATGCTGCCACCTTCATCTAATCTTGCTGGATCCAAAACGATTGCGAGATCATTGATGGCTTGAAATAGTCGAATATTTTACGCAATCATAGAGTATCCATCATCTTCAGTACTACATGGATCGTGGATTGGTGGTGATTAGAGATCTTTGTCCTTCTTGTCAATTTGACAGTCAACACGTGTTCCAGTCATTTTGCAATTTAGATATTATTTCAGCCAAACTGGCCGTCTTGTGAGAAGATGAATGGTTCAAGCCCTGGCTGACTTTTGAAACAAAAGTAAGAAGTTTAATTCATGGTAAGCTGCATATATTTTCAGTCAATGTGCTACAAGTTCTATAAGGAAGCTTCTGAGAAGTTTTATAGTTAAATCAGCTTCTGCTTGGTTAAAAACATATAATTTGACACCAAAATCATTCAAATAGGCCCACCGCATCAAATTATGTGGTAAACATAGTATTTCCATGTCACAAATGCTGGCCATCTTTTAAAAAATGGTTGCCATTTTTAATTTTTAGATGGTGTCATGTATTCATGTATCAGATCAACCGGAAGCGCGGTCATCGAGAGGCGGGAAGATAGCGGCGCACGACGAAGCTGGGCTCATGGAGGGTTCTGATGTTTGTGTGTGGAGCACAATAAAACATTTATGGTGTATTCAAACTGCTTTCCCTGCCTGATACATTACAGGTGGCTAATGGACTGTTTTCAAAAAGGTAGTCTTAGAGGGGTATCCATGCCAATTTTGGTGCTTTATCACCATTTGAAAGATCCCCCTGAATATATTCACTTATCTGCCCCACTATGATTTTTGGCACAAAACAATTTGACTGGAGGCTCCGAATAGATGCACAATTGGATGGATGGAAGGACGGATGGATTGACATCACCCAATAATGGACGGGCTCATGCTCGGTTGAGGGCTAATAAAATGTGGAAAAAAAAAAAGAATAGCCAAATATCATTTCAGTTTTGTTTGTCACTCCTTTTGTTGAATCAGGTTTGGGTAAAGTATTAAAAAGAAACAACCAACTAACTTGGCTCGCATTATTTTTTTTAAAATCCAAACTTATAAATTGAAGACCCAATTTGTCCCTCTCAGTGCTTCCCCAAAGATCAATTTTACAAACAATCATCTCTCAAGCGACAAAAAAATTGTGTCTCATGAGACATCATTACATCTTTGCATTATGATCATTATCTCAAATTATATTCCTTCTACTCAAAGACGGATGTTGCTTTGTTCATTGCATTACAGGTGCTTCTGTTTTGAAACATTTTATTTGATAACCCTGCTTTATAAGTTGGGAAAAAAAATACAAGAAAACCCTACTCCCAGTAGTAGAGCCTGAACAACTCACAAAACCGAGGTTCATCGTCTTTCTGTGTATGTTTCACAAACAACACAAATTATTAAGGCAAACTGAGGTCTAATGATACACAGGGTGCATTGGGAAATGCTGTCGAATAGCTATTCTTGGCAAATTATATTAGTATTGTATTTTTTTATATAATAATCAAGGCTCTTGGAAGAGCAGGGTACAGTGGGTAAAAGGGCAATGTACTAACAGTGGTGTTATAGTTGGACACAACAAGCAGGGGAAAGATGACATGTAAAGAGGATAGAGAGAAGGAGAGAAAATACAATAATTTGCAAGTAAGAGGATTGGGTTGGGTACGATTAATGTGGGTAGAAAATATGAGATGTAGTGATGGGGACTGGAAGTGCACCACTAGCTTAAAGCCCTGGACAGAAGATTGTGATTGAATAGTCTCTGAAAGGCAGTCACACGAATGGGAGGAAAGGTTAATCAGAGTGGAGGTGGCCATGAGTTACCTTGAATTTTATGAGTATCTTGAAAGGGGTTACTGGAAGATACAGTGGCCTGCAAAAGTAATCATCCGCGAACTATAATGCCATGTTTAGACGAATTACGGATAATGTAGAAACATATTTTTCAAAATGAACTTTTTATCCATCACTGAAGAGCTCAAACTAAGTACTGTTATCATTGAATGGGGTTATATGTCAGGAATACCTGCAAAACCATGTACCAATCAAAATTCACTGGTTGCAAAAATACTATAACACAATTTTTGTTTTTCAGAGGACAATGGAAGAGGAAGAGTATGTTTCACTTCAGGTTGCAGGCAAGAAAATAAGAAAAAGAGTGATGAAAGGTATTGTGAGCAAGTCAAAGAGGGGAAAGTTACATATCTAACATGTGACCAAAGTCATCCTTCATCAAAAATTATCCAGCTGAAAGATGCCAACATTTGGCACTCAATTCTTGAGGCAGCTCGAGTCAGGAAAATTAATCACATTTTGAATTTAGAGTGTGGAGAGAAAGTTCCTGAGAATCAAATGTATAATTCAGAATGTAGAAAGACGTTTTGCCATAAAAAGATGGGAAAACATTTTTTCAAAGCTTTTCAAACAAAGGTGGAAACAGCTCCAGATCTGGGTTCACTTAACAAATTTATGTTTGCTGAGATATGACATTTTATGCATTCATATACTAAGCACCAGGTACCACTTTATTGGCTGCCATGGCAACCTTAAAACAGCATTGAGATATTCCCAACTCATATTAGAGACTCAGTCATTATTTTCATGTATTATATGTATTGTAGATCCCAAATCGTGAAAACTGGGAGGGATAATTACAATGAAAAACCCCCAAAATGGCAAATTTCTAGACTTGATCTTGAATTTGACCGATAATCTTGACTTCTAAGGGTAATGAAAAGTATTCCATCATGGAGGCTATCATCACATCTATGAGTTTAGATTAAAAAATCTTGTTGACAGCCCATCTGGTTTGTGAAATATTATACTTTCTGTATTTCCATAAATTCTGCCGTTTGTCATTATATCAGTTGCGATAATAACCTCAACATAGCGTAAAGCTGGATTTCCCAGATGCCCCCCCCCCCACCATCATTTTTGTGAACTACATGAATTGGACTTTCAGAAAATATAGTTTTGCCTTTGTCCCTATAGAGATGATACAAATTATCTCAAATATGGCATCTGCCCCATGGACTATTGTGTTCTCCCTCCCCCTCGTCGTTACCTGCATCCCTTCTTTGTCGATCTCCATCTGCGTTCTCCCTCTGCCCAGATATTGGTGTTTTCCCCTTTCTCCTGCTGTTCTCTTTGTTGTGGTGTGGTCTGATTACCTCCATCACTGAAGGTGAAGGAGGTTATGTTTTCACCCCTTTCTGTCTGTGTGTCTGTCTGTCTGTTTTTAGATTTTGCAAGTAACTTAGATTAGAAATCTTACATTTTACAAGTAACAAACATTGGTTAGTCGATTGTGTTATTATGTCTGTCTGTCTATATTGTCTACAGGTCACAATTCTAAACCGATCGTCATGAAACTTTACGAAGTTGTAGAGGTAGTTTCAACAGAGAAGCCTATTAATTTTGAGGTCAAAGGTCATTTTGAGGTCAAATTTCTAAAATCATAAATTTTTATTTCACCATGACGAATTGATTCGATTTTGGTGAAGATCCGAATCCGGATCTGGATACGATGATTATTTAATTTTATTGTGATTCTTCACCATGAGAGATTGCGCCAAAAACGATATGCAGCATGATATTTACCTCCACCACCGAATGTGAATGAGGTCATGTTTTCACCCCATTTTGTCTGTTTGTCTGTTTGTTTGTGTGCAGGATATCTCAAAAAGTTGTTAATGGATCCGGATGAAATTTTGTGGGCAGGTTGGGGGTGTGAAAAAAAAAACTGATTAGATTTTGGTGAAGATCCGGATCTGACCACTACAAAATTTTCAGAGCTTCTTTACCATTGAGAAATTGGGCCAAAAAGGATATGTCGCACAATATCTCAAAAAGTTGTGGATGGATTTGGACGAAGCTTGGTGGATACATTGGGTGAGTGACAGGAAAGAATTGATTCAATTTTGGTGAAGATCCGAATCCGGATCTAGATATGATAATTACTCTCGCCAGAGGACAGGGTATTGCATTTGGGTCCGTTTGCTTGTCTTGTTTGTTTGTTAACACAGAACTTTCGTGTTTTTCGCTGCAACCCCTTATTAGATTGAGACAAAATTTTCATCATTGGTGCGACTACTCGTGTAGAATGTTTTGATGATGATTAAGCAGTCATAGGTCACGTGGTATGGCAGCCATATTGGAAAAACGGAAAATCTTTGGACCTTTGTATCTCTGAAACCGCACCAAAGAAAAAATTGAAACTTCGCAGATAGCAAGTATTTCTAATGGGGAATTAGTGTGATTATTATGATGTCATAGGTGCCCTCGTTATGACATCATAATTGCATGTGTAGAACGCCACATCCGATCAGTATAAAAATATTTGAGGGTCATCTCGGGATAAAATAGTCCACAGAAAAAAAATTCACATCATTGGTCATGTGATTCGGCGGCCATATTGTTAAAAAAAAACCCTTAAAAATCTTCTCTGAAGTGGCTGAACAAATCGAGGCAAAACTTTACACGTATGACTGCCTGTCCATGAGGAAAAAATGTTCACACATATATCATAGGTCACATGGTTTGGCAGCCATATTGGATTTACCCTCAAACATAAAAATACACTACTCAAAAGAAGTCCTGGCAAGGGTCTACAATCTCTGATTGCTCTTTTTTTTTTCTTTTTTTTTGTCATTCTTCACCATTGAGAGATGGGGCTAAACTAATATATAGCACAATATCCCAAAAAGTTGTGGACGGATTCAGATGAAACTTGGTAGACAGGTTGGGTGTGTGACAAGAAAGTATTGCTTCGATTTTGGTGAAGATCCGGATCTGATAATTTTTTTAAGTGATTCCTCACTCTTGAGAGATAGGGCTAAACCAATATATAGCAGGATATCTCAAAAAGTTGTGGACGGATTCAGACAAAACTTGTTGGACACAGGTGTTTGGCAAGGACGAATTGATTTGATTTTGGTGAAGATCCGGATCCCGATCTGGATACAAGAGTTATTTGATTTTTAACATGATTCTTCACCATTGAGAGATGGGGGCAAAAACGATATAGAGCATGATATTTCAAAAATGTATTGGGCCTGATATATTCTCGTGGATCAGGCATTGTGTAGCCGAGATATGCGCACTACCGAGTGCCCTTTTAGTTTCTTTTTTTTTTTCTGTGTCATAGCTCTTCCACGATCTGAGAGCATTTTTTTTTACTTAATGCGGAATGAAAATCATGTGAAAATCATCTCTTTAAAAATAAAAAAAATGCGTGCATGATTGGTGTATCGTCAGATTCCCTTTCACCCTTTATTCTCGTGTCTGTCTCTTAATTCTCTGATTGCCCATCTGTGTTTAATCTTGAAATCGCCTTCATTGTACTTGTCACACTCACTCATAGCTGTGCCACGTGACCTCCCTCACACAACCGTGACATTGAGTGCATGTGTAAGACACATGCACCAGGGGGTAGGAGCACTGGCGATACAGTATGTATATTATGTAAACCATCGCATCACCTCTAAACTAGGATGGTTATCACAGGGCTACTTAGGTCTTTTAGAGATGAAGAATAATTGTCACAAGTGAATGAATGCAGTACTATCAACTGGTTTCACCGTTATTTTAGCTCATTGGGTTGACATACTACAAAATTGTTTACTTGTAAGCAAGATACAGTGGTCTGCAAAAGTATTCGCCGCGCCCAATAATGCCGTTTTTAGACGAATTACGAATTGTGCAGAAACAATTTATCAAAATGAACTTTTTAATTCATAACTGAAGAGATCAAACTTAACAGTTATAGTTGAAGGAGGTTACATGTTAGGAAAACCGAATACCTGAAAAAAAAAACGTACAAATCAAAATTCACTGGTTGTAACAGTATTCAACCACTTAGGTCAGTACTTGTAGACTAGGTCAATTTTCAGAAAATGTTAATGGTGGAGGCATTTCATGTTTATGGCTGGCAAACAACTTTTTTAGATGTATTTATATGTTCTAAATCAATCTAGAGGGTTTGCCAGGCTGTATTTTCAACGATTAACCCATAAACTTGACAAATCCAAAATGGCAGCCATCACATAGAAAATACCTAAATTATTGTATCTCTAGAACTACTTGACCAATATCAATGATGTTGATGTCTATATTAGGGTTTTCACACATGCTTGATCAGTTGGAATAAGTTTTAAGTTGATTGTAGGTCAAGGTCATGCATTGGGCAAAGGTTAAGGTCATATTTTGACCTCTTGGTCAAATACTGGATGTATTTTCAATGGGAAACAAAACACAATAAAGATTGACAGAAACATTTTGCAAAGGCTCATAACAGCTTATAGGGCAGGGCGTGAGGTCAACTTGGACAACATTCTCCAGCATGAGCTTATGTCTGTTCCGCTATCTCTCGCCACAACCAGTGGTAGCCTGCATTCACCAAACAAGTCTCTGCTAGCTGACATATTGACCAAGGATGTACTGACACCACCAACCATTGTACTTGATGGGCCTAGTTGCCTGCTGATTGATGGTCAGGCGCTAGTGATGGCCCTTGGAAAACCCTGAAATATAAACACATTTGGTGATTATGCCAAGACATTTGCAGAAGCTGTGTACAAGATGGGAGCCACCTTTCAGAGGATTGACATTACGTTTGATCGCTACAGACCAGAGTCAATCAAAGCAGCAACAAGGACCAAGCGCAAGAAAGGAAAACGACCAGTACGACGTCTTATCAAAAGTGAGTCAGTTCCACTTCCATCTGACTGGTCCAAATTCATGGCACTTGAAGATAACAAGGCAGATCTTGCCTTGTTACTGTCCAACTGTCTTATCGATCACAGCCCTAGTGGTCAAACAGTGGTTGTTGCTGGTGGATTCATTGAAGCTACAATCGTCAAGTCATCAGACCCAACACTAGACTTGTCTACGCTTGAGGCCAACCATGAGGAAGCTGATACACGCTTAATTTTGCACTGTATCCATGCTCATATGGATAAACTTGACAAATCCAAAATGGCGGCCATCACATAGAAAATACCTAAATTATTGTATCTCTCAAACTACTTGACCAATATAGAACGACTTGACCAAGCCAGCCGTAAACATGAAATGCCTCCACAACTTTAAATATGTACATTTTCCCAGATTCTGCCCAGTCTATTGGTGGAAAATCTTTGTTCAGCAATGACTGCACTGAGACTTTTTGGGTACAGTCGGTCTCAACCAGCTTTACACAGTGAGATGGTGAAATATTTGCCCATTGTTGAGGTGAAAATTGCTCTTGTTCTGCCAAGTTTGATGGGGATCATCGATGGACTGCAATCTTCAAGTCTCACCATAAATTTTCAAATGGGCGAGGTCTAGGTAAAAGAAACGTGGGAATTAAAAGGGATGACGGAATTAACAGAGACATGAAGGGAGATAGATCAGGTAAAAGAGACGCAGAAATTAGAGGAGGTAATGGACGAGTTACACGAAACTAAAGAGGAACACACACACGTAGAACTCGTGAGGGACATTGGGGTCGAGCTGGTGGAATGTGTTGGGACCCAGTGCGAGGGTCAGATTAACCTCCCACAGGAACGAGGGGAGACGGTATGCTCCCTTGAGGCAGGCCGTGACGAGGTGAGTCCAGTAAGGCCGTACAAGGTCGAGCGGGTGCATGGTGCGAAGGAGCACATGCAGAGCTTGGGGGCATCGAAACCCCGGGATCTTTTGGGCTGACACGAGCCCCCGATGTGAATGTCCCAGAATGTGTGTTGGAGTGTGTGCAGAATGCGAATGACATGGCTGGTGTAAGTGCACATGAAAAGATGGGACGCGGACCGATCCAGACGGGAGATGTGGGTTGTGTAAGGGACGGGAATGGCAAGCCTAATGGGCCACACGGAATTGTTTTGGAAACCCCACCGGCTTCGTGGGATGCTACGTGCGAGGTCCGTTCCGTGTTTTGGGAGTGGTCGAGGTGCACATGACTTCGGAAGCCGGCGTGGAAACGTCCCGTGGTTGGAATGAGACCATCGCGTGTACGGGTAAAATGGCGACGATGGTGTGAATTTGGAAAGCACGTGGCCCCATGTAACCACGTGCACAGAGGCCGACGTGCTGCGTGCTGCGAAAGGTGCTCGCGGGATGCAGGGAGCAAGTCCCGGGGACGTCACTGCAATCTTCGCAGGTTCCATGTGCGAGGCGAACCTCGCAGAGCGGTTCGTGTGCGAGTGACGTTGGTGGAGATTGCGTGGCACGAAGGCCACGTGAGTAGAGCTCGCTGGCTCACATGGTGGTTGGCTCAGAGGCGAGCAGTTGATGCGATCAACGGGGCAATGATACGCTTCCGATTATCGCCCATACGGAGGGGACGAGCGAGTCGGAGACCGCCGCCCTGGCGAAGCAAGATTCGGAGGGCCTTGCTCCAAATACACGATGCCCTGCCGGGATGGAGCGAACGTCCTCGTGCTTGGGTATAGGAGCATTAGTTAGTGGGATGGGTTTAGCATTAGTTAGACCGGCTTCATGGGGCCTGAGCAGTTCTCCATGGGGCCCGGTGGGACCAGTTAGTGGGAGTTTAGTTTAGAATTAGAAATGGATTGGGGATATGGACAGACATGGTACGAGCAGTGGGGACGTAGATTAGCTTCATAGAGTTAAAAGGAACGTGCATTAAAGTAAGGGATGACGGGGAGCACGAGCTTAGTTAGGGGGACGTAGTTGTTGGAGTGTTGATGTGAAAATAAAAACGAAGGAAGAAACATGATGAGTGAATGTGGGTCAGCGGGCCCGAGTGTGAGTGGAGTGAATGTGGTATGCATGGTGCGAATGAATGATTGGGGGGAGGTGTGATTCCCACCCAAGGGAACCTGGGGTTAGTGCAATGTTAGTTAGGGGGTTAGTTAAATTAACCAAAACGGATGTCGATTTGTTGTTGGTGTTGGATGAAGGCACGAAACCTTCTGTAGGGTGAAGGAGCCTATTGACCGGCTGGGAGCATGGCTGTGGAAATGTGCGCACTGTGTAGAGGGCCCCCTGGGCACCAGAGTAGTAGGCCATAGGTCCAAGGGACCGAGTTAGTGTAATCGGCACGGGCAGCCCATGGAAACGGGACCCGGAGCACCAAAATGCCACATGGGCATCGAAGGGGACACTGCCAGGGGCATTCCCCACGTTCATAAGGAGTAGGTAGGCTCGGAGACAGCCTCAGCGTCCCGGGGGTGCCGTATGTCGAGTTCGACAGATGGGTATCCCTGCCAATTGAGCAATGCTGCCCAGCCACGAAATTGTGCAAGAGCATGAGAGAAAATTTGTGGGCCAGGCCCAAATTAATAACGAACACCAACACAGACAACGGGAATCATGGTTGCTAGAACCGATAGTTTAAAGAGAGAAGCATGTTGAAAAGCCCTGGGGATAGATTAAAGTTTAATAAAATGCAAGGATAGATAGGAACCATGTACCCCTTCGCACCATCCATCCCTACGCTGTCCATGGGCCACTGGACTTGCCTTGGGAAATTGCTGAATCTTCGCATCTTCGAAATTGCCGGTCTGAGGGAGTTGTCCTGAGGCTGCATTGGGCCTCGAGACAGATTCACTAGTCTTTTCCTCAAAGACTTTTAGGGATTGGGAGTAGACAGTTCTGACAGGTTAGCCAAACAAAGAAAATAAAGGGGGCGAGGGACATCCATATATATATATATATATATATATATATATATATATATATATATATATATATATATATATATATATTATCCCTGTGTCGTAAGAGGTGACCAGGGTTGCGTCAGGAAGGGCATCCGGCGTAAAACATGTGCCAAATCACTATGCGGATCATACGGATGATCCGCTGTGGCGACCCCTAACGGGAGCAGCCGAAAGAAGAAGAAGAGAAGATATATATATATATATATATATATATATATATATATATATATATATATATATATATATATATATATATATATATATATATATATATATATATATTAAAATAAAAGTC
Organism: Eptatretus burgeri; assembly: GCF_056783735.1. NCBI lineage: Eukaryota > Metazoa > Chordata > Myxini > Myxiniformes > Myxinidae > Eptatretus > Eptatretus burgeri. The sequence goes on along the minus strand of NC_140961.1, from coordinate 112,450,463 downwards.
TAAATTTTGTCGGTTTTTTTGTTGCAAGCGAATGGGGGTGGGTATGGACAAGGACAGGCATAGGTGATAGGATGGGGGGAGACCGTAGGGTAGGTCCGAGCCTGTTTTCAGACCGGCCGGCACCACCACACTCCCTCCACAACCTCACGAGACCAGACCGAGGCAGGCCAGATTCGTAAGCCGACCTCCTTGTACTGCATCTTGCCTGGTCTGCATTTGCCATGCCATGCTTTGCCTGCCTTTGCCTTGCCTCCATACCCGCCCATGCCTTTGTTTGCTTTCGCATGTCAACCTTCACCATGTGTTGCCGTGCCATGCTTTGCCTGCCTTTGCCTTCCCTCCATACCCGCCCATGCCTTGTTTGCTTTCCCATGTCACAACCTTCACCATGTGTTGCCATGCCATGCTTTGCCTGCCTTTGCCTTCCCTCCATACCCGCCCATGCCTTGTTTGCTTTCCCATGTCACAACCTTCACCATGTGCTCCAGGACCACCTCTGAATGTGTTTTGCAAGGACTGCCCTGCAGGCAGCCGCATTCCCAGGGACTGCATTGGAGCAGCCCGGATATCTCCTTGTTGTTGCATGAAGGCCAATTCAAATGGACTGGGGACTGCACTGAGCAGCCCGGAGATCTTGTTGCATAAAGGCCAGTTCAAATGGCCTGTAAGACGGGGTATGGCCTGCCGTATTAGGGTGAGTTGCCTCCAGCAGCTAAATTAAAGAAGAAGTGAAAAAATAACTCAACGACAAACAAGAGACCTTTGACGGCCCTCAAGACATCCGACCATCGATGCCTGCTGCGCACTCACCCACCAATGTTAACTTTGCTGTGTTTTCTCTCCTCAAGTCACAGATCCTGAGCCATGGTAGTGTAAATATTAGGACTGTATATAATTTTAAACCACCTGTTGTTTGCTTCGCGCCAGCAATGTAGTTAAGTTGGCCGAGTGAGTCTGTTAGTTTAGTTACGCAATGCACTAGGTTATTTATTTTTGGGATACGTATTCAAATGTCGCACTCAGTATATATGTATATATATATATATATATATATATATATATATATATATATATATATATATATATATATATATATGTATATATATATATGTATATATGTATATGTATATATGTATATGTATATGTATATATGTATATGTATATGTATATATGTATATGTATATATGTATATATGTATATATGTATATATATATATATATGTATATATGTATATGTATATATATGTATATATGTATATACAGTGGGGAGAACAAGTATTTGATACACTGCCGATTTTGCAGGTTTTCCCACTTACAAAGCACGTAGAGGTCTGGAATTTTTATCAAAGGTACACTTCAACTGTGAAAGACAGAATCTAAAACAAAAATCCAGAAAATCACATTGTATGATTTTTAAATAATTAATTTGCATTTTATTGCATGAAATAAGTATTTGATACAACAGAAAAACAGAACTTAATATTTGGTACAGAAACCTTTGTTTGCAATTACAGAGATCAGACATTTCCAATAGTTCTTAACCAGGTTTGCACAGACTGCAGCAGGGATTTTGGCCCACTCCTCCATACAGATCTTCTCCAGATCCTTCAGGTTTCGGGGCTGTCGCTGGGCAACACAGACTTTCAGCTCCCTCCAAAGATTTTCTATTGGTTCAGGTCTGGAGACTGGCTCGGCCACTCCAGGACCTTGAGATGCTTCTTACGGAGCCACTGCTTAGTTGCCCTGGCTGTGTGTTTCGGGTCGTTGTCATGCTGGAAGACCCAGCCACGCCCCATCTTCAATGCTCTTGTTGAGGGAAGAGGTTGTTGGCCAAGATCTCGTGATACATGGCCCCATCCATCCTCCCCTCAATATGGTGCAGTCGTCCTGTCCCCTTTGCAGAAAAGCATCCCCAAAGAATGATGTTTCCACCACCATGCTTCACGGTTGGGATGGTGTTCTTGGGGTTGTACTCATCCTTCTTCTTCCTCCAAATACGGCGAGTGGAGTTTAAACCAAAAAGCTCTATTTTGGTCTCATCAGACCACATGACCTTCTCCCATTCCTCCTCTGGATCATCCAGATGGTCATTGGCAAACTTCAGATGGGCCTGGACATGCGCTGGCTTGAGCAGAGGGACCTTGCGTGCGCTGCAGGATTTTAATCCATGACGGCGTAGTGTGTTACTTATGGTTTTCTTTGATACTGTGGTCCCAGCTCTCTTCAGGTCATTGACCAGGTCCTGCCATGTAGTTCTGGGCTGATCCCTCACCTTTCTCATGATCATTGAGGCTCCACGAGGTGAGATCTTGCATGGAGCCCCAGACCGAGGGATATTGACTGTTATCTTGAACTTCTTCCATTTTATAATAATTGCGCCAACAGTTGTTGCCTTCTCACCAAGCTGCTTGCCTATTGTTCTGTAGCCCATCCCAGCCTTGTACAAGTCTACAATTTTGTCCCTGATGTCCTTAGACGGCTCTCTGGTCTTGCCCATTGTGGAGAGGTTGGAGTCTGATTGATTGAGTGTGGACAGCTGGCTTTTATGCAGATAACGAGTTCAAACAGGTGCAGTTAATACAGGTAATGAGTGGAGAATGGGAGGGCTTCTTTAAGACAAAACTAACATATCTGTGAGAGCCGGAATTCTTACTGGTTGGTAGGTGATCAAATATTTATTTCATGCAATAAAATGCAAATTAATTATTTAAAAATCATACAATGTGATTTTCTGGATTTTTGTTTTAGATTCCGTCTTTCACAGTTGAAGTGTACCTATGATAAAAATTACAGACCTCTACGTGCTTTGTAAGTGGGAAAACCTGCAAAATCGGCAGTGTATCAAATACTTGTTCTCCCCACTGTATGTATATATGTATATGTATGTATGTATATATATATATATATATATATATATATATATATATATATATATATATATATATATATATATATATATGTATATATGTATGTATATCTTCTTCTTTCGGCTTGCTCCCGTTAGGGGTCGCCACAGTGGATCAACCGTCTCCATTTCGCTCTATCCTCCACATCTTCCATTGACACTCCAACCACCCACATGTCCGCCCTCACCACATCCAATAACCTCTTCTTTGGCCTTCCTCTTCTCCTCCTGCCTGGCGGCTCCATCTTCAACATCCTTCTCCCGATATACCCCACTTCCCTCCTGTGCACATGTCCAAACTGTGCTGTACCACGTGATTGGGTTTTTGTATATCATGACTCGCCCACTAGGGGTGGCAGGAATGTACATCAGGATGCGCAATAAAGCAGAGTTGATGCTAACGCTCTTGCTTCTCGTGTTCCACTGCACCTCGTACACCATAGTTGGCTGATGAGGATGGTTGAATACGGACATGTGCCCGTTTTCGTCGGCGTCGACTTCGAATTGTTTTCGGAGCAATTGGGATGCTATTTCCACGCGAATGATGTGGTCGACGAGAGCAAACAGAAGTCGATCTTGCTCGCTTCGCTTTCGGTGGAGCATTATCGACTACTGAGTGATTTGGTGGCGCCGGACAAGCCCCGTGATGACGGGCTGTCGTTTCGGGATGTTGTGGAGAAGATGAAAGCACACATGGCGCCAGAGAAGTCATTGCAGCTCGCTCGATAACAGTTCGATCGCCTCTCGAAAGGTGCAGAGGAACGCGTCGCTGATTTCGTGGCGCGGATTAAGCATTCTTCCGTGCCCTGCAAGTTCACGGCGGGGGAGCGTCCGGCTTGGCTCAGAGATCGTTTTATTGCTGGTTTATAAGATGCGAAGATGGTTTCGGCAGTTCTACGGCTGAAGGGTGAAGCCATTACATTCGACTCGGCGGTCAGCACGGCTACAGCGGTCGAGCAGACTCACAGGGATGTTTGGGCCATCACCGGCCATGCGGGGTCGCGAGCACCCTGGGATGCACGCACGACCTTCGGTGCGGGTCGGACGTCGCCGCGCGACCGCACGTGCGGCGAGGTGACCCTGCGGACGTGTTTGGGATGTGGAGGTCGACACCTGTGCCGTGCGTGCCCATATAAAGGCACTGTGTGTTTAAATTGTCACAAGGTGGGTCATCTGAAGCGTGTGTGCCGTGGGGCGCCGGCCACCGTTAAGGTCATGGACAGCGATGTGCGAGGCGACCCGGGGCGGAACCGGTGGCCGTTGATGGACCTGTTTTCAATTGGCCCGGCGGCGGCGCGCCTGATGACGGTGGAAATCGAAGTGAACAAAACGCCGATCACGTTTCAGGTCGATATGGGAGCGGCTGTGTCGATCATCGGCGAACAGACCACGCGTAGACTCAACTGTCTGAAGCTTATCAGGTCAAACCTCACGCTGTTCACGTACACCCGCGAGAAGATAACGCCAGTCGGGATGGCAGACGTTTCTGTGCGGTACCAAGGCCAGGTCGCCACGCTTCCGTTGTACGTCGTGCGGGTGAGGGGACCGTCTCTCCTCGGCCGAGACTGGCTGTCCCGCATCAGGCTGGACTGGGCCGCAGTTCACCTTGTGCAACCCGTGCCGAGCCGGTGGGAGGATCAGTTGGAGAAGATTCTTCAAAGACATCAAGGTTTGTTTTGCGACGACCTTGGGAAACTCAAGGGCGTGGAGGCAAAGCTCTTCCTGAAGGAGGGGGTGGTTCCTCGTTTTTGTAAACCACGATCGGTGCCGTATGCCCTGCAGGACAAGGTCAATAGTGAACTGGATAGGCTGGAGGCCTGTGGAGTGATCGAACGGGTGTCGTACTCAGATTGGGCCCCCCGGTTGTCACGGTGCTGAAACGGAATGGAGACGTCTGATTGTGCGGGGACTTTAAATCCACGGTTAACCCGGGGCTCAGCGTGGAGCAATATCCACTGCCATCAATCGATGAAATATATGCGCGATTGGCGGGGAGTCAATACTTCACGAAGCTAGACCTGCGTGATACATATTTTCACCTGGCGATGGATCCCGGGAGTAGCGAGCTTTTGACAATCAACACGTGTCAAGGGCTCTATCGATATACCCGACTCTGTTTTGGCATAGCTTCGGCCCCAGCTTTGTGGCAGAAAGCCATGGAACAGGTTTGCATTGGCCGGCCCGCTCAGACCTACCTGGACGATGTGCTCATTGCAGGGAAAACGGCGGACAAGCATCTTGCGAACATTGCCCAAGTGCTGACAAAGCTCAAAGCGTGCGGCCTGCGCTTGAACAGGGACAAGTGCGCGTTCTTCAAGCAGCGCTTGGAATACCTCGGGCACATCATCACGCCGGAGGGGCTGTTTAAAGGTTCTCGGAAGGTGGAGGTGATTCAACACATGCCACCGCCTCGCGATAAGACGCAGCTGTGCTCGTTCATTTGTATGGCCCAGTATTACCAAAGGTTCGTGCGAGGGCTCAGCTCACAACTTGCGCCATTAACACGGTTGCTCAGGAAGGACGAGCGCTGGGCTTGGGGGCCTGCACACCAGGCGTCGTTCGACCGCGTCAAGCGGCTGCTCACAGAGGATATGGTCCTCGTGCACTACGAGCCTGCGCGCCCGCTCTTGTTGGCATGCGACAGTTCTGCATATGGCATCGGGGCAGTGCTCTCCCACAGGGTGGACGATGGTTCCAAGCAGCCTGCTTGTTTTGCATCCCGGACCCTGTCCGCAGCAGAGCGGGAATATGCCCAGATCGAGCGCGAGGCTCTCAGCCTCGTCTGGGGTGTGCGGAGGTTTCATCAATACCTGCTGGGGCGGCATTTCGCTTTGCAGACAGATCACAAACCGCTTCAATTCATCCTGAGACCCGAACACGGGGTATCGGTGGTAGCGGCCCTGCGAATACAGCGGTGGTGTCTGTTTCTTGCTGCTTACGATTATGATATTCAGTTCCGAAGCACCGAGAACCATGCTAACTGCGACGGGCTCTCACGCTTGCCGTGTGCGGAGGGTCCAGCTGCGTCTGAGTCATGCCTGGTCTGATCCTTGCAATGACCTCTTCCAACATATTATAATGTCATCCATGGTCTGATCCTTCCAATGACTTGATCCCAAATATTATAATGTCATGCATTGTCTGATCCTTCCAATGACCGTATCCAACATTTTATAATGTAATGCATGGTCTGATCCTTCCAATGACTTGATCCCACATATTATAATGTCATGCATGGTCTGATCCTTCCAATGACTTGATCCCACATATTATAATGTCATGCATGGTCTGATCCTTCCAATGAGCTGATCAAACATATTATAATGTCATGCATGGTCTGATCCTTCCAATGAGCTGATCCCACATCTTTTAATGTCATGCATGGTCTGTTCTTTCCAATGACCTCATCCAACATATTATGATGTCATGTATGGTCTGATCCTTCCAATGACCTGATCCAACATATTATAATGTCATGCATGGTCTGATCCTTCCAGTGACTTGATCCAACATATTATAATGTCAAGCGATGTCTGATCTTTCCAATGATCTGATCCAACATATTATAATGTCATGCATGGTCTGATCCATCCAATGACCTGATCAAACATATTATAATGTCATGCATGGTCTGCTCCTTCCAATGACTTGATCCCACATATTATAATGTCAAGCAATGTCTGATCCTTCCAATGAACGAATCAATCATATTATCATGTCATGCATCCTCTGATCCTTCCAATGACCTGATCAAACATATTATAATGTCATGCATGGTCTGCTCCTTCCAATGACCTGATCCCACATGTTATAATGTCATGCATGGTCTGATAATTCCCATGACCTGCTCCAACATATTATGTCATGCATGGTCTTATCCTTCCAATGACTTGATCCCACATATTATAATGTCATGCATGGTCTGATCCATCCAATGACCTGATCAAACATATTATAATGTCATGCATGGTCTGCTCCTTCCAATGACCTGATCCCACATGTTATAATGTCATGCATGGTCTGATAATTCCCATGACCTGCTCCAACATATTATGTCATGCATGGTCTGATCCTTCCAATGACTTGATCCCACATATTATAATATCATGCATAGTCTGATCCTTCCAATGACTTGATCCAACATATTATAATATCATGCATGGTCTGATCCTTCCAATGACTTGATCCCACATATTATAATGTCATGCATGGTTTTATCCTTCCAATGACCTGATCAAACATATTATAATGTCATGCATTGTCTGATCCTTCCAATGACCTGTTCCCACATATTATAATGTCATGCATGGTCTGATCCTTCCAATGACCTGATCCCACATGTTATAATGTCATGCATGGTCTGATCCTTCCCATGACCTGCTCCAACATATTATGTCATGCATGGTCTGATCCTTCCAACGACCTGTTCCCACATATTATAATGTCATGCATGGTCTGATCCTTCCAATGACCTGTTCCAACATATTATAATGTCATGCATGGTCTGATCCTTCCAATGACTTGATCCCAAATATTATAATGTCATGCATGGTTTGATCCTTCCAATGACCTGATCCAACATATTATAATGTCATGCATGTTCTGATACTTCTAATGACCTGATCCAACATATTATAATGTCATGCATTGTCTGATCCTTCCAATGACCTGTTCCCACATATTATAATGTCATGCATGGCCTGATCCTTCCAATGACCTGTTCGAACATATTATAATGTCATGCATGGTCTGATCCTTCCAATGACTTAATCCAAAATATTATAATGTCATGCATGGTCTGATCTTTCCAATGATCTGATCCAACATATTATAATGTCATGCACGGTCTGATCCTTCCAATGACTTGATCCCACATATTATAATGTCAAGCAATGTCTGATCCTTCCAATGAACGAATCAATCATATTATCATGTCATGCATTGTCTGATCCTTCCAATGACCTGATCCCACATGTTATAATGTCATGCATGGTCTGATAATTCCCATGACCTGCTCCAACATATTATGTCATGCATGGTCTGATCCTTCCAATGACTTGATCCCACATATTATAATATCATGCATAGTCTGATCCTTCCAATGACTTGATCCAACATATTATAATGTCATGCATGGTCTGATCCTTCCAATGACTTGATCCCACATATTATAATGTCATGCATTGTCTGATCCTTCCAATGACCTGTTCCAACATATTATAATGTCATGCATGGTCTGATCCTTCCAATGACTTGATCCCAAATATTATAATGTCATGCATGGTTTTATCCTTCCAATGACCTGATCAAACATATTATAATGTCAGGCATGGTCTGATCCTTCCAATGACTTGATCCCAAATATTATAATGTCATGCATGGTTTGATCCTTCCAATGACCTGCTCAAACATATTATAATGTCATGCATGGTCTGATCCTTCCAATGACTTGATCCCAAATATTATAATGTCATGCATGGTTTTATCCTTCCAATGACCTGATCAAACATATTATAATGTCAGGCATGGTCTGATCCTTCCAATGACTTGATCCCAAATATTATAATGTCATGCATGGTTTGATCCTTCCAATGACCTGCTCAAACATATTATAATGTCATGCATGGTCTGATCCTTCCAATGACCTGTTCCCACATATTATAATGTCATGCATGGTCTGATCCTTCCAATGACTTGATCCCAAATATTATAATGTCATGCATTGTCTGATCCTTCCAATGACTTGATCCAACATATTATAATGTCATGCATGGTCTGATCCTTCCAATGACTTGATCCCACATATTATAATGTCATGCATGACTTGATCCCAAATATTATAATGTCATGCATTGTCTGATCCTTCCAATGACTTGATCCAACATATTATAATGTCATGCATGGTCTGATCCTTCCAATGACCTGATCCCACATGTTATAATGTCATGCATGGTCTGATCCTTCCCATGACCTGCTCCAACATATTATGTCATGCATGGTCTGATCCTTCCAATGACCTGTTCCAACATATTATAATGTCATGAATGGTCTGATCCTTCCAATGACTTGATCCCAAATATTATAATTTCATGCATGGTCTGATCCTTCCAATGACCAAATCAAACATATTATAATGTCATTCATTGTCTGCTCCTTCCAATGACCTGTTCCCACATATTATAATGTCATGCATGGTCTGATCCTTCCAATGACCTGATCCCACATGTTATAATGTCATGCATGGTCTGATCCTTCCCATGACCTGCTCCAACATATTATGTCATGCATGGTCTGATCCTTCCAATGACCTGTTCCAACATATTATAATGTCATGAATGGTCTGATCCTTCCAATGACTTGATCCCAAATATTATAATGTCATGCATGGTTTGATCCTTCCAATTACCTGATCCAACATATTATAATGTCATGCATGGTCTGATCCTTCCAATGACCTGTTCCCACATATTATAATGTCATGCATGGTCTGATCCTTCCAATGACCTGTTCCAACATATTATAATGTCATGCATGGTCTGATCCTTCCAATGACTTGATCCCAAATATTATAATGTCATGCATGGTCTGATCCTTCCAATGACCTGATCAAACATATTATAATGTCATGCATTGTCTGATCCTTCCAATGAACTGCTCAAACATATTATAATGTCATGCATGGTCTGATCCTTCCAATGACCTGATCCAACATATTATAATATCATGCATGGTCTGATCCTTCCAATGACTTGATCCCACATATTATAATGTCATGCATGGTCTGATGGTTCCCTTGACCTGGTGCTTACCCTATGATGCTTTAGACTGGAACCCTGCAAAAAAAAACAAAAAAAAAAGAATGCCCATGTTTTTTGGCTTTTCCACCTTGGGGAAACGCCATGTTAAGGTGTATATGTAGCAGCTTGAGCATCATTCCATGTAAGTATGGCATTTTTTCAAAGGTTCCCTCCAACAACAAAAGTAATAACAACAATAATTATAATAGCATAATGTTATTAACATTATTATGAAGCTGGCAAATACCACCCATCGCTTCTCTGATGGGAATGCAAAAGTGTGGTGGGAGAAAAAGAGGGAAGATAGAAAGGGAGGGGCGGGGTGAGAGGGAGGGGGGAGAGGAGGTGAAGAGGGAAAGAGAGAGGAGGGATGGGGAGTGAGGAGGAGGAAAGTGCCAAAACTTCAGTCATATTGCTCAAGCCTGTAGGGGAAAACAGCGCTGCAGCAAATGTAATGGAGAGCACGAATACGGAAGCTGCACCAGTGAAAAAACATATTGTGCTAATTGTGGTGGGGACCACAGTGCAGCCTTCAGAGTTTGCCCTGAATTCCAAAGAGCTGCCCAGATCCAACAGGTGAAGACGCAGTGGGAACAGTTTTATGCTGAGGTTATCCAGATGGTCCCCAAAATTAAGAAAATTAAGACCCCAGTAAATGTGGTTAGGAGCAAGACCAAACCTGAGGGCTCGGTTCACGTTCTAACCAAATCGGTGGGAGTTCAGACTGAGATTAAAGATAAAGAATGCCAAACTGAGAGAGTAATCACTGACGTGAATATGAAAATTACAAAAGAGGAGGTTCATTGGTTTTATCACTGAAGTAGTAAATTGTACAGCTCAAGCAGGGAACAGATCAGAGAAAATCAATATTATTTCCGCTGCAGCCGCTGTCAGGCATGTGGGCTAGGTGGGGGTTTGTTCCAAGGTGATTAATAAAATATTCAGTCAATCGGTCCAAAAACGCAGAGGGGTGGACTCCAAACAGTCTCGGGACTCCCCTGCTGATTAATGAAAATTATCCAATGATATGCATAAAGTTTAGCTAGTCATGGGCCGGAGTTTTTTTTAATTCATCAGTGGTCTCACATCCAAACCAGACATAATCTAGCCGTGATTTAAGGAACCTGGTTAAAAAGTCTCAACCAATTTAGGATACCTGGATACACCCTTCAGTGTATTCCCTGGACAGGCGGACTGCACACAATTTGCCAACTGAGTTAGATGTACCCTCGATTCTTTAAATTGGTCTTTAAATTCTTAAAGGAAATGGGGTGAACAGTATAAAAATCCTGATCATTTTTTATTACAGCGCGTGCGCTGTATACAATTGCACCGAGCTTGAAATGTCCCCGGTGTCTACCACGTCTCCGGTGTCCCCTGTCCCCCCCCCCACGTGCCTCAAGACAGCCAATGACGGCTGTCCGGTAGATGCAGTGCGTAACCGAGACGGAAATAGCGAGAATTGACGGAAATACCCGAGTATTTCAATGGAAATTTGTGAAACTAATGTGTTATATATGTGAAAACCATTTAATTTATTGCTTGACGGGAAAAAACCAAGAAACGCTCCCCTCTCATGTACGAACGAACGAAAGACCTCATTTCTGCCCACCATTGAATTTCACGCCGAAAGACGTCATTTCCGCCACCATCGCATTTCGCGCCGAAAGACGTCATTTCCGCCCACCATCGCATTTCGCGCCGATCGCTGAATGCTGAAAGCTAAGTTCTTCTTATGCTATCATTCTTTTGCGGCCTCCTGCCACGCTGTATCAAACAATTTCATTCCTTCTGTTGTATATAAAGGTGCTTATCACAATAATAACAAGATTTTTACATTTCAAATATTAAGTACGCTTTTTAATTGTTTTTCAACTGAAAAAGCATAAATTGCATATTTTAACATTAGTGTACTCATTTGCTTCACCACACGTGCTGTATTGAAGGATTTCACTTGTTTTAATATTATTATAATTATATTTTTGTATTTGGGTGTGTGGCATTTACAGAGCCTCGTGGCTCTGATAATGCCAATAAACAAACAAAGAGAAGAGGAAGAGGAGGCTCAGGAGCATCCAGAACGGAAAAAGAAAGAGCAGTTTGTGAGTGTCTCGGCTGGAGAGAATGTTCTGAGAGAGAGTGCACGCTTACAGCGGAGTAAGGTGCATACAAAGCTGAGTGGTGCATTAAAAATCGGACTGGGATTGGGAAAGCAGACAAACGCGCTCGAAGCTGACAATTTTTTTTTGTGTGAGTACCAAACCATTTTTGTCGGTACTCATTGGAGAATCTCATTTTTATAATTGTGTGAACCCCTAAATATAAAGCATGATCCCAGAAATGTTTTTTTTGTCATCAGCTTTCTCCACCAATTACAAGCAAGCTTTCATCAGTTACCTGGGAATTATGCATTGTAGGAAAGGTCATGATTCATTCTTTGGGTTGATGTCAGTTTAAACTCATTTGCATACACGTCTTGGTCACGTTGGTAGCTCGGCGCGCTTTATGGGTTAATCCTTTCATTCTGAAAATTTAATTACAGTATTGTACTGTATTTGCAGGCCTTCTGAAAAGTTAATCTCCTCCATTAAATCGTTTATGGGCTGCAAAAACATCGCCATGGAAATGACGTCGAGCAATCGCCGGACATTCCTTGACACGGGATTTTCTGTTACCTTTTTGATAATTCTTACCGGTGATCTTTTCTCTGTGATTGAAGATGTGTTTTTGTTTTATCAATACCAAGTAGTATTACCTGTTTGCTGAATTTTTAATGTCCTGCATTTTTCTTATTTACAATGCTTTCTACAGGTCTCGTGCTGTAATCCACTTGAAATTTTACTTGCAAGCATGATGTATGTTTTCTGTGTGTTTAATTTTTTAATTATTCACCTCGGGTGTGTTGGAGAGGTGGGGTGGGGTGCCAAAGGAAGGGTCTGCCCTCGGTGCCAAATACTCTAGGTATGCCCCTGCTCTCACAGACTAATTGAAGTATATAATCGAAATATAATTTATGTTTTGAGGATCGGATCATGTGGATTAAATAACTGTTGAAATTTGGAGTGAAATCTGAAAATGTTAAGAAAGCGGTGATGTTTATTTGATTTTTGTGGGTATATCCCATTACCAATTGGCTTGCTATCGCTTGCCAAGCCGACCATTCCTTAATAACTGTTTCATTGGAGTGCTTGCTTCAGTGCTTAAGCCACTCGGCGAGTGCTCTACATTAGATAACGGTATGATGCACATAGTTTGTGTACAGATCCAGAGGTCAGTTTGCTCGAAGCATGATGATGTACGTAGACAGCACACACAGACATTGTATAAATGGGTAGCTTTGGGTTTGTTAAGGGACTCTTCATGGGTGTGTGCATGCCTGCATGCTTGGTTATGTGCGCAGGATCGCGCATGCGCGCAGCACGGACCAAACTCGCACCCAGGCCCATGGTGCGTGGCCCCGTGGTCGTTTCAACTTTTAACCTCAGCAGCATCATCTTTTGTCCTTTGTCCTCATGGCTGTTTCAAAAGCAATTGGTTATTTTATATGAATCAGTGTTGCTTTCGAAAGGTTATGTGATTTCTCTTTGTGAGTTTCAAAGCAAAATACATTTGATAATGCCCTATTTCTGAGCCGTTTGCCATATTAATGTTTTCTAAATTACAGACAATTTTTTCCCACCCATTACATAACGATTGACAGCTGTTTATAAGGACTAATGTTTATGCACATCTCCTTGAAACATCTATAATGCAACGATGTTTTTAAAAATTTGTTTATTGAAATTCTACCTAAACAAGGGTGAAAGCTACTGAAGGTTTTTAGGTTGTATACAGTACGTACTGTAATCAGCTGACCACTGAAGACATGCCGATATCGGCCAAGCACTAGTGTGTGTGTGTGTGTGTGTGTGTGTGTGTGTGTGTGTGTGTGTGTGTGTGTGTGTGTGTGTGTGTGTGTGTGTGTGTGTGTGTGTGTGTGTGTGCGCGCGTGCGTGTGCGCGCGCGCGTGTGTGTGCGTGCGCTCTTAAAGCATAACATATTCTCTCTGCTAACTCTCCTTACCCCCACCCCACTTTCTGTCTCTGTGTCTATCTGTCTCTCCTCCCATTTTGCACAACTGTTGCTCACTTGGCATGCACGTGCAGTCTCAGGGTGCTGTTGCTCAGTCTCTGGCAGTACGTGTGGAGCCTGTTTTGCTTCTCCTTTCTCTCTTATTATCGTGTGTGTGTGTGTGTGTGTGTGTGTGTGTGTGTGTGTGTGTGTGTGTGTGTGTGTGTGTGTGTGTGTGTGTGTGTGTGTGTGTGAGAGAGAGTGAGAGACACACACAGACAGACAGTGTGGTGTGTTTTGGGGCTAACCACTTGAGGTGGTTAGTGATCGTGGAATGGTGGGTTTCCTGCCTAGTTATTATGAAGGGTTTTTTTTCTTCTTCTTTCTGCTCTTCACTTGGGCTTATAACCAGTACACTTTTCTTTGTTTTTTTTTCTTCTTTTTATTAGTAAAGTGACTAGTAAAGATCGGTGAGGTGCTGCCGCTCATAACACCGACGAGGTGTTAACAGACAAGCACGGCATGTGCTTCGTGCCTCCGGAAGGCGTTTCGCTGGAGGAAGCTCTCCTCACGATTGGAGAACTGATCGGTTGTGAGAACATTCGGGCAGCATCTCGAATGTTCCACAAGATCGTTGTTTTCATCTCGAAAGTCCACGTCGCATACGTTGTTGTGCAGAAAGGACTCGTTCTGGGTGATGAACATTATCTTCCCGTTTCATCCTGGGACGCTCCGGCACCAAAGTTTTTGTTGTCCAACGTTTTACCAACGCTGTCTGAAGAAGAAATTCTTCAAAAACTCGGTCAGTACGGTACTGTGGTGTCGAGAATTATTAAATCTTCCATTCGCACCATGGATGGAAAGGTTAAACACATCGAAATGTTTAGACGGTTGTGCTATGTTGTTTTAAGAGATGGTGTGACGCAGTTAAATGTCTCGTGTTTAAAACAGCAAAACGTGATCATACGATTTTTGCAGCAACAGAGAGGCTAATGTGCTATGAGTGCGGAGCGTACGGCCGCACAAGGTAATATTGTCCTAATGTGAGGAAAACCTATGCTACGGTAACCAGAGCAGGCCCTCCTGTGAACGTCACAGAGAATGTTGAAAACGAGTCACGTGCAGAGCAGGAGTCTGTGCCGGAACGCCAGGGTACAGTTAAGAAGGATGCTGATAAAGTTCAAAGGCACAGTGTAAACAATGAGATAACAAGTATGGTTGTTAATCGTGTCAACGATGAGTCAGCCGATGTCCCTGCGGGTTGTGTAAATGACACAGAAGAGGAGTCACAGCATTCAGGGGAAATGATTGTGGACATAGGTTTACAGAAGCCTTTGAAAAGGTCCCTTTTAAATACTGAAAAGGAGGATAATGGCAGCAAGGTGCTTGTGGTACAAGCAGGAAATACTCCCAATGATGTCGACAGTGATCAAAGTGGTGAGAGTAGGGCTGAGATCATGTCACCTGATCACGATGAAAACAAAGTGATTTCTGTAAGCAGAGATCAAACCTGCAAAAGTAAATTAATCATTGATGGTGATATTCGTGGTGACGTCTCCACCTTGAGGAGAATGCTTGAGGAGAATGAGGATGAGGAGCCTAAGGTAACGGTGATGGAGCAGGTAGCACAGAAGCAAAGCTCGCTGCTGAAGTACAATTAAGTGACCATGATGAACCAGTTGTAGTGGCTGATGACCTTCCTTCCCCTTTGCGAGAAGCTTTGAATGCTTCTCAAGAGGAAGAGCAGCATTCTGAAGTGGTTAAAGAAAATATTGTTAGATTTCTGAAAGAATCCTTTAGACAACGCAACGTGCAAATTAAAGATGACTTTCCCAATATTCTGGCCTTCATTGCAGCTGCAAAGCCCTTGCTGCAAGGGAAGGACCTTAAGGAACCTGAATTTCAGCACTTAAGGAAAGCTGTTATGAAGGCAAACAAGGAACTGAATGAGGAAAGTAACTTCATTCCACAAAATAATCAATAATGGAATTGAACATTATATCTCTGAATATAAATGGAGGTCATTCCACCTTATGGAAAGTACAAACCCTTCAAGCAATCGAGAAAGCAAAAGCTGACATTATTCTTTTGCAAGAAACCCATGCTATGAATACTCAGGTAGCTGATTGGGCGAAACTAATCAAGGGACGTTGGTAGTTAAGTGGTTTCCCTACACCTCGAGTCAGCGTTATCATCTGCCTAAGTCACAGGTTGTGTGCCCACCAGGTTTCCTTCAAAGAAATCCATAAATGGCATCTGATATCAGTAGAATTTCTTTATAACACTCAAAAGATTGTTATCCTAAATGTATATGCACCAAGTTACCCCATGGAGAGACAAATCTTCTTTTCCACATTACGGGACTATGTAAAAACTTTGGATGCAACTGCTTTTATTTGTATTCCAGGAGATTTTAACTGTACAATTTGTCCTTCAATTGATAGGAATGGCCATGAACCACATGTTGCCTCCACAAAAGTGTTGGAAGACACTATCAAAAATTTCCGTTTTGAGGATGTGTGGAGGTCGCCACACCCACTTTTGCATTGTTTCACATGGTGCAGATGTAATGATGATATTATGATAATGGCAAGACTTGACAGGTTTTACCTACACAAGCCAATGTTAAATGTTGTGTCTTTGACTCAAATTGTGCCGACTCGTTTTACCGACCACAGTCTAATTTCAATGTCTTTTAAATTACCTTTGCCACCCTGTGGCATTGCTTATTATTCTCTCAATACCCGCCTCAATGGTTTCATTGATGCCTTTCGAGTCATGTGAGAGAAAATTCGGTCTTCTCGATCTGATTTTGATAGTCTCCGGTTGTGGTGGGATATTGCAAAAACCCAAATAAAATCTTTTTGCCAACAATATAGTCTACTGTATATAGTAGCAAGAGGCAGTGAATATCAATTGATCGGTGAAAACGGGAAATTGTATTCCTAGAACAGAACGATGATGAAGTTAGGAAAGACACACGTGACCAATCAATATGGGCTCAGAAAGCATTGCTTTCTTAGCAATAAAGAGAAGATGGTGTGGCAACAAGCAATGGGTACCTTGGTAAGAATGCAAATGAGCTATTTAACATTGGATATGCCAAACAAGGATTTCTTTAAATTAGAGACCTCTCTTGAAAGGTCACAACAAATTCACAGTTTTTTCACTCCCAATGGGTCCCTGGTAACCTCTCAGCAAGCGAGCAGGCGTACACCAAGGGATTTCTATTCTAACTTGTATTCCCCTCACAGTGTGGACAATGAGGTGATGCAAGAATTAATTGTTGGGTTCCCGAATGTCAAGGAGGATGAGTAACGCGTGCTTGACTCCCCAATTTCGGAAAATGAACTTGAAGCAGCTGTGAGGAGCTTGAAAGATGGAAAAGCCTCTGGAATTGATGGCTTGCCAGGGGAATTCTACAAGACTTTTTCGAACATTGTGGGACCTGATTTACTTGACGTTCTTGATGAAAGCATACATGATGGAGAATTTCCGGTGTCCTACAGAACAGCGGTCATATGTTTACTGCCAAAATCTGGGAACCCTCAACTGGTGGAGAACTGGCGACCGGTGTCTTTACTGTGTACTGATTATAAAATTCTATCTAAAGTACTTGCAAATCGCATGAAAACTGTTATCAGTTCTGTTATTCACCCAGACCAAATGTATTGTGTGCCTGGAAGATCTATCCATGACAATATATTTCTGGTAAGAGATATTATTTTGTGCAATAATCACCTGTGTGATGATTTTGGATTACTCTTTCTTGATCAAGCTAAGGCCTTTGATGGTGTTGATCACAAATACCTTTTTTCTGTTTTGAAGGGAATGCGTTTTGTTGAAACCTTCATCTCTTGTGTAAAACTCCTATATACCAATACTCATTGGATGTTGAAATTTAATAATAGCTTAATATCTTCCTTTCCTTTTCAACGGGGTATCCGGCAAGGTTGCCCTCTTTCTGGTCCTCTATATATAGTTTCCCTTGAGCCACTCCTGCTATCCATTAGACAGCAAATACCTTAGGGAATGAGAAGTATCGAAGGAGCAAAATTTGTGCAGAGAGCTTACGCTAATGATGTCTGTGTTTCAATCAAAAGTACAAACAATGTCTCTGCTTTACAGCATTGTCTGAAGAATTTCTCTGTGGCCTCCTCTGGTGAGATAAATTGGAATAAAAGTACAGCATTATGGTGCGGAAAAAGTGACCTTACCACCATCACTCCCACAGAACTTAGTCTGGAGAACCGACGGAGATAAATATCTTGGAGTGTACCTTGGTAATCATGAGATGGAGCTGAAAAATTGGGAAGGAGTATTGGAACAAATTAAGTACAGACTGAAAACATGGGAAGGACTGTTGAAGTCCTTTTCATATAAAGGTCGTACTCTTGTCATTACTAATTTGATTGCAACAAAATTGTGCCACAGAATTGCTGTTCTGCAGCCATCAAATCAACTAATTATGGTTATTCAGCGGATGATGGTAAATTTATTTTGGAGTGGATACCATTGGCTACGACCTGAGATACTGTACTATCCCTGGAAGGAGGGTGGCCAAGGTGTTATCAACATCTTTGGTCGGATTGTGGCCTTTCGATTGCAGTCTCTGCAGAAACTGCTGTTCACTGAAAAACTACCCTGGCGACCTTTTGCGTTTTTCTCTTGAAACAAGCTGGTAAACTGAGATATGATCGGCATCTTTTTTTGGTCGATCTCGGGCACGTAGATTTTGTTTCTTTTTCTAAGTTTTATCGTAGTTTATTGGACAATTGGAAAGGGTTTGATGTCCATCGGCTGCTTGAGGCATATAACTGTAGAATGTTCCTTCAAGAACCTCTTTTTTCAATCATTTTTTCCCTGGTATTCCTCAGTCAGGCCCTGATTCAAAAATTTATCCAAGGAGGAATCAATAAGGTGTGTGACTTGAGAGACATGTCTGGAGTTAAGTGGAAACCTGTTGGTGTGGTAGTATCCGCAGTTGGTTCTCGATCTGTCTGACTTGTGGACCAAGTGGTATGTATAGTTATCCGGAAATTTAAACAGTTAAATATTGGCTGGACAGGTGTTGGTATCATTGAGGATTTCCGGTTAAGCTTCCCTGAGATTAAAGTACCCCTTTCTTCTTCTTTTCGGTCGGAGATTGAACATATCCCCCCCCCCCCCATTTTCATCTTGTAACTAAGATGGGAATTTGTGATTTTCCACAAAAGGAAAACTGTCCCATTCTGGAAGAACATGAATGGCGTTGTGGTCAGATCGGTTAGGTCCAGGCTCTCCCTGTAATCCACTTTGGCTTCATATGTATAACTTACCCATAAATGGTGTATTTGCGGATATACAGTGGAGGTTGGCACACTGGGCCCTCCCCTCCAACACATTTGTTCACCATTTTAATACTTCACTGGCAGAAATATGTCCTTTCTCTGATCAGAAGGAGGACTTGTTTCATGCTTATGTGAAGTGTTGTCAGCTAACTTCTCTTTTTCTTCCACATGACCATCTTTTTCACAAATTATGTTTTTCCTTTAGTTTACACATGTTTATTTTTGGTGTACCCTTTAAACCCATTTGTAGAGATGTGTGTGTGTGTGTGTTCTTTTAAATTTTATGGGTGTTGTTGCAAAATATGCAATCAACAAATCCAGGAAGATTGAAATCGACAATGGTCATGGATCGGATGTTATCTCTATTTTTAAAGGCTTTATCTCAACATGACCGGTTGGAATTTGATTGCTTTTTGAGCAATCAAAATGTTAAACTTTTTGAGAGAAAATAGTGCATCGCAAATGTTTTGTGTTTTTTGAGGAATTCAAAACTTATAATTACTTTATAATTTATTTAACATGTGAGTTTTTTTTTCCTGTTGAGTTCTGTATTATCAAAAATATGTATTATACTGTGTGTGCCTGAATGCAATAAATGAGGTTTCAAATTCAATTCTCTCTCTCTCCCTCTCCCCATACGTATCCACACAGTGGTTATGTCTGAACGGTGATTATGCCCAGACGGTGGTTATCTCTGGACGTATCTGGACAGTGGTTATCTCCATACATGTCTGGACGGTGTTTATGTCTGGATTGTGGTTATCATCGTCCTTGATGGTGCTTATATCCGGACAGACCCTTCCCTCACACTGCCTTCCCCTTCCCTCATGCTGCCTTCCCTTCCCCCAACCCTCCTTGCTTACCTCACCTTACTCACTCCCTCACTCCTGCTTGCCCACCCCCTCCTTCGTCGCAGCCCCACCCGTCCTCGATCTCCTTCCATCCTCACTCCCCCTCTCTCCCCCTCTCCTCTCTCTCCCCCACCTCTTTTTCTCCTCCCCCCTCGTATTACCGTCAATGAAAGAAATATAAATATATATATATATATATATATATATATATATATATATATATATATATATATATATATATATATATATATATATATGAGCCTGGTGTTGGCGCAGTGGTAAGGGCAGCGGCTTGGGATCCGAAAGGTCCTGAGTTCAAGCCCCGTTGGGCCACTGAATTAATTCACCAGGGGGTTGACTCAGCCTGTCATCCTTCCGAGGTCGGCGAAATGAGTACCAGTGCACTGGGCCGGTGTATACCCCGGTTAAAATAGGTGTACCATTTCCCTGTGTCATAAGAAGCGACCAGGGTTGCGTCAGGAAGGGCATCCGGCGTAAAACATGTGCCAAATCACAATGCGGATCATACGGATGATCCGCTGTGGCGACCCCTAAAGGGAGCAGCCGAAAGAAGAATAAGATATATATATATATATATATATATATATATATATATATATATATATATATATATATATATATATATAACAATTATATACACATACATATAGATCCTAGCTGGAGTTCCCAGCATTGCCTGGGGAAAAAAATAAGAATAAGAAAGGGATAAATTGTGGTGCTTAATATATATATCACATTTAGATATCACATTTAATTTGGACATATTTCACATCTCTTTGTAATTGTCAGCGTTCATCTTCAGTGCTCATGAGGCTGTCACGGAGGTTGTCGTAGTTATCAGCGTGCAAGTTCTTTTGCTTCCGGTGGATAAAGCCCAGTCGCTCTGTCTCGATCTTGCAGTAGACATCGACCAGAAACTGCTGAAAGAGTCATCACATCTGGAGTATGTGGTTGCTCTCTCTCACCATGATGTGGTAGCTGGAGTACTGCAGCTGTGTGAGTTTTCATCCATCCTGTCCAGTAGCAGTCGTGTCCACCAGATGGATGCTGTAGCCATCTGTTCCATATGGGAACACTATGGGATACTGGAGTGCATTATTAGATGCATGCAGCTCACTGATCCTTTTAAGTGCTCCATCGCTAAATCTGAGGACAATGTCTCTGGGTTCTGTTGGCTCATTGTTCATTAGGATGGCGACTTCTCGTGCAGACTGGGTGTTGTAGCGGCGTGTGTGCTCTCCTTGCGGTCACTTGTTCTCTCTGATGATGATCTGGCGCTCTTCAGAGTTTCCTCCTTCTGCAAATACATCTCTTGCAGTCTTGAGCTCACGGACTAGATGGTTATTCTCGTGAAACCACTTTGAGAGCATCTCAAGGAAGTGTGGTTTGAGGCCGCTGTGGTTCCTGGCAGACAGCTCCTTGGCGTGTGAGTCCAGGAAGTAAACCTGTAGGAACTTTGGCTGGCCCTCCTCAGGTGGGAACAAGCTGCCAATGCGGTGGAACACTTGACCTTGGATCCAGAAGCTCGGGTTCCAGCCCTGGACTTCAGCTTCCTTGTGCCCGAAGCTCATCATTGCAAAGTGCCATTATACGTCCGATTGCTGTCAAGGAAGTGCTTGCTGAGTGGACCTTCGCCTGAGAGAAGTTCCTTCAGTAAGAGAGGAATGGCAGGAGAGGGCTTAAGGACGAACTTACCATCGCTGCAGCACACACCCTTGGTCTCTCCCTTGAACTTGTAAGCAGAGCAGTGGATGCAGACTTGGTCCATTCGGCCGATGTCTGCATGAGTTGCTGGGTCAGCCTGGTCATACGTGAATGCCACCTTGCTGGCATTGCTGTGCTCTTGTGCCCGGGCCAGTGCTCATGCTTCTGCATTGCAGTGACGCATTGCCTCAAGTCTTACATCACACTCTTCCTCAGTCTCATTTGCTCGCCACTGTTGTTGCCGATGAGCATGTTCATTTAGCCTGGCTGGTCGCTCCTCTTCAGTCTCTTGTCGCTGCTGCTGTTGCTGCTGTACCTGTTCATTTAGCCTGGCATCTTGCTCCTCTTCAGTCTCCTGTTTTCTCTTAGTGTGTTTTCGCTTCGCTGCAGCTGCCTTGGGACCAATGGAGCTCTTCCTTTTTTGGGGCATCTAAAATCAGAAAGTCAAATTTTGATCAGAAACTTTGTGAACGTTCACCGGTCTGTCCATCCACTGGTCTATCTTTGTCTTATTTTGATCAGGCTGTGAAAAAAAGTCGAGATGCATAAAATCAATCAATTGCGGCAGAAAAAATTGAAACGGCCAAAAAAAATCAACGAATTTTTTTTTCGGTTTTTAAAACATCGAAGGTGTGGATTAGTACCATGAAGAGGTGCTGATTCCGAATATGCCTTTAGTTTTGCTCTGGGATGCGTAGTTCTCGAGTTATAAGAGGACAAACAAACATATACTACTACTTTATACGTGTGTGTGTGTGTGTGTGTGTGTGTGTGTGTGCGTGCGTGTGTGTGTGTGTGTGTGTGTGTGTGTGTGTGTGTGTGTGTGTGTGTGTGTGTGTGTGTGTGTGTGTGTGTGTGTGTGTGTGCGTGCGTGCGTGCACACACAGACAAAGAATAATTTCAGCACACCATGTTGATTGACAAAGTGTGTGCAACAGTGAATATTTTCTGGTCACTGAAGACATCAGGCCTTTTGAAAACAGACAGTTGGATTACAGTATGAGGGTGATTGCATGTCAAGGTAAGAGATAAATAATGTTCCAGGTTGTCTGGTTATAAATAAAAATGCACAATAAATGTTTGTCAACCTCGGTTTTAAGCTGTCGTTTTAATCTGAGGTTTTTCCTGGCAGGAATGGAGAGGCAGGTTGATTGGGGTGGGGGGGGGGGGTGGGGGGTTGTTTAATCTGGCAATTGCATGACAAAACAATCTTCCAAAAGATGCGATGGATGACTGCAGACTGCTGCTAAATTGTATAAAATTGCTTCCTTACATTTTACTTTTCCAAAGTTACTTTGAGAATTACCAAAAGCCAATTGAAATGGGTTCTCACTCTCAAACAGAACATGAAACCTTTCAAAGAGGACGCCCGTCATCTCGGGTGTGGAATCTTGTGGTTTGTTGCTTTGGATCATTTGTACAGTTTCTCCTTTGTGCTTTGAGGATTGTTTGTTCATTACCCAGCTTTTTACCAAGGGAAGGACATAATCGGCAACCTAGTTAATATCAGGTCAAGAGACTGTATCAAGTATTCAATAAAAGTTCTCGATAATGACGAATCACATGTTGTGCAGTGGTGTCGATTGTTGTGTTTGACTAAACCATACTCTTGACAAAGCATCAGGGAAAACGCAACAATTCATGAACGATTCAAGGCTGGAATCAATCCTGGACAGTATCTTAGAATGTGGAAACAATTCTGCTAAACACCATGGGAATTAACCATTAAACCAACAATAGTAAGGCCAATGCAACAAGATTTTACCATTTCCACCACAAAGTCGCTCCTACTCTGTCCGTTCGACTTCATCATTACACCTTCAAATAGGTGAGACAGTACACAGAGGGACCCTTTGTTTTCACCTCTGGAAGGCTGCGGTAGGAGTTGCAGTGCATATGCATATTATTTCATCCTGTTTATCCTGGCATTAACCTCCTTGCAGCTGTTCTTAGAAAAACGTGCTTTGGTCTTCCCTTTGGACTAGTGTTTGCTGTTATTGTTCTGATATTCATGTTTCACTGCTGTTCAATTTGCTTATTCTTGTACTTTTATATGTATTCAATTACAAGGTTTTCTCTTCAGTTTCACATGACAATATGATAACTCAAGTTTGTCCACTATCATACTTTGATGAACTGCTTTCATCAAAGTACGATAGAAAATTAGCCCAATATATTTTGGGGGGGGGAGGGTGGAGGGATGTGGGTAATGTGAAAACACTGCTTATAGAGAGTCTGATGAAGTTTCAACCCCAACACCTGACCACTCTTCAGTCTTGTGTAAGAACTATTTACAAACCCCAAAGATCTGTGTGGGAATTCATTGGGATTTCGTTGTATGCAGAACGAGAAAAACAGCAATTTCTGCAGAAGGTAAATTTCTCACACTCGCACTATGTCCCTCCGAAAGGATCGTTTGGACCCCCCCCCCCCACCGCCACTCCATGTACTTTCTCAACAATCCTCTGGAAGAAGTCCTTTCATTCAGGCTTCTGGGTCTCACTATCTGCCATGATCTTTCCAGGAAAAGCCACATTTCCAACCTGGCCTCCAAAGCCATTCTGGCAATCCTCCATCATGCAAATCCTTCCTCGGCCCACCTGAGCTCCTGACCACATACAAGGCTTTCGTCCGCAGCCTGATGGAGTACTGCTCTCCCCTATGGGCAGGTACTCTTGTCTCTCACCCTTTTTGGCTTCACACTGTGGAAACCAAGGCATTTAGGATGATTGGTATCTCCCGTGGTGAGGCTGAGTCTTTCGGCCTCTCGTTCTCTCACCACAGGCAGGTCGGTGGTCTTTCTGTCTTCTACCTTCTCCTCTCCGGTCTTGTCTGCCCTGCTCTGTCTGCGATATGTACCCCTGCGAAACTACCAAAATCACGAATCACTGCTCACCTTCACTCTTTCATTCCTCTTTTTTCCCACCTTTGGAATAAACTCCCTCACTCTGTTCAATCCCATTCTTGCCTCCAGGTCTTCAAAGCAGCCGTCCCCACCACAACTTATCTTCCCCCATCCAAAACCATGATCATTTCTACCCCTGATAATCGACCCCAAACCCACCTACTTAAAATTCACTGCCTTCCTTCCCAAAAGTTCCCTATCGTGTAAGGTCCCGAAAGTCCCTGTGGTGTCCATCTTGTATACTCAGTGTCACCACCCCATCCATCTCCCTTCCACAGATCTCCTAATGTCTCTGTTCCCCACTGTTTTGTCATTCCCTCTCCCACCTCTCTTCCCTCCTGCCCCCCTTGTTGTGCATTGTGTGTTAGCTCTCATATGAGCCTCGACAATGTAAACAAAAGAAAAAAACAAAAGGAAGGTACATTGGCCATAAAAAAGTTACACAAACGAGATATCACAAGAGTGCAGGACACACCAAAAAAAGGATGAGATGTATACAAAAACAAAAAAAATGTTGATATTTTTCTAAATATATGGATTTTTCGAGAATAAAAAACAAGGATGACATATGTACTACATGGCCAAAAGTATGTGGACACCTTCCCGTCCAGCATCTCATTCCAAAATCATGGGCATTAATATGAAGCTGGTCCCCCCTTTGCTGCTACAACAGCCTCCACTCTTCTGGGAAGGCTTTCCATGAGATGTTGGAACATTACTGCAGGGATTTGCTTCCACTCAGCCACAACAGTATTACTGAGGTGGGGCAATGAAGTTGGGCAATTAGGTTTGGCTTGCAGTCGGCGTTTCAATTCATCCCAAAGGTGTTCGATGGGGTTGAGGTCAGGGCTCTGTGCAGGCCAGTCAAGTTCTTCCACACCGATCTCGCCAAACCATTTCTGTATGGGCCTCGCTTTGTGCATGGGGGCATCCTCATGCTGAAACAGGAAAGGGCCTTCCCCAAACTGTTGCCACAAAGTTGGAAGCACAGACTCGTCTAGAATGCAATTGTATGCTGTAGTGCTAAGATTTCCCTTCACTGGAACTAAGGGGCCTATCCCGAACCACGAAAAACAGTCCCAGACCATTATTCCTCCTCTATCAAACTTTACAGTTGGCACTATGCATTCAGGCAGGTAGCTCTCTCCTGGCCTCCGCCAAGCCCAGATTTGTCCGTCGGGCTGCCAGATGGTGAAGCGTGATTCATCACTCCAGAGAACGCATTTCCACTGTTCCAGAGTCCAATGGTGGTGAGCTTTACACCACTCTAGCCAATGCTTAGCATTGCGCATGGTGTTCTTGAGCTTGTGTGCAGCTGCTCGGCCATGAAACCCATTTCAGGAAGCTCTCAATGAACAGAGTTTGTGCTTGTGTTGCTTCCAGAGTCAGTTTGGAACTCGGTAGTGAGTATTGCAACCGACGACAGACGATTTTTCCACGCTATGCTGTTCTGCACTCTGCGGTCCCGTTCTGTGAGCTTGTGTGGCCTAATACTTCATGGCTGAGCTGCTGTTGCTCCGAGACATTTCCACTTCACAATAACAGCACTTTCAGTTGACCGGAGCAGCTCTGGCAGGACAGAAATTTGATGAATTGACTTGTTGTAAAGGTGGCATCACATGACGGTGCCACTTTTAAAGCCCCTGAGCTCTTCAGTTTGGCCCATTCTACTGCCGATATTTGTATATGGAGAATGCCTGGCTGTGTGCTTGATTTTATACACCTGTCAGCAAAGATGTGGCTGAAATCGCCGAATCCACTCATTAGAAGGGGTGTCCGCATACTTTTTCCATGTCGTGTATATGGGCTAGTAGGATGGCCGAGAGGTATGCACACTCGTCTTTGAGTTTGAATCTCGACTCAGCTACATAATGTCACTAATGTTTCGCACGCAGAGTGATTCATCAATGTGTTTGTTCTCATCATGTGCTGCCTTTTTGACTGCTGGTTTCAGTATTGGTTAGGGGTGCGGCTATGCAGCTGATGCAGTACCCCTATTACCAGTATACTGGTGCCTATTTTGCCAACCTTGGAAGGATGACAGGCTGAGTCAACCCCCTGGTGTTAATTCAGTGGCTAACGGGCTCAAACTCAGTACCCTAGGATCCCAAGCCACCACTCTAATCACTAAGCCAACACCAGGCTCTTATGCATTTGTTGATAGATGTTAAAGATCCCTCATTGTCTTTGAAGATAGATGAGTTATTGCCAGCACCCTGAACAATGAATAATTCCTGCCACCCTCAGTCATCTTCCAAAGAAAGGAGTGCTGATCTATCATGGACTGGTTTTAGCCTCAAAATGTTTGTAAACACGTCGTGACCTCCTCAGAGCTCTGTCAAGAGTATGGGCATCTATTATTTATTATATACATTTTTAAATACTTTAATATATTGCATTAAAAAAAACGGTTGGCATGTCAGTTTAATGTGACTATCTCATTTGTATAACTTTTTGAACTCCCCGCATATCAGCACTTTGTGCAATGGCTGAAATGTTAATATCAATACAACTACAAGTGAAAATGAGCTGTGAGATTATTCAAACTCCATTTAGCAAAATAAATGACATCAGGACATAGGTGTGAAATTTGATAGACCAAGGCATATGTATCATGGGAGTTCTAATTTTGTTTATACAGTTTATTACACAACAGCAAAGGTAGATACAGATAAAGCAGATTTGGATCCAATCCTGTTAAGGACATGCAGACCTGGGCAGACAAAAGTATTGTTCTTCAATGCAAGTATAAGCAACAAATTTCAACAGTTTTGCATGCAATCAGACAAATGGAATTAGTTCCACAAATTGGTCATAACTTTTGTTAGTAAGTAAATTTAACTTCATTTTTTTTAAACTTTCTTTTTGTAACAAAAAACCTTTCTTTCCTGTGAAAAAGAAATGTTTTTTTTTCTTTAAACCTTTCTTTCACTTTAAACAGCGGCCAAGGAAGGTTGCACAGTTTATATTTCCCAATACAAGCCATATATTAATTTCTCCTCCTCATTCTCCACTCACTTCAATCTTAGAACCCAGGAAGATGAAACTTTCCACTATTTCCACATGTCAATTTTGTCGATTTCCAAATCTGAACATGTCGATTTTCTCAGTTGATAAGATTTTGATTTTTTTTGAGGTTTAAATAAAGACCAGCTTTCTCACTTTCCTTCTTCACTGTCGGCAGCAGTTTCAACAAGTTCTCTTTACTTTCTGACAACAGAGTGGCATCGTCAGCATATCTTAGATTGTTGAAACATCTTCCTCCAATCATAACTCCAGCCTCAATGTCATCCAAGTTTGATTTCCTCATGATGTATTCACGATACAGAATGAACAAGTAAGGGGAGAGAATGCATTCCTGTCTAACTCCTTTTACAATTCCACACCATTCTGTCTCTCCATACTAATTTGCAATTATAGATTCTGGTGTAGTGTACAGCCTTCTTATTAGACATATCAGGTGCTTCAACATCCCAATTTCTCTCTATAATCCACATCAATTAATGATCAACACAATCAAAGGCTTTGCTATAATCTATGTCAGAGATGCACTTTCCTTTGATATTTTCTTGCTTTTTTCA
Source organism: Eptatretus burgeri (assembly GCF_056783735.1). NCBI lineage: Eukaryota > Metazoa > Chordata > Myxini > Myxiniformes > Myxinidae > Eptatretus > Eptatretus burgeri. The sequence goes on along the minus strand of NC_140961.1, from coordinate 112,422,320 downwards.
TGATCTACCTCAGATTTGTGATTTGAACTGGAGTACCTCGTTCTCTTCTGAAACCTGCTTTCTCAATGGGTATTTCTCGCTTGATGAAGTTTTCTCTTCTGTGTTGAATGATCTTTTGTAATATCTTGCTCGCATGTGAAATCAAGGCAATGCTTCGCTTATTTAAGCATTCTCTTGCATCCCCTTTCTTTGACAATGGTATGTTGACCAATTGCTACCAACTTTTCGGCCATACAATCCTGCTCCAGATCTCTGTAAAGATAGCTGTTAAAATTTTATTGACTCTTCCCCTACTACCTCAAAGAGTTATTATTGGAATCTCATCGGAACCTGGTGCTTTTTCATTTACCAGCTCTTTCAGAGCTCTATGTAACTCAAATTATATCACCATTGTTTCTTGCTCATATTCTCTATCTTTGAATGTTGCCATCATATTGCTGTCTCATTTGTATAGGCTTTTGATGCAGTCTTTCCATCTTTTTTTCACCTGTGTTTCTTCTGTCTGATCTTTTCCTGTTCTACCCTTAAGGACCCGAATCCTCAACCTAAACTTTCCTGTGATCTCGCTGATCATCATGAAAATATCTCTTGTTTTTCTTGCTCTGTTGTCACTTTCTATCTCTATGCATGATTCTTTGAAATATTTATTTATCTTTCCTAGATTGTCGTTGAAAGTCGGCATTTAGGCGATTAATGTCCTCTCTTGATTTGCCTTTGGTTTTCATCTCTCTTCTTATGTCTGCAATATTGCTTCTTCTGACAGACATATTTTGCCTTATTAGTCCCCTACCAGTGTCAGTGGAGGGGAATGTAGGTTTGCTCTCTGTCTGTCCATCCGTCTATCCATCCCACCTGTGTTTTTTCAGACTTTTTTTCCCATACCCTTTAACCTATTCAACTGACACTTGATACATGGCTTTATTATGATAAGTTACAGAAAAGTTCGAGTTTCAGGGTGTTTGCCAACTTTTCACAGAATTGGACTTTAAAAATATCACATCGGTAGGGGACATGTATTGCAAAGCAATTCTCGCTCTTTTTGCATCAAACTTTCACTGATTAATTTACCTTACATTCCATGCCCAATTATGTGAACATTTGAGAAGCTATGAGTTCAACTTTCATTTCTGGTGACCTCACAGACTGGATTTCCTTGCTGGTTTGTTCCAGTCCCATCATAACGGCCAGTTATAATCATCAAAACACTTTGCAATTCCCCAGTTGCTATTTGGCTGCTTTCAAGCCTGGGGTGGTGGGTGTGAGGGGAGGGGAGGGGAGGATTTATCATCTCAGAACCATAGCCTTATCTCTTAGGTTTCTGATAATTGTTTTCTTGGCTTGTAGTTTGGCATTGCCTTCTTCTGGGCAGTGTTCTACACTAGACGAGTGATCCTAGTCATTGTTCTCCGTAACTGAATCCTCTGCCTCGCATCAAAGCCATACAGACATTAGCGGCAATATGTGTCAGCGGCCTGCATTGCCATCCACCACCTGCTCCCAATATTTCATGCAAGCCTGATCAAGAGGCTGACATGGGCTAGTACACTTTGCCCATAATTGGGGTAGTACTCCTTCACCCATGGGTTCACAAATTCAAAGCCCACCTACTTGAAGAAGGATTCCTACCTTTACCCCAATAAACCATTAACCTTTGGTTTCAAAATGTGAACTACAAGGCAGTGGTGGATTTGAATTTAGAGTTTCTTTCTCATAGATGAGCTGCTTACCAAGGGTAGTGAGCCACATTCGCCCAAATCAACTGGGTTTAAGGTGCCAGTGATTTGTCTTTCACCTCTAAACCAGTTAATGAGACCAACTCCACCACAAGAAGGCCAGTGTTTGAGATGTGGGCCATTGAAGAATTTTACACACCTTGAGAGCTCATCCTCAATGTCTCTCTATGGCAATAACAGTCCATAGGGGTCGAATATATGTTTATAATATCGAATATATAAAGCTCTTTCTAACCACTGACTCACTCACTGATATAAATGTTTGGTACTTTCTCGGTGGAGTAGAAAGCTGAAATATTTCATACTGATTCAATTTGAAATCAGGATTCCAGAAAAAATGAGAAGGGCACTCTTTGACGATGTGATGTCGCCAGATATGCCTCTGCTCACATTATTACTTCATTATACATAATTGTACAAAGTATGATTTAAATCCCTGAATTCAGGATTCAAAATATTGAATAATTCTGACTGCCAGACCATGCATCCAATCAGCTTTAAATTCAAAACATATATTCACCATGACTACTAGATTATAACTGTGACATTTCACGTCGATTGATGAAGTGCTTCAAGGGAAATATATTTTTTAGGATTTTTGTTCAATTCCATATGGATGCCAGACCATGTGACCTATTAATTATTCGTGAATGCCCTGGTATTGCCAAGGCTTTGGGAACATGTTGGTGAAGATTCCCCTCGATCTGTCTCGCCGTTCTGGAGAAGATTTTGAAAGGTTTATTCTTCAAAAAATCATAGCAGCCAATCATAGACAGAGAACCTTTTGTTCCTCATGAATAGGCAATCATACCTGTAAAGTTTTGTCTCAATCTGTTCAATCTCTCAATTGGAGAAGACTTTTGAAGGTTTTTATGTTACAAACAATATGGCTGCCGAACCATGTGACTGATGACATCAAATTTCCCACCATACAATTTAGCCTAAGATAACCCTCAAAAATTTTCATACTGATAGGATAAAGCATTCGACGTTTACAATTATGACATCATAATGAAGCCACCGATGACATTATCAAAAAAATCACTTATTTCCCATGGGGAGTACGTCACATGTGCCATGTTTCAATTTTTTCCATGGAGCGGTTTTGGAGCTATAGAAGTCCAAAGTTTTTCCTTTTTTCCAATGTGGCTGTCACGCCACGTGATCTATGACATCATCATTATCATGAGAACATTCCACATGAGTAGTCACACCTCTGTTGAAAAATTTGTGTCAATGTATGTACGGATGGACTTACAACCCAAAAACATCATGCCACCAGTGACTTCATTAGCGGAGGCATAAAAATCACAAAACTGTCCATGAATGTCCAAAAATGAAAAACAAATCCATAAACAAAAGTTGGCTGGTGCAGATTCGCTCATGCTCACAGACGTTCATATAACCAAAAACAATGGCACGTCACGTGATCTTGCATCGGCACGATGGCTCTCAAAGGGAGTTGTTTGATTCGAGAGCTGTCCAACTGTCCATGGATGTACAGTGAGTGAGTGTTAGGGAGTTGTACAGATTTATCTTTTACAGACGGTTTACAATGGTAAGTGTTATGGTGCATTTTTTTTTTTAAGTATTGCATGTTTACATACACAGTTGGCCTATGTATCATGCACCCTGGCTATAACAAAGTTTTAAAACATGTTTTAAACAATGCATATTCTCCTTGTATTCACGATCTACAATCCTGGAAAATACAGACATAAAGAAAGAGTGCTTTGTCCCAGTAAGTTGACTGTATACAACAAGGCCATATGTTATAAAATCCTCTAAATACAGATGAGAAGGCCAAAATTAATTCTCCAACAAAAATCAAAAGTTATAATTTTATTTTCCCCTGCATTTTTGTGTCACTCTGGTGGTGACATACACTGTCCAGGGTGCAGCTGAGGAAAGACAGGGGGAAGGGGAGTGGGATTAGGGGGTGAAGCTTGACCCACATCCTTGGAATAGTCAGGGGAAGAGGCCCAGAAAGATGAAATTTAGGTTTTTTTGGAAAGGTAATTTTTCCTTTGCAGCAATGTTTTGTCTACCCAGTAAGACATGCCTTCTTTATTATGTTTAAAACAGCATACAAAATGGATTCTACTATACTATACTGCATTTATTGGTGTATCTGGAATTGAACTCAGACCAGACATGGAATCGCGATCTCTATAGCAGCCGATGACACAATCATTACTAATCTAAAGTCAATCAATGCATCAAAATGGATACATGCTAACAAAACATGATGATCACCCAAATTGACTATGTTAACGACCTGCATGCAACATGGGAGCAGTTACAAGAATAGGACAATCATCATTTGTTTTGACTTTGTTTTATATGTTCCAGTTCCACCGAATAACATTTGTCTTTGACTTGTGATGATAAATCCATTTTTTAGCATTTCCTTGCAACTTTTTATAATGTAAACAATAGTTTTATTTTATAACTTTTATAAATTAATGTACTTTCTACATTAAAAATTACTGTGCATGTAAACTATTAAATAAAGAGCTCACGCTGATCACTCATTCTTGGTTTACTTGATTTATTGAGCTGCTTGCACAATGCAAGCACAAGTCACTTCATCAAATATATAAAGCTCTTTCACAAACGACTTCAAAAAATATATAAATCTTATTTTGCATGTTTAATTACGTGCTTTCTACTTGCATTCTGCAAGATACTTTTCAAATCAAATAAATGATGAATGAGTGATCATATGTGTTCTTTATTTGACAATTTACTTTACATTAAATCACTTCCATTTCTGGTTTTTGAGGCAATGGTTGGTTCTCTCGAGGGATCTCTGCCGACTTTCTCAAAGATAAGTTTCCAGTCGTTGTTTGTCGCATTTTGACTATTTAATTTGTTGCCTCCGTTTTTACTGTGTGTTTCTAGTTCGGTTTTGTTTCAAAACTTGTGCTATTTGGTGAGTTTTCATCAGTCGTGTCATATCAAGTTTCCCTGAGGCCTACCCGTCATCCCGTCGATGTGCACTATTGTGTTTATTCCTATTTTCTTATTACCATGAGTTTTCGTTTTCTTCACTTTTCCCTCTACCCTCCTCCTTTCCATCCCAACTATACCCTCTGTTTCATGTCTTAAAATATAAAAAATACCTTTTCCTTTCTTACCTTATACCCCACATAACCAGGTGACTTCCTGTACCAACTCTTCCTTCTCTTTTCTCTTCCATGCCAAACCCACACTGATCATGAAGGTTTTCACTACACACCTTCACAACTTTTTCTTAAAACTTTTCCTTCTCTTCTTCAAAATCTTGTGTTCAATCCTACCTTTCTTGTGTCGAAAAATTCCATCTGTCGCAACGCTTCCTTTCTCCACTCTGTCAATTCTTCTGCATTCCATCCATCTTCCAATGTATTGAAACGAATCTCTGACCTACAAATTTTAAAAATCCGACTTTGCTATACTTGTTTGTCTTCCATTATTAATCGTTTTTTTTTTCCAACTTTAGTGCAAATTCATCCCACCTCGTTAAATCTACCTCCTCCTAACTCCTTCCCTGTTATACCCTCTCCTTACCCCTCCCATCTTGTCCCCCATCTTGTCCCCCATCTCAGCATCTCTCCACTGTCCTCTGCCTTACTAACAGTTCCCCGTCTGATGTCCCAAACTCTATGGTTTTCAAGTGTCTCACACCTCATTCAGCACACTGCTCAATAGCTCAATCATATTCTCCCTCTTTCCGATCATCACATCCCCCATCTTCCCATCCCCTCAAATTTGTTCCTCCCCCACCCACTCCCACATCTACCATACCACTATCCAGTCTCATCCTCTCCCTCTCCCTTACCCCTCCCTTCTCCCTCCTCATCCATGACCATACCTGCTCTCATCATCTCCCCTACCTCTCAAAGTTTCCCTCTCACCCCTCCCTCTCAATTCAACTGCCTCAACTCTCTTCAAAGCAAACTTCACACTCTTCCCACCCCCCCACACACACACACACACACACACACACACACACACACACACACACACACACACACACACACACACACACACACACACACACACACACACACACACACACACACACACACACACACACACACACACACACACACACACACACACACACACACACACACACAAGATTCTTCCTCACCCTTCTGAAAAGCTCCCCCACACCTTCTCCATCAATTCTCCCCCGACACCTTTCTCCCTCAATTCTCCCCCTCACCCTTCTCCTTCAATTTTCCCCTCTCACCTTGCTCCAACAAATGTCCCCCTCACCCCCATTCAAATCTCTCCCCTCACCCCTCCCCTTCAAATCTTCCTCCCCACTCCCTCTTCTCAAAGCTGCCTCCCCTCTTCCCACCCCCTCAATTTTTGTTCCTCCCTCCCACACGCTCCCATCTCCACAATTCCTCCACCCAGTTTCATCCTTCCTCTCTCCCCACCTCTCCCTTCTCCCTCCTCACCATGGCTGTGCCTGCTCTCATTGTCTTCCCTCTCCACCAAAGCTATCCTCTCACCCCTCCCTCACAAATCAACCACTTCCTTCCTCTTCAAACCAAGCTTCTCTCTCTTCCCACCTCAAAGCTTCTCCTCACTTTTCTCAAAAGCTCCCCCCACACCTTTCTACCTCAATTCTTCCCCCTCACTCCTCTTGCTCAATTCTCCCCCCTCACCCCTCCCTTTCAAATCTCACCGCTCACTCCTCCTTCTCAAAGCTGCCCCCCTTCACATATATAAAGCTGCCTCTTTCCCCCAAATTCTCTCTTCCAGCTCATTCCTCCACCTCGTCCAATCTCCCACTTCTCTTTGCCCCCTCTCTTATTACTCCCCACTGCTACTCATCCCTTCACCACCTAACCCTTTGTCCTCATCCTCATCCGATCCTCTCCCCTAGCAATTCTGCAATCTATCATGAACTGTCAACAACTCTCACAATCTCTATCTCTCCTCCCTCACACTACCTTCCCCCTCCCTCCCCTCCCCTGCACCCAAAGCCTCCTCCCTCCTTCTTCCTTAACAGTGTCGACCCCGGGGCCTTCACTCTCACCTGACTGATCTCTCCATACAGGTTGCCACTGAAAAAACAGACATAATCTGCTTAACAGAAACTTTCCTCCTTCAATAAGTCTCTGACTCCTTAGTATCTCTCCCTGGTTACTCCCTCCTCCGGTATGATAGACCTGAGCCTCGTCCTAGTGGCGGAGTTACTCTTGTCATCAAAAACTCTATTCCTCACTCTCCATGCACTTCCCTCACTCCTCCACACCCCCAGGAATATCTCTGGCTATGGCTTCCCCTCCGCTCCCAGCTCTTGGTTGTCTGTGTGTTGTACCATCCAACAAACAGTGATGACTCCATTTCTCACTCGACCAAAACATGGACCAACTTCTATCCACTCATCCAAACTCTCTCTCTCTTCCTCATATGTGTAGACTTCAATTGCCATCATGCCAGTTGGCTGAGTACCCCTCTCACCTGCCATGGCACTTCAGCGAAGGACTTCTGCGACTCATTGGAATTGACTCAATCTGTCAACTTCCTGACCCAGATATCAACCAATGGTACTCCATCTCTTCTGGATTTGATTTTGACCAATTTCCCAGAAAATGCCTGCTGTGGTTTTTCTGCTCCAATCAGTTCATCTGACCACATGCTTGTTAAAGCGGTCATCTCTCTGGCTGTCATTAGAGAACCACATCAGCGCCGACGAGTCTAGCACTTCACCCAGGCTGACTGGCAGGGTCTTCAAGCAGCCATTAAACTTCTAGACAGGTCTCCCATTTCTACTTTCTCTGACATCAACTCATACTGGGAATTCTTTCAAAGATACTTGCTCTCTCTCATGCACAGATTTATCTAATCTTGTCTTAATTTGTCCTACCCTTCCTCCCACCCATGGTACACTGAAGATTGTGATGAGGCAGTTGTCCTGAAACAACTTTCCTTCACCTCATGGAAGGTAAATCCTTGTGAAGGCAATCTCAGTTACTACCACAAAGCTTGCAACAAGTGTGTGTGTGTGTGTGTGTGTGTGTGTGTGTGTGTGTGTGTGTGTGTGTGTGTGTGTGTGTGTGTGTGTGTGTGTGTGTGTGTGTGTGTGTGTGTGTGTGTGTACCCTCAGGAGAGTCAGGAAACAACATCTTTCTCATCTCAAGTCTGAACTCTCAAACCTGTCTGCAACCTTTAAATCCTGGTGGCGACTCATTGAGTCTGTTTCTAGTGTATGTTCCAACCTCCATCCCTCCCTTACCTCAAATGGCTACACAGCTGACACTGCACGTGAAAAGGCTGAATGCCTAAACTCTGTGTTTGCTTCTAAATATTGTGTTCAAAACCCGTCACTTTCTGTACCCACATTACCCAGTCACTCTCGACTGTTCCTGGACTCTGTGTCCTTTTCTTCTGACAAGGTGGAGAGCTTGCTGTCAAACCCCGACTCAGATTCTGCAACCGGTCTTCGTATTCTAAAAACCTGCTCTGCTGCTCTTGCTCACCCTCTCTCTGTTCTATTCACCCTCTCATTTGCTCAAGGTGATCTGCCATCTGCTTGCAAATCAGCAAACATTACCGCTCTGCATAAAAAATTGCAGAAACTCATCCCTGCAACTACAGACCAATCAGCCTGCTCCCAATCATCAGTGAGGTCTTGGAATCCATCATCGCTTCTGACATAAAATCGTTCTTCTCCAAAGGCTTGATTTCTCACCATCAATTTGTATTTAGACCAGGTCGTTCAACCCTGCACATGCTACTTCTGCTTTCCCAATAATGGATGGAGGTCGTCAGTGCCATACATGAGAGTAGAGCCATCTCCCTAGACATATCGTGAGCTTTTGATATAGTCTGGCATCCCGTACTGCTCAACAAACTCTCTTCTTATGGTATCCAAGGTAATATCCACTCATGGCTTGTGGACTTTCTCTCCTTTCGCAGTCAACACGTGGCTCTTAATGGAATTCTCTCATCTCCTCTTCCCGTCCAGGCTGGAGTTCCTCAAGGCAGTGTTCTTGGTCCTGTGCCTTTTCTGGTTTTCATCAATGATCTCTCAGATTCCCTGGAAAATCCTCTTTATCTTTTGATGACTCCACCCTCTGCCATACCATCTCTCATCCCTCATATCGGTAAGTAGCAGCCTTTTCACTTTCTGCAGACATGGATAAAATCACAAGCTGGTCAAACACTTGGAATATGTCTTTCAATCCTGACAAATTTCACACTCACGATACCTCTCTGAAAGGACCGCCTGGAATTCCCCCCCCCCCCATCTACTACCCCAACAATCCTCTTGAAGAAGTCCTTTCATTCAAGCTTCTGGGCATCACTATCTGCCATGATCTTTTCTGGGAAAGCAACATTTCCAAGCCGGCCTCCAAAGCTCGTCACCGACTGGGGCATCCTCCGTCGTGCAAAGTCCTTCCTTGGTACACCTGAGCTCCTGACCACATACGAGGCTTTCATCTGCAGCCTGATGGAGCACTGCTCTCTCCTTTGGGCTGGTGTTCCCACCTCTCACCTTTCTTGGCTTCACGCTGTGGAAACCAAGGCTTTCAGGATCATTGGTGTCTCCCACGATGAAGCTGAGTCATTGGGTCTCTCACTCTCTCACCGCAGGTAGGTCGGTGGTCTTTCTGTCTTATATCGTCTCCTCTCCGGTCTCGCTCCCCCCCTTCTCTCTCTGCGATATGTCCCCCCCTCCTATCCCCCATATTTCCTCAGGGTGCACAAGTTCCTTCAGCAACCCCCTTCTGGTAAAACCACCAAAATCAAGAATCACTGCTCACCTTCACTTCTTCATTCCTCTTTTGTCTGCCTTTGGAATAAACTTCACACACTCTTCAATCTCACTCTTCCCTCCAGGTCTTCAAAACAGCTGTTCACCACTATCTCTTTTCTTACCACATCCAAAACCATGATCTTTTCTACCCCCATTAATCCACCCCAAACCCACTTCCTTCAAATTCCCTGCTTTCCTTCCTGAATGTCCCTGTGGTGTCCATCTTGTTTACCCTGTGTACCCCACCCCGTCCCTCTCCCTTCCACAGATTTCCTAATGTATCTGTTCCCCACTGTTCTGTTGTCCTTTCCTCTCCCACCCCTCTTATCTCCTGCTCCCCTTGTTGTACGTTCTCTGTGTTTCCTCTCATACAAGTCTCGATATTGTACACCAAAAATATTAATAACACTGAACAACAAATTTCAAAAATTTTTTTTTACTGGAGATGTGTAAAGTGATTAAGACTAATTTGGGTACGCTGATTTCAAAAATCATAACCGTTTTGCTGTATCACGTCAGGATTTTCAGGAACAGAAATATTCCCATTGCCTAGAAGTCAGGATTTCAATGAAATTTACATATGTCTTTAACATGTCTATTTCGTACAATTGTTGTTAACTTGTGTTATATTTCTTTCTTTCAGATAAAGATGAGTAGGCGTTCCTGTACCAATCATCCTGACAACTTCTGATATGTCTGTGGTCGGTATACCAAAAAAGATCAACAGCGAAGTATATCTACAGCAGTGAAAATGAAGGCCGCCTACTTTCATTACTTCGGGTGTAAGGTGGGGGACCAAGAACAGAGCTGGGCACCACACATCTGCTGCACAAGCTGTCACACAACCTTGACTCAGTGGTTGGTGGGCAAGCGCGCGAGCATGCCATTTGCGGTGCCCATGATATGGCGTGAGCCGCAGAATCATCATGATGATTGTTATTTCTGCTGCACAAGCATCGCCGGCTTCAACAAGAAGAATAAAGGTCACATCAAGTACGCTGACTGCGTCTCTGCTCGTAAACCTGTGCCTCATGATGACGAGAACCCCGTTCCAACACCTCCAGCTGATCCGAACATAGCTGTAAGCAGTGGTGAAGAGGATGGTGATGATGAACCTTTTGAACCCGACACTCAAGAATCACACCTTCTGAACCAGGGAGACTTAAATGATCTTGTAAGAGATCTCTCGCTGTCAAAGGCGAAGGCAGAGCTGCTTGGATCAAGGCTGCAGCAGTGGAATCTACTTGAACCTAACACCAAGATATCCTTGTTCAGAGCACGTCACAGAGACATGGCTGAGTTCTTTGAGATGGAAGACACGATGACATTCTGCAGTGACATCAACGGTCTGTTGAAAGAACTTGGGTGTGATCACGATCCTGCAGACTGGCGCCTCTTCATCGACTCGGGGAAGAACAGCTTGAAGGCTGTTTTGCTCCACAATGGCAACGAGAAACCATCAGTCCCACTGGCTCACGCGTTCGGCATGACAGAGACCTATGAGACTATGCGGCAGCTGCTTGATTCCATCAAGTACAATGACTTCAACTGGCACATCTGCGGAGACTTGAAAGTGGTGGCGCTGTTGTTAGGGCTGCAGTCAGGCTACACGAAATACATGTGCTTCCTTTGTCTCTGGGATAGCAGAGACGACAAGAATCACTGGACGAAGAAAGATTGGGAAGAGCGAAAAGAGCATGTACCTGGTCGACACAACGTGAAGCATGTCGCCCTTGTCGACCCAGCCAAGGTTTTCCTTCCACCACTCCACATAAAGCTCGGCTTGATGAAAAGTTTTGTACGGGCAATGGATCTGAATGGGCGTGGATTTTTATACCTCAAGGAAAAGTTTGGCAACACCTTGTCGGAGGCCAAGATCAAGGCTGGTGTCTTTGTTGGACCGCAAATCCGACAGATTATGAAGGACGAAACTTTTCCGACAACTCTAAACCCCAAAGAGCTGGCAGCGTGGATGAGCTTCAAAGCTGTGACGGACAACTTCTTGGGGAACGAGCACGCGGACAACTATGAAGAAATAGTGCAGCAGCTGCTGGAGTCCTTCAGGAAACTTGGCTCCAGGATGTCCCTGAAAATCCATTTCCTACACCAGCACCTGAACTTCTTCCCTGACAACTTGGGAGCAGTCTCGGACGAGCACGGCGAGCGATTCCACCAAGAGATTTCACTCATGGAGACGCGTTACCAAGGGCGGCACAACCCGAACATGATGGGCGATTTCTGCTGGTTCCTGCATCGTGAAACTGACACAGAGCAGCACAAACGCAAAGCCAAATGCCTAAAGCATTTTTAATTACATTCTAGTGGAGTTTTTCTGTAATTTCTATAATTTTGAAGCATTCATGATGAAATAAATGAATAAATGAATTTTTGTAAATTTCATTGAAATCCTGACTTCTAGGCAATGGGAATATTTCTGTTCCTGAAAATCCTGACGTGATACAGCAAAACGGTTATGATTTTTGAAATCAGCGTACCCAAATTAGTCTAAATCACTTTACACATCTCCAGTAAAAAATTTTTGTTGTTCAGTGTAATTAAAATAAGACCTCTAAGGATGCCGAAGAACCAATAAAGATTACGAAGACCCAAAAAGACCCAGATGACCAAAAATTAATTTTACTTTTGTTGTGAGATTGTGATGGAACAACGTCAAAACATATCGTGAACAACATCAAAACATATCGTGATGCCAAACCATGAGGATTGTGGTGTCATATTGTGGCATCATAAAGTGGTGTCATTCCTACCTTCTTTGGTTGTTTTTTTGAGATTTCATCCCTCTGTTTTTATATTAAAAAAACTTTTTTTTTCTTCTTTCTGAATTTTTTTAAGTAATAAAATGCTTAATCTATCATATATTTTGTTATTTTGGTATGCAATAAAGTCATCTATGTAATTAGCCCCCATTGGACTTGGTCAGAAACGGGGGCTTATGGATTTTGTCTCAATTTTCGTGTACGTGCCTCCGTAACCATATCTCGGACATGTATGGACCGATTTTATTTATACTTGGCAGAAAGACAGCATATGATGGTGTACAATGTACATGTGCACATCATTTTGTTTCGCCGTGTGATCAAAGATGGCTGATTGGCGGCCATTTTAGTGTCAAAAAAACCCCCGGTGTCGAACACGTCCTCAACCATTTCTCAGATATGCATTTATCGATGTTGTTCCATTTTGGCACCCTGATAAAGAATGATGGCTAACATATGCGTTTCATTTCTTTTTTTTCCAGATCAAATCCAAAATGTCCGACTGGTGGCCATTTTGTTGCTTAAATGTGTTCCCAACCATTTCTCAGACACGCATGGTCCGATTTTGTTCAAACTCGGCACAAACATAGTACATGGTGTCATACACATGCAACTCACTTTATTTTGCAATATGATTAAAGATGGGTGACAAGTAAACTGGCAGTCATTTTCGTTGTACATAAATATGGCTGGCCTTTTAACTCCATCCAGCAAAATTACTAAAACAACAGAAGCTATGACATTTTTTTCTTTTTTACTTGTTAAATTTAGCATGTGGTGCATTTTACCCCCCCCCCCCTTTCCTCGCTTTTGGTTCAGTCCTCTATGTGGATTACCACATATGCAGAAATGTCGATGCGATTATCATTTAAAAAATAAAATGCTTCATGTTCTTTTATTTATTATTATTTTGGTATGGCTTAAATCCATCTGTGTTATTAAATTGTTTTAGTTCTTGTTTCAGATGATTTGGGTGATTGTTTGGATATGTATCGCTTTTGGAATGGTTCTGTCCAGTGTCCATACCCCCCCTCCCCCCACGATCCTGGCCTCGTTTGGTTAAGTCCACATTTACTTTCGATTTATTTTCATAATAAAATGATTAATGTTTAATATATTTTTAAATTTTGGGTTGTGTGCACTAGTGCAGAGATAAAGTAACTTCCTTGCGTTGGAATCACCGTCATTTCTCCAGCAGTTATTGAATTACATCTGGCTAAAGTTTAACATTGTTTTTGGAGGGGAAAAAAGAAGTACGAATTGGCGGTTTAGCAATCTCTCATTGTGGTACTTCTGGGATGTATTCTGGCATCTTTTTTTCATCTTGGTAGTTCAGAAAATTCTTGAGAATAAAAGGTATGATTTTTGAATGCCAGACTTTACTCTAGAGTGGTTTCTAAGCATATCATTGTGTACACATTTGAATGGGTGGACATTTTTTCCCCGTTATCATCCCTTTATATGGAGTACCATCGTATTCCATGAAATAAAGGTGAAAAACATGGTCCATTAATCCGGCCATTCATCCGTCCGTGAAGGCGTGAATCTTTCCGTGAAGCAATGAAGCGGTCCGTGAAGTAGAGAAGGGGTCCATGAAGCAGTGAGACAATATGCCTATTCATCACGTACTGTTTGAACATCTGTTGCGGAATGCACGGTCTATTAATTACATACTATTGGAATGGATCTTTCATGGTGAAGCTGTGTTACTATATGTCTATTAATTTCGTACTGTTTGAACGTCAGTTGCACCTTGACTTCACACATGTATGTCTATTTATACGTACAGTTGGAATGTTCCTTTCCCAGTGAAGCCGTGTGACTATATGTCTATTAATTACATACTGTTTGAACATTGGTTGCAGACTGCATGTACGTCTATTAATTACGTACTATTGGAATGTACCTTTGACACTTCAGACTTCTGAGACCCCTTTGTGACCGTTGAAGACTCTTTAAGACCCACAAGACCCTTAAGGACTCAAAATACTCTGAAGACCCAAAAGATCCAGATGACCCAAAAGTCCCCAAGGACCCAAAAGACTCAGATGACACAAAAGTTACTGAGGACCCTAAAGACCCGGAAAACTCAAAAGACCTAGGGGTTCAAAAAGACCTCGAAGACTCAAAAGACCGCCATGGTATAAAACCACCTTACTGCCACATTGTTAAAAACACCTCACCACCACGTTGTTAAAAACACCTCACCACCACGTAATTCAAAACACCTCACCACTGCATGATTAAAAATACCTCACCACCCCATCCTGAAAAACACCTTACCACCCCATTCTGAAAAACATCTTACCACCACGTAAACCACCACGTTATTAAAAACATCGCACCTCCATGTAATTCAAAACAACTCTCGCTGTGCAATTCAAAACAACTCCTGCTGGGCAATTCAAAACAACTCCCACTGTGCAATTCAAAACAACTCTCACTGTGCAATTCAAAACAACTGCTGTGCAATCCAAAACAACTCCCACTGTGCAATTCAAAACAACTCTCACTGTGCAATTCAAAACAACTCTCACTGTGCAATTCAAAGCAACTGCTGTGCAATCCAAAACAACTCGCACTGTGTAATTCAAAATAATTCCCACTGTGCAATTCAAAACAACTCCTGCTGTGCAATCCAAAACAACTCCCACTGTGTAATTCAAAATAATTCCCACTGTGCAATTCAAAACAACTCTCGCTGTGCAATTCAAAGCACTTCACCACACATCCTCAAGAAATGAGCTTGTTTTAACTGAGTATAAGTACGTCAGTTGTGGTGTGGTCATGATTTACACCAAGCAGAAGTCAAGCATTTACTTTGCAAATTCATTTGTGATATCCATGATATTACATTTTTTTTGTAACCAATTGAAGTTGAAGACTTAGGGGTTAAAAAAAAAAAATTTCAAAAAAGAAAACCTTTAATAATATTTTTTTTCCACATATACACCAAATGGCCAAAAGTATGTGAACATCCCTTCTAATTAGTGGATTCGGCTATTTCAGCAACACTCATTGGTGACAGGTGTACACATTCAAAGCACACATCAATGCGATCTCCATAGACAAGCATTGGCATTAGTATGGGCCGTACTGAAGACTCAGTGACTTTGAACATTGAAATGTCATAGGATGCCACCTTTCCAACAAGTCAGTTCATCAAATTTCTGCCCTGCTTGAGCAGCTCCGGTCAACTGAAAATGCTATTATTGTGAAGTGGAAACATCTATGAGCAACAATAGCTACGTCGTGAATGGTAAGCCGCACAAGCTCATAGAACGGGACCGCCAAGTGCTGAAGCACGTAGCGCGGAAAAATCGTCTGTCATTGGTTGCAACACTCACTACCGAGTTCCAAACTGCCTCTGGAAGCAACGTCAGCACAAACACTGTTCGTAGAGAGCTTCATGAAATGGGTTTCCATGGCTGAGCAACCACACACAAACCTAAGATAACCATGCGCAATGCCAAGCGAAGGCTGGAGTGGTGTAAGGCTCACCGCCATTGGACTCTGGAGCAGTGGAAACGCATTCTCTCCTAAGATCACCATGCACAATGCCAAGCGTAGGCTGGAGTGGTGTAAGGCTCACCACCATTGGACTCTGGAGCAGTGGAAACGCGTTCTCTGGAGTGATGAATCACGCTTCACCATCTTTCAGTCTGACAGACGATTCTGGGTTTGGCTGATGCCAGGAGAACGCTACCTGCCCGAATGCATAGTGCCAGCTGTAAAGTTTGGTGGAGGAGGAATAATGGTCTGGGGCTGTTTTGCATGGTTCAGGCTAGGCCTCTTAATTCCATTGAAGGGAAATCTTAACGCTACAGCAGACAATGACATTCCAGACGATTCTGTGCTTTCAACTTTGTGGCAACAGTTTGGGGAAGGCCCTTTCCTGTTTAAGCATGACAATGCCCCCGTGCAAAAGTGAGGTCCATACAGAAATGGTTTGTCGAAATTGGTGTGTAAGAACTTGACTGGCCTGCACAACGCCTTGACATCAACCCCATCGAACGCCTTCGGGATGAATTGGCACGCTGACTGTGAGCCAGACCTAATCGCCCAACATCAGTGCCTGACCTCAGGAATGCTCTTGTGGCTGAATGGAGGCAAATCCCCACAGAAATTTTCCAACTTCTAGTGGAAAGCCTTCCCAGAAGAGTGGAGGTTGTTTTAGCAGCAAAGGCAGGGGACCAACTCCATATTAACGCACATGATTTTGGAATGAGATGTTGGACAAGCATGTGTCCAGATACTTTTAGACAAGCTTTTTTAGTTGGACAAGCATGTGTCCAGATACATTAGGACGTCATGCTTCCTGTCCTAAAAAAATTGAAAACTAATAATCGATTGACTTATAACAATCATTTCTGTCCGTTAAATCATAAAGGCTCCTCATTGAAAAGCCTGTCTTTCAATATTGAAGAAGAAAAAGTGGGAATGGGACCTTCATGCAGCGGTTCCAACAGTAATATTTATTATTCCATGAAAGCAGGAACCATTTAGAAGGACACGAAAGGAGAACACAAAATTATCTAGAAGTAATACTTCTAAAACCAATAAAAATATGTAAAATTACACAGAAGTAACACACAAACAACCACCACAGCCACCATGACAGCAGCAACAACTGTGTTATTAAATATCCTTTTTCCCCATGTTTCACTTAATTCTCCATCATCATTGAGAATCACAGAGATGTCAGACCATGCAATATGTTTGTGAAGTACAACATGGTGTCTTTTGATTAAATCCGTCAGTGAAGTGACATGTAGGCATGTCTGGTGGTAAATAAAACAAGCCACACATAATGGTAGTTTGAGTTCCAACCAAGAGAAAAAAAAAATAATTGAACTGAGCATCACAACATTTATTCACCGGCCTCCACATCACTGTTACCTCTGCCATTAATTGTTCTCAGCATGTTTTGTCCTTGCCGTGTAGTGTTTTTTTCAACAGTTGGCTGGCCAATGCATACTCGTATCCTGGCAGGATTTCAAATTCCTGCTTCACAACTCCCCATTCACCTTTAAGTTTCTCCAGTAGACAAATCGATAGATCCAAATATAGCATGGAACGGAATCCTTACTGCCCAGAAATGAGTGCAACCAGACATTACAGCTTTTCCTTGCAAAGGAATAGTCTGTCTGGTAAAAGTGAAAGGGTTTTTTTGCTTCAGTTTTTGAGAATGCATGACAAGTTCCCATTGCTGATCGATGTCTTGCAAGGGGTGGACCAAAGCAAACATGGCCCTGTTTGTGGTTGGCTGGTCAACTAGTCAAGAGGAATTTCATTGCAAATATCAACAATCATGTCAGGAGAGCAACAATAATTTGACATTTTCCAAATATGACTGAGGCACTTTTCGCTTCCGGCTGGTGCCGTGCTTTATAAGGTAGTGCATACTATTGAAACTGCATTAAATGACCATTTTTAGTTTGATTCCATTGATTGTATTAGCAATCACATCCAGAACAATAAAGCTCAGCAGCAAGCTGAGCTGTCTGTTAAATTATCGCTCAATATTAAAAAAATAAATAAATAAATAAATAAACAGTGCAAAAGAGCAGACTGATATGTGACCCATTGGATCATAAAGATTCCTATTCCAATCACTGTTCTTTTATTACAACATTTTGTGGTGGCCAATAAGATTATCTGTGAAGAGTGACAGTTCATCAGCAAGGATAAAGCATTGATAGTGTTTGCAGGTTTCACCTGTTTGTAACTCACCCCCGACAGAGAGGTCAGATAACTTCAATGGAAGTTCAGCCGGATGTTTGCCAGAAGAACTCAGGATGTCAGGCAAAGCATTACGTCTACCACTACGTCCTGAGGCAGCAAAGTCAGAAACTATTGGCTCCATGTGCGTCATGGCGGCACTGGACACACATCAGGACACCTGTGTAGAAAGGTAATGGAATATGGGGGTCGATGGAGGACATCAAAGCAGTTTTGATATGCACCTACACATTGATTCAGGTTTGTCTTTACTTTTTTTCATCTGTGACAATTTGGGTTATGGGGAGGAAATGATACTGATAAAAATGTAGTTGGATTATTTTGAGAATATTTAAAACTATAGTATGCCCATGGTATAGAGCGAAAGCTATGTGTTCTATCAGCAGCGGTAAAGCTTTAATCCAGATACATAAAGTACTTATATAAAAGTATGTCTATTAACTGCGTACTACAACATGAATATGTCAACGAAGTATGGAATACAACGTGAGTACTTCTATTTATTACGTGCTACAATAAGATTATGTCTATTAAGTACACATTTCAACGTGAGTACATCTACTAAATATGTACGACAATGTGAGTATGCTTACTGTCTACATACGGAATCGTGGTTTACATGCAATATGTAGTGCGATGTTATTACGTCGATTAATTACGTTTGACAACGTGAGTATATCTATTAAGGATGTACTACAACGTGAGTGCATTTATTATGTATTTAGTATAACATAGTTATTGATGTGAAAGTGCTCTTGCCACATGCACGTGGCAAACCAATTTTGATCTTGAAATTACGGCTGCATTAATTTCAATCAGTTAGCTTCAGTGAAGATTATCCTGCACTTTAGGTTCACATTCTATACTCATCCACAGGATGGGCAGAGCGAGTTAATTCAATAAATTACATTCAATACAAGTGCAGAGAGAAAATATGAGCACTATCTTCATAGATAATGGAAAGCTCAACTGATTAAAAGGTAAACACATTTGGTTTTTTTACACAATATTAAGGCAGTTTTATGTCATTCTGATGTCAAAAAATAACATTTCAACATAAAGTTTCATGATAATAAAAAATATCTATTCCTTTCTGTTTCACCCTGTGTATACATGATTAATTAAGTTTTCCGGCCGTGATGGCACCGTCATGACGGCAGCCCCAGAAGGACCTCTTGCATTGCAAAGATGCCAATGTCAAATGCTGTCATCAAGCAGATGAAAAGCGAAGCTACCGACTAGTTTCTCCCTTATTGGGGCTCATCAGGGCAACACATTGCTGTTCCATCCACTTTGTCACTTTGAATCTTTACAAATTTTAGATGGGTTAATGATACACTCCTAACTGTGATTTGTAAGGACGCCAGATCCAATCCCTTTACAACTCTTATCGCATGATCTGGAACCAACAAGTACTATCTGCCACATGGACACATTGTCTTTTGCCCCACCAATCATAGGTTTCATGAATGGCCTAAAGTTATGCACAATAGCCTCAAATCCATCTAGCTTGGGTTTAAATCCAAACCCAGCTATAAACTGTCATCTTGGTGTTTCGAAGGGGTGGTGATTCATCAATTTGTGTACCATCCCTTTCCAATCCCGGCATTAGATAGACATTTACCATCCCGGCATTCGATAGACATTTACCATCCCTGCATTAGTTGAAGAAACATCATCAGGCTTACCTTGTGTAGTTCTTCACGGTTGCTTTACAGTGCCTTCAGAAAGTATTTACACCCCTTGACTTTTTCACATTTTGTTGCATAACAGCCTTAATTTAAAATGGATTAAGTTTGATTTTTTTTTTGTCACCGATCTGCACAAATAGCCCATAATGACAAAGTGAAAACTCGTTTTTATAAATTTTTACAAACAATTAAAAATGAAAAGCTGAAATGTCTTGCGTCAATAAGCATTAAGTTGCTTGTGTTGTGTGAAAAACATGCAGATGTGGTATAGGAGGGTTCATTTGAAGCTTGGATGGGTTGTCCCAATTTCTTTATTTACATTAATCTAATGCTCGAACTGGATCTTGTACATAAATCACATGGATAACACAGATATTAGTAAACATCAGTGCACTTTTACATGAATTACAAGGGCATGGGTAGACTATGGACAAACAAATTGTACGTGATAATTCAACCTGGGTTTCCGACGACAAAGTGTGCCAGGGGTTAAAATAACGATGCACAAAGGCTAACCCAAACAAATGATGTCTCATAGGGTCCACTTGCCTATTAATTTCTGTAAGTATATATCATCATCGTGACAAGTGTTTTTAATAAGGCTGGCTCATAAGACCATACCATAGGATCATAATAAAAAGGATGTCTTCGTCCTAGGACTTCAAGGATAAAGCTTGAAAATAAGTATGAAGAGTGGGATCCAGACAGATACGATTATGTATCTTTGTGAAAAGTACATTAGATGAAAATATAATCACGAATGACTTTGAAAAAATAGTAGTATGCCTAAACCACTCCCAACAACCTTTCCACAATGCATGTTTTGAGCTGCGTTTCCAAAAGATTTCCCACACCATGTTACATTGCATTTCTTGTGGTTCTCAGATTGCCTCATGTCACCGTACAAA
This sequence comes from Eptatretus burgeri, assembly GCF_056783735.1. Classification (NCBI taxonomy): domain Eukaryota; kingdom Metazoa; phylum Chordata; class Myxini; order Myxiniformes; family Myxinidae; genus Eptatretus; species Eptatretus burgeri. Next base: position 112,401,704 of record NC_140961.1, on the reverse strand, counting down.
CCTTCTGTTGCTAAAACCTGACCAAAATTGCGGTTGTGTATTTAGAATTTATTACATATCCTATTTGCTGCAAGAGATAGTTGCAACAAGAAAGAAATGCACATTGTTACTTGCAAATAGTGCAGAGAAGCACCATACATTTCGAAAATAAATTTGTTCTTTATCGTCCTCAAACAAAGCAGATAATGATGTGATGAGTCAGGTATCGCATCTCTACCTGATACTGAAGAAGAAAATAATCAGGAATGATAATCATAGTTTAACATGCAGACACTACTGTAATATGGTACAATGGTGGCTTATTCCTATAGATGAAGACACTGGAGTGGGATCCCATTGGTGTGGTTTCAAATTTAGCAGAAGACAGCAGTATTCGGGGTTTGGAGTTTAACGTTTAAGAAACTAAAGTATTCTCAGGAGAATTGCTATGTCACGATTCGATTGTTGATAAAGCTGGCTTCAGGCTTAGATAACCAGCTTGACCCACCTGGTCTCACTTCCTTTCCTTGCTGCAGGAGGTTATTCTGAATGTCTATGGATCCTTCCCTTCTCCTGCACATTCCACCTTAATTTTCTTTAAAGTTAGCTGCCAGGGATACGTTTTGTTTAACTTTTTTTGGTATGCAGAAATCTAGGCTCAAGGAAGAGGTTCACAAACTGACAGAGGATCAAAGGGGAACAGCGGGATGAAGACATTAACCAGACACGGTGGCGTAATGGTTGGAGCATCCGCTCCGAGTCTAGGTCAGCCGTTTGAACCCTGGCCAAGTCATATGAAAGAATTTTAAATGGTATGTGCTTCTTCCTTGCTTGACACTCAGCATTTAATAGGATAGAGCAGCAACAAATATCCTTTAGCTAGCAACCAGTACACAGGGTTTGATGGGCCTAATGGCCTCCTACATTTAAGTTCCTTGTAAGGGAACTCCTATTTACATCATACTTGAGTGGATAAGTCGCCAAAATTAAAGAAAAGTGGGAGTGGGGGTGCAAGGGACATTGTAAAGTGAGAATTTAAGTGAGTAGTCATGATGTGAGAGAGCATGAGATGACAATTGGCAGCATCCTTGAAGGACATGAGGCATGATACAACAGATGAACCAATTAAGGAATGAAGGAATGGTTGTGAGCATTCAGTCATGACCAAATTGTGGGTCAAGCAAATAAATTGTCAGAATAATTACAATAATTTTACATTCTACTTGTCTCCTCAGGTCCATTGACTTGTTCCTGTTTACAGGAACACATTTACAAATTGAAACGACAAAGCATCTCAAAATGCAAATCCCGTCCATGCTTTGTACTCGAACTAAACTTGACGAAAACTACAGTTAAAAAAAAAAATACATTATATTCATATGTTCTCCATATTCTCATGATTAAGGTTTCGTGAAGATTTGATGACAAAAACTCAATGAGTAAAAATGTCATGGTGTGGACAGACACAATGAAGCTCAATCTATAATGGTGTATGTGTGTGTGTGTCCTCCATAACTCTAAAACCATGAAACCTCGTGGTCCGAAACTTTGCATGCAAACCAAGGGAACTCCAAGGGGGTTCCCATCGTGTGCTGCTGGTTGCATCATTGGTTATGGGTGTGGCAATGCCGCTGATGTTGTGCCCCTATTAACAGTATACTGGTGCTCATTTTGCCGACTTCAGAAGGATGAACAGGCTGAGTCAACCCACTGGTGTTGATTTAGTGGAAACGGGGCTTGAACTCAGGGACCGAGGATACCAAGCCACCACCCTAACTGCTAAGCCAACACAAGGCTCCCTCCAAGGGGGTGCAGGGTTGAAAATTGCGTGTTTGGGTTAATTAAACGATGTGACGAATGAACTCAAACCCATATTTGATGACCTCAATCAGGCTGTGGCCAATTAACTAGCCAAGCCCCATGTTACCACCAATGTGATCCAATTCTAGTTGAGGGTTCTTGAGATTGGTGCCACCGGGGAAAAGCGTGCGGTGCGCACCAGCATTCCCACATGCTCGCACCGATACTGCTACTCGTTAAAGTATATGTTCAAAATATTATTTCGGATTTGAAAATCGGATCTCATGCACCAAATAAGTGTCGAAATCTGGAGTGAAATCTGAATTTTTTTTTAAACGAATTAGCAATTATTAAAACTAAGTGTATTTATTTAAGCATAACAAGCTTAACGATTATATTAAGTGAAGAAAAGTTTTTAAAGAATGTGCAGAATGTGGAACTTCATTGAGTGCAATGAAAAAAATGAATTAACCAGCAGGATCGCCATGCTCTACAAGCTGCTTTTGCAAGCCATGGTGAATGGTGATACAGTCCACAGGTCTCCTTTTTTCAGTTATTACATATGCAGTTTGTTTTTTTCACCTTTTTGTGATATGCTTTCATTATAAAATATTTATATAAATATATTAATACATACCTAAAATCTAACAAATACGATTCATCAGATGTCTGCCTGTCTCTGTTTGCATTTTCTGCAAGGACCGCTCGACCGACAACCACCAAATTTGGCACACCGCCCAAGTCCGATCGGAGTGTTGTCCTAAGGGTATTTTTTCATCCAGCACCTGAAACTTTAAAGAGCACTTTTCTGGCTTTTTCATTTACATTCAATTTCATTGGTTAACAGATATTACATGACATATAACATGGAAAAAGGCCAGCACACCTAATAGGTCGAGCTGTGTCTTCCACCCATTGGCTCATTGCACAGCTTGCCTGACTCCATGCACAATTGGAACCAAGTAAAATATGTTCACCTTATTCGAGCTGCGGTAAGCCAAAGCTACTTTATCTGCTACAGTAAGTGGTTTACGGGACGTTCATTCCTATCCGCAATCGCCACGCTATGCCCATCCCTTGAAGATGTATGGTTTAAAAATAGCGTTGTCTTACTCTGTAAAGGATCAATTTGCTTTGCGAAATGGAAATTTACAATGCTCGCGCTTTCTGCCTCCCTCACAGCTTTCATCTGTCCAACAGTTTTCAAACAAAGATTCATTATTGACTGTGAATGGACATTTGATATCATTTGTCATATCCTCTGACATAGATTAAAGTGGAACCCAAACGCTCAGACCACCTCAATGCTAATCTATCCCTTGTGTCTTTTTTCCGATTTATAAAGTCGATAATTTTGCGATTAGAAGTCGAAATATTCTTATCCTTATCCTTATCCTCCTTCTCCTTCTCCTTCTCCTCCTTCTCCTCCTTCTCCTCCTCCTCCTCCTCCTCCGTGACATGGCACTCAGAAGTCAACCGCCATATTCGTATTGTATTTACTGCTTACAGGCATATAATTTTCGATTTTCCACATATGCCGATAACACTGAACAACAAATTTCAAAAATTTTTTTTTACTGGAGATGTGTAAAGTGATTAAGACTAATTTGGGTACGCTGATTTCAAAAATCATAACCGTTTTGCTGTATCACGTCAGGATTTTCAGGAACAGAAATATTCCCATTGCCTAGAAGTCAGGATTTCAATGAAATTTACATATGTCTTTAACATGTCTATTTCGTACAATTGTTGTTAACTTGTGTTATATTTCTTTCTTTCAGATAAAGATGAGTAGGCGTTCCTGTACCAATCATCCTGACAACTTCTGTTATGTCTGTGGTCGGTATACCAAAAAAGATCAACAGCGAAGTATATCTACAGCAGTGAAAATGAAGGCCGCCTACTTTCACTACTTCAGGTGTAAGGTGTGGGACCAAGAACAGAGCTGGGCACCACACATCTGCTGCACAAGCCGTCACACAACCTTGACTCAGTGGTTGGTGGGCAAGCGCGCGAGCATGCCATTTGCGGTGCCCATGATATGGCGTGAGCCGCAGAATCATCATGATGATTGTTATTTCTGCTGCACAAGCATCGCCGGCTTCAACAAGAAGAATAAAGGTCACATCAAGTACGCTGACTGCGTCTCTGCTCGTAAACCTGTGCCTCATGATGACGAGAACCCCGTTCCAACACCTCCAGCTGATCAGAACATAGCTGTAAGCAGTGGTGAAGAGGATGGTGATGATGAACCTTTTGAACCTGACACTCAAGAATCACACCTTCTGAACCAGGGAGACTTAAATGATCTTGTAAGAGATCTCTCGCTGTCAAAGGCGAAGGCAGAGCTGCTTGGATCAAGGCTGCAGCAGTGGAATCTACTTGAACCTAACACCAAGATATCCTTGTTCAGAGCACGTCACAGAGACATGGCTGAGTTCTTTGAGATGGAAGACACGATGACATTCTGCAGTGACATCAACGGTCTGTTGAAAGAACTTGGGTGTGATCACGATCCTGCAGACTGGCGCCTCTTCATCGACTCGGGGAAGAACAGCTTGAAGGCTGTTTTGCTCCACAATGGCAACGAGAAACCATCAGTCCCACTGGCTCACGCGTTCGGCATGACAGAGACCTATGAGACTATGCGGCAGCTGCTTGATTCCATCAAGTACAATGACTTCAACTGGCACATCTGCGGAGACTTGAAAGTGGTGGCGCTGTTGTTAGGGCTGCAGTCAGGCTACACAAAATACATGTGCTTCCTTTGTCTCTGGGATAGCAGAGACGACAAGAATCACTGGACGAAGAAAGATTGGGAAGAGCGAAAAGAGCATGTACCTGGTCGACACAACGTGAAGCATGTCGCCCTTGTCGACCCAGCCAAGGTTTTCCTTCCACCACTCCACATAAACCTCGGCTTGATGAAAAGTTTTGTACGGGCAATGGATCTGAATGGGCGTGGGTTTTTATATCTCAAGGAAAAGTTTGGCAACACCTTGTCGGAGGCCAAGATCAAGGCTGGTGTCTTTGTTGGACCACAAATCCGACAGATTATGAAGGACGAAACTTTTCCGACAACTCTAAACCCCAAAGAGCTGGCAGCGTGGAGGAGCTTCAAAGCTGTGACGGACAACTTCTTGGGGAACGAGCGCGCGGACAACTATGAAGAAATAGTGCAGCAGCTGCTGGAGTCCTTCAGGAAACTTGGCTCCAGGATGTCCCTGAAAATCCATTTCCTACACCAGCACCTGAACTTCTTCCCTGACAACTTGGGAGCAGTCTCGGACGAGCACGGCGAGCGATTCCACCAAGAGATTTCACTCATGGAGACGCGTTACCAAGGGCGGCACAACCCGAACATGATGGGCGATTTCTGCTGGTTCCTGCATCGTGAAACTGACACAGAGCAGCACAAACGCAAAGCCAAATGCCTAAAGCATTTTTAATTCCATTCTAGTGGAGTTTTTCTGTAATTTCTATAATTTTGAAGCATTCATAATGAAATAAATGAATAAATGAATTTTTGTAAATTTCATTGAAATCCTGACTTCTAGGCAATGGGAATATTTCTGTTACTGAAAATCCTGACGTGATACAGCAAAACGGTTATGATTTTTGAAATCAGCGTACCCAAATTAGTCTAAATCACTTTACACATCTCCAGTAAATAATTTTGTTGTTCAGTGTAATCAATCCAATCTTGGCGGTTGTATTGTACAGTAAGGTCATCTGCCACGATTGAGAGGATGCAATGCTGTGTCTGTGCTGCTGTGTCATGCCATGCCGTGTCCCGCATGATTAAGCCAAAGAAACAACCATCTACTCACACATGTGCATGGGCGATTTGAGTTATGGCACGGTACAAATGGCATCCTGGGAAATTGTTACATGGGATGATCCCATAATACACAGGACACCGAGTCAGCCTGCAATGGTGGGACAAAGCATTAGTCACCAATTTTGTCTGTGGTGTCCGAGGTGCCTGGGTGGTGTATGTGCTGTGTAGTTGCTGGAGTAATTGAACTGATTTGTCAATGAATAAACAAGCAGTCATAGACTGGTACTTACGAAATCGTCAACTTGACCTCTGACGTTGTCTAATAAAAGCTGTCTCTAGAGAAGGTAGCGACGCAAACCAGAAGTTTCTACGATGATTCTGTACCAAACCATCAAAAATCGAATGTTTGACCTCACTGTGACCTTGACCTTTGACCGATTTTGACCAAAATCTAATCAGCACTAGCCATCACCTTCCTGAATCACGGGGTGTAATTTGAAATTGGTAGCTTCTTCCGTTCTCGAGTTATCGTGCCTCCAAACAAACAGACACACACACACACACACACACACACACACACACACACACACACACACACACACACGCAAACAGATGATGGAAGTCATCAATATACTTACAAAATCTTTAGATTTCGTAAGTAAAAATCCCTTACATACTGGTGCAATCAGGTCAGGTATGGGAACATACGCCGGAGCAGCGCGTCGCTGCATCCACTTTCCGCCGGTACTCCAGGGGCCTCCATCTGGCAATCACCCAAGCAGATGCCTGGCCATACCCATCTTCTTGAGATGCTGATCAACCTGCTGCAACAACGAGGGATGTGGTTGGCCCAATTGCCCCCTCCACTCACGAGACTCCCTCGCTGAGAGAATTTAGTGAGCAGGGTCATCGTCAGGAAAACAAGCCACATGTCAATACAACTGCAGCTGACACTCACGGACTATGCGGGTAACAAATCTTATTCTCAGCAACCGCTCGTTGGACACAAAGTCCGACCAGTGAGAGCCAAGGATTCAACAAAGAGACCTGGCACAAAAGGAATGAAGTCTCCATCTTATATCCCTGGCCAAGGTCCAGATCTCACATCCATAGAGCAAGCATGGAAGCAGCAAGGACCTGAAGACTCAGACTTCCGTGCTCCCACATGGATACCGGCAGCACCACACCCCATGATCGAGTGAATCCATGACTCCCCAGGCCCGACCCAGACGACTGTTGACCTCTGGCTCACAGCCAGCAGAGACATATATATCACTGCCAAGGTAAGTGAATCTCTCTGAGACCTCAACCTCATCACCACAAACAGGTACAGGAAGGATAGCAGCATCCAAGATGTCATTGAAAGCCTGCATCTTAGTATTTACCGAGGAAACCTGTAATCCAGCAGCTCTGACTCCTCATTCAGCACCTCGAGGGCCACCAAAAGGACATCTCGAGTCTCTGCAATGATGCTGCATCATCTGTGAAATAAAGGTCAGATATCTTGACATTCCCAAACGATGCACCGCAGCTTGATCTCTCCGATATCCTCCCTAAAATCCAGTCCATACAAGTGCTGAAAAGTGTGGGGGCCAGTATACACCACTGACAAACTCCACTAACAACTGGAATTAAGTCAGAGATGGTACCACCACATCTCACAACACTCTCAGTTCCAGAGTATAGTTCAGACATCAGATTGATCAGTTTTGGTGGCACCCAATGAAGACGAATAATCCTCCAGAGGGCACACCGATTCACTGAATCAGACTCTGTGCAGAGATCAACAAAGGCTACAAGCAGACCCTGCCAAAACTCTCGTGTGCATTTGTTGAGGATTGAGGAGCAAGCATACAGTCAATCATTTACCTCTTTGGTGTAAAGCCTGACTGCTCTGGATGCTGGTGCTCAAGCAGATGGTGGCTAACTCTAGCAAGAATTATCCGAGCAAATACCTTGCCCGGCAATGGCAGCAGTGTCAACCCTCGATTGTTGTTGCAGTCTTGTGATCACCCTTCCCTTTCCAGAGAGGGACACCAAGGCCCCTCTTCCAGTCAGTTGGGATGATGCCTGTGTTCCTGGCAGAGCACAGAACTGCATGCAATGACACAAGTGCAGCATTTCCACCAGCCTTGAGAAGTTCAGCATGGATGCCACAGATCACAGGAGCTTTGGCCCATTTTAACTTGTTCACTGCAGCCTGTGTTTCCACAAACGAAGGTGGACCAGAGTTGATTGGAGGGGCAGCAATAGGGATAGTCACACCACTGACATCCAACTCAACAGCTGGTGGATCAGCCTGGTCCAGATGCTCAAATGAACCAGCCCAGTGGGCCTTCACTTCGGACTCCTCTGCCAAGAGCCCAACACCCTCCACTCTAACTGCAGTACACCGAGGGATGGGCTTGGAGGAACGCAATATCAAATGCCCCTGTAAGCATGACGAGAATCACTTGACCACAGTAGATGCTCTACCCATCACAGATTCCTTGCACATCAGTCCTCCCTTAGTGCACGTACAGTTTTACGCCTCGGCTCCCTGAACAGCTCAGCTCTGCCATTCGGCCTGGCCCTGTGACTCTGGTCAATGATATCCAGTGTCCCTTGAGAAACAAAATTCTTATTCGCTCAATGGTGAGTTCCAATTCATCCACTGGCAACATCAAGAATGGTGTTCTTGAGGGCACTCCACAAATCTTCAGGATCCCCAAAGCACCCAGACCCCCCAACTCTCCACTCAGCCTGTTCACCAACTCCTCAGCTGCCCTCTTATCCTTGAGCTTGCCGTCATTCAGCCTAGGCTGGGATGGTACCATTCTCCTAGATTTAAGGTGCAACTTCAGAGTTGCTACAAGAAGTCAGTATTCAGGAACTGCGCATTCCGGTCGACCCTGTAGTTCTGGATCATCCTCCAGTGATCATCAATGAGCACATGGTCAATCTCCTTTGCCACACCACCCGCATTGGAATACCAAATCTAGTGATGAGTCTGTGGGTGCTAAAACCATGAACCAGCTTTCCAAAGTCCATGACATCTTGCAAAGTCAAGGAACTTAGTGCTATTCTGCTTCACAGTTCCAGACCGATGAGGATCAATACATGACTCATAACCATCCCTATCAGTTCCATTCGATGCATTGAAATTCCCCAAGACTGGAAGAGTATCTCGCCTGGGGCAATGATCAACCACAGGCTCGGGCGTGGCATAGAATGTGTCCTTCACACTAACATCACTCACCTCAGTCGGAGCATATTCAGAGACCAGGGAAATGACACCGAAGGAGTGACGAATCCTTCTTCTCATAATACGCTCGTTGCACGGTGTTACCTCAATTATCATTGGAGTCAGCTCATTGGACACAGCTACAGCTCTTGGGCATGGTAACCATCAGGGCGATCAGACCAATAGTAGGTGTAACCACCTGCCATGATCTCTTCGCAATCTGGTGTCTGAACCTCAGAGAGTGCTGCAACACCGATGTCCAAATGCTTGAGCTCAGATGATAACAGAGATAGGTGGTCATCCTCTCTTCGGGATAGGGCATTCCAGGAACCCATCCAAAGGGACAGCCTCAGGTTAACCCAAGGGGATCACCGTCTGGTGGATGACACCTCAGCACCACCCTGACACACACTACCGGAATCTGACCCAGGAAAGTTGCCCTGTGGTTTCCCTCCTATCATCAAAATTGGGGATCCCGCAGGCTTTGACCCAATCCTGTTATCCGGTGAGCTGCCCTGCAAAGGGCAGCTGCACAGGAGGTACTCCCATGGTGTGGGTTTTCAGATTTTTTTGTGCTTTTCATACGTTTTGCAGAATGAAGGGTTTTATGGTGGCCAGAGTGCAAATCCTGCAACCATCCTCCTAATAAAAAGTAACCTAACTGTAGGAGGATGTCCGCATACAACCTCCTCCGAGCTGATTACATCAGAACAAGCTGATTCTTCACAGGTCACAGATTTTTTAAACCCCAATATGGAGCCGTTCAAAAATTTTGTCGTGCCATTTTTTAAAGGAGGCGTGTCGTGTGTGCTAATCGACTTGATTAAACCTTGCTAATAATTTTATTCAACATATAATTCTATTTTTCTGGTTCCCTCATCGTGAGTAACACTCAACCCAAACAACACCAATGGAAATCTGATGCAACAAACCCGGGCAGTGAATAATCATCAGAGGCCTCCAGGCCTTACGTCTTAGGCCTTTCAGAAAACGAAGATAGCTGCCATATTATTTTGGCTGGGTGCCATGCTGGGTGAAGTCGAGTGAAAAATGTGGGTGGGGTCCAACAGCTGTACGACCAGTGCGTGCACATTTCAAAAATCGACCCAACACAAGAACCACAAAACAACAACTATGCAGAGCTCTTGTCAACCTGCGACACCTCACAGGTAACAAATCAGAATGCTTCAGTGGAATGTATTTCAGCTGAACGTCATGAATACGGATAATGCACATTGCACTTCTCATATGATAGTGATGAGAACATTCTGCTCCATTTTGAACTCAAATGGTAATAAGACTGATTACACAGCTGTAATTTGCTCCCTCCCTGTCGTAGTTTTCATAGTGCTGTGCATTATGATCGAGTCACACTGGTGGATATCCATGTGTGGGCATAAAATTTTTATAGGGCTGTTTTCTTTTCTAAAACGTGCATCTGCACATTTACAGTACAGAGAGCTTCAATATCATAACATCTGAACAAACATAAAGGCTGAAAATGAAGCACAGCAATAAAAGTTTGGAACTCACATTTGTTGCAATTGCATGTCTTTGGCAATATCGGACGATTTTTGTTTTCCAGAGATCTATTTTGAACTTCGAGAAGTTATCCGACAAACCATTTGGTGATATCCAAAAAGGCAAGGGATATATTGTATAAAATCCAAATCCTTCCTCATTCATCTGCAGCAGGGTCTCATCATAACCTATCTTATAGAGTTGCTAGCTTAAATGGCCAACATCACAGGCATCGATCAGCTATTTGTAAAATATAATCTTGAATGGCATTTGCGTTCACCTGTTTGCTTTCACACCTGAACCGCTAACTGTCCAGCTTGATATGTTTGTCCATTTTCTATCAATGTCCTTGCAATTTATGCAAAAGTACACTCATGTCTTTCTCCTGCATGTGATTTATACACAAGCTCCACAGTGAGCCTTAAGATCACTGCAACAACAACATAAAATAATTCATTCTTTCTCCCCAATTTTGCTTTTCAAAGGGAAGCACAACAAAAGAAAGCTTTCACTGTATCTTCCCATTTCTTGTAATTGGTATCAAACAAATGAAACAATAATTTCATTCATTAGTTTCCATGGCATCTGAAAATAGTGCAATGTAATCTTACCAGAGGCCAGGAAAAAAATATCCTGATAAGAGCAAGCTGCTGCTTTGTCGACCATTGTTTCCAAAACCTCTATGACCAGCACCTGAACTAGAATGTGATATATTTTAGCTTGAGTTGCCATGGCAACATCAGTCACTGTGCACCCGAGGACCAACAATGCGACTCCCTATTCAATGGTAAATGACAAACTATCCATGAACATATATAATCTCAGTGGTTGAAAGCTGCACAAAGTGGATAACGATACTGTTTTGAACGACCTTCTGTCTTTAGCAATCATAACTTATCTGTAAAAGACAAATGTTGAATAACAAAGCAACTACCTACTTTACTAAAGCTGACCACTGCATTTGGCAAACGGTCTTTGTTGGAGAAAGTGCTAACGGAAAATGATTTCATCACATTGTCTAAGAATTTGAAAACCTGTCCAACTGTGAATTCCAAATCTAGGGTAGTATTTCTTGCACCATGAAGGGTTGATAGTAACACAGGAGCCTTAGAACACAATACTTTGAGATGGCACCGTGCTCTCCCTCCAGACCAACAAGACAACAAATGAGTGAAATTTATGGAGATGTGTGGCTTACCACGGGAGTAGCGAGGCTGGCTGGTACAAGCTTCTTCTGAGCGTGGTTCTCTCTTGGCTCTATGACAGCTACTTGGCTCCCCTTCCTGAGCGGCGTACAAAAAGGTCGGAGTGAATGGAGGATGGCTGGGAGGGGAGCAAGCGGTGGAATAATGAAAGAGTTGGTGAAGGAAAGGTGTATTAGCTGGAATACTTGAATAACCACCACTCTTTGGGAATGCTTTTGTTTATATATCTGTTCAAAACTATTGTGCTCTTTGAAAATCCCTATGGTTTGTAAATTGCATGCAATCGCCCCTCCTGCTCCTCCACATTTGGTTTATTCCTTTTCCCTGTGCAGCATAGGGTAATTCAAGTGCTCTCTTTTTCTTTCTCTCTCCATGAGCACTTGCATCCCACAACGTTTTGATGCTTGGTTATGCAAGTCTGCTGGTGGTGTTAACATGCAGAATACCACTGATTGTTTTTCAACATAGTCTTTGTGACAATGAAATAATTTAATCATAATCTTAACTTCACATGCTAACAGGGTCAGAAGTTATTTTTTTTTCACTGCCAATGTGTGCAAGATACCAGGATTGAATCGACGACATCACACACCATTGGCTACACTGTTGTTTTCTCCAAACAAATGATTGCATCGGCCACTGACAAACCAATATTTTGAGCCAACCTTTGTGACCCCCACACCTCTTTGTTCATCAACCTTTGGCAGAATCCTCCAAGACGATGTCCCCATAAAAGGATTGATCAAACATGCCTAACCCAAACAATAATTCGTTCTGGTTCGATGATGACATTGCATCACAAAGTGTGCACTCCCTCAGGTGGATGTTAAACTGGGCATCCCATCTGCTCGCATTAGTTGATGGCCATTAAAGACCCACCCCACTATGTGCTTAATTAAGAGTGGATGAGTTAACACTGGCATACTGAACAAATAGCAAATTCCTGCCAACATCGGTCGAACGTCCTCCCTAGCCAGCCAGTTTATGATGACCTTACACTTTCGCCTCACCTGATACCTAAAGATAGGAATACGAAACGTAGGTGAGCTATTGTGGGCACCCTGGACTAATTCGAAGTTCCTGCCCTGACTGACTGCTGGGAAGGCAATGGCAAACTACCCAGCATATCCTGTGCAAATTAACTGCTTCAACAGCACCAACACTGTAAAAGGTTATGGTGCATATACTTCCATCATTGACCTTTGTGATGGTGCTTTAACATTGTCAAGGGGATCAGTCCTTAAATGTGGAAGATAATTGCCAGAAGAACAAGGGTCGAGTTTCAAAAACGTTTGAAAACCAAGGATGATTGTTATTTTTTATTCGATTAAGCTCAGGTAATAAATATTTATGTAAAATTCGTGATGGTATTTGTCATCAAGTTTAGAGGAATCGACTGCACAGCATTGACAATGACACATTCAAATTCTGATTGCAAAAGAACACAAGATATGTAAATCAGAAGAAATTAATGTGTATCACAGATAAAAACATCTTCCACAAACTTCAAAACATACATGGGCATTCCAAATGTTTTACGAACGAGATCCTCATAACAATTTAATACAGCTCGGTGTGAACATGCAGAAGACTGCACAGCATTGATACACTATTTTTGAAAATCTATGCGCAAATTTATTTCTTAGATTTGTTATTACAGGCATTTCAGGATTATAATACATGCAGTGCCTGGGTAAACAAACAATCTGCATGTTTCTGAAGTTATTGATCATTACATATCCCAACCTGGTTTTTGTTCGACTGTTGATCTGGGTACCATTTTTTACTGGAATTGAGCATGTGCATATTTTAATTAAAGAAGTTTGTTTTCTTACGAAGTCTTGACCTGCTCTGTCCTTTCTTCAGTGTACATTCAATAAGATGTTGATCATCGTGAGGGTAATTAAATGATGACAAATGTAAAGGGTAATCTTCCTGTCCCTTCTTGCGATCAGATTGTAGTGAACGCGACAATTATGGCCGCAGCACAGCCTTCGCTGAGTTAATCAATTGAATCTCTAATGACTGTCTGCACAATTTGGTTGTTTTATTTTATTTTATTATTACAGGGTGATTGAAAATGATTGCAACTTTTCAAACATCTGCCATAATTACCTCCACCACCCAAGGTGGATGGAGGTTATGTTTTCACCCCTGTCTGCCTGTCACTTGCGAAAATGGAAGATTTTTCAAGTATATTGGTTGGTCTTGAGTGTTATTCTGTGTCTGTCTGTCTGTCTGACTGTCTGTTTGTGTGTCAATCACCTACAGGTCACAGTTTTAATCCGATCTTCATGAAACTTCATCACATGGGAGTTCATCATAAGAATGAAGCCTATTGTTTTTGAAGTCAAAAGTTCACATTGGCCAAGGCTCAACAACTTTGTCACATTTCTAAAATCTTCAATTTTCATCCAGTTGACGAGAAATTTGAACAAGATTTTCATTATCAGATCACTGAATTCAAACACCAATTATGTTAGAGGTCAGCATAGGCCGAATTTCTTAAATTGTCAATTTTCATTCAATTGACCTGAAATTTGAACAGGAGTTGCCTATTTGGTCATTTAATTCACCCACCAATTCTTTTTGAGGTCAACATTGGCCAAAGTTAAACAACTTAGGTGAGATTTCTAAAATCCTCTATTTTCATCCGATTGACTTGAAATTTGAAGAGGATTTGCATATCAAGTAACTGAATTCAATGAACAAGTATTTTTGAGGTCAACATAGGCCAAAAGGTTAACATAGGCCAAAAATTCGACACAGGCCAAATTTCAAAAATTGCCAACTTTCAACCGATTGACTTGAAATTTGAAGAGGATTTGCACATTTGGTCATTGAATTCAACCACCAATTATTTTTAGATCAAATTTGTTTTATGGATTTCGCAAGTATCGTACTGTGCATGACTTTTGTTTGTTTGTGAACAGGATATCTTAAAAAGTTGTTGACGGATTTCGACGAAATTTGGTGGACAGCTTTAGAATGTGACATGGATGAAATTATTAGATTTTGGTGATGATCCAGATCAGAATTTGGATATGAGAGTATTTTTTTTAGTGATTTTTCACCATTGAGAGATTGGGCCAAAAATGACATATCAGGATATCTCAAAACATTGTGGACAGATTTGGCCAAAACTTGGTGGGCAGGTTGAGTATGTAACAAGGAATAATTGATTCGACTTGGGTGAAGATCCGAATCCATATCCGGATCCGAGAATTTTAAAGTC
>NC_140961.1:112346960-112376960 GCF_056783735.1 Eptatretus burgeri | reverse complement strand
GTCGTGACCCTCTCGGACTAACGCCGGGAACCAGTCACGGGTGGACCTTTCGGTCTCACCGCGATCGAGCCAATCAGCCACCGCGTGGGATAGGGTTGCTCGCCAAATTCGACCTACCTAAGTACCCACATGGAGGGTAGACCGGGCGATCGCACCTCGCCGCAGGTCGACTTCGGACATGGGCCACTTAAGCGACCCGTTCCGTACTATCGGGATAACCGAGCGGTGTTATCGTCGGCCTCGACGGTTCGATTAATTATCGGGCGTATTCAGCCCACTACCAACCCTTTACGTGAAGTAAGATGGGGATTCAATAGAGGAAAAGACGAAGCGAAGCGGGAGAACAGTTCAATAATAAAGCACATTTATTCGCGATGAACGGAAAGCACACATATACAATTCCACCAAAAGCACATAGAAGGAAAAGAAACACAATGCCATTTTACACAAAAAGCAAATGTAAAAGCGAAGACACAATGCAGAGCTAATACCGACTACCGAGCACACGGCAACACTTATACAATTCTACTTCACAGACGGCGCCGACAACACATACCCAAAACCAAGGAAAAGAACACCCTCAAGGATGAGGCGGGCCTGAGGCCGAGACCGGGTCGGGCCTACCCGTCTGGTGATGAGACGCGGAGCGGCGATGGTGTCTCAACTCCGCGGGCCTCGCGGACAGTGTCTGGTAGGGGGTGGGAAAGGGGCCCCCTTGGTCGCACTATATCAGCGCGGGGGGAAACAGGAGGGGGTTGCTGATGCTCGGGGAAAGGAGGATTTTTACTCTGTCTCGAGTCCCGCGACGAGCGTCTCCACCTCGACCAGGTCGCGCCGTCGGCCTCCCTGGTGTGCAGCTCCCGGCACGACGCGAGCACCCCCTCGTCTGCCTTCGCCGCCTCTCCACAGCTCCGTCCTCTTTGCTCCGACTCCAACGCACACGACGACGACGACGACGACCAACAACCAATTCTTCCTCTTCCCAACTCCACCGACTGCGAAGTCTTAACTCACTTGACTGACGAACGCGGTCGCTTATATAAGCCCCGTGGCTTCGCTGTCTCATCTTTGACCCCCTGCCTTCGACCTTTCACCTCGCTCCCCATTGGCCCGAGAAAAAGTGGGCGTGAATGCATTTTGATCCATGAATTTGCATATAGCGACCGCCCTCCAACGCCCTGGAGGCGGGGCCAAATCGCCCCTCGCTCACCGATTGGACGGCACAAAAGTGGGCGTGTGTCGTTTTTGATCCGTTTTTGGAGCGGAAAATCCGTGGTTTTGTACACGCTGTTCGGCGCGCGCCCTGCACGAGTCCAATACCGGTACCCACAAGCGGCGCAAGAACGGTGGTGATGCGACGGTTGCGAGGTGTGACGGGAAAGGTCGTGGCTGTTGTGGTGAAGCGGCGTTGTGGTGGGTGGTTGATGTTGTGACGACTGTTGAGACGCGGTTGGCGGTGGTAATCATGGCGGTTGGTCCAAAATAAAGATAGCAAAAGAAAAACGGCTATCCTGAAGAGTCGCAGCACGCTTGAATGACATGTATTCCCACTAGACAACGGGTTTGGCCCTAACTACACATATACTTACCGAGATATCTCACCTAAGGGACCTGAATGGTGGTTTGCGAATTTGGTAACCACAACAATATATATATATATATATATATATATATATATATATATATATATATATATATATATATATATATATATATATATATATATATATATATATATATATATATATATATATATATACACACACACAAACACACACACATATACAAATATTGTTGCTGCCAAAGTCTCAAATTCCTTGAATGCGAAAATCATTTGTTATGCCTCATATCCAGGTATTATTGCATTCAGAGGCCAAATATAAAAGAAATGTATCAAGTCATTTTTGAGTCGAGGTTGTAAATGGATGGACAGTTCCCCAAATAGGTACTGTATAAGCCACCCATCTGGACAGAAGATTTCCATAAGCATTGGAGATTGTTGTGAATGCTGTGTGTGTGCCCTCTGCAGGCATTGCAACAAGATTTTTCAGTGCAGCATATTCAATATGTTAAACCCAGTCCATTATTACCCCGTGCACATGAAGTGTAAATCAGTGTGCAGCAATTTGAAGACTTTGTCTGTCTACAGACATCAATCGATGATTGAGGAACTACTTCATTTCAATTGAATTTTATATTTTGAATACTGTAGTATGAATCCGAATATGAAATGGAACCTGAATTGGAATGCGAATCAGACACGAACCTTCAGTTTAGGCTCGTATTCCGATTCATATTCTTTGTTTGGCTTTGGCTCTGAAATTGACAGAATGATCAGATTCGCATCCTGATTCTGCAGCACAGAGGAGTAAGGGAATTTTTTTAGTCCGTCTGCTTGTCTGGCAGTCAAATATAATTGAAAATCACTCCAAACGGGAAAGTTACTGTTTATTTGGGATGTCATGGACACAAACAACAGGCATGATGAACTTATTTAACGGTGTATATATATATATATATATATATATATATATATATATATATATATATATATATATATATATATATATATATATATATATATATATGTTCTCGAAATACAGCCAAAATGGTACACGATAGCGCAAACATTTTTTGGGCCACCTTACTCACCATTCGCCTGCACTATCAAGTTTCATTCAAATCGGGCAACGAAAAAAAAAAAATTTAAAATCAATTCCCGATTCAGTCAAGTACTCTTCGGTAGTTTTTGATCAATGCAAACCTCAGCCGTATAGTTCACTGAAGCTATCTTTTTTTTCATGAAATGATTTTTTTTTTCATCAAACACTGTCACAACGGGAACCCAACGGGTTCACGGGTCATCTAGTAATCTATAAAACTACTTTCGTAACTATCGTTTGAACACAAACTCTCGGTATCATAACTGTCTTCTGTTCCAACAGAGATACACTAATCACTCTCATAATCTTCAAAATCTTCACTTGAATAATGACTCATATTTAATTAGTAGAAAAAACATTACCATCTATATCTATGTATTTTTTTCATTAACAGATTCAACTTCTACAATTTTTATATTGAAGGTAATTTTAACTACTATCGAATGAAATGTCATTTCACCTCAGAAATAACATCCTTTATTTCATCAACATTTAAATCTTCAGGGTTGTTGAAAAAAATACAAATTTCTCCTTGCATATTACTGATGGTCTTTTATTTTCTTTCTGAAGCTTCATCCATAAAGTTTTTCTTTTTTGATACTTATTCTTGTTTCATTGCTTTTTCTAGTTTTGAATATATTGCTAGAGGAGAGGAGAAACTTTTGTTGGAGCTCCTTTAATTGATGCTCTTCCAGATATACCAAAGCCCTTCCACTAAAGGAAATTGATGAACTCATATCTACTATACTAAAAAAATAGAATATGTTTGTATGTATGTGTGTTTGTTTGTTTGTTCCTCCTCTATAGGCGGCCGAACCGTTGGATGGAATGAGATGAAACT
Organism: Eptatretus burgeri; assembly: GCF_056783735.1. Lineage (NCBI taxonomy): Eukaryota > Metazoa > Chordata > Myxini > Myxiniformes > Myxinidae > Eptatretus > Eptatretus burgeri. The sequence goes on along the minus strand of NC_140961.1, from coordinate 112,373,456 downwards.
TAGCATGAGTGATCCTTGGGACATGAGAACGGACATGGGGGGGGGGGGGGGGTCAAGTTCAAGGTCTTCAATTTCTCAATTTCATCCGATCGAGATGGGACCAACGCCATGCGACAGATAATCAAAATTAAATGACACAGTTGATTGACAACATTCACTTCCGACTTCCGGTTTTCGAGGTATGACGTCATAAATTGACTAAAACATCAATTTTTCATGTTTGTTTGTCCTTTATAGACAGATAAATCGTTGGATAGAATGAGAGGAAACTTGGCATATGTGATCCTTGGGAACGGACATAAGGCGATCAAGGTCAAGGTCAAGGTCAAAGGTCACGGGGTCAAGGTCACCGGATAACGTCAATTTCTCAATTTCATCCGATCGAGACGGGACCAACGCCATTCAACCCGCCCATGGGCGGGTACTTTGCGAGTTATTCATAATAATTGTTTTTATCCAATCGTTGTTATATTTATCTTTATTCAATTTTACATCCTCAACATATTTCCCAGTATCTTTTACAAATGCAGAGATTGATTTTAACTTGTCTTTTGTGTCTTGAAACATTGTATTTATTAAGTGAAAAAAGATGGTGGGTAAAATGGTTTTAAGCACAGATTCACCCATAAATTTAACGGAATTTTCATCAAGAAAAGTTTAGTTTAAGCAAAGTTTTGCTTTATAAATATGGTGAATACAACACACTGTGAAGTTTGTAATCAATGTTATAAAAAAAATATAAATGTAAATATATATATATATATATATATATATATATATATATATATATATATATATATATATATATATATATATATATATATATATATATATATATATATATATATATATATATATATATATATATGTATATATATATATATATATATATATATATATATATATATATATATGTATATATATATATATATATATATATATATATATATATATATATATATATATATATATATATATATATATATATATATATATATATATATATATATATATATATATATATATATATATGTATATATATATATATATATATATATATATATATATATATATATATATATATATATATATATGTATGTATATATATATATATATATATATATATATATATATATATATATATATATATATATATATATATATATATATATATATATATATATATATATATATATATATATATATACTACTGGTCAAGAATTTTAGAACACCCCCATTTTTCCAGTTTTTACTGAAATTTTAGCAGTTTAATGTTTAAATGTACTCTGAAATTAAAGCATAGAAAATATAAACAATTGCAGATAAAAAAAAGAAATCATGGAATCGTTTTGTTGAACAAAATTTAATCTAAATTTTTGACTCATCAAAGTAGCCAACTTTTTCAGATATAACAGCCGAACATACTCGTGGCATTCTTTCTACAATGGAAATCAAATATTGTTTGGAAAGTTCTTCCTAACACTGTTGCAGAAGTTCACACAAATGTGTGGCACTTGTAGGTTGCTATGCTTTCACCCTTCTGTCCAGTTCATTCCAAACCAACTCGATGGGGTTTAAGTCTGGAGACTGTGCTGGCTATTCCATGACTTGAAGCCTACCGTCTTGTTCTTTTCTTTGAAGGTAGTTCTGACATAGCCTGGAGGTATGTTTTAGGTCGTTATCTTGCTGCGGAATGAACACCTGAACTACTCGGCATAGACGAGAGGATATTGCATGGCGCTGCAAAATGCTGTGGTAGCCCTTTTGGTTCAGGGTGCCAGTCACTCTGTGCAAGTCGCCGACTCTGGATCCAGCAAAAGAGCCCCTGATCATCACACTTCCTCCTCCATGTTTGACAGTTGGTGTCACACACTGAGGAACCATCCTTTCGCTTATTCGACGGCGTACAAAAACATTGCATGATAAACCGAATATTTCAAATTTTGATTCATCGGTCCATAAGACCTTCTTCCAGTTATCAGTAGTCCACTGGCCGTACTTCATAGCCCAGGCAAGCCTTTTTTTCTTATTTTTCCATCTTAGCAATGGCTTTCTTACTGCCACTCGACCTGCCAAACCTGCAGCTCGAAGTCTTCTCTTCACTGTTGAAACTGAAACTTCCTTACTTCGACCAGTGTTAAGCTGTGCTTGAAGCTGCTGTCCTGTGAGCTGCCTATCATGCAAGCTGTTGACTCTGAGAAACTTGTCTTCTGATTGTGGTGTGGCTTTGGGTCTGCCAGACCTCCCTGTCAGTTTCCTCCAGTTTCCAAGTGCCGTTTGATGGTGTATGAAACTGTACTCACCGACACCTTGGCTTTTTGCAATTTCTCTGAAGGAAAGACCTACACTTTTAAGGGTTATTACGGTCTGCCTGTCTTCCTTTGTTAATTGTCTTTTTCTCGCAATTATTATAGCAATATTCTACTTCCTGCAGTGCAATATTGTCCAAATAATGCTTCAGAGGGTGTCACAACACAGTCTGTTCCAACACTGCTTTTATACAGACAGAGGGTTTGTAACTAATCAACAAAATTGGGACACCTGTAGGAATTGTTTGCATCAACTTTCAAGGCTTAATTTACTTCCATTGCTGCAGAGCTGCTGCAGTTGCTCACCCATTACTTGTTCCCTGAAAAGGGCCTTTTTAACAACTCTGAAATTTACATTATTTTTCCGTTTTGGTAACCTTACTTTTTTTTAACCACTGGCAGTTTACCGCTTGGCTTTGTACCATTTCAAGTTATTCACTGGACTTGAACTGCTTAAATTTCAGTAAACACTGGAAAAATGGGCGTGTTATAAAACTTTTGACTGGTAGTGTATATATATATATATATATATATATATATATATATATATATATATATATATATATATATATTTTTTTTTTTTAATAGAAAAACAAAGAATATAAATGTTATAAAAAAACACCTTAAAACCAACAAACACACATTCAATCTTTTCAAACAAATATCTCCATTTGAATGAGAAACAAAACATTGTAATGTCTGTTCTTCGGATGTCTTAAAAGAGAGATATAAAAAAACACCTTTTGTGTTGAAAGGGGAGTTGTGTCTGTTGTTCTAAGGAGAGTTATAAAACACTCCTTTTGTGTTAAAAGAGAGTTATAAAACATACCATCAATCACAAAGACAAGTAAACAACATTGAGAGAAACTTGAAGAGAAATAAGAAGAAAATTGGATAAGACGGAGACATCTTTGAGACAAAACCATTTGAAATAACAACTCTTCAAAGATGTTTTAAAGATCGGATGGAGGTAAAACTTATAAGATTTAATATTAGTGTAAGATCCATTAGGGAAGCGATTCATATCTCAAATGAGCCAATCATTAAGGTTGTTAGTAGAATGTTGAAAAAGCATAAATCATTCAAAATATATCTTGGAGCCTCCTTTACCTTCTCAAGAGAAGATAATGTTGTTGAAGAAAAATATAAAATAACAAATCCACCACACCTTATTACATCAACTGATAGCTTCCTTAAGTCTCATATCTTTGAAAAGCTTATTGGATTTCATTTAGAAGACCAACAAGGTAGTGGGTTCAACATTGGGAATGTTTCATATATCGATCTTCATATTTTTAAATCCGCTCCACTCAAGGCTTCTTAGATTGATTTACCTAAGGATATAAAGAATAAAAAGGCAATAATTAATATTAAAAATACTGATAATAAATGCTTTCTCTGGAGTATCTCAGCACATCTTTATCCACAGGAAAGGGACTGTGAAAGAGTTTCAAAGTATAAGAAATATGAGAATAAATTAGAAACTGGGGATCTTGGCATCTCCAGAGGAGAACCCATGAGCTTTAAAGATATAACAAAGTTTGAGAATATAAATCACCTATCAATCAATGTTTATGGTTTAACTGATAAAAACAAAGTCAAAATTCGAAGAGTTAGTAATACTATATCCAATGATAATTGGTCAAATGACCAGCATGTGGATCTCCTTTATTTCACTAATAAAGAAACCGCTCATTATGCTTCTATCAAAAACTTTTATAGATTGGTAAGTCATCAAGTTGATAAATCAAAGCATAAATCATATCCTTGTAAGAGATGACTAAATATCTTTCGATCTCAACAAAGACTTGATAAACATTTAAAATATTGTTCTAATCGTAAAGCAGCAGTTGTTGAGATGTCAGGACCAGGAGAGAAAGTTGTATGTAATGAAACAAATAAATATATGCTCAAAAGCGTTTATATAACAAGATAGGAAAATGTCATATTACGGGTGAAGAATATGAAAGAGCAAAACAAGTTTGGAAAGAGTTTGAGATAAAGAATATGGGTTAATATCATGACCTTTATTAAATAACATGTTTTATTACTCGCTGATGTGTTTGAGAAATTTAGAGAAGTTTGTTATAATAAAGATTCCTACGGACTTTATCCTGTCCATTATTATACATCTCCTGGACTAGCCTGGAGCGCTATGTTTAGAATGACGAAACAACCCCTTGACCTTCTAAGTGATGTTGATATGCTCTTGATGATTGAGAAGGCTAAAAGAGGAGGAATTTCACAAGTTTGTTCAAAGAGATATACTAAGGCAAATAATAAATATCTTCCAGATTTCTCACCTGATAAGCCCACATCTTACTTAATGTACTTTGATGCTAATAACTTGTATGGCTGGGCAATGTCTGAATCTCAACCCTGTGGTAACTTTAAATGGGTAAAAGAATGAGTTCAAATCTATCTTAGATGATATAATCTGCACAAGTCAAGAAGATTTAGATAAATGGGATTATGGGTATTATTTTGAAGTAGATTTAAACTATCCTCGAAAACCTCATAACAAACATAAAGACCTTCCTTATGGAGCTGAAAAAGAGATCCCCAATCAAGAGCTATTCGGTGGTTATCAACAACATTTCTTTAGTTCTTCAAATGAGTTTAAATATATTCCATCAACTAAATTACTAACAACATTGTTTGATAAAGAGAAGTATGTTTTACATCAAAGAAATCGAAAGCAATTTATAGATGCAGGACGACAAGTTTAAAAGGTACATACTTTAAAAGTTTAAAAGGTACATTCAAGTTTAAAAGGGAACTAATGTTTCATCAAAATCATTGGTTAGGTAAATATATTGATTATAATACGAGGATGAGAACAAAGGCAAATAATGATTTTGAGAAGGACTTTTATAAGCTGATGAATAATTCTGTATTTGGTAAAACAATGAAAAATATAATAGACAAAATGTAAGACTTGCTACAACTTGGGAGCAGGTGGAGAAGTTGATAAATAAACTAAGCTTTAAAAGAGTAGAAATATTTACAGATAATTTTTGTGCTGTTCATTTGAATAAAGAGAGTATAAAGATGGAGAAACCGATTTATGTGGGAACATCTGTTTTCGATCTTTCACAGTATTTAATGTATGATTACTTTTATAATAATTATCATAATCGATTATAATCTTCATAATCTTCGATTATATAATAATCTTTCGATTATAATCAAAAGAAAAGATATGGTGAGAATATTGTATTGCTATATATGGATGCGGATAGCTTCATACTAGAGATTACTACAGATGATGTTTATAAAGATATAAAAGAAGATGAAGATATTTATGATTCAAGAAATTATGATCCTAATAACCCACTCTTTTCAAATAAGAATAAAAAGGTTGTTGGAAAATTTTAAGATGAATGAGGTGAAAAGATACAAAGTTAATTTGTAGGTGTTACATCAAAGGCATATGCTTATAAATACTTAATGAGAGGATGAAATGAATTCAAATGTGAAAAGAAACTTAAAGGTCTAAAGAAGAGTGTATTAAAAGAGACCATGAACTTTCAACATTACTTTGAATGTATACGGAAGAGAAAAGATGTTTTTGAGAGATGAATCTTATTCAAAATTATAAAGACGAAATATTCTCAGAGACTGTTCATAAGAATACTCGAACAGCATTTGATGATAAAAGATATATCATGAGGGATGGAATAAATACATTACCTTTTGGGTTTAATGTATAAGTATTAATAAATAAGTCGCTTCCTTCGGAACTGACTAAAAATGGGGTTGGGGGTTTTAACGGGCTACCGCTGCATTGTTTTAAATTTATGAATTAATTAAGTTATTCCTGAAAATAAAACATACTCTTATTATGGCTACTCAATTTGATTGAAGAGATGATCATATGAAAGGGGGTGAAGCCCAACCCCTGGTTGGGGGGGGGGTGTTGCCTAATAGTGTTTTGCCTAATAGTGTACACAAAGAATCCTTATTCACATATAAATGGTCTTATTTGCCTTATAGTGTTTTAACAACACATTAGCATGTTCTTTCCCCATTTTTTTTGTTTGAAATCACGATTATAATTCAGAAAGCGTGTTTTTCAGAAAATAGTTTGTATTTTAGCTTGTTCCAAGCAAAAGAAAATATATTTTATACAAGAAACCTAATTCATGCAAAAATGGATGATTTGCATAATGCAAGTGTTTTTAACACAAGATTAACATGTTCTTTCCCTGTTTTTTGTTCAAAATAACTATTCTAATTTTGAAACATGTTTTTCATCAAATGCTATGTATTTTAGCTTGTATTAATGCTTCAGTCACATTTGGCTCGGCAGCCGTAGGGTCTAAAAAATCTACGGCCACTAGCAATTATAGGGCGGCCGCAGTATTTCCACGGTCACACAATGTAGCAGTCACATATGTTTTTATTTTTTGGGTAGCCGCACGGGGTATTTAGAAATTGTGGAGACCGAAAACGTGGGGGTGCCATACGGTCTTTGATTTGATGTCGCATGGTGATCTTAGGGCGTCCCTGCGGCGGCCATAGAATTTTCAAGGCACACGCAAGGTAGCCTCAAGGTGCCCGCAAGGCGACCGCAAGGCGACCGCAAGGGGGCCCTAAGGCGAACGTGGAAATAGTGCGGCCGCCGTAATTTTTTGGGGGTTGGCAAAATTCATTTTTCATTGATAAGAGCCTACGGAAAACGCACGAATAACGCAAGCCCACCGTACGCCCTACGTAGGTCATGGAACACATCTACATCATGGCTACAGCTTGTCGAATTGCTACGGCTAACCTAGAAATGAAAAAAGTTATAACTCCACGCTTTAATTCCACGGACAGAGACCCCTATGGTCTGTAAAAGATAGTAAAAGATACTCAAGTGGCCTCAGGGCCACCCTGAGGCCACCTCAGAAACTCTGCGGCTGCGACACGTTTCTGTCAATTCAGTGGGGGGGGTACGGCCGCCGTATCCTAGCCGTAGAGCAAATGTGACTCATGCTTAAGCAAAACAACACATTTTACACAAGAAACCTAATTCATGCAAAACGGTTGAATTTGCATAATTAATACAAGTGTTTTATACAGCTCATTAGCTTGTTCTGACCCTGATTTTTTGCTGTAAATCACTATTCCAATTCAGAAATGCATGTTTTTCATCAAATAGTGTGCATGCTTGGTTGCTCCAAGCATAACAACATATATCACACAAGAAACCTAATTCATGCAAAAATGGTCTAATTTGGCTAAAGCAAGCATTTTTAAAAAGACATTGTCATGTTATGACCACTGCTTTTGTTAGAAATCACTATTCTAATATAGAAACAAGTGTTTTTCATCAAATAGTGTATATTCTATCTTCTACCAAGCAAAACAACACATTTTACACACGATATGTTATTCATGCAACAATGGTCTGATTTCAATAATGCAAGTGTTTTTTTCCACACATTAGCTTGTTCTGACCCAATTTTATGTTCAAGATGTCATTAACCACCATCCGGAAACTTGTGAACATAACCACCGTCCAGAAATAAGCAACATCCAGACATGTGCGGAGATAACCACCATCCGGGCATAATCACTTCCCCAATATGTTTCAGAGACAGAGAGAGACAGAGACAGAGACAGAGAGAGAGAGGTGAAGGAGGATGCTGCACTGCATTCGGAGGGATGGAGTGAGGATGGGATAAAAAGAGAGAGGTAGTGGGGGTTGGGGAGTTAGCAGAGAATATGTTGCACACATTATGAACAACAACAACAATGCGCGCGCGCGCGCACACACACACACACACACACACACACACACACACACACACACACACACACACACACACACACACACACACACACACACACACACACACACACACACACACACACACACACACACACACACACGTTCAACAGGTGGAAAAAATGTTTTGCCTCTGTGAGAAAACTGGACAATATGGTGAACGGCTCAGAAATCAGGTGTTATCAAACCTATTTTGCTTTGAAACTCACAAAGATAAAGTACACGAGTCACATAAAGTAACCATTCACTTTAGAAAAAGTCATGAGGATAAAGGGAAACGTTCATACGTTGCGAAGGTTAAAAATTAAAACCTCCAAGATGCGGTATGAAACTTTGCCACCACAGTGCCTGTAACCAAGCATGCAGCAATACACACACCTGCTGAGAGTCCCTAAATTATGAATCCAAATATACCCATATATGTACTTCTACCTTGTAGTAACTGCTGATTGTACATCCTGATCAGGACAACAACTGTACCGCCGTCCACTGTGGGGCACTCAGCAAGTGGCTTCAGCACTTAAGCAAGCAATCCAATTTAAATGGTTGGCTAGCGATAGGTTAGGGCAGGTCAGGTATGGGAGCATGTGCTGGAGCAGCACGTTGCTGCATCCACTTTCCGCTGGAACTCCAAGGGCCTACCTCTGGCCACCCCCTTGACAGATGCCTGGCACACCCCCATCTCCTTGAGATGCTGATCAACCTGCTGCAACCAGGAGGTACGTGGTCGGCCCATTGGTCTCCTCCACTCACGAGGCTCCCTCGCTGAGAGAATTTTGTGAGCAGGATCAGCGTCAGGAAAACGAGCCACATGCCCATACAGCCGCAGCTGACACCCACAGACTAAGCAGGTAACAAATCTCATTTGAGTCTCTCTCAGCAACTGCTCGTTGGACACAAAGTCTGACCAGAGATACCAAAGGAATTATGTCTCCATCTCAGATCTCTGGTCAGAGTCCAAGTCTCACATACATAGAAAAAGACTGGGAGCACCAGGGACCTAAAGACATGGACTTTCGTCCTCCCGCACAGATACCGGCAGCACCACAGCCCATGATCCAGTGAATCCATCACTTCCCAGGTGCGACCCAGACTCTGTTGACCTCTGACTCACAGCCAGCAGAGAAATGAATATCACTTCCGAGGTAAGTGAATCTCTCCGTGACCTCAACATCCTTGCCACAAACAGGTACAGACAGGATAACAGCAGTCAAGATGTCATTGAAAACCTGGATCTTACTTTTGACCCAGGAAACTCATAATCCCTGCAGCTTAAACTCCTCATTCAGCATAGCAAGGGCCCCCAAAAGGATATCAAGAGTCTACGCAAAGATGACTGCATCATCTGAGAAATAAAGGTCAGAGATGTTGACATTCCCAAATGATGCACCACACCTTGATCTCTTTGGCATCCTCCGCAGAATCCAGTCCATACAAGTGCTGAAAAGTGTGCAGGCCAGTAAATACCCCTGACAAACTCCAGTAATAACTGGAAATTAGTCAGAGATGGAATCACCACACTCTCATTCTCACAGCACTCTCAGTACCAAAGTATATTTCAGACATCACATTGATCAGTTTTAATGACACTCCATGAAGACCAATAATCCTCCAGAGGGCATCGCGATTTACTGAATCAAATGCTTTACAGAGATCAACATAGGCTGCAAGCAGCCCCTGCCAAAACTCTCGTCGGTTTTTCGGTGAGGACCCGAAGAGCAAGGATACGGTCAATCGTTGACCTCTTTGGTGTAAAGCCTGACTGCTCTGGACGCTGGTGTTCAAGCAGATGGTGGCGACCCCTATCAATAATTGTCCGAGCAATGACCTTGCCCGGCAATGACAGCAGTGACACCCCTCAGTAGTTGTAGCAGTTTTGAGGATCACCCTTCCCTTTCCAGAGAGGGACAACATGGCCCCTCTTCCAGTCAGTTGGGATGATGCCTGTGTTGCAGACAGAGCACAGAACTGCATGCAATGAACTGAGTGCAGCATTTCCACGATCCTTGGGAAGTTCAGCATGGATTCCACAGATCCCTGGAGCTTAACGCAATTGCAACCGGATCAGCGCAGTCTGTGTTTCCACAAACGAAGGTGGACCACAGTTGATTGAAAGGTCAGCAATAGGGATAGTAACACCCCTGACATCCAACTCGATAGATGGTGGATCAGCCTGGTACAGCCGCTCAAAGTAACCTGCCCAGCGGGCCTTCACTTCAGACTCCTCTGTCAAGAGCCCACCACCCTCTGCTCTAACTGCAGTGCTCCAAGGGACGGCTTTGGATGAACACAATGCGGAATTCCCCTTTAAGCAGGACGAGAATCACTTGACCACAGGTGATGCTCTACCCCCTCGCTGATTCCTCGCATATCGGCCTCCTTGTCCAGCCTGAGCGTATGTAGAGTTTTCTGCCTCACCTCCCTGAACAGTTCAGCTCTACCATTCAATCTGGCCCTGCAACTCTGTTCAACGTGGTATTAAAGGCACTTCACAACTCTTCATGACTCCCCAAAGCACCCATACCCGCCAAATCTCCATTCAGCCTGTTCGCAAACTCCTCAGCCCCCCTCTCATCCTTGAGCTTGCCAACATCCAGCCTATGCTGGGATGGTACCATTCTCCTGGATTTAAGCTGCAACTTCAGTATTGCTACAACAAGCCTATGGTCAGTATTGAGGAACTGGGCACTCCTCTAGACCATGCAGTTCTGGATTACCCTCCAGTGACCATCAACGAGCCCATGGTCAATCTCCTTTGCCACACCACCAGCATTGGAATACCAAGTCCAGCGATGAGCCTGTGGCGCTGAAACCATGAACCAGCCACCCAAATTCCATGACTTCTTTCAAAGTCAAGGAACTTGGTGCGATTCTGGTTCACATTTCCAAACCCTTGGGGACAAAAATGTGTCTCATAACCATCGCTATCAGTTCCAATTAATGCATGTAAATCGCGCAACACGGGAAGAGTGTCTCGCCTGGGGCACTGATCAACCACAGACTCGAACTTGGCATAGAATGCATCCTTCATGGTGAGATCACTCGCCTCAGTTGGAGCAAATAGAGACCAGGGAAATGACACCCAAGGAGAGAATCATTAGTCTCATAATATACTCCTTGACTGGTGTTACCTCAATTATTATTGGAGTCAGCTACATCAACTCCTTTGCATGGTAACCATTAGAGCAACAAGACCAATAGTAGGTGTAATCACCCACCATGATCTATCCGCAATCCGGTCTCCGAACCACAGAGAGGGCTGCAATACCGATGTCCAAACACTTGAGCTCAGATGATAACTGAGACAGGTGATCATCCTCTCTTAAGGGGCTGTCACACCTTGATGTTTTAGCCAGCGTATGGCAAGGTATCAAATGTATGTAAAATGCTGGCATACGCTGAACTATTGATGTTTTTTAAAAAAAGTTTTGGGCGTATAATAACGTGTTGGACCTATGCATAACGTATTAGTGACATACACAGAAAGTTTCACTCACATATAGAAAACTTATACAAAACGAATGCTGAGCATGTTGGCGGCGTTCACAACCTATGCCCAACTATAGTGTAACTTATGCATAGCGCGCAGCAGCGTCTCGCCGACGATCATGTGGTGTAGGCAATTAATAGGCTGCGGATCGACAAATCAAATCATAACCGCACTTGACATCGAAGTGTGAAGCCGCTGTTACACCTTGACGTTTTAGCCAGCGTATGCCGACGTATGAAAAATTTGCTGAACCAAGCTGGCACACGTCGAATACGTTATGGGTAAGTTTTGTATACGTTAAGAGCACGCTGGCATACGTCATCATACGCCGAGTACGTCGATAAATTTTCAGCATATTGAAAATTTATCGACGTAGTCGGCGTATGACACATGTTCCGCATATGCTGGCCATAAGTTGGAGGCACGTTATGCGATCGTTGACACACGCCGACACACGTTACTTGTAAGGTACTCATAAGTAGAAACACGTCGAGATAATGGTTAGCGTCAGTGTTCCAGACTCCCTGGTTTTTTGGGTTTTTTTTTTTCTTTTCTTTGGTATGTCGGTGATGTTGATATTTCGATTTCTAGTGCGGTGATGATTTAAATCGTTGAGCGGCAGCCTTTTAATTATATTATATTATAACCACACTAGAAATTGAAGTGTCAACATCACCGTCCTACCGAAGAAAAAAAAAAAACAGGGAGTCTGGAACACTGACGCGAACCATTACCTTGACGTCTTTTGACTTATGAGTACCTTCCAAGTAACGTGTGTCAACGATCGCGTAACGTGCCTACAACAGGTTGCTCATAGGTTAGAAATAAGTTTCGAGTACGCTAAACATAACCTCGACGTGTTTCGACTTATGAGTAACTTACAAGTAACGTGTGTCGACGTGCGTCAACGATCGCGTGACGTGCCTACAACTTCTGGCCAGCGTTATGCGGAATGTGTGAGTCATACGCTGGCATACCTCGAAAAATTTCAAGCATGGAAAATTTGTCTAACAGCTCGGTGCACTACGACGTATGCCAGCGTACTACGACGTATGCCAGCGTGCTCTTAACGTATACAAACTTACCCATAACGTATTCGATGTGCCAGCGTTTTAGCCAAATTTTTCATCCGTCAGGCATACGCTGGCTAAATCGTCAAGGTGCGACAGGGCCTTTAGGGATAGGTCATTCCAGGCACACACCTGAAGGGACCGCCTCAGGGTAACCCAAGAAGACTGCTGCCTGGTGGACGACACCTCAGCACCACCCCAACACACTACCGCAATCTGAACCTGGCAGGTAACCCCATGGTTTCCCTCTTATCATGAAAGATTGGGGGTCCCGTAGGCTTTGCCCCAATCCCATCATCCGGTGAGCTGCCTTGTGAAGGGAAGCTGCACAGCAGATACTCCAATGGAGTGGGTTTTCAGATTTTTTTGTGCTTTTGGAATGTTTTGCAGAATGAAGGGTTTTACGGTGGTTGGAGTGCAAATCCTGCCACCAACCTCCGAATAAAAAGTAACCCAACTGCCGGATGACATCCACAGACACAGTTTGGCACGAGATATGGATGGCTCTTGGCTCACAAGGAGCTCCTCCACCTTTTGACAGGTTTTATTTTTAATCCTGCTGGGTGTCCATATCATACAACCTCCTCACCAAGAACTTGGTGGGGGAGATGGTTTAGTCGCCGACAACCCCACTATGAAACAGGTTAATGCAGGTTTACATGGTACCTGCAGCAAGTCACAGATCTAATCTGGCCGGACATCGCTTGCTATGGCGACGCCAGAATGTCCAAACTATGTCTGAATTCGACAAATGAACACTTTTTTAGGAGTCAGAATTGCTGTTAGGTTAAATTCTGGAGCTTAAATTTTGTAATTCAGCTTAGTTTACGACATTCTCGAGGTTATGTCAGGTGCGGAAATGAAATAAAGCCACGGATGCTGGCGAATTTGGGCATTTATAAGCATTGCAATGTACCCAGTGATTCCTAGCGATAATGATCAGGTATTCGATAATATGAGTGAGGAAAGTGAAAAAATATTTGTCATTGAGAAATTACTGTGGCCTGTTCCAAGTCAAGACAAGGTTGAGAATGTCAAAAACATGATGGCTTCAGGCCCCAGTGAGGTAATCCAGGTTATGCCTTGAGACCCCAGAGAGCGAGGTGGCCAAGGATGTGCCTGATAAAGGTTATAATTAAATGTGGCCATTAATGATCTTCAAAGGGGGTGTTTTAATAAACCCAAACACCCAACTTTCACTCCTGCACTCCCTTGAAGTTCCCTTAGTATGCAAGCAAAGGTCGGGGTGCCAGGTTTTTTGGCCTTGGTGTTATGGAGGACACTCACACACACACACACACACACACACACACACACACACACACACACACACACACACACACACACACACACACACACACACACACACACTTATCCAAGCATGAGCAACTTGAAAAAAATTACAAATTCCCACCATCTTTAGTCGAATGTAAGGTCTGGCCAGAAAGTTCATGAAGACTTGAGCGAAAAAGTTACCCCAGCTGACCCCACAATAAGTTGTTAATATCGGTGCTTAATAAAACATATGCAGCACATCTTGTACAAAGATACGAAAACACAAGAAAGTGTCTCAATAACATGGGAATTCTTGAGATGAATGACTCCAAAACGTTTACCCCAATGTAACTCAATCATTCAAAAAATCCAAGGCCTTCTATATGGATAATAGAACCATTTGCTCTATCATCTTGACCTCGCTCCAAGTGTTATTTCAGTGAAACCGTTCAAAGAAAATTTGCATCACTAGCTGTGATGAAAGATGACATGAAAGGAAAATAAAAACTGCACTTTTATTGAGCTTCCCAGCATTATCTTATTGCACTTTAGTGATCCAAATGAAGGTTCACTCGAACCACTATTCTTTTTGCTCAATAATTAATCTCGGAGGCAACACGATATCTCTCTTAACAGCATGCGAAGGACAAAGCTATCGAGTTGATTATTGCCCTTCACATGGTGCTGAACACTAGAGCAGACACTACTTTGGAGGAGTACATTTAATTGCTTGTCCTCATGGCATTTGGTGAAATTAAATTTGAATGAGGTTTTAGTCTGATCCCCACTGTCAACGAATTATTGGTGCACTCGTTCCTTTCAGAAAATCAAACAGCTGCTCATTGTCAAAATTTGTGACTTTTAAGGTTGGAATAAAGCAAAACCAAAACAATTGACTCGTTATTGAAATGAAATTGAAACACAAATGGTATACATTATTCGAATGTTGACATTCATAAAACAATATGTAGCAGAGAAGGTGCTGTCAGACCATTAAGGTCACATTTTCTTTGTCACATGGATAAAATGCATGCCTGCTTGAAGGCAGGGTTTTTCACGCAACTCCCCTAACCATGTATTTTTAGCACTAGAAACTCGATGTGGTGCTCACAGCACACGTCTCAAGGCAACCGCCTACTACCCAAAATCCTCACCGCCAATTCCTGCCCTCGAGCCCCACTCCTCCCACACTTTCCAAAAAATATACTCAGCTTCTTTACTGTCTTCGTTTCAGCGACGTTTCACTTCCCACAGCTGGAATGGTCTAAAACTTCAAAGTTGACCCAAATTTTGGGTCCCTGTAATGTTGAACCAAACTGCGTACTGCGTACTGCATACTGCATACTGCGTCCATCCCTCGGAGCACTGCAGTGAGAGCAGAGAGTGGTAGGCTCTTGACAGAGGAGTCTGAAGTGAAGGCCCGCCGGGCAGGTTACTTTGAGTGGTTAATGTACCATGCTGATCCACCAGCTGTCGAGTTGGACGTCAACGGGGGTGTTACATGAACCTGCTGCTGACCCTCCTCTGTGCTCCAATCAACTGTGGTCCACCTTTGCTTGTGGAAAAACGGGGGGCTGTCGTGAACCGGTTGAAACAGGGTAAAGCTCCAGGAATCTGTGGCATCCATGCTGAACTTCTCAAGGCTGGTAGAAACGCTGCTGCGCTGCACTGAGCTGCACTCGTGTTGTTGCATGCAGTTTGGTGCTCTGCCTGGAACACATCAAGTTATGCTCCAAACTGATTGGAAGAGGGGCCTTGTTTATTTTGTTTTGTTGCCCCCTCTCAGGAAAGGCAAGGGTGATCGCCAAGATGGCAACCACTACCGTACCGACCGAGGGGTCGGTGCCAGGCAAGGTTTTTGCTCGGATAATTCTCAGGGATAGGATTCGCCACCATCACCATCTGCTTGAGCACCAGCGTCCAGAGCAATCAGGCTTTACACCAAAGAGGCCGTCAACGATTGACAGACCCACGGTATCCTTGCTCTTCGGGTCCTCACCGAACGCAGGCGAGAGTTTCGGCAGGGGCTGCTTGCTGCAGCCTCTGTATGTTGATCTCTGTATAGCATTCGATTCAGTGAATCGGGATGCCCTCTGGCGGATTCTTCGGTCTTTGGTCTTCATCGTGGGGTGCCACCAAAAGTGAATGATCTGATGTCTGAACTCTACTCTGGTAATAAGAGTGCTGTGAAATGTGGTGGTGCTGGTGCTGGTGGTACCATCTCTGACATATTTTTTCCTCGAGTTGTTATTGGACTTTGTCAGGGGTGTTTACTGGCCTGCCCCCCCCCCCCGGACACTTTTCAGCACCTGTATGGACTGGATTCTAGGAAGGATGTTGGAGAGATCAAGCTGCCGCTGTGGCTGCGGTGCATCTCTCTTTAGGAATGTCAAGATCCCGGACCTTGATTTTGCAGAAGATGCAGTAGTCATGTCATCTTCCTGGTGGAGACTTTAGATATCCTTTTGGGGGCTCTCTTCATATTGAGGTGTCGAATGCTTGGGAAGTTGGAGCCGCTGGGATTTCGGGTTTCCTGGATCAAAACTAAGATCCAGGCTTTGAATGATGACATCTTGGATGCTGCTGTGCTGTGCTGCCCTGTCTGTGTCTGTTTTATGGTGAGGATGTTAAGGTCGTGGAGAGATTCACTTACCTTGGCAGTGATATTCATATTCATATTCATATTCATGTCTCTGCTGCCTGTGAGTCAGAGGTCAATAGACGTCTGGGTCAGACCTGGGGAGTCATGCATTCACTGGATCATCGGGTGTGGTGCTGCCATGCTGCCAGTACCTGTGTGCTGGGAGAGGACGAAAATCCGAGTCTTTGGGTCATTGGTGCTGCCTCGAGTCTTGCTCTATGCGAGATGCGAGACCTGGACTCTGACCATGGATCTGAGACGGACACTTAATTCCTTTGGTACCAGGTCTCTTTGCAGAATCCTTGGTTGGCTCTCGCTGGTCAGATTTTTTTTTTGTGTCCAACGAGCGGTTGCTGAGAGACACTCGCTCGGATGAGATTTGTTACCTGCATCAGTTGTCCGTGAGCATCAGTTGTGGCTGTATAGACATGCGGCTTGTTTTCCTGATGCTAATCCTGCTCACCAGGTTTGACGCTAATCCTGCTCGCCGACCCGAAGGCTGGACGAACCCGTCGCGAATGGCCACGGCACAATGCGCGGGTTCAGAAGACTGCTCGAGTTGGCTTTTTATTTAATTATTTATTTATTCACAAAGCACTACATTAACGATCTGCCTGCTGACAATTTGGTTGAGCTTGATTCTAGCCCGAAGCGAACCGGAAGCAAGATCCAGTCGCCGCCCTCACTTCAATGATTCTGTGAATCTGAAGGGACGAGGTTCTCATGACCACGAGCCCCCGAGGCGGAAGGCGAGAGACGTTCCATTAGCGGAGCCGCCCGTCGCGTCCGAAGTTGCTTGGAGAATAGAATGGTCTCGACAGGGGTGGAAGCTTAGTAGTGGTTGAGGAAAATGGTCGGGGTCACCGAATTTCCGAATCCGTTTACCCGGGGTTTTGTCTTGTAGCCTGGTGGGTGTTCTCTGAGCAGATGCCGCCTATTGGTTCCCAAAGTGGGGGCGATGATTCGGTCGGATGGATGTGGCGGGGTGCGCCTTTAAAGACAAAGTTGGGTGATCGCGTCGTCGAGTGACGATTGCAGTCCCTGAGATGCAATCAAAATAAGTTCATCCTACGTGTGGGCCTCGGGGCGGTGGGATAGGCCGCCCAAGTCGTTACGGACGCCCCTATTGAGGGCATCCGGGCGGACCTGGAAATCGGCCTTCCACCTGTGAGACGGGGAGAGGACGAGGCCTGGTATCATGCCGGGTCGTCTAACCCGAGCACACCCTATAAAGGGTCGTGGCGGCGCGCCCCTTAGCTTCGGTAGTCAGGTCACGAGGTGCGACACTGTACGGTGCGTGCCGAGTGACGAGGACTCGTAGGTCCGACGCCACGTGGGATCGTCTTACCCGACCACACTCTATAAAGGGTCGTGGCGACGCGGTCCATAGCTACGGAAGTCGGCCCTCACGGCACGACAAGGTACGGTGTTGTCAGAGCATGAAGCGGGGCCCCCAAACGAATAGCAGGTGTCCAAAGGCGAGCATCAGGGCTGACTGGCACCCCCATGCGGTCAGTCGAGCTGGAAGTACAGAAAAGCAGTCACGTGCAGGAGTAACGGAGGGGAGGGGGAGATACCGGACACATGGCATGCATTGTCTGAATGTTAAGGCACTGGGCATACGGCATGCATTGCCTAAACATTTTGGCACCGGGCATGTGGAGCACCCGTTATATACCCGCACAAGGGTGGGGTGCACTATGAAGGACGGCAATGCTACGCGATGCCCTTCCGATTATGTGTGTGTGGTGTATGCACAGTATGTTATGTCATGAATGACGGTCTAGCTAAACTTACGGGTGCGGGGCATCGATGACGCCGTTGAAGCTGCGAGACTTGGACTCTGACCATGGATCTGAGACGGACACTTAATTCCTTTGGTACCAGGTCTCTTTGGAGACCCAACCTATCGCCTTTGCCTGTCTCTGTCCATACCCACTCCCTGAGTTTGTCAAACCAAATTTAGCCCCATCATATTTTTTCCCTTTTTAATTCGTCTCCCTAACCCCCTTTATTGTCTCTGTCCGGCTAACCTATTCTGTCACCTAGCCTACTCCCAACCCCTATGTTCCCTTCCTGGAGGGGAATAAGGGAGAGCCAGTGTCCTGTCCTGAGGCCCAATTAAGCCTCAGAATGGCCTCCTCAGATCTCAGCGATTTAACCCAAGGTGGGTCCCGTTGAAGCTGGCTTAAACCTGACCGAACAAGGGGGGAACATTCATTTGACAGGTACCCTAGTTGCCACCCCTTGAGTATGTGATTGCGTCATTATACGGCCTAAGCACCCAAAACTTTGTCGATATTCTAGCGGAAGAAGGAAGAGTGTGTGCTTCGTAACAGTATCTGAAGTGTCGGGGTAAGGGGATAGTCAGGCGGGGAGTGAGGGTGGGACAGAACCTATCCACCCTGGACACACACTTATCGACATAACTGATCTTCGGGGAACCTGAATGGTGTTGTGTGAATTTCCACAACCGTAACACTATCTCCTCCCCTTTCTACAGACTCGCCCTGAGTCGTCAAATTTTTGTGTGCCTTCAGGTATGATTCTCCCCTAGTACGATTTACCTTCGGATCCCTGAGTGTGACATTTGGTGTATCCATGTCCCAAAAGTAAATAACCTACGGGCTGTGTAACTAACTAAACAAACTCACTCGTACAGACGACTTAACTAAAATTGCCGGCGCGACGACAAACATGCAGGGGGAGCAAAACTCATGTACAATTTTACCTTAACTTACCCTTATACATTTTACACTAAACCATGGCCCAGGACTGATGTGGGAAAAAGGGCATGGCAAAGTTATTCAGTATTTTAGGGTGAACGCTCCGCAGCTGAAGGTCAGATGTCTTCGGAGCCTGTTCAAAAGGCCCCGTTGTCTGTCACAGAACCTTTTCATGTCTTCAGCTGCTGGAGGCAACTCACCCCAACCCGGCATGCCATATGTTATCCCACAGGCCATTCTTGAAGCAGGGAGCCAGGCTGCCCAAATGCAGTCTCTGGCTCATGAAACAAATGCAGGTCTGAACAAAGAAGGTGGCTGGCTGCCCAATGCAGTCCCAGGCCTCTCCCTGAAATGAGCGCAGTTGAGCAGTGAACACAAGCGGTGCACGGGCTGCACCAATGCAGTCCCCGTGTGCAGCTGCCTGCAGGGCAGTCCCTGCAGAACACTGGATGGGCACTGACACAAGCAAACACAATGGTCGGCGGGGCTGCCTGCAGGGCAGTCCCCGCAATTTGCGCGATGATCCTGGTGCACATGGTAATGGATGGACACAGGGGCAAATGCAAACAAGGGCAAGCAGGCATGGGGTCAAGACAGAGGCAGGCAGACAAGGCATGGCAAGGCAAGGCCGGAACAGGCCGCTAGAGCAGAAACAGGCCGGCATACGAAGCTGGCCAGCCTCTTGTCTCATTCCATGAGGTTTGTGGATAGTCTCCGCGCCTACCAGCTCCCTAAAACCTAGGGAGTGCCCTCCATGGCTACTCCCCCTCGATGCTCACGTGGCAGGCTGGCGCCACGGGCCCCTTTCCCCGGGTGCCCGTGCCCACAACACTGCCCACGTGGCTATTGGCGCTATGGGCTCCGCATCATACGGGCCCACCCGTGCCCACTACGCTATCCCGACCCCTCTTGGACCCTTGGCCTACCGCGGCTGACTAGCCCGGTGCCCGGGGTGCCCACTAAGTGATACTCACCGTTCGCAGCCATGCTCCCAGCTGTCAACAGCCTTCTGCACCCCACCAAATGGGTTTTGAGCCTACATTCTCACCAACAGCAAAATGACCTCCATTTTGTCAATTTGGCTAACCCACTAACTACCATTACTCTGACCCCGGGGTCCCTTGGGTGGGAATCACTCCTCCCCCCAATCGCTCATCGCACCATGCATACCACATTCACTCCATTCACTCAGGCCCGCTGGCCCTCACTCACTCAACATGTTTGTTTCTGATCACAATATAATACACAATATACATATACTATATACACAATATATATATATATATATATATATATATATATATATATATATATATATATATATATATATATATATATGTTCGTATTACACACCAAGATCAGACACGTTTCCAAAGGGAGTTGTACATCCACCACTTCATAAGCTTGCCATGTGGGATTACAAGTGCACAAAAGTAGCCTCCTTGGGGTCCCAAATGTACAGCGTGAAACATGAGCAAACCACGTTGCCAAACATATACTTACATAAATTCGGTTCTGAATACAATCACACCAATTACGAATTTTAATCGGGCACCATGTCACGATTTTTCTGATAGAAACACTCAAACACCACTAAAACACACGTGGCATGAGATTGCTGTAATCCTTCTCAAGTTGCATGATAAACCCCCACTAGCCCATTTTGTTTACTTTCTTCCCCCATTACACCTTTAGAGGCTTCTCTCCTGCAGTCCATGGTTGTTCCCCACTGGCCTGCTCTCTGGATGATGTCCCTCTTTCCTTTGTCATCTTCCTATTCCATGAGCTTTACTTATGTTTGTACCAACCAGGCCTCAAATGAGGACACATGATTTAAACACATCAGAGCACTTTAACATACCTATAAATTTGCCATCCGAGGGAAGGAGGCGGGGGGGGGGGGTGTGGGTGTTGGGGAATGAGGTGCGTTGAGAACGAAAACTCTGTCATCTATGCTCACATTTAACAGGCTTACCCTGCATGCTGGCAGGATTGCACCGGGAGGTGCGGTATGTGTACCTTGTTCGCTGGTAGGTAGATTTAGCAGACTGTTCTATTCGTCATTGCTATTACTTGTCCCGGATTTCATCATTGCCAATCATTTTACTCTGATCTGAGGAAGCATCTTTGGCCAGACTGCCCAGTTTGGCTGTCTGCTTGGATGAAGAATATTTGTTTTGCACTTTAGCTGCCTGTTCTATTGAAGCAGATTAATCAGAGCTGTGTCTCTCTGTTTGGACAAAGGAGATTCCTTCAGTGGCGTGGAAGCTATTAGATCCTCTTACTATCCCGAAGGATAGGTGAGTGGCATGGAAACTCTTGGTTCCTATTACCACCCCTAAGGATGTGTCAGTGGGAGGGAAGGTCTGAGTTGTTATTACTATCCATAAAGTATAAAACCTCTAAATAACAACAGTAACAGCACAAAATCTCACAATACAACTTTTATAAAGTGGAATCATCGATGAAAAATTTTAAATTTTAATTAAAGGCCCTGTTCATTTGCTCTTTTGATATGTATATATATATATATATATATATATATATATATATATATATATATATATATATATATATATATATATATATATATATACATATCCTGTCTCAAATATGTTGTTATCAGGCATTTATTGTACCAGGACTACTATATTTTGATCAACCCTTCAAAGAAAAATAAAATAACATGCATTATGTGCAAGCTTAACTAATTATCATTTGTTTTGTTTTGTACAAGATGGTAGAATCATCTTTTACTCTACTGTAGAAGGAAACTTGGTGACAGTTTTGAAGTTGAACCAGTGAGTGTTTCAACACACAAGCACAGATGAGTTCAGCAACCAATATTATCACACACCGAAATGCAGGCCTCATCGTTGGGACAGCTCTTTCCATGAATAATGTCACATTATATCTCGGCTCATATTGCACTGACGAGAGAGACACTGTTACTTCCATGCTAACGAGCTGCCCTTGCTGCACTGCGAGAGCCCACGCAAAGACTCATCACATAATGTTTATTGGAATTCATGGAGTGAACGAACAAATGCTCAAATACAATCAAAGGATGATCAGATTTTTACCTTATTTTGCCATTGATCATAATTATCCCCAGTGGGCACTCAACATTGTTTCAAAGATGTAGCTTGGTTGAAATGTCTTGATGCTGAACAAGAATTTTCCTATTTAACGTCAGTTCACGTTATTTTGACTTACTTTTGTTGTTTCAACGTATTTTTCCTTTTGCAAACATTTTGTTGTTGTTTTCTTTAAGATGTTGAAGCTTATGAAAAAAAAAAGCTAAATCAACTGGAAAGTTTACACATTGAAAAATAACATCGAAATAGACATATGGGATGGACAGTTTCAGTGTGACAAAAAGTAAAAATGATTGAATAAAGTACGGATGTAGACATAATGGGTGGTGGGATGTCACCTTAAAGGCTGCAGGTAAGAACATGATTGAATATCACATAAAATTATCTCAGGACTCGTGTAAGTACAGTATACCAAAAGATGAAGCTAATTCATTTTGAATAGCTCCATATTAACAATAAAATGTCGGAAGAGGCCAACAAAGACATTTAGATGTTTTCATTGAACAACCCCTCATATGGGAAAATAGCCATTAAACGAGTGGTAATAGTATTGTAACACCCTTGGTGTTGCAATAGTCTTGCATCCCCTTGAGTGTGATACTAAGAAGTTGACTGAGGACACCAATCTAATATCACAACTTCAATGCAGATCCATTTTTTTTTAATGCAAGAACATCTTTGAAGTCCAAGTGGTCTGAAATTCCGCATTGGCACAGCAAAGACAGAAACGCACACCACAGAGGCTCCAAAGTATGTACCATGTGCAATGCCAATAGCAAGTAACAAAAAATAACAAGACCCAATCATGTCTCTCACCTATCATTTTAGGGAATAACCAATCAACTCTCACCGAATCAATTACCCCAGATGGCTAGGATTATCAAATGAATTAACTCCCATGCTCTTCAAGCTCAAGAAAACCATGTAAAGCAACCACGACCTTGTGCAGCTTTTCTCCCACACTCTCCTCCCATACGAGGCGAGGTGACTCGCCGGATTCGAACCAGGCCACTGGAACGGACCGAAGGACCACAGCATTGGGCGTCAGGAGTGAGATCAGAACCCCAACACTCGCTTGACACCTAAAATGCTGTTGTCAAGGAATGAGATTTGGACATGAGGCAAAGGAAACTGTTGCCCAAGAGCACAGATTGGCACAAAATTTTAAATCACTACGAGCAACCAACCAGCCATGGCCAGGTGGACCCACACTGGACGGAAGCCACTGCAGCTCCGATGGACATGGAGGTAGAGGGAGCAGCAAAGGGCGCAGTGGTTCTTCCACTACTTGGAAGCTCCATTAATTCCCCCCACCTCCTCCTCCCCCCCCCAACCAGTAGTTAACCTGGTGCCCCAAATCAAACCAGAAGTGTGAAGCAGCAGGCTGGGTCACCGCAGCAGCAGGGAGATAGCCCGATGTAATGGCTATGCTGGCAAGGATGATGGCGAAGATGAAGGCAAACAGTGAGAAGCTGAGGCAGGACATGACAGCAGGCCAAGCCAAGCTGATGGCCAAAATTGATGCGGGTCAAGCCGAGCTACAAGCCAAAGTTGGGGTGAGCCACAACAGCCTGACAGGATTGTTTGTGGATGTGCAGGAGGCAGAGCAGGAATTGGCGGTCAGTCAGGCCAGAGTATTGGAGGGGATTAGGGGCACAGCGAGGGTAGCCAGGGGAGCAGTAAAGGAGGGGCCAAGTAGGGGTGGAGTGGGCATAGATATATTAAAACTGGGACAGAGAGTGAGGGAAATGGTTCCAGTAAGGGGGATAAAGGAGCCTGAACAGAGATAGGAGGAGAATTTAAAACGGAGACAGAGGATATAAAATAAAACAGAGCACAGAAATCGTGAGTAGATTAGAGATAGTGCCAGAACAGGAGTCAGGAGTAATTAAAGTAGAGAATGGGAGTGTCACAGAAAATGTTTCCTAGCGATGGTCAGGAGATTAAGGGGAGAGTTAAAGCAGGTCCTAGCAGAGGAGATGAAAGGACGTGCTGGATTAGCGGCGATCCGTGGAGGGAGAGCTGATGGAGAAGCACGATTGTTGGGTGGAGGCAGTGGCCTTCGCAACAACATCAAGCAGGCGTGCTGACACACAGACAAATGGTGTGAACAGGGGCGAGGTGGGAAGAGGGGGGAGCCTGTGGTCCAGGTAATGCAGGTAATGGTAGTGTGGAAAGGATCTCTTTCCAGGGTGGTGTGCATGACTCCCAACTCATGTCAGCGGTCAGCGTGGATCACTGTGGTGGAGACGAATCAGCCGGTTTGCGAACTGTGTGCTTAAGCACTAACCATTTGCGCACCTTGAGACTGAAACTGTGAAGCCCATGAATAGTGGCCTGAGTATGGTAGAGCCTGTGTGCATGCAGGTACATATACCTGGTGAGCGGAGTGAGTGTGGCACCTGTGTGATGCACATATCAGAATGGAAGTGATGAAAGAAGGAATATTTACAGGGGAGCCGCCAGTGATGGATTGGTTAGTGGCAGACTCAGAGAGGCTTCCCAAAGGTATAATGAACATGACTGGTGAGCAGGGATTCCGCATATGGGAGCATGTGTGTGCAGGCTCTTAAGAGTAGTTAGATTGAGGTTAACATGCTCTCTCTGGACTTTGTGGAACGTCCAGTGTGTTAAAAGGAAACTGCAGTTTGTGTGCATTTCAAAGCCTCCATAAGCCTTACAGGAAAGGAAGAGGCCGTAAGGAAAATTGGGGGAAGGGATGTATCCCCCGTGAGCCCGACAGAAAGGGAGGGGGAATATGGAAGATACATTTGCATTGTGTCCCTGAGTATTGGCAAAAATGTGGGGGCACCAAGACGTGCAGGGAGAGGTCATGTGGGGGACCCATGAAGGGTGCGCAACAGTTTGTACAGCAGGCACATCTACTGCCAAGCATGCACAGAGGTTCCTGCAGGGTCCACAGCCAAAGTGGGTATGGTGACTGTGGCTACAGGTCTCTATGGATGTCATGGGGTTCAGTGGAGGTCTCGTGACACGTGGGTCAGGTGTGGTGACCGCAGCTTTTGGGTTCTCCGTGGGGAATCCAACAGGTCCAGCAGGGATAAATTAGTGGATAGAAGACCAAGCAGACAGGCTGAAAGGGAATGGCAATTAGTGCAAGAAGGGATTAGAGACATTATAAAATTGGTGTACAGGGTTTGAGTTATTTTTCTGAATTGGCTGACTTTAGTATAGAAGCCCTTCCTCCTTCTTCCTCTTCTCATCCAAACAGGACTGGGAATGGGTGAGGAATGGATGCTGAGTTGATGAGCTGAATAAGGCGTGTTCGCCAAATTGTTTAGCATTGACATTGAGTGAATAGTGTGAAGAGGGGATGTATGAAGAGGAGGAAGCACATCCCTCTGTAGAGAGAGAATCCCTGATTAGTTCGGTACATAGAGGGGATTCAGCCATTTTGGAATGGGATGCCGTTCCGGTGTTGGTGCTAGAAAGTTCTCAAATGCAAAGGTGCAAGAGTCATTGATGGTCTGGGGGTGTGACTCATTCGTGTGTAGGGATTTGGAGATGGACATCCTGGGCACTGAGTGTGCACTGACCCAGAGTAGGACATGGGGGCTTGAGATGCGATCACAATTTTTGTAGGTAGGCCCGGTTACCCTGAGAGTGGACCCGAGGTGCCACATGTCAGAGAGGGCTCCCAATAATTCGGCCATAGCAGCTAAGCTTGGAAGTCACACCTGCGGCCTGGGGTGTTGCATTTGAGGCAGGCATAGGCCTGCAGAAAGAGCCACAGCTCCCAGATAGAAAATTGTGCAAAAGCACAGGGTGAAAATTTGACGGCCAGGCTCACACTTATTAGAATAAGCACGTGAGATGGTGGGTAAATTGGTTATCTCAAAACACACAGTAGAGGAGAGTTAATGAAGGCGAATTGTGTTTCTGTGAGTGTTAAGACAGATTGAGATGCTTCCTCTTCACAATATTTTTGATGTCTGTGGCCGCTGATGATAGACGGAGTTGAGTAAATGGCTTAAGCAAGGACCCCTTGAGTATCCAAATTGGTAGAGTAGGGGAAGGCATGCCCCCACCCCCACCCCCAATCAGGCTACTCCATCAGCGAGCCATGGGAGGCCATGGCACCTCATCATTT
>NC_140961.1:112326960-112341960 GCF_056783735.1 Eptatretus burgeri | reverse complement strand
AAGATCAAGGCAGGGTGGGGGAACGAGGAAGTAGGAGGGAGATCGAGGTGGGGTGGGGAGCGAGGAGGTGTGCGGAAAGGTAAGGCATCCTGAGGGGAGTTTGAAACAACTGCACAAGTACAATATCTTCCTGAAGTGCAGAAATTTGGTGGAAGGTTGAGGAGGGGTCAGGGGGGGTGGGCATTGCACCATCAAACAGAACAACAGACACAAAAGATTCCTCATGTAAACTCATGTGGATACATTGTAGAATGCCAGAAACAAGGAAGGCTCATACATCTCAGAAATAATCAAAAATGGAGAAGACTACATGTGCAATTGAATAAACAGCAGATATTGTTATTAGATTTGATTGTCAGGTCAGGTCAGGTATGGGAGCATGTGCCAAAACAGCGTGTCGCTGCGTCCACTTTCCGCCGGTACTCCAGGGGCCTCCGTCTGGCCTTCCCCCAGGCAGTTGCCAGGCCCATCCCCATCAACTTGAGATGCTGGTCAACCTGCTGCAACCACGAGGCACGTGGTCGGCCCATTGGCCTCCTCCACTCACGAGACTCTCTCACTGAGAGAATCTGGTGAGCAGGATCAGCGTCAGGAAAACGAGCCACATGTCCATACAGCCGCAACTGACGCTCACGGACTATGCAGGTAACATATCTCATCCGAGTCTCTCTCAGCAACCGCTCGTTGGACACAAAATCTGACCAGCGATAGCCAAGGATTCTCCGAAGAGACCTGGTACCAAAGGAATTAAGTTTCCATCTCAGATCCTTGGTCAGAGTCCAAGTCTCGCATCCATAGAGCAAGACTGGAAGCAGCAAGGACCTGAAGACTCGGACTTTCGTCCTCCCGCATAGGTAACGGCAGCGCCACACCCCATGATCCAGTGAATCCATGACTCCCCAGGCCCGACCCAGACATCTATTGACCTCTGACTCACAGCCAGCAGAGACATGAATATCACTGCCAAGGTAAGTGAATCTCTCCACGACCTCAACATCCTCACCACAAAAAGACATAGACAGGACAGCAGCATCCAAGATGTCACTGAAAGCCTGGATCTTAGTTTTGACCCAAGAAACCCATAAGCCTAGCAGCTACGACTCCTCATTCAGCACCTCGAGGGCCCCCAAAAGGATATCTAAAGTCTCCGCAAAGATGACTGCATCATCTGCGAAATCAAGGTCCGAGATTCTGAAATCTGAATCTGAAATTCAGTCCATACAAGTGCTGAAAAGTGTGGCGGCCAGTACACACCCCTGAAGAACTCCAGTAACAAGTGGAAATAAGTCAGAGATGGTACCACCACACTTCACAGCACTCTCAGTACCAGAATAGAGTTCAGACATCAGATCGATCAGTTTTGGTGGCACCCCAGGAAGACCAAGAATCCTCCATAGGGCATCCCGATTCACTGAATCAAACACTTTACAGAGATCAGCATAGGCTGCAAGCAGCCCCTGCCGAAACTCTCGACTGCGTTTGGTGAGGACACGAAGAGCAAGGATCCGGTCAATGGTTGACCTCTTTGGTGTAAAGCCTGACTGCTCTGGACACTGGTGCTCAAGCAGATGGTGGCAAACCCTATCAAGAATTATCTGAGCAAAGACATGGCCCAGCACTGAGAGTAGCGTCACCCCTCGGGAGTTGTTGCAGTCTTGGCGATCACCCTTCCCTTTCCAGAGAGGGACAACAAGGCCCCTCTTCCAATCAGTTGGGATTATGCCTGTGTTCCAGGCAGAGCACAAAACTGCATGCAACGACATGAGTGCAGCATTTCCACCAGCCTTGAGAACTTCAGCATGGATGCCACAGATCGCTGGAGCTTTACCCCATTTCAACCGGTTCACCGCAGCCTGTTTTTCCACAAGCGAAGGTGGACCACAGATGATTGGAGGTTCAGCAACAGGGATTGTGACACCCTTGACGTCCAAGTCGACAGCTGGGGGATCAGCCTGGTATAACCACTCAAAGTAACCGGCCCAGTGGGCCTTCACTTCAGACTCCTCTGTCAAGAGCCTACCACCCTCTGCTCTAACTGCAGTGCTCCGAGGGATGGGCTTGGATGAACGCAATGCGTGAATTCCCCTGTAAGCGGGACGAGAATCACCTGTCCACAGGTGATGCTCTACCCCCTCACAGATTCCTCGCACATAGACCTCCTTGTCCACCCTTAGTGCATGTACAGTTTTACGCCTCAGCTCTCTGAACAGCTCAGCTCTGCCGTTCAGCCTGGCCCTACGACTCTGGTCAATGGTATCCAGTGTCCCTTGAGAGACAAAATTATTCTTTGCCCTGCGGTGATTTCCAAGAGATCCACCAGCAACATCAACGACGGTGGTCTTGAAGGCACTCCACAACTCTTCAGGACCCCCCAAAGCAATCCAGACAACCCAAATGTCCACTCAGCCTATCTGCAAACTCCTCAGCTACTCTCTCATCCCTGAGCTTGCCAACATCCAGCCTTGGCTGGGATGGTACCATCCTCCAGGATTTAAGGTGCAGCTTTAGAGTTGCTACAACAAGCCGGTGGTCAGTATTGAGGATCTGAGCACTCCGGTAGACCCTGCAGTTCTGGATCATCCTCCAGCGACTGTCAACGAGGACATGCTCAACCTCCTTTGCGACACCGCCAGTGTTAGAATACCAAGTCCAGCGATGAGCTTGTGGGCACTGAAACCATGAACCAGCCATCCTAACTCCATGACTTCTTGCAAAGTCAAGGAACTTAGTGCTATTCTGGTTGATAGTTCCTGACCAATGGGGACCATAACATGTCTCATAACCATCCCTATCAGTTCCAGTCGATGCATTGAAATCCCCCAAGACTAGAAGTGTATCTCGTCTGCGGCACTGATCAACCACAGACTCGAGCGTGGCGTAGAATGCGTCCTTCACGGTGAGGTCACTCGCCTCAGTCGGAGCATAGACGGAGACCAGGGAAATGACACCTTAGCAGTGACGAATCCTTAGTCTCATAATACGCTCATTGACCGGTGTTACCTCAATTATCATTGGGGTCAGCTTATTAGACACCGCTACAGCAACTCCTTGAGTATGGTAACCATCAGAGCGACCAGACCAATGGTAGGTGTAACCACCTACCATTATCTCGCGGCAATCAGGTCTCCGAACCTCAGAGAGTACTGCAATACCGATGTCCAAATGCTTGAGCTCAGATGATAACAGAGACAGGTGATCATCCTCTCTTAGGGATAGGACATTCCAGGCATCCACCCGAAGGGACCGCCGCAAGTTAACCCAAGGAGACCACCGTCTGGTGGACGACACCTCAGCACCACTCCGACACACTCTCCCGCAATCTGACCCAGGGATGTTACCCCATGGTTTCCCTCCTTTCATCAAAGATTGGGGGTTCCAAAGCTTTTCCCAATCCCGTCATCCGGTGAGCGGCCCTGTGAAGGGAAGCTGCACAGGAGGTACTCCCACGGAGTGGGTTTTCAGATTTTTTTGCATTTTTGTGTTTTGCGGAATGAAGGGTTTTACGGTGGCCAGAGTGCAAATCCTGCCACCAACCTCCAAATAAAAAAGTAACCCAACTGCAGGAGGACGTCCACAGACACAGTTGGGCACTAGATATGGATGGCCGTTGGCTCACAAGGAGCTCATCCGCCCTTTGACAGGTTTTGTTTTTAATCCTGCTGGGTGTCCATATCCAAACACCCTCCTCACCAGAAAACCTGATGGAGGAGACGGTTTCGTCGCCGACAACCCGACCATGGAACAGGTAAGTACAGATTTACATAGTACCTGTAGCAGGTCACAGATCTAACCTGACCTGACCTGGAACCATCAGAAGTCATTGTCAATATTCATAAACAAGTTTGAAGCAACTTCACAAGTACATCTTCCTGAAGTGCAGAAATTTGGTGGAAGGTTGAGGAGGGATGGCGCGGGGGGGGGGGCATTGCACCATCAAACAGAACAACAGACACAAAATACTCCTCATGTAAACTCATTTGGATACATTGTAGAATGCCAGAAACAGGTAAGGCTCATACATCTCGGAAATAATCAACAATGGAGAAGACTACATGTGCAATTGAATAAACAGCAGATATTGTTATTAGATTTGATCGTCAAGTATCCTGTATCCAGAGAAAAGTTTGTACATGCAGACAGAAGTGATTAATCTACTTAGTGATGCCACATAAGCTTCAATTAGAATCTTGTTTCAAGGCTATATGAGGAAAACCATGAGGTCCATTTAACCCTATTTCACACAAATTTAAACAATTGGAGGGGTTTGGATGTGGTGGCAACCTCATGAATCACCAGGACTCAAATGTATTATTCCAGCAGTTCAGGCTTGCTGGAGGTGGAGGAATGTTCTGGGCTACTCTAACGAGTTTAAGAAATCTCAACTCATGGCAAGATCCATGCTGTTTCAAAGAACTATGGCTCACTGCATTCACACTTTCAAGCTAATTGCAGTGCCCTGCACGAATAACATGAAGACCCCCATTTTATTTTATTTTTTTTATTTTTGTATGCATTGTCGAGGCTCGTGGGAGAGCTAACACACAACGCACAGAAAGGGGGGGACATGAGAAAAGAGGGGTGGGAGAGGGAAGGACAAAACAGTGGGGAACAGAGACAATAGGAGGAGATTGGGACCATACTCTATGCAGAGCGTTGGTGCTGCTTAAGCAGTCTCCTTGGCTATTGGGCACAATCCTGGACAGGTCACCACTCGGACATAGTATACCAGCATGCTGGCACTCATTTTGCCGACCTTGGAAGGATGACTTGCCGAGTTAACCCCACCTGGTATTAATTCAACAGGTGAGCAGCATTTGAACTCAGGACCCTAGGATCCAAAGCCCACCACTCTAACCATTAAGCCAACACCAGGCATAACGACAATAGGAGATCTGTGGAAGGGAGAGGGATGGGGTGGGGAACAAGGGGTGTACCAGATGGACATTACAGGGACTTTCAGGAAGGAAAGCAGGGAATTTGAAGGACGTGGGTTTGGGGTGGACTAACAAGGGTTAGAAAAGATCGAGAATTTGGATGGGGAATGATAAGAGGTGGTGGAGAACAGCTGTTATGAAGGCCTAGAGGGAAGAATGGGATTGAACAGAGTGAGAGAGTTTATTCCAAAGGCAGGAAAAAAAAAGAGGAATGAAAGAGTGAAGGTGAGCAGTGATTCATGATTTTGGTAGTTTTAGCAGAAGGGGGTTGTTGGCAGACCTTGAGCGCCCTGCGGAAATATGCTGGGGAATATCGCAGACAGAGCAGGGGGGTGGGGGGGGCAAGACCAGAGAGGAGATGGTAGAAGACAGAAAGACCGCCGACCTGCCTGTGCTGAGAGAGTGAGAGGCTCAAAGACTCAGCCTCATCGCGGGAGATACCAATGATCCGAAATGCCTTGGTTTCCATAGCGTGAAGCCGAGAAAGGTGAGAGGCAGGAGCACAAGCCCACAGGGTGGAGCAGTACTCCATCAGGCTACGGATGAAAGCTTTGTATGTGGTCAGGCACTCAGGTGGGCTGCAGAAGGACTTTGCACGATGGAGGATTCCCAGTCGGCGACTGGCTTTGGAAGCCATGTTGGAAATATGGCTTTCCCAGGAAAGATCGTAGCAGATCGTGAGACCCAGAAGCTTGAATGAAAGGACTTCTTTCAGGGGATTGTTGATAAATTGGATGGGAAGTTATATAAACGGTACTTTCGGAGAGACATAGTGAGAGTGTGACATTTGTCAAGATTGAAAGACATGTTCAACGTGTTGGACCAGTTTGTGATTTTATCTAGATCTGCAGAGAGCGAAGAAGCTGCAGCTTGCCAGTCTGAGGGATGACAGATGGTACGACAGAAGGTGTCACCAGCATTGAGGTAAGGGGGATTTTCCAGAGTCAGAGAGTTCATTGATGAAAACCAGAAGAAGAACAGGGCCCAGAACGCTGCCTTGAGGAACTCCAGCCTGGACAGGAAGAGGGGTTGAAATAACTCTATTTAGGGCAACACGTTGGCTGCAACAAGTGAGGAAGTCTGTGAGCCACGAGTGGAGCTGGCTTTGGATACCATAGGAAGAGAGTTTGGTGAGCAGGGCAGGGTGCCAGACCGTGACCATTTATATTTTACTTCCTTTTTATGATGTCATATGTGCCTTCGTTATAATATCATAATTTCATGTGTAGAATGCTAGATCTGATCACTATGACATATTTTTGAGGGTCATCTGGGGATGAAATGGTCCACAGAAAAAAAATTGATGACATTATTGGTCACGTGATTCGGTAGCTATATTGTGGTTTGTTTGTTTTTCAAAAAAAAAACCTTCAAAAATCTTCTTCTTTGAAGTGGCTGAGCAGGTCGAGGTGAAACTTTACATGTATGACCATCTATCCATGAGGAACAAAAGGTTCACACATATGACGTTGCCGGTCACATGGTTTGGCAGTCATGTTGGATTCACCCTAAAACCCATTAAATAATTTTCTTCTCCATGAACGGCTGGACAGATCGAGGGGAAACTTCACAAAAATGTTTCCCAAGCGATGGGTGCACAATTTTAAGGAATAATTGATCGGTCACATGGTTTGGCAGCCAAATTGGATTGAAGAAAAATAATAAATGTTTTCTTTGGAACAGCTTAACTAATTGACGTGAAACTTCACAATCATGATCTCCTGGAGAGGTGGAACAAATGTTTTAAATTTCAACTTTATCGGACACATGGTCTGCCAATCCAATCAGAATTATTTAATTATTTTGCTCTGTGTTCTCTATGATTTTTTTGAATTATATTTTTATTCTTTGGAAAATAAAAGGTAATGTAAAAATGGATGGTTTCGAGCTCACTTGGCTCACTTGGCTGTGCCCGAATGGTTTCGAGGGTAGAGGAGTAGCAGCTGAAATGCGATTCCTATCCAGGTTCATCCTGATGACTTCATCTTTGCTTTTTGCTTGTTTGGGTTCCTTCTGATTACTGCAATGCAGAACTGTAACGATTTGGTCTTTCAATTTATTTTAATTGAATTTATTTTAATCCCATTCTAAATTCAATTGAATAATAATAAACGTCATGGGTCAGGGTCAGGGTCAGGTGTCCGTTCAAAGCAGGATGTCTTGGTTTCCGGTCATCACTGCCAGCAGTTATAAAGTGGCAGTTCCAGTTATGTCTCTTATTAATTACATAACACACCAGTACACAAGCACCACACAAAACAAGTCCGGCGAGGCAGAGATTGCTATTTTTTGTTATTTGATTGCATATCTTTAGCATCATACAGTACTTGAATCCATCAAGGCAGTGATTCAAGGCAGCAAAATTGGATTATGTATATGTTAATTATTTTTGACAGATAAAACCAATGTGTATTTGGAGTATTGATTTAGATTTGTATCGATTTTAATTTTCAGGACCAAGTTACTATTCCAGTGTGTAATACCTTTGGTATTATTACAGTGCCATTTTACCACCGAAGAAAAATATAACTGCATATGCTCTTATCGACTTTAACTGCACACATTAATTGTATACTGAATGCGGTGCAGACCGTCTGTTTTTGCACAGATGTAAAAATCTACTTCACTCGTTGCATTTTAACACATTAAGGGAATACTAATGTTTTTTAACCATCATTTTTACATCATCATTTTATTTTTAATTTACTAATTTCGTCAATTAATGATGAAAATATTTTTGGTGGAACCTGAGTGTGATCTAAAATGGATAGTTATCGACATTTGCAGATAAAAATCGAATCCTGCCAAGCCTTCTATATGATGGCCTGATCTAGATTTTGCCAAATGTGGCGATTTTGTTGCAACTCTTGCATATTACTTGGCAGAGGTCAGCTTTCCCACTGTCCCCAATCCATGTTCCCAGACATGTTTGATGGCATTCATGTCAGGTCTCTGTTGTAACCGGAGAAGAAGCTGCAGTCCAATGTATCTCTTCCGCAGGCAGAAATGATTGTGGACATATGGCACGTGGCACAACCTTCCTCAGGTAAATGTGTTGGATTATGCAAAATGCCTTGCTGGAATGTTAAAAGCACATTTTTCAGTATGGAACACATTTATTTGAGGAATATGGTGCCACATGGTGTAGATCTTCAATTGGAACCATCTCTACTCAGAATAGATGGAGTGGGCTGCAGCTTTTTGCTTGGGAACCTCAAGGTCCTGACATGGAATTATAAAAAAAACAGGACCGCCTATCCTGAAGCTCACCTGGATAAGGAGCAACAGTCACATCACGGGTGATGAAGATTGTGGTCAAATTTCATCGAAATTGTGTGTTGCTTTAGAGATGAGAGCAAATTCCTCTTTTTTGGGGAGGGGGGGGGTGGGTTAAAAAACCCCCGTAGACCCTTCAATGAGTGAGCACAGATTTAGATGCGGTCAATATACCTTCGTTCGGCATCAGATATGAAGTTTGTGGCAAAGTTTAATCAAAACTGTGTGTTTGGTTCAAGCGATAATGACTGAAGTGTTTCTAAACTGACTGACCGACTGATGACTGACTGACTCACTCACCTAAAGACACTGCTCGATCGCATCAGCTCATCTGACCAAAGTCCAGGTGAGCTAATAATAATAAGAATAATCAGAAGAACAACAACCACTCCTTTTGTATCTGTAGTTTTTCCTTGGTTAGGGGGCACAATCCTGGACGGGTCGTCACTCCACTGGTGGGTACTCGAATGGCTTATTCATTCCAGTAAGTGGGTACTCATTTTGCTGACATCGGAAGGATGACAGCTGAGTTAACCCACCTGGTGTGATTTCTATCGGCACGACAGGAGCTGAAACTCAGGGCCCGAAGATCTTAAGCCAGCCACCTTACCCCTTAAGCCAACATCAGGCTTAGTCCTGACATAATTGCAATCAAACTCATGCGGGAACATAGATTGGGAGTTTCAACAAAATCGATATTTGCCAAGTAATATGCAAGAGATGCAACAAAATCTACTCCACATTTGGCCAAACCTGGATCAAGCTGGATATTTTATTTTCAGGTTCCCAGGTTGGCCAATAAAAGACCGAAGCCAAAGAGAATGTTGTCAAAAAAGTGTCACAGAAAAATACTGTGTAACCTCCAAGACTCGTTTCCGAAATCAACCCAAGGGAATTCACCATTTACTTTGCTCCAGGGTAGAAAGCACTTTTTTGTGGCAATAACAAGAGAAATCTTTCGGGACATACTGTGTATCCTGCGGTGATCCGGAGCATGATGGACGATTGAGAGCCAGTCTGGCCACCATTCCTGCAGAGAGATTGCACTCACTGGAGTGATTGCACTGGATTGAAAAAGGCTGGAGAAGATACAACGTACAGTGATGAAGATGGTCTTTGGACTGCAGCAGCTGACATGAGCAGTGGCTGCAGCACCAGGACCTATTCAGTCTGGCGTACCAATGAGAAAGGAGTGATTTTATCATCCTCTACCAAATCCTGCATGGTGACCTGTTGCCACAACTTGGAGATTTGTTCCAGCTGTACCAAGATGAAAGACTTTGGGGCATCATCAGTGACTTCTGAAGCTGTGGGCATGGTGTAGAAAGAAGGCAGCATTATTCACCAAGCATTTGTCAATGGATCGAATGCCATAACAGAGGAAGTAGTCAAAGAAGACTCGCTGGGCCCTGACGCAAGCAAACACTTTCAGAGAATGCATTGAAAATGCAGTTAGACAGAATGCTGGTATGGTTTGCCAGAGGACCTGGGTTCAATTCCCGGTTTGGCATGTAATATACAGTATATATGTATCTATATATATATATATATATATATATATATATATATATATATATATATATATATATGTATATATATATACATATATATATATATATATATATATATATATATATATATATATATATATATATATATATATATATATATATATATATATATATATATATATATATATATATATATATATATATATATATATATACATATATATATATATATATATATATATATATATATATATATATATATATATATATATATATATATATATATTGTTGTGGTTACCAAATTCGCAAACCACCATTCAGGTCCCTGAGGTGAGGTATCTCGGTAAATATATGTGTAGTTAGGCCCAAACCCGTTGTCTAGTGGGAATACATGTCATTTATGCGTGCTGCGACTCTTCAGGATAGCCGTTTTTCTTTTACTATCTTTTTTTTGGACCAACCGCCATGATTACCACCACCAACCATAACATCAACCACCCACCGCGGCGCCGCTTCACGTCACACCTCGCAACCGTCGCATCACCACCGTTCTTGCGCCGCTTGTGGGTACCGGTGTTGGACTCGTGCAGGGCGCGCGCCGAACAGTGTGTACAAAACCACGGATTTTCCACTTCAAAAACGGATCAAAAACGACACACGCCCACTTTTGTTCCGTCCAATCGGTGAGCGAGGGGCGATTTGGCCCCGCCTCCAGGGCGTTGGAGGGCGGTCGCTATATGCAAAGGATCAAAAAGCATTCACGCCCACTTTTTCTCGGGCCAATGGGGAGCGAGGTGAAAGGTCGAAGGGAGGGGGTCAAAGATGAGAGAGCGAAGCCACGGGGCTTATATAAGCGACCGCGTTCGTCAGTCAAGTTACCAGAGAGTTAAGACTTCGCGGGCGGTGGAGTTGGGAAGAAGAAGCAAGAAGGAGTTGGTCGTCGTCGTGTGCGTTGGAGTCGGAGCAAAAGGGGACGGAGCTGTGGAGAGGCGGCGAGGGCAGACGAGGGGGTGCTCGCGTCGTGCAGGGAGCTGCACACCAGGGAGACCGACGGCGCGACCTGGCCGAGGTGGAGACGCTCGTCGCGGGACTCGAAGCAGAGTGGAAATCCTCTATACCCCGAGCATCAGCAACCCCCTCCTGTTTCCCCCCGCGCTGAGATAGTGCTACCAAGGGGGCCCCTTTCCCACCCCCTACCAGACACTGCCCGCGAGGC
Organism: Eptatretus burgeri; assembly: GCF_056783735.1. Lineage (NCBI taxonomy): Eukaryota > Metazoa > Chordata > Myxini > Myxiniformes > Myxinidae > Eptatretus > Eptatretus burgeri. The sequence goes on along the minus strand of NC_140961.1, from coordinate 112,331,023 downwards.
CCGCGGAGTTGAGGCACCATCGCCGCTCCGCGTCTCATCACCAGACGGGTAGGCCCGACCCGGTCTCGGCCTCAGGCCCGCCTCATCTTTGAGGGTGTTCTTTTCCTTGGTTTTGGGTATGTGTTGTCGGCGCCGTCTGTGAAGTAAAATTGCATAAGTGTTGCCGTGTGCTCGCGTAATCGGTATTAGATCTGCATTGTCGCATTTGCTTTTTGTGTAAAAATTGCATTGTGTTTCTATTCCTTTCTATGTGCTTTTGGTGGAATTGTATATGTGCGCTTGCCGTTCATCGCGAATAAATGTGCTTTGTGTTGAACTGTTTCCCGCTTCGCTTCGTCATTTCTTTCATTGAATCCTCATCTTGCTTCACGTAAAGGGTTGGTAGTGGGCTGAATACGCCCGATAATTAATCGAACCGTCGAGGTCGACGAATAACACCGCTCGGTTATCCCGATAGTACGGAACGGGTCGCTTAAGTGGCCCGTGTCCGAAGTCGACCTGCGGCGAGGTGCGACCGCCCGGTCTACCCTCCGTGTGGGTACTTAGGTAGGTCGAATTTGGCGAGCAACCCTATCCCACGCGGGGGCTGATTGGCTCGATCGCGGTGAGACCGAAAGGTCCACCCGTGACTGGTTCCTGGCGTTAGTCCGAGAGGATCACGACTGGATTGTCCGTCCGGTGGGCGACGTGCCGCGATTCGAGTTACGTGGCCGTCAGCACGCCGGCGGGCGAGAATCGGTAACACTGGTGTCAGGTCGTGCGATACAAATTCATCGCCCTCCTCGTGGCACTGGTATCGGAGAACAGGAAAACGGGCTCTCCTGTCTCCGGCTAAATTCACGGGAATCGGTCCAGGGGTGAGAGAAGCGACCCCCGATTCCCTCCAAATTACGAGCGAGCGAAATTAACCCTTTAAGAGAAGCAAGATGGCGTCTCAAGGTGAGCGGGAGCCGGGGGTATTAGAAATGGATGTAGAATGTGTAGGATCCATGGCCCAGGATGGAATGCCCGTGCAGGAACATGAACTCGCCCAACTGAACCCAGAGCCCGAAATGGGTGCGGCAGCGGCCGCGGTGTATGACACCTCCCCCCCCTCTCCACCAAAACCCTTCCCCAACCCCTGCCGAAACGGCTCACTCAAGCGCACCCGACATGGCCCAGCTATGCGCCATGCTGGCGGCAATGACAGCGAAGATGAATGCGAACATGAACAAGCAAATGGACGAAGTAAAAACGAGGATGGATGCGAATACACAACAAATAAATGCGGATATGAAAGGCATGAACGAAAAGATGGATGCGAATACACAAAAATTGGATGCGAATACACAAAAATTGGATGCGAATACACAACAAATGAACGGAATGGAAACAAACATGAAGGAGGAAATGAAAGAGCTCCGGGGTGAGACGCAGAACATGGGCCGATGCCTGCAGGCGGGCATGAAGGCCGTGACCAGGGAGCTGGGAATGGCGACTCCACGTGTGGGAGCAAACGAGCTGGAAGGGGGTGCAACGGCTGACAGGCCCGCGGTGGAGGCGGGTAAAAAAATAATTCGGGGGGCGTGTTGGGCGAGGGTCGTGACAGAGGAATCGACGGTGACCAAGAGGGAAAAATTAAATGGGGAGACCAAAATGTGTGAGACGAGACACGAGGTGACGACGACAGAAACATATAAATGTATAGAGACACGGGAGACAGAAAAAATAGAGGAGAGACAACACGATGAAGACGGGGTAAGTGACGCGCACACACACACGGAGGTAGTGGAGGATAGTGAGGTTGAGCTCGCGGAGCGTGTGGGGACCCAGTGCGAGCACCTGGATGGCCTCCTCCAGGAACGAGGGGAGGGAGTCTGCCCCCTTGAGGCGAGTCACGACCAGGTGAGTTCGGTCGTGCTTTGCGAGGTTGAGGGGACGGGTGCTGTGGACAGGTGCACGGAGAGCTTGGGGGGTATAGAGGCCCCGGAGACCCTTGTGGGGACACGAATCCCCAGTGTGGTTGTCCCTGTGTGTGTGGTGCAAGGTGTGAGTGCGGCACCGTGTGTGGAAGCGACCCCGTGTGTGAGTGGTGTGGTGGCGATGGTGCCAGAGTACGTGCTTCCCAGCACGCCGTGTGTGGATGAGGCCGTGTGTGTGAGTGAAACGGCCAGTGTGGATGAGGAACCGCGGTTGAGTGCCCCCGCGTGTGTGAGTGAGGCACCGCGGGTGAGTGCCCCCGCGTGTGTGAGTGAGGCACGGTGTGTGGATGAGGCACCGCGGGTGAGTGCCCCCGCATGCGTGAGTGAACGGCCGTGTGCAAGGTCGCTGTGTGCAAGGGAGACCGTGTCTGTGAGAGAGCGGTATGTGAGGGAGATGTCGGTTGGCATGCGGGAGCACGCAGCCGCGTCTCCCGGGGTGAATGTGATGGAATGGAGTGTGAGCGTCGTAACACGCAGGTGTGCGTGGGTGGAATGGAGACGACGACGGAGACATGAGAAGAAAGAAAGCCGAGTTGCGGCTGTGGTTGTTTCGGGGACCGTGCCGGGTTCACCCAGCAGTGAGCACGAGGTCCGTGCTGTGCAACGCACGAGACCGCCACGTGCTCGCTTGCGAGAGTGAAGTCCCGGTCCGGAAACGCACGCGGTGGATTTGCCGATCCCGCGGACGGACAAAGTTTAGGCAGGATTATGGATTTGGACCGGACGGGTTCTCCACGCGATCGTGTGTGTTAAGCTCCAACGGGCAAAGCACATGTGTTCGCGTGGGGAACCCCTCGAGACGTGGGGCTTGTGTTTTTTTTATGCGCACGGTGACGCCATGGCTGCACGTGGGGTTGGAATCCGGCAGGAGGGGTATCTCTGCCGGATGGTACCGTCCAAGGAGGGACGAGGAACACGTGCAGCTGCATGACGTCACGGGCAGGTGCAAAGTGCGCGAGTTGCCGCGCTGGTGATGTGCATGAAAAAAAAAAAAAAAAAAAAGCAAGCCTCACTTTCGGGTGCACAGGATTCCTGGGCAAGGGGTGGAAGACCCCCTTACTAGGGCACAGGATGGAAACTAGTTAGGGGGAAGGGTTAGCTTAGTTAGACCGACTTCATGGGGCAGGGGTAAGTCCTCATGGAGTCCGTGGAATGGATTAGTTAGAGGGATTTAGATGAGCTTTAGGTTGGGAAATAAAATGATTTATTTGGAGACATGGACAGACTTATGAATGTGTCGAGTTGACGTAGTTTAGCTACGTAGTGTTAAAAGGAACGTGCTGTAGCTTAAGGGACGACCTGGGAGCACGAGTTAGTTAGGGGAGGTAGTTAGGAGGATGGCAGAGTTCAGTGGTGTGTGTGTTGAAGAGTTGTTGGTGAGTGAATTGGAAGCATGTGCTTAGTGAGTGAGTGAGGCCAGCGGGTCTGTGTGTATGGAGCGAATGGGGAATGCATGGTGCGATGAGTGATTGGGGGGAGGAGTGACTCCCGCCCAAGGGACCCCGGGGTCAGTGTAGAGTGAGTTAGCTGGGTTAGTCAAATTGAAAAATGGAGGTCGTTTTGTTGTTGGTGGGAAAGTAGGCTCGAGACCCATTTGGAGGGGTGCAGGAGCCCTGTTGACGGGCTTGGGAGCGTGGCTGCGAAAGGTGAGTATCGCTGAGTGGGTACCCCGGGCACCAGGCTAGTCGGCCGCGGTAGGCCATGGGCCCATGGGGGGCCGGGATAGCGTAGTGGGCACGGGTGCGCCTGCTTGGTGCGGGGGCCCGGGGCACCATTAGCCGCGTGGGCAGTGTTGTGGGCAAGGGTGACCCTCGGAAAGGGGCCTGGGAAGCCAGCCTGCCACGTGCGCATTTCAGGGGAGGTACCATAGGGGGCACTCCCCGGTGTTAGGGAGCTGGTAGGCTCGGAGGCAGTGTAGTGCCCGGGGGTGCCATAGCGGGAGATTCGGCAGAGGGTCGTGCCTGCCAAAGGGAGCCACGTGTCCCAGCCAGGAGACCGTGTGAGGGCACGGAGAGAAAATTGGGGGGTGAGGCCCGAAATTGTGAGGACACCAACACAGGCGACGGGAATCTGGGTTGTTAGAACCAATAGTTTAAGCGAGA
>NC_140961.1:112316960-112321960 GCF_056783735.1 Eptatretus burgeri | reverse complement strand
CCATTGGACTGAGGAAAAGTGGGCGTGAATGCTTTTTGATCCATGAATTTGCATATCGCGACCTCACTCCAACGCCCTGGAGGCGGGGCCAAATCGCCCACGCTCTCCGATTGGACGGAACAAAAGTGGGCGTGAGTCGTTTTTGATCCGTTTTCTGCGGAAAGTCCGTGATGTATTTGAATACGCTGCTCGTTGCGCGCCCTGCACGAGTCCAGTATCGGTGCCCACGAGTGGCGCGAGATGGTGTGGATGCGATGGTGGCGAGTTGTGACGGTAAAGGTCGTGGCGGTTCTGGTGAAGCGGCGTTGTGGTTGGTGGTTGTTGTTGTGAAGCGGCGTTGTGGTTGGTGGTTGTTGTTGTGAAGCGGCGTTGTGGTTGGTGGTTGTTGTTGTGAAGCGGCGTTGTGGTTGGTGGTTGTTGTGTGATGGCTGTTGAGACGTGGTTGGTGGTGGTAATAATGGCGGCTGGTCCAAAATAAAGATAGTAAAGGAAAAACGGCTATCCTGAAGAGTCGCAGCCCGAGTGAATGACATTTATTCCCTCTAGACAACGGGTTTGGGCCTAACTACACATATACTTACAGAGATACCTCACCTGAGGCACCTGAATGGTGGTTTGTGAATTTCGTCAACCACAACACTACCCCCTCCCCTTTTTACAGACTCGTCCCGAGTCGTCAAATTTTCCTGTGCCATCATGTGTAGTTTTTCCCCTAGTACATTTTACCTACGGATCCCTGAGTGCGACATTCATGGTATTCGTGTCCCCAAAATAAATAACCTGAGGGCTGAGTAACTACCTAAACAAACTCACTCACACGGACGACTTAAATAAAATTGCCGGCGCTAAGACAGACATGCCGGGGGCGCACTCATATGTACAGTACATCTTACCTTAACTTACAAATTTTACACTAAACCATGGCCCAGGATCAATGGTCTCTGCAAAAAGAAAGCAGTTAGCAGGGAGCCAGGCTACTCGCATGCAGTCTCTGACTCAAAACAATGCAGGTGACAGGGAACGTGGCCGGCTGCTCACACGCAGTCCAAGGCCTTCCCTTTTGAACTGAACGCAGTGAACCACAACGGTGCATGGGCTGCACAAATGCAGTCTCCGTGCCAGCTCAAGTGGCACACGCAATGAACACAACGAATGGATGGATGAATGGTTTGAACTGAACGCAAACACGGTGCACGGGCCGCCACTGCAGGCCCGTGTTGTAGCTGCCAACAGGGCAGTTCTCGCAGCTTGCAAAATGTTGCCTTGATCCTGGCGCACATGGCAATGAACACGGGGGGCAAAGCAAAAATTGAACGGGGGCTGGTGAGCAGGGGCAGTGGGCATGGCATGGCAAAGGCAGCAGGCAAACACAGCCCGCAGAAGAAGGCCGCTGCAGGCAAACACAGCCGGCAGATGAACTGGCCGGCACAGGCCTTGAAGAAAAACAGCCAGCCGGCAGATGAAGTGGGCCGGCACAGGCCTTGCAGCACAGCAGCTGCAGACGATCCAGCCGGCACAGGCCTCGCAGCAAAACAACAGCTGCCGATGAAGTTGGCCAGCCTTTGCCGTTCCGTGGAGGTTGGTGGGGGGAGTGCGGTTGTGCTGGCCACTTGGAAGGCGGGCTCGGACCTACCTACCTGTCTCCCTCCCAACCTATCGCCTTTGCCTGTCTCTGTACATACCCACTCCCTTAATTTGTCAAACCCCAATTTAGCCCCAACTTTTTTTTTTTTTTTAATTTCCTTTTTTTTACTTCCCCACTATAAATCGTCCCCTAACCCCCTGTACTGTCCTTGTTCGGCTAACCTATCCTGTCACCTAGCCTACTCCCAACCCCTACGTTCCCTTCCCGGAGGGGAATAAGGGAGAGCTAACGTCCTGTGTCGAGGCCCAACGAAGCCTCAGGATGGCCTCCCCAGAGTTCAGCGATCTAACCCAAAGTGGGTCCAGCGGCCCACAACGACAGCGAGGGGATGGATGGTGCGGAGGGGTACATCTCCTAATCTACCCTAACCATTTAACTGTTAAGCTACCCCGGGGCTTTCAACAAGCGCCTCTCGCTTAAACTATTGGTTCTAACAACCCAGATTCCCGTCGCCTGTGTTGGTGTCCTCACAATTTCGGGCCTCGCTCCCCAATTTTCTCTTCGTGCCCTCACACGGTCTCATGGCTGGGACACGTGGTCCACTTTGGCAGGCACGACCCTCTGCCGAATCTCCCGCTATGGCACCCCCAGGCACTACACTGCCTCCGAGCCTACCAGCTCCCTAACACCGGGGAGTGCCCCCCATGGCATCTCCCCTGAAACGCACACGTGGCAGGCTGGCTTCCCAGGCCCCTTTCCGAGGGTCACCCGTGCCCACAACACTGCCCACGCGGCTCATGGCGCCCCGGGCCCCCGCACCAAGCAGGCGTACCCGTGCCCACTACGCTATCCCGGCCCACCATGGGCCCTTGGCCTAACACGGCCGACTAGCTTGGTGGCCGGGGTACCCACTCAGCGATCCTCACCTTTCGCAGCCACGCTCCCAGCCCGTCAACAGGGCTCCTGCACCCCTCCAAACGGGTTTCGAGCCTACTTCCCCACCAACAACAAAACGACCTCCATTTTGTAAATTTGACTAACCCCCCTGACTCACTCTACACTGACCCCGGGGGTCCCTTGGGCGGGAGTCACTCCTCCCCCCAATCACTCATCGCACCATGCATTCCCCATTCGCTCCACTCACACCGACCCGCTGGCCTCACTCACTCACCAAGCACTCACCTCACAACTCTTCAACACACACACCTCTGAACTCTGCCATCCTTCTAACTACCTCCCCTAACGAACTCGTGCTCCCACGTCGTCCCTTAAACTAGTAGCACGTTCCTTTTAACACTACATAGCTAAACTACGTCCCCACTACACATTCACTGTCAGTCACTGTCTCCTAAATCATAAAAATCATTTTATTTCCCAACCTAAATCTGGCTACAATCCCTCAAACTAATCCATTCCACGGGCCCCATGAGGACTTACCCCTGCCCCATGGAGCCGGTCTAACTAAGCTCACCCTTCCCCCTAACTAGTTCCATCCTGTGCCCGAGGTCAAGGGGGTCTTCCACCCCTTGCCCAGGAATCCTGTGCACCCGAAAGTGAGGCTTGCTTTTTATTTTTTTTTTTTTTTCCCATGCGCATCACCAGCGCGGCAACTCCCAGCTCGCGCACTTTACACCTGCCCGTGACGTCATGCAGCTGCACGTGTACCTCGTCCCTCCTTGGACGGTACTATCCGGCAGGGATACCCCTCCTGCCGGATTCCAACCCCACGTGCAGCCATGACGTCACCGTGCGCATAAAAAAAACACAAGCCCCACGTCTCGAGGGGTTCCCCACGCGAACACATGTGCTTTGCCCGTTGGAGCTTAACACACACGATCGCGTGGAAAACCCGTCCGGTCCAAATCAAGAATCCTGCCTAAACTTTGTCCGTCCGCGGGATCGGCAAATCCACCGCGTGCGTTTCCGGACCGGGACTTCACTCTCGCAAGCGAGCACGTGGGGGCCTCGTGCGTTGCACAGCACGGAGCGCGTGCTCACTGCTGGGTGAACCCGGCACGGTCCCCGAAACAACTACAGCCGCAACTCGGCTTTCTTTCCTCCCATGTCGCCGTCGTCGCCATTCGACCCACGCACACCTGCGTGTTACGACGCTCACACTCCATTCCATTACATTCACACCGGGAGACGCGGCTGCGTGCTCCCGCATGCCAACCGACATCTCCCTCACATACCGCTCTCTCACACACACGGTCTCCCTTGCATAAACCATACCACTCACACGTGGTGCTCCATTCACTCGCGGCCTTCCACTCACTCGTGCCTCACTCATACACCGTGCCTCACTCACACACGCAGGGGCACTCAACCGCGGTGCTTCATCCACACACCGTCCCTCACTCACACACGCGGGGAACTCAACCGCGGTGCCTCATCCACACTGGCCGTTTCATCCACACACACGGCCTCTTCCACACACGGTGCCTCATCCACACACGGCGTGCTGGGAAGCACGCACTCCGGCACCATCGCCACCACACCACTCACACACGGGGTCGCTTCCACACACGGGGACGCACTCACGCCTTGCACCACACACACAGGGACAACCACACTGGGGATTCGTGTCCCCACAAGGGTCTCCGGGGCCTCTATACCCCCCAAGCTCTCCGTGCACCCGTTCGCAGCACTCCTCCTCTCAACCTCGCAAAGCACGACCGAACTCACCTGGTCGTGACTCGCCTTAAGGGGGCATACTCCCTCCCCTCGTTCCTGGAGGAGGCTATCCCGCTGCTCGCACTAGGTCCCTACACGCTCCGCGAGCTCACCCCCATTATCCTCCACTACCTCCGTGTGTGTGTGTGCGTCACTTACCCTGTCTTCATCGTGCAGTCTTCCCTCTATCGTTCCCATCTCCCGTGTCTCTGCCAACTCAGTCACCTCTTCACCCTTTACCTCCCTTGTCTCTACTATTTTTATTTCCTTTGTCGTCACCTCGTGTCTCGTCTCGCACGTTTTGGTCTCCCCATTTAATTTTTCCCTTTCGGTCATCGTCACGACCCTCGCCCAACACGCCCCCCGAATTATTTTTTCACCCGCCTCCACCGCGGGCCTGTCAGCCGTTGCACCCCCACCCAGCTCGTTCGCTCCTTCACGTGGAGTCGCCATTTTTATCTCCCTGGTCACGGCCTTCATGCCCGCCTGCAGGCATCGGCCCATGTTCTGCGTCTCACCCCGCAGCTCTTTCATTTCCTCCTTCATGTTTGCTTCCATTCCGTTTATTTGCTTTGTATTCGCATCCATCTTTTCGTTCATGTTCGCATTTATCTTCGCTGTCATTTCCGCATTCATCTTTTGTGCATTCGCATCCATCTTCGCTGTCATTTCCGCATTCATTTTTGCCAGCATGGTGAATAGCTGGGCCATGTCGGGTGCGCTTGGGTGAGCCGTTTCGGCA
>NC_140961.1:112296960-112309460 GCF_056783735.1 Eptatretus burgeri | reverse complement strand
AAATAATCATACATCAATATCTTTGATAAATCAAGAACTGCTGTTCCAATATAAATTGGTTTATCCATTACAATACTTTCCTTTTTCATATGAATTGCAGAAAAGTTCTCTGAAAAAACCTCTTCTCTCTCAAAACTTGGTTTATTTATCAATCTCGAAGCTTCTTTCCAAGATGTTGCTAATCTAATGTTTTGCCTGTTTCTAACATTTTCCATAGTCTTTCCAAATACAGCATTATTCATTAATTTATAAAAGTCCCCTTCAAATTTTACTTTTGTATTTGCTCTCATATCTGTATTGAATTGAATATACTTTTTCACCCAAGGACTTTGTTTAAATTTTAAAACTCTATGAATTTTAGCTACTCTCAATCCTTCTCTCAAAAACTGTTTTAAGCTTCTCTGATGTAAAACATATCCCTCTTTATCATAGAATGTTGTTAATAACTTTTCTGTTGATTTGCCTTTAATATTAAAACTTTTATGATAATCACTGAACCATTCTTTCTTTGGGGTTTCTTTCTCACATGCAAAAGGAAGGTCTTTATGCTTATTATGAAGAACACTCGGGTACTTCAAATCAACTTCAAAATAATAACCTTCTTCTTCGTCATTCAATTCCTCTTGAGAAGAAATAACAATATTCATCAAAGCCTTTTCATAATCCTTTTCTTCCACCCACTCTAATTTACCATAAGGTAGAGATTGAGACATTGCCCATCCATACAAATTATTAGCATCAAAATACATCAAATAATTACTATCTTTTTCACTATCATAATTTGGAAGATATTTATTATTTGCTTTAGCATATCTTTTTGAACATACTTGTGATATTCCACCTCTCTTGGACTTCTCAATCATCAAAAGCATATCCACATCACTGATTAAATCTATATCTTGTTTTGTCATTTTCAACATTGCACTCCAAGCTAAACCAGGAGCTGTGAAATAGTGGGCAGGGTCTAATCCATAACAATTTTTATTATGACAGAGTGTTCTAAAAGCCTCAAACACATCAGCTAACAATAAAACATCTGTTTTTAGATATAAATCGTGATATTCTCCAAGGTTCTTTATCTTAAATAATTTCCATATTTCTTGTGCGTGTTTATATTCCTTATCACTTATCTCTTCTTCATAAAGGTTATTATAGAAACTTTCTTTTGATGGAAGTTGTGTTTCTTTAAATCTCATAAATGAATCCATATAATCATAAGGATAAATTCCCTTACTTGTAAGAATTTTCTCTTTACTTTGAATTTCATTCCTTGTTTGAATTTCCTCTCTCGTAAGAATTCCTTCTTTAATCAGAATTTCATCTTTAATCTGAATTTCCTCTTTAGTTAGAATTTCATTCATTGTTCGAATTTTCTTTATAATTAGAATTTCATCTTCAGTTAGAATTTCTTCATTAATTACAGTTTCCTCTTTACTTTGAATTCTCTCTTTAATCTGAATTTCCTCTTTAGTGAGAATTTCCTCTTTTGGAAAGAATGAATTAAGATTTGGAAAAGAGTCCGTGGAGCTTAGATTTGATGCGAGGTAGGCTAGTGGTGTTCCCATAAACTTGTAAGAATCTAGAAACCTAATACGAGTTAAAGGTTTTGTGAATATCATTTTTGAAAATGAAATATACTTTTGACTTGTGTTTGTTATGGCAGAAATATTCCCTGGTGTTTTTGAAAGTTCATTTATAAATAGATGTGTATCATAGTTGGCGCTGTTGTGAAGAAAGACTGGAATAAAAGAAGGTAATTTATAATTAAGATTACAACAGGAATGAGCGGGACCTCTATATTTACCAGTAAGATGACAATGGTCTCTAACTTTAGACTCCTTAATTTCCCCCTCACAAATATGACAGATATTGTTCATTCTAAATTCTAATTTTTCTTCTTTGGTTAATTTCATCGGTTCATTTGTTTCTTTCATTAATTTAGTGAGTCTTATACAATCCTTTTCTAATCGTTTTACAAACTCTTGTGAAGCATTTTTTCCACGATAATGTTCAAGTTTGTTATACTTTTCTCCAACAGATGATTTGATATAATAACAGAAACCACAAGGAATATGTTTTTGATATTTATTTGTATATGGTTCTTTTGGATTAGGAGAAGCAGTATTTATCTTTTTAAGGATACACTCAAAATCAGCGTATATCACAAATGGGTGCATGATAGATTTATTATAATCTTCAAAAGAAATCTTTTCACCAGGTTTAGGCATTGTAATTACAGCTGATTTATGATTACTACAATATTTTGAATGTTGTTCTAATCGTTCTTTTGTATGAAATGAATTAAGACATCGCTTACAAGGATATATTTTGTTTGCTGTTCTGAATACCTGAGAAGAGATTAATCTTGATAAATTATTGATGTATGTGTAATGTGAATTCTTTCCAACACTAAAATATAAAAGATCAATGTGTGTTTCTTCATTTTTATAGTTGTTTGAAATTTTTAATATTTGAACTTTGTTTGTATCCGTTAATCCATATACATTAATAGAAAGATTATTCTTTTTCTCAAATTTAGGAATATCTGTTAGTGGCATTGGGAATTTAAAATCTTTAATGTCCAAGGTATTCTCATATTTCATATATTGTTTTACTCTTTCTGAATTACATTTTGGTGGATGTAAGTGAGCAAGAACAGACCAGAGAAAACATTTATTATCATTGTTCTTAATATTAACAACTGCCTTCTTTAGTTTTATTTCTTTTGGTAATTCAATATAAGAAGAAGCTTTAAGAGGGTTTGATTTTAGAATGTGTATATCTAAAAAGATGATTTTTTAATATTGAATCCACTTCCTACCACTGTATTATCAACATCCTCCTCTTGTCTTGATAGTTCTTCATAAACCCCACTATTCAAAAAATCTTGAAATGATGTTATAAAATGAAGATCTGTTCTCATATAAGGAGTTTGTTCTTCATCTTGTCTTTTCATATTCATTTTCACTCCCATATAAAACTTTAAAGTTTTCATTTCTTTTAATGTCTTTTTAATAAAATTTTCAACATCAGGTTTCACTATTTCAATTGATTCAGCTATTGATGATGGACCGGGTTCTCCAAATTGAAAAATCCTTATTTTTATATGCCCTTTAAATGCCCCATCAGTGTTTTCAATATAATAGTCTCCCTTTACTTTAAACTCATTTTTCTTGTGTTTTTGTGATTGAAGATGTTGATTATAACTACTCTTCAAAACATCCTTTGAACAGATATCACAATGTTTTCTTTCCAACTCAAGAGGAGATATTTGATGAAATAGATTAAATGTGTGTTTGTTGGTTCGGAGGTGTTTTCTATAATGTTTATATTCGTGATTACAAACATCGCAGTACGTTGTATTCACCATATTTATATAATAAAACTTTGCTTTAACTAAAATTTTCTTGATGAAAATTTCGTTTAATTTATAGGTGAATCTGTGCTTAAAAACATTTTATCCTCCAACTTTTTTCACTTAATAAATACAATGTTTCAAGACACAAAAGACAAGTTTCAATCAATCTCTTCATCTGTTAAAGATACTGAGAAATATGTCAAGGATGTAAAATTGAACAAAGATAAATATAACAACTATTGGATAAAAACTATTATGGTAAATAATATGAGTTCTTCAATTTCCTTCAGTGGAAGGGCCTTTAGTATACCTGGTAGAACATCAATTAAAGTATCTCTAACAAAAGTTTCTCCTCTCCTTCTAGTAATATATTCAAAACTAGAAAAAGCAATGAAACAAGAAAAAGTATCAAAGAACAAAAAACCTTATGGATGAAGCTTTAGAAAGAAAAGATAAGACCATCTGTAATATGCAAGGAGAAATTTGTATTTTTTTCAACAACCCTAAAGATGTAAATCCTGATGAAATAAAGGATGTTAATATATCAGGTGAAATGACATTTCGTTCAATAGTAGTTAAAGATAATTTTAAAATTACCTTTAATATAAAAAATGTTGTCGTTGAATCTGATAATGAAAAAAGTATATCGATATCGATGGTAATATACAACTGAAAGTATAGATGAATTTCAGTTTAAGTAAAGTTTTACTTTATAAATATGCTAGACTTTCCTGATTCTCCATATGACAAATTTGAGAATTGTCCTGCGTGTGAAAGACGGGGATTAAACACAGAGTCAAAAGCCTATAAACAATGTATATTCTGTGATTATCGTCTAATTAATGATAATAAAAAATATAAAAAGGAAAATAATTCTTTTAGATTTACACCAAAAAATGAATTACTTTACAAGATTGATTAGAGAAATGAATGTAAAGTATGAGGATGATAACACACCTTTCCTTACAAGGGAAGAAACTGAACGTATAAGAGAAATGTTCAAAGGATTGGTGTTGTATATTATTCATGGATGTAATTTTCAGGGAAATATCAACACAAGATATTGTATAAATAAAATAATGGATTATCTTGAAATTAAACCTGAACTTAGGATAAAATATAGAGTTTCTAAAAAAGCCAATAATAAATTAAATAACCTGTTTTTCAAATATATAAATGAAGGATTTTTTACCTATTTGGGAAAATAAGATAAAATTTAACAACCATAAAAATCTCCCAAATTCATTAAGATGTCTCATAGTTGGTTCAAGTGGATGTGGAAAAACCTGCTTACTTTTAAAAATGCTCCTCACTCCCAACTTTTTAGATTATGACAATTTAATAATTTTCACAAAGTCGAGTTTTCAACCAGAGTATCAACTACTCTCACAAGGTTTTAATGCTGGTCTTCAAAAAGAAGATATAATCGGTTTATTTAAACGTCAAAAAACCTAAATGATTATAACATTGAAGATATAATTCAACTATTTTGTGATACACAGAGATGTAAAAAGAAATCAAATCCTATAACTTGTATTCTTAGTGATAATACGGATGATATACCGTCTCCCCAAGATTTGGATAAATCAAAAAAGAACCTCGTTATCTTTGATGATTGTGTTAATGAGAGAAACCAAACGGTAATGGACAGCTACTACACAAGAGGGAGACATTCTTCTTGTAATTGTATTTATCTTAGTCAATCGTACTTTCAACTTCCTCGTCGTTCCATCAGAAACAATGCTAATACTTTTATTTTATTCAAGTTAAATTCAATAGATATCAATAATTTTTGGAGAGATAATTGTTCTACATTATGTAGTAAAAAGAAATTTGAGGATTATATGAAGCACACGACTGAAAAATATAAATATATTGTTGTGAAACAAGATGAGATATTAAATGATATTTTTCAATAAATAAATGGATGCGAAAGAAAGAGCAAGAAGATTTAAGGAACATCAAGAGTTGGTTTCAAAAGTTGTAAAACAACAGGAAGACATAAAGAAGAAACGCAGACAGAAACTAACGGGCGAAGAAGCATTTGAAAGAAAACAAGAGAAATTTTTTAAACCACTTTTAAAAACTTCCCAAGAAAAATGAAAGATGTTTCCACAGTCCCCACAGTAGAATATACTCCCAGAAAGCTCCAAATGTTGAAAGATTTCAGTCAAATGACGGAGGAAGAATTAGAGCATTTAGGAGAATTAGAATATGATGATGAAGGTTTATTTCAACAACTGGAAGAGATTAATCAACCCCCTGATTATATTGTGAATGCTGTTCAAAACAATGAATATTCAGCGGATTCAAAAACCAAAGCAGGACTCATTCCAACAGAACAACCAGCAATATTTCATCTTGTTCAAGAAAAGGTATTGATATTTAATGATGAATTAAGGTTCTTAAGTTCTGCTCAACCCCCTGTTAAACTAACTCCGAGATTAATGTTTCTTCTCACAAAAGATGGAAGACAAGGTTCAACTGTGAGGGATGAATCAAAGTATATTGATAAACCATTGGATATGGAAAATAATGATGATAGAGTATATATTGATTTGCTGAACACTCTAAATTATAAGGTTATTCTTTCTGGTAAAAGTAGGAAGAATGAGAAGGAGAAACACATTATTCAGGCTTTAAGTATCCTTGGTTCAGGTGTTAGTTTTCTTCCAAATGACCCATCGCAATTAGTTAATAGACTGTTATTGTTGTTAGGCAGTCAGAAGGCTGGAAATAACAATTGTTTTAATGAAGCATCAGCCATTTTAGACCAGTTGATGAACATGAAAATAATTAATAAATATCAATATAAAGACATTTTATCTCATATTAAATAAGATGAGAAGCACAATCCTTAGTTTCGATTTCACAACAAGCGACCACACATCTTCATTCCCATACCCACTACAACTTGACACAACAAAAGAATATGAGGCA
This sequence comes from Eptatretus burgeri, assembly GCF_056783735.1. Lineage (NCBI taxonomy): Eukaryota > Metazoa > Chordata > Myxini > Myxiniformes > Myxinidae > Eptatretus > Eptatretus burgeri. The sequence continues at coordinate 112,303,162 of NC_140961.1, read as the reverse complement.
TCTTTATTGTCCATGGAAACTTATAATACCTTATTTAATATAACTGATAAAAATGACAAGTTTAGTTATAATCCCGGAAGTGGATACAAAACGATAACAGTCTCACCCGGAGCATATGAGATTTCTCAAATATCTTCCGAAATTGCTCGTCTTATGAAAGAACAGGGTGATGAACCAAAAAATATTGTTATAAACATTCAAAAACATACTTCAAAATCAACGATTAAAGTTAAAAATAACTACAAGGTTGATTTCACAATTGATAATTCATTTAGAGAGTTATTGGGTTTCTCCTCAAAAAAGATTGAAACTAATGGGACGTTTTACAGTGATAATGTCATTCAAATATCCTCAGGAATAAATTCGGTGTTAATTCACTGTGATTTGATTGATGGTGCTTATAATGATGGGAAAAAAACAAATACAATATTTTCATTCAGCGCATACTCAACCCCAATTGGTTATAAATTCAATATGGAACCCAAAAATTTGGTTTATCTACCTGTGTCAGGAAAAACCATACACAGAGTAAATTTTAGGATAACCGACCAAGATAATCGTGTGATTTCTTTTAATGGAGAAGTTATATCCATCAGAATTCACCTACGTGAAGTTTTCCAATAAATAAATACGATGGTTATTGTGAGGAAACACGAGTTGGGAAAATATAAAATAATTACAGGGGATGGGATGTTCCTTTCCCCATACTACAAGGGTGAAGGTATGTATCTTGGTAGAGGATACTATAAACCTAAGAGACAAAGGGGTGTTGGACATCAATTTAGAGGAGATGGGATAATTGATACTCTCATGGGTATTGGTTCAACTATTCTTAAACATAAAGATCTAATTGGTTCAACTGCTTCTGCTGTGGGAAATGTAGCAGGTGCTGTAAAGAGTATAAAAGATGCTCAGAAGGAATCTCATAAATTACAAGCAATAAAAGAAATTAAGAAAGGCAAAACTCAGTTGTCCCCAAGAACGACAGAAAATAATTCAAATACTTGGATCAGGGTTTCAAAAGTTTTAACATCTTTTTTCCTAAATAAATACAAGTATGGAAGCAATTGATAGTATCTATGATTTGGATGATACTATTATTATCTCAAACTCCACTAAAAAAGAAGATTACTTCAAGGTAAATGCAATAACTGGAACAGACTGGAATACGAATGGTACAAAAAGTTTTGAAATAAATAATCAACAAACCTATTTGAATCTCTCCGAAAGTTTCTTGTTGTGTAAATTTAAATTCACTAAAGCTGGGAATAACACAAACGCTACACTTGTAAATGATTTCTTCTGGAAAATGTTTGATAGTGTGCATTTGTATATTGGAACACAAGAAGTTGAAGCGGTTGATTATGTCTCTGCTGTATCTGAAATGATAAAATTTACACTCTATACATTCAGTGATAGAATGGGAAAGGGGTCTGTCGAAGGTTTTATTCCTGATATGTCAACGGGAACAAACACAGACCCTGGATATATTCAAAGGAAAGGAGCGTATAATGATGATACAAAAGCAGAAAATAGTTTTACTGTGGCGGTTCCTCTTAAAGGTATATTTGGATTTTGTGATCATGATAAAGTTCTGTATGGTCTTAAAATTAGATTTCAACTACAAAGGAATGATAATGAAAATAGATTGCTTTTTGGTGTTGGTAATGCTTTTGGTGATCAGAATAAATTTGTAATTGAGGAGATGAGTTGGTATATCAGTGAATATACTCCTAATCTTAAAACAGAAGAGATGTTGAATCGAAGACTTAACTCAAAGAAACCACTCAGTGTATCATACCTCAAAAGAAGATGTCAACACGTTAAACTCAATCAAACTACTTACACGTGGAATTTGGGTGTTCTGGAAGGAAAGCCACGATATCTGTGGATCATTTTTAAAAAGCCAGATGGTGATACTGCGACTGATAAGAATAATGCATTGAGTGATAATGCTAAGGTGAAACAACTTCGCGTTTCTCTAGATGGAACATATTATCCACGAGATAGATTGGAAATTAATTGGGAAAAAAATGATTTTGCTGAAGCATACAAGTCTTACCAAAAGGTGTGTGAAAGTAATGGAAATAAAGAACCTATTTTGGATATGACAGCATTTAAAAGTTTGTATACAATCTATGCGTTTGACCTGAGCGCGCAAAAGGAAACTATAAAGTCTAATCGAGTGGATACTTCCCTATACATTGAAAGAGGAGAGAGTGAAGAAGTTGATACATATTGTTTGCTTTTGGAAGAAACAGAATTGCAGATTAATACAGATAATGGTGTGATGATTAGTCTCACATAATTTTTTGTTAAATAAATGAGTGGCAAAGTACCAACTGGGGTATATGTTAATCAAATCAATCTTCATAAACTATCATCTTGTGTTCAAAATCAAAAGCCTTGTACGATTAACGTTAATACAATTCAGAGAAAAGGAGCAGTAAGAATTGATGTTTTGCTCACAAGAGAACAGGTTAAAATCTTGAATGACACTGGCTCACTTAAAATTAAAATGACAAAACCAATGTTGAAAAAATATTCAATAAGAGAGACGAGTGGAGGATTTCTCCCATTTCTAATTCCTTTATTTGCTGGTTTAAGTGCGGTTGGAGCATTGACGGGTGGTATTTCAACAGCGGTGAAAACTGCCAACGAAAGGAAGGCTCAACTCCACGCTCAAAAAGAATTGGAAAGACATAACAAAGAGTTGGAGAAACAAATTAGTGGAAGTGGCGTAATTGTAGATTTTGCTGAAAAACTTGAAGGTCTGCCTGATAAAGCGAGATTGTTAGTTGGAGATATGCTTTCTTCTATTGCACAAGCAGGTGTAAAATTAACGAAAAGAGGTAATGGATTATATCTTTCTAATAAATAAATGAGCATTGATGAGTGGTTGAAAGAATTTGGAAAGAATACAACATCAAATTTACAACTTGCCAAATATTGTAAGAAATTAAAAATTCATAATGTGGTTATTTGTATGAGAGATGAATTAACAAATGTGCCGAAACATACAAAGAATATTATTATGAACTTAGAAGATAATAATGGGAACGGTTCTCATTGGGTTTGTATTTTTAATAGTCAAGACAAATATTATTTTGATAGTTTTGGTCTTCCACCACCTGTTGAAGTCATAAAATTCTTACAGAATGGTGTTTATCAAACATTTCAAGTCCAAGAATTAAATTCCAAGTGTTGTGGTCAATTATGTCTATATGTGTTATTTCAACTCAACAAAAATAAAAAATTTTATGATATTATTTTTAATCTAATATAAATGACTTATGTTGGTAAAGATGGTTCTATCTTTGGTGTATCTCAAGAACTGGATATTGATTTATCAAATTATTACACAAAGGCACAGGCTGAACGACATAAATATAATATAACCCAAAATATTAACATGAAAAATGCTTTTAAATTAAAAATTATCCAAGCCCGACTGACGCGAATGACTTGGTGAGATTAAGCGATTTATCACAATATATATCCTTAAATAAAACGGCTGTGTATTCCAAAGATACAGAAGTGTTGATATTATCTCCAGGTCATACAGAATTCACAGTTCGAATTAAAATAAATTTTTATAAAGAAGGGCGTATCGTTTGTATGAGAATAGAACAATGGGGGTATGATATGAATGATTTAGGGTATAATTGGTCATTTAAAATTAACCTCGAAGACCTGGAACAATTAAATCAGTCTCGTAAGGAAGAATATTATCCACTTGGTATCGAGAATGAGTTTTGTGGGTCCACGATTAGTAAACAACAAATAAAAGAATTTAATAAGGGTAAATATAATAATGGTTTTGCCCTTGTTTATCTCATGAAAACAGAAAAAACAGGATTATATATAATAAGTAAGGAAATACAAAATGATTTAACTATGGGAAGATGGGGAGGTGTTTCGTGCCATAATATTATTCTAACATATATTTCTAATACATAAATGACAGCAAGAAGGCTTCAAGAAAATTATCATTTCTGTGTCCAAGCATACCTTCAAGAAAAGGGTATTCGGTATTTTAATAAATATGTTCTACAACATAAGAATGAGGTATTTTCAATAAAAGATTGGCATTATGCTGATGTTGATAAACCGACAACTTTAGATTTAATTAGAATGTTAAATAATGAAAAAATTATAAAGTTAAGAAAAGGTAAGGCTCTTTTAGAAATTCAAAAGAAATTTTATTGGTTTCCTGTTGTAAAAAAATTATTTTCGATGCAGGAATAACAAGAAATCCTGATGAATATATGTATAATATTCTATGGGGTGTAAACGATTCAAGGATAGTAAGGGATGAGGAAGGAGTTGAAGAAGAGAGGGAAGAGGAGGAAAAGGAGAATGAGGAGAGGGAGAAGAAAGAGAAGGAGGAAAGGGAGAAGAAAGAGAAGGAGGAAAAAGAGAAGAGAGAGAGGGAGGAGAGGGAGGAAAGAGCGAGACAAAATAAATATCAAAATATGGAAACCAGTGAGATTCAAAAAAGATTGGCGGTATTACAGAAAATAACTCAACCCACCGAGGAGGAAAACAAAGAATTGACAAGTCTATTTGCAATATTTTCTTCAAGACTATTGACATCGTCAAGCCATTCATTTTAATTCAAGTTTTTTCTTAAATAAATGGAGGAGAGAGTGAAGGCATTTCTAAGGATTCTTTATGTTTTAAAAATTAAGATTCAAATGTGCATGTTGGAAACTAAAAAGGTTTTTGCACTCTGCAGGAATTTTTCTCATAAATAAATGAGTTATTGTCTCAAATGTAAAAAGAAAACTAATACTAAAAATATTTCATATATTAAAAGTAAAAATAACAGGGTTATACAAAAAGGTATATGTTCGGTGTGTGCTTCTGAAAAAATTCAATTTATCTCCAAACACAAACTCGGAGGAGATATACAAAAGTTTTTATCAGGAAGTAAATTTACAACTACTGGAATACCAGGGGAATTACATCTTCCAGGGTATTCTTTCTGTGGTCCAGGCACAAACTTGGATAAAAGATTAGATGAGGCAGACAATCCTAAATCCTGGAGTAAACCAATCAATAGAGTTGATGAAGTGTGCATGAGACACGATATTGATTATGGGAATACCACAACGTTGGAAGAAAAGCATGAAGCCGATAGAGAAATGTTGTATAATTTGTCTCTGATACAAAATCCAACCTTGAGAGAAAAAGTTGATAGGTTCATCGTGAAGAAGATGATTAGTGCTAAATTGAAACTTGGACTTGGAAATTCAAAAAACTTGTAAGCTCTAATGATGTCATTAAGACTGAAGAGCAATTAGCTGATGAATTACATAAACCAATATTCACAAAGTTTCAGAGAAGGAAAGTTTATTCCAAGGAAGTAGATTATATCTGGTCTGCTGATTTGATTGAACTCAATAATGATAAGGGGTACAAGTATGCTTTAACCGTTATTGATTTGAGGAGTAGATATGTGTGGGTTGTCCCTTTAAAAAACAAAACAGGTAATACTCTTATGTTAGCTTTTCAACAGATATTTAATAAAAGTAAGAGAAAACCTAAAAAATTGTGGACTGATGAGGGTAGAGAGTTTTATAACAAGACATTTATGAATTTTCTAAAAATAACAGTATTACATTATACAGTACCTTTAATGAAGGGAAGGCAGTTGTTGTTGAACGTTTTAATCGTACCTTAAAAGAGAGACTATATAAAAAATTCACACAACTCGGTTCACAACAATGGTTATCTTTTATTCAGGATATTGTGGATAAGTATAATGACACGATTCACACGTCAACGAATATGAAGCCATCAGAAACATTTACAAAATTAAAATATGAAAAAGAGATTAATGTCAGAAAACCTAAGTTCAAAGTTGGTGATATCGTAAGAATATATAGGTGGAAATCTCATTTTGAAAAGGGTTTTACTGAACGATGGACGAAAGAACTTTTTAAAATTGTTGATGTAATAGATACAGTTCCTTGGACTTATAAAATATATGATTTGGAAGGGGAAGAGATTTTAGGTTCATTTTATTCACAGGAATTACAAAAGACAAAGATAAATTGAAATTTTTTGACTCCGCCCCTTTTTGACTCCACCCACACAAGCCCCACCCACACAAACCCCGCCCACACAAGCCCCACACAAACCCCACCACACAAACCCCACACAAGCTCCAATAAATTGAAATTTTTTGACTCCGCCC